>NC_141682.1:31498389-32178389 GCF_028749965.1 Puma concolor | reverse complement strand
AAAAATAACGACTTTCTATTAAGAGCCTCAGCTTGCTCTGTTCGGTGGTTTTTAAACTTCCTTTCCACTGTTTATCTGGACTGTGCTCCCTGCCTTAGGAGAGCACCTGAATAAGCTATGGCATACACGCAGCGCGGCTGGAAGGAAGAATCAGGAAGATCCCCACGAGCTGATACGGATGACAGCCAAGAAAAATTATGTGAAGGAAGTGCAAAAAGCGTATACAGTAGGCTTTCGTTTGTGTCAGATGGGATAAACGAACAAACACACGTGATGCATGCAGCTTACCCTCAAACACATCAGAAAAAAAAGATACATATTTGCCATACCTCTCACAAATAATAAACAAAAGAAAGCAACTGGGGTAAAATGCCAGATAAATCTGGGTGAAAGGAATACAGGTTTTCCTTTCACTTGCAACTCTTCTATAAGCTTTAAAATATTTCCGAATAAAAAGTCCGAAGAAAAAAAGCAAGGCATGTTTGCTAAAAATACAATCAAATATTGTAAAAATACAACCATGAAAAAAAAAAAAAAAAGGAGGGTCAGGAAAATGTCAACTTTTTCTTCCCATTTGAGTTTAGTGTGTAATGTCCGGATAATGTGAATGTCTATACTAATAATACAGGTACTAGATACGGGTCTATGGCAATGCATATACACACAAATCCACGATTTCACAAAAATGAGATACTCTCTCTATGGGTTTGCAACTTGCTTTTATGCGCTCAACACTGTATCTCTTAATTGTTTCACTCGGCACACACAGCTTGACCCTCCATAAAAGCCTGAAAGCTGTATTTCCAAGATGTAAACATCCAGGCTGTCAGCTGATCGTTGTGTATTTTAAAGCGGGAGGTCGGGCAGGTTCAGCGCCCTTCCGCCCTGCAGGTACGCGGAGGAACTGAGAGTTAGCACAGCTTCTCAGAGAGCCCCGGGAGGACCTGGGAGCACACCGCTCCTGGGAGGAAGGAGTCTCATCGCCCAGCCACTGCGGCAGGTCTCGGGGGAGGAGCCCACCCGGCCCCGTGTGCCGCAGGATCACCGGCACAGGGACAGACCCCCAGGCGTACGGAGCACCAAAGCCAAGCGGCGCTGCCCGGGGTGAGGGGTGCACTGTCTCCTACAGGAGCTGGGACCCAGCCTGCGGACAGGGGGGGGTGAACGGCCACAGCCGGCGGGTGACGACTCCATTCGTGCCTCCCCCTCTCCTGGGGGCACTAGGTAACTCGCCGACATCTGGTTCGCTCAGGCGTTTGCCCAGATGTCTGCTCCACGTGATGTGAAACATGTGGCTCGGCTGACGGACCCGCAGCCTCCTCTCCCCAGAGAGGACTGAGTGGGAATGAAGGGCCAGTTGTTGAAATGACCTTCACTCAAGGCCAACTCATTCCTGCCCTATAACCACAAGAGGTTTTTTCTTTCTTTTGGAAAAAATGTACTCCCGTAAAAAAAAAAAAAAAAAAAAAAAAAAAGTACACTTTCCTTGCCTCGCCTCAGTAATGATCAACAGAAATGACAGTGTTCCCCGCCCAAGGCTTTTCTTCACTGAAACTACAGGAAGGTGAGAGAAGCGGCCCGAGGACACGGAGGGCTGTGCATCTTTGGCGGAACCAGGCTGGCAGTGGTTCCAAGAGCCCCGCAGAAGAGTAGCTGGGGAGAGAGCCGCTGGTCATCATGCAGACACCCAGAGGGGCCCGGTTCCCGTCTGTGACCTGACGTTTCCACTTCCACCACCGCACCCGACCTGCCCACGCTTACACAAGGACACGAGCCTTCCCGGCCTTTGGGGCACCTGAGCTACCACGACCCAGGCCGGAGAGCAGCCCGCGGTCTGCAGGTGCCGGGCGGCCCCCACATCCAAAGCCCAGGGAGGAGGGTCGCGGTGTAGCCCCACCTCCCGCCGTGAACTCTAGGATTCACAATACACCTGCAAAATTCAGGCTCACCTCTCCCGTTTACCCACATGGGAGGCTGTGCTCAGCTTTTCCATTTAATTTTTCCCCTTCCCGACGACGCGGCAATTCAAAACCTGCGTGGGATTCTCAAGAGGAGGGCTGCGTTTTATTAATACTAATATTTGGTTGCCAAAAAAACCAGTGGCAGCTGGGGGTAGAGGCCAGGGGGATGTGGGCTTGAACCTCAGACTATCACCAGGCTGTGTGAGCGTAGCCTGCCCACCGACCTCTCTGAGCCTCCCGCTTTGTCACTCGGAAGGCATAACCAGTATCGACCACCCCCAGGGCCACTTGGAAGATCGAGAGAGACTCACAGCCGTGTCCAAGGCTGCATGGCAGGAAGCTGCATGTGACGGACTCGGGCAGCGCTCAATAATTATACCTTCCTCTCATCCTTCTCGAAACATCTGATCAGAAGATCTTTTTTTCCATTTGCACAAATTACATCTTTTTTCGCTATTCATAATTTCCTCTTTATTTTTAAAAGAAGATGGTGGGCTGGTGAGATGGGAGTGTGGGGCACACATTAAGGTTTCAATCCAGAATGGACAATTTTCTAGATTTCCATTACCCGGCTTCCATGCCCTATCTTAAACACAGCTGTCAGGACAAGAGGCTCATTAAAAAGATTGTTTTGACTGACGGCATGTTCATGTATCAAACTGGAAATCCATCCAAAAATACTCGGGGGAGGTAGACAGAGGTGGCAGCCAGCCATGGAATGGAGAGGCTCTGCAGGGTGTCGAGCATGAAACTTGCTGGGGAAAAGGTGCTCCAGCCTGGACTCGAGACAGGGAGGTCTCGGAGGGGAGCGGCGGCCACTGAGATGGGAGGGGGCCTCAGGAAAGTCAGCTTCTGGGTCAATAACCAGAGAAAGAAAGGTGGCCATCAGGCAGATCGGCAAGGCATGTGCTAGAAGAGTGAGCTTTTCCATGAGCCCTTTACCTGGTGGTCTTCCCTGGGGAACTGGCCACGCCCTTGTCTTCCCTCGGGACGACCACTGCCTCCGTGTGACCTCAGCCACCCGACCCCGCTGCTGACGACTCCAAGCCATTTCCCAGCCCAGACAGTTGTTGGACCGAGTCGAGGCTCCCTCTTCCCAAGGTCCCTGCAAGCAAAGGGCAAACTTGACTCACGCAATGCTTTCGCCCCCAACACCTGCTCCTCCTCTCGTGACCTTCCCCGGGCCGGCATGCAGTCACCTGCCCCATGGACACAGGCCATGTGTCCCACTGCTTTTGTGCTAGAGTCCGCTCACAGCGCTTTCGGCTCTGCACCCCCAGGACGGTCTCTGTGGCTGCCGGTTCCCCTTGTCTTCCTGCCTTCCGGGCCGCCCCCCTCTCTGTCCCCAGATGTGTCAGGACGACAGCGCTTGAAGAAGTAAAAGGTACGTTTGGACTTACGATGTATTTATCCGTCTCACATAAAGAAAGGAGGTGGGTGGTCAGGGTGCATACAGTTTCGTTCAAGGATTTCACCAAATATGTTTTTGTGTTTGTGTTTGCAGGTTCCTTCTGTTTTTCTGCTCTGCCATTCTCAGCTTATGGCTTTGTCCTCAAGACAGCATGATGGCTGCAGGGCTTCCAGACCCTGTGTCCACATTCCAGGCAGGAAGAAGAGAGAAGGGCCAACCAAAAGCTGTCCAGGAAGCCCCAGGGACTAGATTCCAGGACAGAGACAAGCAGTCACACTAGGTGTCGAGGGGTCTGGCAAGGCGTATTTTCAGCCTGTCCCGCTGGCATCCTGAACAAATCCAGGTTGGGAAAGAAAAAAGTGCATCGTGGACACACCGAGCAAGGCTGTTCTTTCTAAAATGCAAAACCGGACTGACATAAAACCTTTCCGTGCTTCTTTAACACCTGACGGTCCGGATCTCGCTCCTGTTACACACCACCAAACATCTCGAGTCCTGCTCTACTCACCAGTGGTTTCAAGGCCAGCGTCCACACGCACCAGGCTGTTGTGGGGCTCTGTCCTGTGGTTTGAATGCCCCCTTCCTGCCCACATCTGCCTGGTGAGCTCTTACCCTTCAAGCCCCTGCCTGCTCAGCTCCTTGAGGAAAGCATCCTGGCCCAGCTGAAACAAGCTGATTCTCCTTCCTCCTGATTCTTGAACATTCCTCTACTTGCATCCTGTGGGTTCTTGCTTCCCACCTTGGTATCCCCTACTGGTCTGTGAGGACAGAGGGCAAATCTATTTAACTGGATACCCATCCTCAGAAGGAAGAGAATAGAACTACTGCCCTATAAATGACTGTTGGACAGATGGACGGTGAATGAGTATATGAAACTTGAGGCAACTCATAAGCTGTGTGTTAGGAGGTGTCCTGGAGGAGAAATTCCAAACTCCCCATTTTGTCAGTATTACCTACAGAGAAGTAGAGTTCCGGCATTTTCCGATCTTACAAAAGAATTACCGTGTTCCTCGTCAAAGAAGGCCTGATTATTACTAACAAGAGGGTGGAAGACAGAGACAGAGAAATGAGCACGGATTCGGAATCATGTCTTGTCACTTAAATGCCACATGACAAGCTACTTTACCTCCCTGAATGTCCATTTCCTCCATTTTCAAAAAGGGATGCCAACACAGATCCCTCATGGAGTTGCTGTGAGTTTCAGAGATGATGGGTTTAATCCTCAGCACAGGTTCACTGCACGCTGGAAACACAACGCTTTTCGGCACTGTCCCTGAAATAAGGTGTGAACGTGGGTCCTTTCTTCCTTGCCACAGGAGGCGCGGCTGGCCACCTTTTAATACCATGCCCCTCCGTTTTTCTCTTTGGTCGAAAAAAATCCTGATTTTGTTCCGGGAAACATCCTCCTCCAGGAGCTCATGGGCTTCCTCCCAGAGCCAAGGTCATGGCCGCGGTGGTAAATGTCCTCCTACAGCCACTAAGTGATGAGCTTGGAATTGGTCTGTGGCCCAGGTCTGGGTATGAAGCTGTGGGAAGAGATCTGCCGGGGTCCTGGGAAAGGTTCTGCTTCTTCTCAGAAGCCCCCTCCCACTTCTGAATGTCAAGTCCAGAACTATGGCAGCCATCTGAGAAAGTTCAATCGGAGCAAAAGGCTGCGTGGAGTGGCGGGTGGGGGGCAGCAAGCAGAATCGAAGCAAGATCCTGGTCCCCGAGTTGGCCTGGCTGAGAGCCTGAACCATGCCCAGCCTTCTATTGACATGAGATAAGAAACTTCCTTACTCTCTGCAATGGGCGAGTTGGGACTTTCCCATAACAGCCAAAAGGAACTAACACTACCCTATACGTTTTAGGACAGTAACTCTCCTTTTGGGGTGACCAATAATCCACTTTCAAACACTATCTAAACTAGCTTTTGGAAGCTCTTACAAAATAATAGACTTCACTTGTTCTCCAATAGGTCCCAGGATGGTTCCTTGATAGGGTGGGACTCCATTAGAGCACTATTTTGTCAGTGACCTTCCTGACATCCTTTCTCCGGCTCGCGAAATTGCTTTCTCAAGCATCATGCATTCAGTAGGACCGAGGCGTGGACCCAAGGCAGCGCAGGGGCACAGAGGAGGGGGAAGGTGGCTCAGTAACCTCAGGCCACGTCTGTATGACAACTCAGAGGCAATTTGGAAGTGAGAAACAGGTAACACACATCAGAGGCAGAGTGCGTCAATAAGAGACTCAAAACACGGTCAGTCAAAAACAAAGAAAGGAAATCTTTTCCTCCCTCAGATTTTAAGCTTTTCACATTTAAGATTAAATGTGGAAAGTGCTAAGTGGCATAATTTTTTGAAACAAACTGATGGCTCTGTAACTATTATCCTTATTAATGTAAGAGTCAATGGTGACTGATCTTAAGTACCTGGACCAGGGGTTGTGAAACTACAGCTCAGGGACTGTTTTCTTATAAGGTGTGGGAATCAAGAATGCTTCTTAGCCTTTTAAATGACTATAGGTAGGTTTATTTAACCATCTATGTAATACTCTTAATTTTGCCTGTTGGCCCACAAAGCCTAAAATATGTGCTATCTGGCCATTTACAGAAACAGTCTGCTAACCCCGATCTAGATACCACTACAGGGAATCTTTTAATTCTTTTTTCATTTTTGGAAAAACTGAGAAAATTCAGATGAGTACAAAAAATAATGCAACCTTTATATTCCCACCACCCACGGATAACAAATATTAACATCTTGTAATATCCACTTGCACAGTTTTCAAGAATGAAAAAATTATAATTATATAATCTTCATACAATTATAGCCCAAGTCCCCTTTGATGGCCACAAGCTACACCAGAGGCACCTGCCTTTACCTTTAAGGAATGGGTACGTTTGGCCAGAGAGTCAGTGACTTTGACAAGGTTAAAACACCTTTTTTTTAACCTTGATCACAATGCTTCTAGGTGGATGGATCAAACACACAAAAAGCAGTCTTTGTCATGACACATGAGCTTGGCATACAGTAGGCAACCTCCAAAATCTTCTGAACTGAATGGATGTCCCCATCAAAGCAAACGTTTGATGGAGTGATTTCATGAAGACACAGCCATGAAGTAAAGGTTGTTAGGAATGAAAAGAAGAAAGAAAGAGGGAAGAAATGTCCCTGATATGGAGGCTATCCAAGGCAACAGGGGTGACACAATTCTCACAGTGTTATGGGAAATCATGCCCCTATCCAATAATAGCAGGCAAAGTATTTACACAGCTTCAAATGCAGTTTACGGAGAGAGGAATTTAAATATTAGAAACAAACGCCCAATGCGTCATGAAGTCCCCTCTAAGATGTCTACACTGACTGTAATTCTCTGCTTCCTTCCCTTTTCCCCTTAGACTGAGCTTTCCAATCTAGATGCCACTACAGGGAATCTTGTAAATCTTTTTTCATTTTTTGGAAAAACTTAGAAGATTCAGATGAGTACAAAAAATAATGTAACATTTATATTACCACCACCCACAGATAACAAATATTAACATCTTGTAATGTCTGCTTTCACGGTTTTTAAGAACGAACAAATTACAATTATATAATTACAGGGAGATCATGACCTAAGCCAAAACCAAGAATGGGACACTTAAGCGACTGAGCCGCCCAAGAGCCCCAAGAAAGAATTTCTTAATAACAAGAAAATGCTAATGAATAGACTGTTTATGAACCAAGCCCCTACGAAAACAAAACAAACAATGCCCAAGCTGTGCACCCTGGCAGAGGCACCTCTGTGTTGAATCACAAATCATACTAAAGACAGGGGACTTCATAAAGCCAATGAAAGTGACACTTGGGGAACTGCCAGAATCGAGAGAGGGGAAGTCATCAACACGTAAGGCTGTGGCAGAAGAAACATACACACGTGCACACACGGGAGTTCCTGAGAAGGGCAATAATCAGATTACTGAGGATTCAGAATCAGACCCTTAGGAAAACTGATGAAACCTGTAATTATTTTTCTCTCATGCAAAAAGGACCCTCTGCTGTCAAAAGCAGGATGCTGTCGAACAATTATTTTAGTCTATTCAGACCAAGGAAACCAAGTCTACACTTGATTCATTCCTTATGCATTCCAAGAGTTGGTGCATGTTTGCAACAACAAACAACAGTTTAGCAAACACAAGCTAAAGTAAAATGGATTGCCATGATTTGTCTCTTTTTGCAAAATAATGTCTCAAATCAACCTTTATCTTTATTTCATCACAATTTTCTAAGACCTACGTTCCCCACATTTTTAACAATTTTTTAAGTCTGCTTACTTATTTTGAGAGAGAATACATATGCGCACGAAGTAGGGAGGGGCAGAGGGAAAGAGAGAGAGACAGAGAGAGAACCCCAAGCAGATTCTACACTCAGTGTGGAGCCCAACTCGGGGCTCCATCTCACAACCATGAGATCATGACCTGAGCTAAAATCAAGTCAGATGCCTAACTGACTGAGCCACCCAGGCACCTACCGTCCCCATTTTTTAAGTGAGCTTTTTCTGGTAGCCATGATCCTCAGCTAAGAGACTCCCTGGACTTGTATCCCAAGGGAGCCAGCCAGGGTACAGAGGTGGCACGGACCCCTCCCTGTTTTGTCTGCAGAAGGCATAATTCACATGCTCAAGGTCAAAGGACGAGCTGAGAAGCTCACTCTAGAAGAACACCGCTGCTTGCCGAGGCCGGAGGGGCATCTCACACCCGGGATGGACTCCCCGGAACCTCGCTCCACGGACCCCTCAGACGGTGCGGCTCCAAGCCTCCCTGTTGAGGTGGACCAGCTCCTTCCTGGGTTAGCCCCTGCAGAAGGGCAGGTGCAGAGTGGAAGTGGGGGTGAGCAGGTGGGCAGGCCCCAGCACAAGCTGGCCTGGCGCCTTGCTTTCTTGCCGTCAACACCTGTGCCCAATGCGCACTCTGCTCATTACACTGACAGCAGCATGGCTAAGAGGTCAGAGCGCTGGGGCAGGTGCCTGACTCGGCCACTTCCCAGCTGTGTCTCTCTCTTTTCTTGTCTATAAAATCAGAGCAGCGGGACCTGTACTGTTGACGCACACTCGTAGAACTGTGCTGTAATATTTAGTGAGTGGTAATTACTATGACACGAATGTAATGTTAATTGTGCTGTAAATGGCTTATGAAATAAAACTAGTACTAAGAAGGTTGGTTACCCTGCGGTTTCTAGCACCCACTGGTGGCACATCAGGGGCTGTCGCGGGGACATGGGACTCCAGTGTGGTGGGCAGAGGAGTAGCACGGTGCCTAACATAGTTAGAAAGTCTGGGGTCCCGACTCTGGCAATACTCCAGCAAGCCAGCAGTGGGCAGGGGTGCAACCTTGTGGAAAGGAGAAGATACATTCCCTACGCTTCTCTTTACCGAACGTGAAGTCACTCACAGTATCCTCAGGGTAATGATGTTAACGGCAGTAAGACGGATAACACCAACGGCACTTTTGTGACTGAGCACCTGCCGGGAGCCAGACACTGTGTCAGGGAACTGGATTATCTTATCTGATGCCCACAAAAACTTGACACAGTACTACCTGCTTCACAGCTCTGTGACCGGGACAGGTGATTCCACCTCCTGGACTCAAGTCTGCCCGTCAGTGGCAGAGACAGAACACGGACACCTTGCGGGGCTGTTGTGCGGGCTGTGGTGACAATGAGCATGGCCACTGACAATACCATCAGTGTAAAACTGAACGTGACCCAGGGCGCCTGGGTGGCTCAGTCGGTTAAGCGTCCGACTTCGGCTCAGGTTACGATCTCACCGTTCGTGGGTTCAAGCCCTGCACTGGGCTCTGTGCTGACAGCTCCGAGCCTGGAGCCTGCTTCCGATTTTGCGTCTCCCTGTCTGTCTGCTCTTCCCCTGCTCATGCTCTCTCTCAAAAATAAAATAAAGATTAAAAAAAAGAAAAATATGGAACGTGACCCATGGCTCTCAGGAAGCTTGTTCATCCTCTCCCTTTCTCAGCAGAAAAGCTGCTCTACTAGGTGTCTTCACTGGCATCTGGGAGGGAGTGAGACTCCACCCCCCCAAGAGAGACACAAGCACAGGCCGCAAGGCCGCACCCAGGCAGGGTGACCCAGCAGGAGGTTCGTGGCTAAGGTAGTATCGCACCTGCCCTGGACATGCCCCCTCCCACCTGGGCAACGTTACTGCAGGGAGCTCCTTTCCGAGGCTCCCAGTGCGGCACAGGGTAGTGCTCTGTGTAAGACAAACACCAGAGAGGGGCGCCTGGGTGGCGCAGTCGGTTAAGCGTCCGACTCCAGCCAGGTCACGATCTCGTGGTCCGTGAGTTCGAGCCCCGCGTCGGGCTCTGGGCTGATGGCTCAGAGCCTGGAGCCTGTTTCCGATTCTGTGTCTCCCTCTCTCTCTGCCCCTCCCCCGTTCATGCTCTGTCTCTCTCTGTCCCAAAAATAAATAAACGTTGAAAAAAAAAAAAAAAGACAAACACCAGAGAGAAGGGCCTCTCCTTCCTCTCATGTGTCTGTAATTTAAATTTAAAGATGACTCAGAAGCCAGACAGCCTCTGTGTGTGCTCAGCTCGCCCACCTGTACTAAGGACAGGTCACAGGGTCCTCCGCGTTGTTATCCAAAGGGGTGCCATTCTTTCACCTCTAAATCAATCATCAACATGCAAATGTGTTTGTTAAGTAAAATGAGAACACAAAAACAAAAACAGAAACAAAGCAATCTCTAGCCTATTTTAAATAACCGTATTCTAAATGTTCACTTATATTGTTGGCCATGGTGGGGGCAAATACCTCTTAAAGGAAAGTGAGTCCAGTACCTAAAAAGTACCTTCCCAGAACCAGTATGGGAAGTCAGAGTGTTTAGCTAAACTAGGGATATTTCAGTTTCACAAAGGAATCCCACTGCTCGTATGAAAATGACATTAATTGCTATTTTTTTTTTTAAAAAGGACCTAAAAAGAGAAGAGACAGTGTTTTGATTTCATAAACTTAAACAGTCGCTGCTGCTTCCCATGCACTTGTGCCTCGTTTCTGAAAGACCATGATGGATGGGGTTCTTCGATAGGATTTTATCATTTTTAGCCTGAGAGGGACCCACCATGCCGCAGAAGGAACCGCGGTCTGTCATGTTCATTACCCTCCACGGTGCCTAGCCCCAGGCCCCTGCTACTTGTTGAATGAGTAAATGTTGACTTAGCTCTGGAAACCAGCACACAGTTACACACGCCAGATTCTCAATTTATAAATATTTACAGTCAGGACTTGATTTCGACTTTAATTAGCCCAACTGTTAAGGATACCTCCACAGTGAGAAACGAAACCCAACCCGTGGCACCAGATGCAGCTTCAGCAGTTGGGCTCTTATCTAGGTTTAGCGTGAACGACGTGCAGACATCCAGTGACTAAAGCATGATGGTTTAGGGTGCACTGATCAAAACAGAAAACAGATCCAACCTGGGAAAATGAATTCAAGACCAAATATAACTTAAAGAGGGTAAAATTCCTCAAGCTGCTAGGCCCCCAGAAACTCTGGATTCTACAGATGCTGAAAAAAGGATAGGTGATGCGTTCTCACTTGAGAGCTGGTGAAACTTTTTAAAAAATGTTCATTCGGGGCGCCTGGGTAGCTCAGTCGGTTGGGCGTCCGACTTCGGCTCAGGTCATGATCTTGCTGTCCGTGAGTTCGAGCCCCGCGTCGGGCTCTGGGCTGACAGCGCAGAGCCTGGAGACTGCTTCAGATTCTGTGTCTCCCTCTCTCTGACCCTCCCCCGTTCATGCTCTGTTTCTCTCCGTCTCAAAAATAAATAAACATTAAAAAAAAAATTAAAAAAAAATGTTCATTCATTTTTGAGAGAGAGAGAAAGTGCCAGTGGGGGGAGGGACAAAGAGCGAGACAGACAGAATTTGAAGCAGGCTCCAGGCCCTGAACTGTTGGCACGGACGTGGGGCTCAAACTCACGAACCGTGAGATCATGACCTGAGCCAAAGTCGTACACTTAAACCGTACACTTAAACCGACTGAGACACCCAGGTACCCCAAGAGTTGGTTAAGAAAACAACCACTAGGATCGTTTTTTAAAATACATTTTATTTTTTTTTAATTTTGTAAATGTTTATTTATTTTTGAGAGAGAAAGAGAGAGGGAGGGAGGGAGACAGAGAATCCAAAGCAGCTCCGTGCTACCAGCACAGAGCCGGACACGGGGCTCAAACTCACGAACCGTGAAACCATGACCTGAGCCGAAGCTGGATGCTCAAACGATTGAGCCACCCAGGCGCCCCTTAAAATGCATTTTAAACAAAGGGCATTGTGAGATGGCTGCCATTGTCTTGTGGACACATTGGCTAGATTCAGAAAAACCTGCCCAAGACATTGTGTATTCACAGGTGTCTTTAGCAACGCATCAACTGGTTTAGAAAAAGTAATGGGGAGTCAAATTCTGTCACTAAATTCCAAAGGAATTTTTCCATCTAGTTGAGGGCTTCCCTGCCTCTGATAAAAGCAAACATAGCAAGTATTCCTTATCCGCACTGAAAAATCTCACACTCCTTGAGACACGGTCCATCTTCCCGCACATCCCAGGAACTAAGAAACTTTCTGTCTAGCTTCACTTCCCGTAGTTTGTATTAGAAGAAGAGTTGCTAATTGCTTTCTTTCGCCACTTACAAAGTCACATTGGCACGTGCCTCTCCTCGAGGGGAGATTCTCGCACACGCCCTCTCGAGGAGACCCTGCCCCTCCCGCCGGCATCCCAGGGCGAGAGGCACCGCCTATGGATAAAGCCAGACCCTGCGTCAAGCAAATTTGCTGGCTGTGGGCTCGCGGTGGGGTCCAGGGTCATCTCATGACACACAACCCTTCGTGGAGCACATACTGTGTCCCCGCGTCACTTCAATCTGGTGCTCCCACCAACCCTATGAGGCTGGGACCAGAGCCCCCATTTGACAAGTGAGAAAACTAAGGCAGAAGGATGTTGGGCAGCTCATGTGAGGCCATGCAGCTGGGGAGTGCCACCAAAGGATCTGAACCCGCGTCTGTTTGAAACCCAAGCTTGTCTGCCGCCCTGTGCTGTGATATGGCCCCATCGCTCCCGCTGGTGCGTACCTGCTCTCCCTACACCACCTCCACAAGTTCGGCCCTACCCACATGCTACTGGTGCTACTACTGATGATTTTTACCTTGAAGAGCTACTTATGTATTTGTTCAAACACATGTTAAAATAAACACCCAAGCGTTGTACTTAAGTGCCCCCACGTCACCTCCCACAGGGACCTCCAACGGGGCATGCCTCACCCGGGTGTGTCCTCCATGGAGGAACCTGAGGCTCACTCTGGGCGGACCCTTCAGCGGGTCAGGCAGCTGCCGCGGTGGGGTCACCAGAAGCATGCTGGAATTAGACGCACGCACGGTGTGGACACGGTCTGAGGGCAGGGCAGGAATATTTCTCTGAGCCAACGGCGGGGAAAAGTACGACCCGCCAGCTCACACCTGGCTTTTGTAAGTAGAGTTGTGCTGGAACACGGCCACGCTCATTTGCTTATGTATGTCTGTTACTGCTTCCGTGCTACAAAGGCTGAGCTCTGCGGTTGCCACGGAGACCACAGCCCAAAGTGTTTACTGTGTGCCCCTTGGCAGAAAAAGTTCACCGAGACCCCGCTTTACGTGATACATTTCCCATCCAAAGCTCAGTTCGCCAACACTGATCCACAGGTAGTATCGACATTATCTATGATTCTGCTGATAAGTATGTGAATCAAATCTAATTCCATTCCACTTAGCCAATATTTGTTTATTGACAGGGCAACCACATGACAGTTTTGGCCAGAGGCTGGGCTTATAGAGGTGAATAAAGCTGGGATTCCATTTTTGGAGGAATCAGGACATAAACAAATAATTTCAATACAACTCAGAAGGACATCAGAGTAGAATCAGACGTTTTATTTTTCCTACAAAGTGGACCCTGGAAACCCGACCATTTTGTTCTTTCAAACTTTGAAATTTTCAAATGATAATTATGGGCTAAGATCTCTTTCTCCAGTTTTTTTTTTTTTAAAGGAATAAATACTGGAGATGAAACTATTTCTGTGAAATTACTCATTAACTTTTGCAGGAAAGATCAACTTATTGGAATGTTTCGTAATTGCCAAATTCGCTCTGGGCTCCCTACTACACAGTTCTCATCTCTATGTTGAGAATGGAAAAAAAAAAAAAAAAGGTATCGAGACATCAAGGGAGATGAGGTCAGTTAAAAGAGCCAGACTTTTGTTTTTTAAGATTGAGTTCTTAAATTGGAATCCGTATTAACTAGGTCACAAATTAACCTTTTGCTGAAAAAGGCATGAGGGACAGAGACAGTGGCTGCGTTCAACCACGATTTCATTATCTACTATCTGTCTTTGCAACTCAACTAGGTATCAGGTGAATTAAGGGGAAAACCAATTTCTACATCCCGTGGATGTGATGAAATTGATTATCCTCAGGCAGTACAAAGGAAGACCGAAAATAACGGGTGCAGCTCCCCATCTGTGCGTCTGTCCTGCCCTGATAACTGTTTATTTGCGCTGGCTGTTGACGACGCTTTTGTACCACACAAAGAAGGTTTTTCACTGAGCTTCAAAAGGAGAAACAGAATGCATCCGTTTCTAGGGAAACCTGAGCGGGGAGGCTCGCAGGCTTGGATTCATAGAACGCATCCCAACACACACGGTGGCCCATTGTATAGTAACACCCCTCCTCCTCATTTACCTCATCCCGTTTGAAAAATTAATGCAACAATGAGAGATGATTGTTGATGTTCGTTATTAAATCATTTATTCATCCCACACAATGATTCAGAATTATTCATTAAGCTTGCTGGAAGGAAGCTGGGTTTTACCTCCATGGTGGTTTGAGGAGGGATGTGCTCTTTAAAAGGATATTTTATAACAACACAATTATCATAATTAAAAGCTACCCTGATATTCTGATGAGCTTTTGACATATTTTTGAGTACCGGCATTTTAACTCAGGGAGATAAAGGAGACTGGAATAGCACGAGGGAATAATATTGCTGTGGGGGAAAAGCTGGAGGCAGCATTAAACAGCAGCATCACCCCCAATTTGATCACGGTCTTGAAGTTAATGAATCTTATGAAATGTCACTTGAACTCTGGCTTTCCCAAAGGAGTCCAAGAATTACACTGCTGTGAGCTGAGCGATCTCTGGGATCGTGAGTCATGGGTGCACAACATTCCCTAGGAGAGCCAACCTACTCATGCCTTCACCCTAAGCAGATCACTCAGCCTGCCACCGAGCTGGGTCCACACCCGGCCTGGATCTCTTCTTGACATTGCCCTTGGTTTGCTGTGTGTGTGGAAGGCCACAAAGCAAAGGGCCAGGCTTGGTAAGCCACTAAAACTGACAGGTGACAGCAGGAAGGACACCTGTCTCTCTGCTTTTCCCTGGTTAAGCAGGCTTAGGTGAAGTTCCTAACGCCAGTGGCCAACAGGACTCCGTCTCATACGTGAAGGTGCCTGGTGTGAACAGTGGGGGGCCACGTGGGAAGAGAGAAATTGGCTGGTCTATGAACCTGGGAAGCCAGCATCAAGGGAGGACTTCACGCAGAAACGAAAGGCTTGGACGTATGCTCGATCCTTGGAACGCACCTTGAAAATCTCTGTGCCCAGGAGCTCCACGACAGCACGGCCCTGGTCTCTGTGGCCAGCATACAGTGGGTGCTAACCAAATAAATGGGCTGTGTCAGTCCCTCATTCACTCTACAAACACGGATGAGGCACTGACTAGGAACTGACCTGAGCCAGGCGTCCTGAATGCAGAGATGAGCACAAGAGCACCCCCACACTCAAGGAACCGAGTCTAGCGGGTGACTGAGATAAGTCAACACAAACGAGTCTGCTGGGATCAAGGAGAGCTGAGGAAGAACCCAGGGCAGGGCTGGGGGCACCTCACGCAGAAGGTGCTGAAGGGGAGTAGCTGGCCAGGTGAAACGGGAGAGTCAGAGACAACGGGGAAGAGTGGGGAGCTGGCTTTGCCCCGGGGCTGAGGGGGGCCAGAAGGGTGGGGGGCTGGAGAGCTGCCACTACGGCCCAGATGGTGGCCTCAAGGGGTGGACAGTCTAGACAGATGTTAAGGCACTGGAAATACCGGAGTCTTCTGGGCCGGGTGGCCCTACCGGAGATGGACCCGGCAGCGTTCCAGAGCCTGACGCCATTAAGGCTGGAGTAAGACTAGTTCCTCTGCTCAGTCTCACGCTTAGCAAGCGAGCTCCTGACTGGAACGTGGCTTCCCATGTCGTTCTGCCCACGGGAAGAGACTGTGCCGTCGGGGCGGAGGGGAGGGTTTCAGCCGGGCTTTGCATCAATCGAAGGGCATTCTGGTGGTAGACCCCCCCACCCCTGTGAGCCGGGGCAAGCGGAGCCCACCTCCAAGACCCAGACCAGCTGGGGGTGTGCTGAGAGCTTGCGGGGCCGCAGGCCCGAGGGGGAGGTGGCTGGCGCATCCCAAGTACCCCGCCGCCTTCCGGGGCTCCTGGTGGGTGGGCAGGAGGCCTCCCCGGAGGCTGCCTGGTTAGAGCCGTGGGCTCTCTCTTTATAAATGCCTACAGGTCTCAACATCGGGGGGTGCCGGTGGGCCACACATGCACACGCCGCTCAAGAACGTGGTTGACAGGGAACAAAGAGCGGCCACGGGGATGGCATTTACATCATTTAACATTTGATATGAAAGGAATCACTTCTCTGGCATTAAATGTTCTCTCTGACATTATTCTCTGTTACAAAATAGTCTCCACGGTGGTGCTGATGCCATCTTGACACTTCATTTCCTTGTCATCAAAATGGTTTTCTGCACCAACTCAAGCATGGCATGAAATTTCAAAGGTCTCAATAGAAGTTTTCCAACTTCACCTCCATGGAACAGTTGGATAATGTCTCCAATTATGCAAGCCTTTTGTAAAATGTCTCAAAAATACAGAAGGGCCTATTGTACATTTAACAAGTAAATGCGAACACATTTAAATGCTCGAAGATGAAAAGAAGAGTATAAGATATTTTGTTTTTTTAAATGAACGTTTGCTATGGGGTCAGGCCGCCACCTCCCTCTCCCTACCTCCTAACAAACAAGTGATGTATTCAAATTTTAGAAGCATTTGACGAAGTACACTCTGGAAAGATCTGAAAGGAGGCATTAAAACCAAAACAAGAGACCCAACAGTTGTCAAAACCGGAATCCTGCCAAGTCACTGGTCATGCAGGGAATCGGCTTGGGACGACCCATTTCACAGGACAGAAACACTACAGGTGCTGCGGGGAGGAGAGAAGGAAGTGTGCGGACCAGTAGGCCGTCCGAGGGCTTCACGGTGTGTGTGTGCGTGCACACGCATGTGTTAAATACGTGATTCGCCAAACATTTATAGCAGGTTAAATCTGACTAAATACATTCCTGTCTCCTCGACCTGGGGGAGAGTTTAGTCCCTGTTCTAGGAAAAGTGATGAGGCTCCAGGACACCCACGTCCCAGGACTCCCCGGGGTTACATCCAACACTGGTAAAGCCTGGCTCTTGAAGATCACCTGCCGTTGGGCAAGTTCGTGCTTCACAGAGGTATGAGAAAAGATGACGCTGGCATCATCCCTTCTCCCTGGGTCAGTACAGCCACACTCAGATCCCGTCCAATCCCAATAACCCCACACCTGCAGGACCCCCAACCTCAGCTGCCAGCAGCTGCCACGACCTCACTACTTGGTAGGCCAGGGGCTACTGGAATGCTTTACAGGCCCCTTCTCCTTTAATCCTCACACCCACCCTATGAGAGACCTCCTTCTGCTACTCCCACTTGACAGATGAGGACACCAAGGCTGGAAGGCCAGGCAGCTTGTCCAAGGCCATAAGGCCAGCGAGCGGTGGAGCTGGGGTCAGAACCCAGTTCTGTCCAAAGCCCCATCCTCTCTCTGCTTTGCCAGGCTGCGGGGGGTGGGGGTGGGGGTGAGGCGGAAGAAGGATCTGGAAGCCTCCTCTCTAGATGGCCCTCCCCACCAGCCCCCGGGGTCCAGGGCGCTACCTGCTCGGATGAGCTTGTCAGCCACCTCCCTGCGCACAGACTTGGTGAGGTTGAAGTAGTCGTCGTCCTCGTCGATGCTCTGGAGGAAGAGTGGGATGTGCTGGAAGACGATGGCGTGCTGGCACTCGCGCCGGCCCGCGACGCTCAGCTGCTGGTCCAGCCACTGGTCCTGCGCCTGCTTCAAGGCGGGGCACCGGGAGGCATCGTACCAGAACTGGGAGTTGAGCACGAGGCACAGGACACCCCCAACCCAGAAGCTGAAGTAGTCGTCCCCCCAGGTCCGCTGGAACTCTGCCACGGTCTCGGGCGTGGGGGCGTTGCCCAAGTCGTGGTTGCCACTGACGAGCACCAGCGGGATGTCGCTGTCCAGGCGGGCCAGCACCCGCTGCAAGTCCGCGGTCTGCTCCTTCCGCCAGGGCGTCCCTGCAAGAGTGAGGGTCACGTCTGAAACGGCCGTGGCGGTTCATGCATTTACTGACACAAGAGAGTACGATCTAGAAATACACGCAACCAGGTGCGTGAAACCGCAAATGGTATGTTAGAAGCAAATCAACAAGTGAGGCGGACCTCTGGCCCGCTTCCCTCAGGGCGCTGTGGCAATTCAGAGTCTAAGTGGCTGTCTGCCCCAATGTTGCTGACTGGGAGATGATACAGCGTTATTCTAATATTAAATATTAGTAAGGCTTAATTTCTCTTATTCAGATGAGAAACAGTTGTGGCTTTTCTGTCCTCTCTCAATGGGTCATCACGTGTGCCCCTATTGTGTGCACACGCTTTGAAAGCTAGTCCCAAACCAACTGCTACTTAAAGTTATTCTTACCGTATGCGTGGCCTTGCAGACTGTGTGAGCACTTGTACCGGAAAAATTCTTACAGATCAACTGGCCTGTGCATTTGGCCAAACCCCACTCCCCCATGCCCCATACAGGGGAAGAGGTACTTTATATCCTACTCATAGTGTGAAAAAGGGCACGGGCTCAATGTCTTTTTAAAAATTTTTTGACGTTCGTTTATTTTTGAGAGAGAGACAGAGTGCGTGCAGGGGCGGGGCAGAGAGAAAAGGGAGACACAGAATCTGAAGCAGGCTCCACACTGTGAGCTGTCAGTACAGAGCTGGATGTGGGGCTTGAACTCACAAACTGCGAGATAGGACCTGAGCCGAAGTTGAACGCTTAGCCAACTGAGCCACCTGGGCACCCCTCGATGTCTTAAATATTAAGTGTGTTTCACTCCGTCCTACCCCAGGCACACAGGATTCAGTATGGAGATGATGATTTGGACAGAGAGTTGTCCAGTAAGTGGGAACCCTCCTTCACATTCCTGGTTTTCCCACTTCCTGTCATAATGTATTAATACTTTAATGAACAGGATTTGAAATAACTGATGCCATTCTGGATCTGGTTTTGGTTGTTTTTGTTAGGTTTGGTTTTCTGAGCCCCTCTGTGCTAATTCATTCAACAAATATTTATTGAGTACTATGTGTAAGGCACCGATTTCGTTACCGGGGCAGGCCGTGAGCCAAAGAGACACGAATCTTTCCCTCCCAACAGGGGAGTCAGACAAGCGATCCAGCAGATGATAGGCGCACACCATCCGTATCACATGTTGTGAAGCGTTACTGAGAAAGGCACAGTGGGTGAACGACAGAATTCCTGTACCACGTTCGTCCTGAGGAACACACTCAATACTATGCGTAAGGAAAACAATACGAGAAAACAGGAGCCAGCTTCCCCAGGGATGGCGAAAATGCACCTGAAAATCCTTGCCAGGAGCAGACAAAAACTATACCCGACATTCTGTGCCCGTGATGAATTTAAAAGCAGGCAAAAGAATCTCCACAAAGTGACTGCAGCTAAGAAGGAGGACCAAACGCAGAGAGGAATTCGGGCTAGAGGGCCATAAAATAGGCAGGCGTGACGCAGGAATGGGAAGAAACAGACTCGGGAGAGAAAGAGAGGCAAGAGAGAAAACCGTTTCAGAAGCTCCATCTACAAGAAATTAGCAGTACCAAGATTTCCTTTACAGCCGAACAGATGCCAGTTTTTCTCAGTCTCCCGTGTGAGCTTGGAAAGAATGTGCATTCTCCAACTGTGCAAGAGGGAGCTCCGCGCATTGCCACCAAACGTGGCCAAGGTGTGATTCGAATCTCTGGTGCCATTCATGACTCCTTGCTTTTGGCCTGCTGATCCGTGTCACTTTCAGAGACTTGGTTAAGTCTCCACTGTAACTGTCACCTGTTCCGTTTCTCCTTGTGACTATGCCAAGTTTGGTGTGCATTTAATTTTAGCGATGTTGTTGGGATGGGTAAGAGTTCAGAATTTCCCTATCTCACTGAAATAGCTTTATAATTCCTTCTAATAAAGTAAATAAAAAGTAAATAAAGAGGCAGATCTACACTGACGCAACAGAAAGATCATTAATGTATTAAGTTAAAAAGGTAAACACATGGAGGAAAAAGTCACATGTCAATTTTTAAAAGGCTAACACATATTCACATACGGTGGACGAAACTTCTCCAAAGACGTAAAGAAAACTATTAACTCTGGTTAAATCTGGGAAACAGAAGTAGGGAGGGAGGGAGACTTCCACATTCAGTTTAAAATCCTTTATACTACATTTTAAAAGTCCCTTCCTTCCTCCCTCCTTCCTTCCTTCTTCCCTCCCTCTCTCCCTCCCTCCCTCCCTCCTCCCTTCTCCCTCCCTTCCTTCCTTCTCTCTCCCTCCCTTCCTTCCTTCCTTCTTCCTTCCTTCCTTCCTTCCTTCCTTCCTTCCTTCCTTCCTTCCTTCCTTCCTTCCTTTTTCCAAGCTTACATATACTAGTTTCCATTTTTATTTAAAGAAAGAAAAGTGTTTTTTTGTTTTTTTTTTTAAAGGTGATTTTAGTTCCAGGATCGTAAGGTTTACAGAAGATCCAGGAGCTATATTTTGTCAGCTGCATCCCAGTCAGGCAGCTGCATTTTGAAGCAGTGCCAATTTCTGGGATGAGGGGAATTGGTTTGGGGAAGAGGTGAGCTGGCTGACTGCCACAGGAGGAGTTCTTCAGGGGAGAAGCAGGTCCTGCCTGGCACCAGGGACCAGGAAGGCCCTCCCCTGGTGGTGCTGGGCATTAGCTTACAACCAGTGTCTGCCTCCTCGCTCTTGTGGACTGGCCCTGGGGCTCCTGGTTTAAAGGGACTGACACTGCTTGTTTGGCTAAACCTGGACTGTGGACATCTGTGTTGACCCCCTCTGAGACCCCATTGTTCAGTTCTTTTCCTACCTCAACAAACAGGGAGGATGACTCCTTTATGATCTTGAACGTGATAAACCATTTCAAAGGAACTCCATAAACCAGCGCCAATCTTTCCTTAACCGGTTTCCTAAAAACCCCAAAGCCAGCACGAATGTTCTCTTCTTTCCATTCATGCAGACTTGGGGATACTTATCTGGCACTTACTATATGCATCAGGCACTGTTTTAAGGGCTGTACTCACATTAATTTGGTTTGACAACCAGTGGGGGAGTCAGGATTTGAACTTGGGGCTCCAGCTCAGAGTGCTGCCTCTGATTACAGTATCTTGGTCACGAACTAAGATCCTAGCTTCCAGGGTGACTTCTCTCAGCCGTCCTGATCCGTAGGACAAGGACTTTATAATGCACTGGGATGCAGAGTGTCTCCCATTCGTGATTTTCAAAAGGCATTTCATCACGACCCTTCATATACTGACACAAATGACGTTTGATCAGCTAATGATCATACACAAAAAAAGCACCTAAAAGAAAGGGTTAGTCAAAACGGGAAAAGGAGACCCTGCCTACAAGCCATCTATAGTGAAGAGCTGTGAATTAGACACAGTAATAGGATGTTTGTTTCCAAACTTCGGAGGGATCCTGCTTTAGAGGAAACCACAAATAACCCCAATAAACTGTTAAAAAAAAACCCAAAAAAACAATAAACCCATCTTCCCTAGATCCCTTCAGTCAAATATGAGCCTCTCTCATGAAGCTTTTCCAGAACCTTCTATACTCCTCACGTGGAGGCACAGTATGAAGGTGGGGTCTAGGGCACTCGGTTTGGTCCTTGACTCTTGCCTTTCACAAGCCATGTGGCCTTGGGTGAGTCACTTGGTTCCTCTGAGCCTTGGTCTCATCGTGTACGAAATGAAGATGGTGACCTCCACACCTCAGAGGGCAAGCGTAAGGATTCGTACCAAGACCACGATTTTCAGAGTTTGTACAAACAGGGATGCAAAAGCACTGGCTGTCTTCCCTCTACCCCAACACCCGAATGTACTGAATTCTCCCTTTTTGACCGGTGACTCACACTGTGCACACAGCAATCAATAAATCATTTCTGAAGGAAAGAAAACATTCCCCAGGGATAGAAAGAATTTTTAGGTAAGAATTTAGAAGCGATGGAGTAACTTCTCGATTACAAAAAGCCAACAAGCTTAAGGAAAACATTTGCATTATTTTCAACATGCTTTCTTCTGTGTGTACCAGAATGTCTTTAGGGTCAGGACATCAATAACCCCTTAGTATTATTAACATAGCTGCTAGTGTATCTTAAAAGAAGGTAGTACTTCCTAAAGAAGTCATATTATTAATAGCAAAGCCCAAAGCCAAACCTCACAAGCATCAGGAACAGAAAAATGTTACTCTGGCCAAGGACACCGAGTTTCCATGAGTTTCTTATGGATCAAGCAGGGCTGTGCACTTCACAGGAAGGATAGAAAGGGACGCAGGGAAAGGGAAGAAGAGACTTTGAAGAAGGAAGAAAAATCGCAAGAAATGACTGAGAAGAAAGAAGGAAATCTCCATTAAAATTTTAGGATTATTTGGGCACCTGGGTGGCTCAGTCGGTTAAGTGGCTGACTTCAACTCAGGTCATGATCTCGCGGTCCGTGAGTTTGAGTCCCGCATCGGGCTCTGTGCTGACAGCTCAGAGCCTGGAGCCTGCTTCACATTCTGTGATTCCCTCTCTCTGCCCCTCCGCCATGCACACCGCTCTCTCTCATTCTCTCAAAAGTAGAATTAAAAAAAAAAAAAACATTAAAAAAATGTTAGGATTATTTGTTCCAGTTCTGTGAAAAACGTTGCTATTTTGTTGGGGACTGCATCAAATCTGCAGATTGCTCTGAGTAGTATGGATGCTTTAACCATATTTGTTATTCCAACCCATGGGAATGGAGTATCTTTCCATTTGGTTGTGTGAGCGTCACAGAACTAGAACAAATAATCCTAAAATTTCTATAGAACCACCAAAGACCCTGAAAAGCCAAAGCAATCTTGAGAAATAACAGCAAAGCTGAAGGTATCACAACCCCAAAGTGAAGTTATATTACAAAGCTGCAGTAATCAACACAGTATGGAACTGGCACAAAAACGGACATACAGATTAATGGAACAGAATAGAAAGCCTAGAAATAAGCCCACACTTATATGGTCAATTAATCTATGACAAAGGAGCAAAGAATATCCAGTGGGAAAAAGACAGTCTCTTCTACACCAGGTGTTGGGAAAACTGGACAGCTACGTGCAAAAGAATGAAACTGGACCACTTAACACCAAATACAAAAATAAACCTCAAATGGATTAAACTAAATGTAAGACCTGAAACCAGAAAAATCCTGGAAGAGAGCAAAGGCAGTAATTTCTTTGACATTCATTGGCCATAGAAACATTTTTCTAGATATGTCTTCTGAGGCAAGGGACACAGAAAGCAAAATTAAACTATTGGGACCACATGAAAATAAAAAAAAAAAAAAAACCTTTTGCACAGTGAAGGAAACCATCAATAAAACAAAAAGGCAACCTACTGAATGGGAGATAATTGCTGCAAATGATATATCTGATAAGGGGGTTAATGTCCAAATTATTCAACACCAAAAAACCCAGATAATCCAATTCAAAATGAGGAGAGGACCTGAACAGACACTCTTCACAAGAAGACATACAGATGGCCAACGCAGGAAAAGATGCTCAAGAGTACTCATCATCACAGAAATACAAACCAACCACAATGAAGCTTCCACTTTACACTTGTCAGAAAGGCTAAAATCGAAAGACAAGAAATAACAAGTATTGGCAAGGATGTGGAGAAAAAGGAATCCCCTTACGGCGCTGGTGGGAATGCAAACTGGGGTGGCCATTGTGGAAAACGGGATGGAGGTTCTTCAAAAAATAGAGGTTCTTAAAAACAGAAATACTAGCTGATCCAGTCATTGCGCTACTGGGTTTTTATTCAAAGCAAACAGAAACACTAATTCAAAAAGATATTCCGGAGAATTATTTAAATAACTAAGATATGAAAGCAACCATATGTATCAACTGACAAATGGACAAAGAAGATGTGGTATGTATATAAAAATGGAATATTAGCCATAAAAAACAACGAGATCTTGCCATTTGCAACAAGGTGGATGGAGCTGGAGAGTATTATGCTCAGTGAAATAAGTCAGAGAAAGACAAATACCATATGATTTCACCCATTTGTGGGATTTAGGAAAACAAGTGAACAAACAAAGGAAAAAGAAACAAACAAAAAACAAGATCCTTAAATATAAAGAACTGATGGTTGTGGGGGGAGGGGGCTGCAGGGCCGGGTGAAGGAGACGAAGGGACTGAGAGCACAGGTACCGCGATGAGCACCAAGGAACGCACAGAATTTTTGAATCATTATATTATACACTTGACACTGATATAACACGATGTCAATTATACTTGAAGAAAAAACAAAAAGAAGACAGGAGGAGGACTGTTCCAGACGAGTCTCCACGGCGGATGAGGGGCACCTGCTGAAAAGGGGGTACCGAGAGAACAGGGACCCGATGTCAGCACACACCTGCTAACTGAGAACTCTGGATGGGACTGATGAGGGCAGCGTGGAAACCTGTGATGTGCTTAAAATACATTTTTAAAAAAATTTTTAAATGCAAGTAGTTAAAGTAAAACCAGGAGGTAGAAAACATTATAAAGTATTTATGTCATTCATTGCCTTTGAATTTTTTTAAGTTTACTTATTTATTTTGAGAGAGAGACAAAGAGAATCCCAAGCAGCCTCGGCACGGTCAGTGTGGAGCCTGACGGGGGGCTTGAACCCATAAACCATGAGATCATGACCTGAGCCAAAATCAAGAGTGGGACATGCACCAACTGAACTACCCAGGGGCCCCATTAACTTTGAATTTTTGATATGATGTGGCACCATGGAATGTGTAACTTTTACTGTCATTACTCATCAAGGCAGAGATCATTATCTTCTTTCTTTGCAAATAGCTTAAAATACACTGTCTGATAAAATCTCTTGGCAGACTTGGAAGAGAAGTAAATGTCCCTAACTAGATAAAGCACAGCTACAAAAAACCTGTAGCTAATGCCATGCTTAAAGGTAAAAGACTGAACACTCTCCCCCCCCCGACTGAGAACACAGCAAAGGTGTCTGGTCTTGCCATTTCTATACAACATCATGCTGGAAGTTCTGGCCAGGGCAGTAAAGCCACAAAAAAGAAATATTTTCTCTTTTCCAACAGACTGGAAAAGAGAAAATAAAACTGTCTATTTTCAGAAGACATGACTGTCTCTATAGAAAACTCCAAAGAATCTATTGTTAAAAAAAGGTTTCTAGATTAATAAGGGGGGGGGGGATTAGCTTGGTTATTGGAATCAAGGTCAGTATACAAAAATTAATTATATATATACTAGCAATGAAGAATGAGAGGTATAAATAGAAATATTTGAAAGATATTTAGCGGGTAGAAACAATGGAAGTCCTTGTTGTATGAGTTACGAGAAGGAGAAGAAGGGCTTAAAAATAATTCCTGGCATTTCAGCAACTGGGAGGTCATATCATTTACTGATAGGAAAAAGACTGGGGAAGAAAAAGATTCAAGGTAAAAATCAAATGCTCTTTTTCAACATAAAACTTGAAGTACTAATATGGATACAGGCAACAAAAGGAAAAAAAAATGGACTTCATGACAATTTTTAAAACTCCTGTGCGTCATAAAGCGGGAGAAAATATTTGCCAATCATGTATCATATAAGGCATTAATATCCCGAATATAGACAGAACTTCTAAAATTCAACAGTGGATGAGGGCTCCACCTTCTGAAGGGAAAATAACACTGTGCTCTACTGAGAGCACATCTCTACCAGAAGTGCAGGTAGACACCACAAACCTTGAGTGCTTACCTGCTAACCACAAAACACCACGATAAACGTATTTTGTCTTCTCCTCTGGGGAGAAAGGAGAACAGAAGCTGCCTCAAAGCCCCAGAGGGTATAACCTGGCTACAGAAAAGAACAGAACAAGAAATGAACAGCCAACTTGTGTGTTTCTATTCCCCTTCAACCATCCCAAACCTGGCCAGCAAACGCAGTGATGGGAAAAATCCACCAGAAAACTACCGATGAAAACCATCCACCTCTGAGACCTTCAAAACGTTTCCTCTCCTCTGTGGAGGCTGTCTAAATAACAGATGCTGCGAATAGATTTCAACGGTGTTATGAATCTATTTACTGTTTTAGTAAGACGACTTTCTTCTTTTTTTCAACAAGCAAACCAATGTTCTCTGTAGCAAATCGACACGAAAGGGTGCTGCTTAAAGAAAATGAGATTTCTCTATTCCCTGGTCCCTGTAGGCACAAGAACTCAAACGAGAGCTGATGCTAATGTACTCAACCACTGTCAGGAAAGTTTAAATTAAATAGCAGGACAACTTTAGCAAGCACAGAAACAGTACAATGATGAAATGGGCTATTCATTCGGCAGGATCTAGAGTGGACTTCCAGTTCAATACCAGCGGCGGTGAAAAGAACAAAATCAATATGGCGCTCGAATAAGCACACTCCGAGCAGTTACTTACAAACCAAATGATTTCCCCAGCCTAGGCCAGTGTAGGGGAGGCAGATGAACTAGTGTGTGATGGGCAAGCATTACCTGTCTGGAAAATGGCTGCTGTATGCGGTCAGATCCCTTCACACCTGCACAGTCTTGTTGGCCTGCCCCAGCTCTCAGGGGCTTGAATCTGCCTAGTATTTCACATGGCACCAAGGCTGGGCAGTGCAGTGAGCAGCAGTCTCCAGTAGCATTCTCTTGGTGAAAACACTTGGGAGATATATATGAATTTGGTCTAATTTGGGATCGGCTGAATGCAGAAATTAACAAGACAGTGGGATACGCACAGAACACCCCCCCCCCTTCCTCCCTCCTCTCCCTAATCCCAGTGGTGGGTTCTCGGCTGAGCAACCTCAGAACCCTTACTCTTCAGTCCTTCTCGATTTCTGAGAAGGAAAGAAGGTTCAGCAACTTCTCCATCCAGCTGCAATCCAACTTCTACACACACACACACACACGCACACGCACACGCACACGCACGCACGCACATGCACCATTCCTCTATCCCTAAAGTCTCTTTCCCTAACAGAGCTGTAGCAAACTTGAGGTAATTAAAGGCACAGCTTGCAGCGGACTCTGTGAAGCTGCATTGGGTAGCGGCATGTGCCTATTACAGGCTAAAATGCTTCCTCTCAAATTCTTATATGAAAATCCTAACCCCTAGTAACTGCATACAGTACACAGGCCCTTCCCAGGAGAGCTGACCCGCTGCCCTCTTCTTAAATCCCTCTTTACCTATCGTTCCTGCATCATAGAAAAGGCAAGAACACGTTTCTTCTGCTCTGGTTGTAGCTTACCTCTCGGAGGCCTGCGATAGCCCATGGGTGCCTCTTGCAATCCGTTCTCACAGCCAGGTCATGAGCTTTCCCAGCCGGGTCACCAGCCCGTCAAATTGCTCACTTCACGGAATCGCAAACTACTCAAAGTTTCAGAGGCTTGGCCTCGTCTTCTTACTCCTCATCTCACCTGACCCTCACATCACCCTTGCGATGGTGCACCAGATGGATGTGGCATCCTACGCAAGAGGCACCTGCTGAAATCCCTGCCCAATACAAAACTTGCCTGTTTCAAAACTACTCCTGAAACAGGATGGTGTTATTTGCTTACCAGCTCAAGTGCCCCTGACGTTTTGCAAGAGCATGAAAAGTTTTGCATTTTACTCACCACCCGCTTCACCAGCTCTGAAATGACATGATTCTTGACAAACGTTTAATTTGAAGGGAGCTGTATTACTTCAAAGGTAAAGCATAAAGAGGCTTTTCTTTCTTTCTTTCCTTTTTTTTTTGGTACCATGCTATTTTGGGTTCACATAGCATCAATCCATTGTTCTATTCCCACGATTTAGAGATGAGTGAACCAGGACTTACTGTAGTCACAGTGGGGAGGGAATGGGGACCCACAGCCGAGCTGCATGGAGCCAGGGACTCAGCCACGGAGGGCTGGCCTGGGAACTGGCTCGTCTCCGGGGGGTTCGTCGGATTCGGGGAGCGGGGAGACGGGCGTTCTAAACCTCACTCTGTGACAAACCAGCTTTGCTCTTTTTTGGCAACAAGCAGTGACGAGTGTGCCCCCTTGCTATCATTAGTGAGTTTCTATATGCCAGGGCACCAAGGTCAGCACTTCCGACGTATTATTTCAACACGGCCACCATCCCATCACCATGGCACCATTGCTTGCTTAACTGTGTGCTGCCTTAATTCATCCAGGTATAAAGCAGCAATCGAAACCTGCTATGTCTATGTTCAGTGAACGGAAAACAAAGTCAACAGCAGTGACGCAACACGTACACGTACAGGGCTAGGCGCCCGGGGCGGTGTGAAGGAGACAGACGCGGTCCCTTCTTCAGGGATGCACACACAAGGTTTCTGATGGCGCTGGGGCAGGGAGAACACTCGCACTCGACGCTGGGGACCGTCTTCAAAGGACCATCAATGAACCACTGACCAAGTGACGACAAAGAGCGCACAACCCTCACAGCCTTTTGACAATTAACAACTTGACTCTTGGGTTCACGAGGCAGAGTTAGTACATCCAAAAGTGTGTCAAATAGAGGGACGCTCCAGACTTATTGACATGTATCCAGGCCAGTCAAGCAGACAGGCGTTCCAGCCAGTGGTAACAAGGAGCACAGCACACAGCAGCAAATTCTTGGACCAAATGGTCAAATCTGCCAAAGACATCGGGGAAATCGCTGGAATCGTAGAGGAGATTCTGGATGTCAAAGCCATTTTTATTTAAGCCTTCCATTTGGGCGGAGTAATGTCATCTCCTCAATAAAGATGAGGCTCTATACTTTCTGAATTCCCCATAATTCTGTACTTAAAAACATTAAAATACAGTTGTATTAACTTGCAAACATTTGGTGTTTGGTAAATTATCCCCCTTGGAGCAGCCGGCAGTATTTTTTTTTTTAAAGGGGAAAGATTCTAGAATTATAAAAATCTGTAAACCTCTTAGAACAGTTTTCATTTCACAAATGCATTGTGTGCAAAAGTTTGTTCATAAACCGGCTGCTTGGAAAGCAACTAGGATTTGCCACAGGAATAACACTGCAACTGGTGATTCGATCTCAGGTTACCTCACAATAACCTAGTTATTCCACAACACTGATGCGTGTACTCACGGAAGCACATGAGACCTACAACCACGCTTCTCTCCCCAGCTGCAATGTTTACCTTCCCAGCAACATATTTGAGATTTCTGTCAGTGTTGCCAGATTTTGTCTTTCCTTCTTTTCAAAAATGCTCTTACCAGTTAGCATAAGAACCTAAATATTATTTATGCCCATAGGTAACAATACTTACAAGGGAATTTAATATAATATAGAAGAAAAATGTATTATGTGAACTAATGAGTACACTAAATGCATCTGATTAGAGGTTTGGTAAAGGTATAATTATGTGGTTATCTATACTTAGAAATATTATTTGTTACATTAACGGGAGGAAAATGTACTAAATTCATGGTTTTAGGGTAACATATCTCTGATATATGAAGAAGCAGGAGAAATAAAGATGAAGGGTCTTCAGGTTCTTCGGGTTGATTATATTCTTGGGACCCCAAAGAAAGAGTGAGGTGAGCCAAGGTCACAGGAGAATTAGACCAAGTGAAGCAAAGAACTCGCCTAGGATACTCAGACGCTCACTCTGTAAGAAGAAATCATACATGTGATGTCAGTTATCAGCCATGGCATTCTTACCACGTGCTAAGCACCAGCCCTACTGCATCCTGAGGCACCTGCTACTGCACCGATACCGTGGTTACATGACCAGGTGACTGGGGCCCCTCCGCATGGTAACACTGTGCTAATGGGTAGAACCACAGCAAATGATGTGAACTGAGGCCACGGGAAAAGAAATGTGGTCTTGCCAGTTCTATGACACAAGAAGGATTGGTAAAGGGGATAAGTTAGAGGACAAAGGGTCAGGTCTCCTGGGGAGGGGCCTGAGGGGTAAATGGATGGGACGTTCAGAACCTGGGAGCTCCGGAGTGCCTCAGGCATGAAGTGTGCCTGCCATCTTGTCTGCTGGCGTGCTCACTACCTCTGTGAACAAAGAAGGTTTCTGGGACTCCTCATTGCCATCCCCACCCTGCCTGCTGCCATCTCTGCACTGGAAGGAGGCCCCAGAAGGAGCCCTGGGGTGGGTGGGGGGCAACATGCACCCTCCGTTCTTTGGGGAAAACATGGTCTCATTTCCAAACCAGGGCTGCAGGAGTCCCACCATGCCTCCTAGTCCTAATGTGCCCAAACCAAAGTGGGGAAGAAGTCCCAGGGGCGAGTGGAACACCTGGGACATACACTGGGGATGTTACAAGGTTAAATGTTAGGGTATTCAGATTTTCCTAGACTTGAACACTACAAGCTCAGGAAAAAAAACTTAGGGGAAAGAACCCCACAAACTATACCTTTAGTCTGTTCTTTACCAATTTTTATATCTGATAAAGACGTGGAAGCAGAATTGTCTTGTCACTTTGCTGACGGTGAGGAATGCAGAAAACAATGTCTGGAGTAGCTGTGAAAGGCTGAGAGCAACAAAGCCTTGTTTTTATAAAACCTTTAAGCAGAAATGACTCAGAGAAAACACGAGAGTGATCGTGTTTGGTAAGACTGAGAGCTAAAAGCCATCTTCAAGTCCTAAGAGGCTTCCAGTTAAAGACGGCTGATTGGAAACACACACTTGGCTCTGTTCCTTGCCCACACCGTACCGCAAAGACAGTCTGCTCCCCGGGACAAAGAAGAGAGGAGAGAACAGCCACAGAAATGTGCAAACCGGAGAGCAGGGGAACAAGTGGACTTAGCTCACTCAGAAAGTCAAATAATCAGCTGAGGGGCGCCTGGGTGGCTCGGTCGGTCGGGCGTCCGACTTTGGCTCAGGTCATGATCTCCTGGTCTGTGAGTTCGGGCCCCGAGTTGGGCTCTGTGCTGACGGCTTAGAGCCTGGAACCTGCTTCTGATTCTGTGTCTCCCTCTCTCTGCCCCTCCCCCGCTCATGCTCTGTCTCTTTCTCTGTCAAAAATAAACATTAAAAAATTAAAAAAAAAACATAATCAGCTGCAAGTGGGAATAGATAAGAAGCAACTGGCTTGGTACAACCCCTCTGTAGAACCCTCTGGAGGGATTTACCAAAGCTCAACCTCCATCGTCCCGATGACCCGGCCAATTCCACTCCCAGGACTGTCCCCAACAAAGGGAGTACACAGGTCTAATAAAAGACAGGAGTACGAAAATTCATAGCAGCATTATTCATAGGAGTCCCCAAACAGATATGACTCAGATAGCATCAGTAGTGGAATGAGCAGGTAAAGTGTGATATAATCATGAGACAGATACTATACTGCAGTAACAAAGCACGAGGTGCCACTGCACGCGGTGACATGGATGGATCTCAGATATCACACACAGTACAAGAAGCCAGAAAGAGTACAAAGTGTACAATCCCATTGTTATAAATTTCAAGAACAGGCAACACCAACTGATAGTGACAGAAAGGTTATCGACAGAGAAGAAGCACAAGGGAGCTTTCTGGCAGGTGGCAAAGGTTCGCTCTCTTGATGTGAGTGGTGATTGAGGGTGAATGTGCACCCTAGAGCTCTTCACTTCAGATTAACAGCATCTTACTTTTTTAATATTAAACCTAAATTTTATTTTATTTTTTTAACCAAGCTAAATTTCCTTTATTGTGAATATTTGCATCATGTGTAATATACTCAACTATTTTAAAATCATGGAGAAATAAATGCCCCAAAATATTTTCAGAATGATATGTCAGACAAAACAACAGTTACAGTTACAAAACAACAGTTAGACAACTGTCTGCACAGGTTTAAACCTCAATTTTAAAAAGAAGTAAAGAAAGTGAATGAAAGGGGAAAAAATCTGATTTGTATTATAGATAATCCAAAGGCCTAAGAATGTGTGGGGACAGGTATCCTCAAAAATGGGAGTAAAAGGGAGCTAAAATGGAAAGATGTACTGAAATTCCTGGGAGCTGGACCACTGCCCTTTGTACTTTGGTAGATGGGGGCTTTCGTTTTTGTAAAAAGTAGATAGGGATTCTGAGAGCCAGCAGGTACGGTGGGGGATGGGGGTACCATAGTGAAGACAGGAAGATTAAAATAAAAGGTTTTACCCTAATTCTGTGAGCACAGCCTTTTTCCTCCATGTGCCTTCAGAATGAGAGCAGCCAGGTGCCCCCCGCCCAGAAAGAGGCAAGGAAAATCTGTCATGAGGCAGGCCTCTGAGAGCCAGAGAGAAAAGACCTACAAACACTGGTTTTAGGGAAGATGGGGAGGGGACTTCACTGCCCTGTGGTTAAGAGGACACGAGCCCCCCACCCCAAAAATGTCTAATCCAGTCTGCATTGTTGTGTGTGTGTGTGTGTGTGTGTGTGTGTGTGTGTGTGTGTGTCTGATGTACTCAAACAGGGATCATTATACACAACCAATACGAAAGACATACCCAAACAATCAAAACGGGGGGAAAGGGACTATTTGGAGAAGGAAAAATACTATCATCAACACTCTCAGCAAGGAAAAGAAGATATAGCATCCATTAAACGATTACGGAAGTAATGACCAAAAAAGCTCTTGAAAATTAAAAGTATAGGGGCGCCTGGGTGGCGCAGTCGGTTAAAGCGTCCGACTTCAGCCAGGTCACGATCTCGCGGTCCGTGGGTTTGAGCCCCGCGTCGGGCTCTGGGCTGATGGCTCAGAGCCTGGAGCCTGCTTCCGATTCTGTGTCTCCCTCTCTCTCTGCCCCTCCCCCGTTCATGCTCTATCTCTCTCTGTCCCAAAAATAAATAAAAAACGTTGAAAAAAAAAAATTTAAAAAAAAGAAAATTAAAAGTATGGTAGCAGAAATGAAAATCTCAGCAAAAGGCTTAAATGATAAAGTTGAAGAAATATCTCAGTAAGTAGAATAAACGAGGAAATAGGATAAAAAGGAGACAGTATCTGAGGGCCAGTATAGGGATTTCAGCATCTAAAAAAAACACACGAGTACCAGAGAATATAGAGAACAAAATCACTGAGGGAAAATAATCACTGAAATAATTCGACAATATTTCAGAACTGAAGGTCATAGACTTAATTTTTTTTAATGTTTATTTTTTGAGAGAGAGACAGAGACAGTCTGAGCGGGGGAGGGGCAGAGAGGGAGACAAAGAATCCGAAAAGCTCCAGGCTCTGATCTGTCAGCACAAAGCACAACTAAGGGCTCGAACTCACAACCCATAAGATCATGACCTGAGCCAAAGTCTGATGCTTAACCAACTGAGCCACCCAGGCGCCCCCGTCATAGACTTTAAATAAATAGATAAAGCAGACTCATGCCATGGTATATTACACTGTTATTTCAGAACCCTGAATACAGAGGGAAGATCCTACATGTTTCCACTTTCATATAAAGGATCAAGAATCAGAATAGAATTGAAAATCTGAAAATCCATACTGGATGGGCAAAGGCAAGGAAGCTGAGCTTTGAAAATCTCAGAGAAAAATGACTCCTTACTTAACATTCTATACCCAGCTGAACTACCACAATCTCAATCTAATGTGAGGCTAGAATGAAGATGTTTCCAATATAAATTCTTCTCCAGAAGCTACAAGAGAATGTCATCCGTCTGAAAAGGAAAGAAACAGGATCCAACAGGAAGGAGGTGAAGGTAGTCAGTTCCTCAAATGGGGATGGAAAACTCAAGACAATAGGTGTCAGCAGGCTTAGAGTAATCAGGCAGGAAACAAAGAACTTTCTCCTAGACAAAGCTCAAGAAGCTAAAGAAGACAGAATGCCCCCAAATTTTAAATTTATTGACAGGAAATCTATGCACTTATGCTTTTGGAAGGAGAAAATGAGATTGAATTAGCACATTTACAAGATGAAGATGCTGTATTTAAAAAAACTTTTTTTAACGTTTATTTATTATTGAGAGACAGAGAGAGACAGAGCATGAGCATGGGAGGGACACAGAGAGGGGGAAACACAGAATCTGAAGCCAGCTCCAGGCTCTGAGCTGTCAGCACAGGGCCCGACGCAGGGCTTGAACTCACAAACCGCGAGATCATGACCTGAGCCAAAGTCAGACGCTTAACCGACTGAGTCACTCAGGCGCCCCGTGAAGACATTGTATTTTAAAACCACAAAAATACTCTACCAGAAAAAAACTCAAGGCATACAAACATGGCTCGGTTGTGAATAATGTTTAAGATAATGTATACGAAGATGAACTATTATAAATATCAATATAACTAAAATCAAAATTTAATGAAAATGTAGATTCAACAAATAATAATGAGTGGATCCAGAAATAGCAATATAAGCAAGTTATTCAGAAGTATGGAAGTGATTATCTACATCATTAGCTGAAATCACTGATGGCGGCTGCTGCAGGGAGGAAGCCACAGCCAGGTGAGGAGTCATGAGCTGCCCCTTCTCACAACAGTCTCTGTGTAATAACTTGACTCATTAATCTACATGCCTATATAATGTTGGCAAAAATAGAAAACCACATCAAAGAAGTAAGACCTTAAATCATCACGCTGTTTGGGTTACCATAAAACAGTAATTCCATATCCTATATAAACTATTACCTAATAATTTTTGTAATTAAAAAAATCACTTTCCTGTCCCCATACGTATTTAAATGTCTAAGATACAGCTCGACTCTTCTGAGCGGCTATAGGTTTCCCACTAGACCCCTCGTCAGAGCAGATGAGAAGGGGAGTGGGGGCTGAACACAGGGGATCCCAAACCATGGCGTGAACCCCACGAAGACCACTAAGCAAGTGCCAGCCTCAAAGCGGAGACTGGCCAGGGCCAGAGACTAAAGGGCTCTTCTGTCCTGCCTCATGTCAACTGCTCTCCCACACCTGGCACCGACTTCAGACACCAGGCAATGTAGGAAGGTGGCAGGACAGGAAATGGCGTGAGCCTTGCCACCAGGCAGAGACGAGGTGGGGAATGCTGTCCAGAGGGTCAACTGGAAAGACTCGGGTCACTGCCGTCACAAGTACACAGGAGTCTGGAGGATCCTGGGTGCAACTCCTTTTCAAGGGCCTGAGAATCTGCCCCTCTGGTGCACTCTACCGAATGATTATGAATTTTCCCTTTCCGTCCCTTGGGCAAAGAGATAAGATAAGGCTATGACTATAAAGCAATTTGCACCAACACCCAGGTGCCCCTTTCCCAAAGATGAATTACACATGGTGCAACAACATGTATAATTATGCTGCCTGCTTTGTAGGATTGTTACGAAGATTAAGTGAGTTCATCTTTGCAAAGCACTTAGAACAATGCCTGGCACATAGCAAGCCCTCCATATATTTTAGTTATCTTAATAAAATAAAGGAAGAGAATGTGGTGTGTTGGCAAAGGCACAGTGGAAAGTCTCTCCCTACCCAGAAGTTATGCACATGTGCTGATGAAATGTTCCTACAAGAGACTTAAAGGGGGCTGCCCCCACAGGTGCCCCGGTGAGGAACCCCGGTGGTGGAAGACAGGTAGGCCTGGGTGTCATTATGGGCCAGAGTTTTGGTCCCAGGGCAGGTTTAAGTGATCACTCTGGCCCCAGGGCAGGTATAAATGGTCAGACCACCTGCCACCTGAGACACAAGACGCTCTGGGCCCCCGGAGCCTGACTGAGCTCGCTGCCAACGTTCTGGCTTTGCCGCAGTGAGCTGGGCATACGGGGGGCGGGTCTCCCTTATGTCTAGGGTGGCTTGGACCTTCAGAAAGCCAACCCCGATGCCAGCAATCATCTGAAACCTGGGTGCAGCACAACCAAATACCACTTAGCACTATCCACAGATGAGAGAAGGTTTAAATACCTTTAGATTTTAGCTCTCAGTGTCTGGAAACTTCTAGCTATTGTATTTAAAAGCAAGTGAATTGTAACCCAGAGAGAAGACTCCAAAGAAAACAGGGGAGTGACTTAGACTTAGTGGTCTTCCCACTGGCTTAACAAATATCCATTAAACACCAACTGTGTACCAGCCACTGTACTGGGCACTAAAAGAGCTGAGATGAAAACAAAGCAAACAAAACTCCCTGCCCTCGTGGAACTTACGCACCGGTGGAGAAAGCCTCAGTACAGTTAGTAAAGTACAGTGTGTTGGATGCTACATGGCACTGAACGCTGTGGAGAAAAATACAGTAGGAAGGTGCTGGGAAGAGCAGATTGGGATGGAAGGAGCTGCAATTTTAGAATCAGAGACCGTCTCAGTGAAAAGGTGACACACCAGCAAAGGCTTGAGCATGCCTGGATAGCAAGTACCTGGAACACAGGCAGGAGCTCGGATGTGGGAAGAAGGGAGAGCAGGGAGAGGGAACAGTTTCCAGGAAGAGGAACAGTCTATGTGAGAGCAGAATGTCAAAGGGACACAGGCCAGTGAGGAACCGAACGACAGTCAGGATGGCCGGAGGCCACAGCACTCTGGGAAAGTGACAGGAGGTGTGGCAGGAAGGGTCAGGTCCAGCAGAGCCTGTGGCCCACCACAGGGACCTGTCTGGATTCTAAGAGCAATGGGCAGGCCCTGAAGGGTTTTGAGCAGGGATGGGCATGTTCAGGACCGAGGTTTCAGACAACCTCACTGGCTGCAAGGCTTTTACTGCCCACAACTCTTTTGAAGAAGGAAAAGTAAACAGGCGGGGCCTGGGGAGTTTGCCCTGGCCTTACCAAAGACTTCTACTAACCATGTAGGGCTGCAGGGGCCAGAGGGGCCAGCTGAGCCCTGAGAAGAAAAGGGACAGTGGAGCTGTGCAGCGAAGAGGCTCCAGGCCACCAGAACAGTGGCCAGATATGGAGCAGCAGAAGGGGACGGCTGGCAGGAACGCCCGCTCTGTCTTCGTGGTGGTCACCCTTAGTACCAGGGGGCACCTGCCTCAAGACTGAAGGATCTGCTCATCTTTCAAAATATAAAAGTTGCCGGCATCTTGTTCTACCGCGGAAAAGTCATCATGACAAAAGAGGGACTGATGCTCACCATTCTGAGGCACGTAGAAGGCCCGTTGGCAGATGTAGCAGGATCTGCATGATTCTTCCTTTAGAAAGGGTTAGCAATCCAAGGCTCACACCACGACAGCCATGACACGATACAAACATCCACCAACAAAGGAGGGCGCTGGTTGGGGGCTGGTTCTTTAAGCCACGGATAAGGAAGGGCAGCCTTCCTTTATAAGTAATTTTCTATAAAGAGCAAGATGTAGAATTAAAAGCAGGAGTAGAGGAATGTGCAAGGCAAAGGCTGTGCTCGCTCTCAGTCACAACAGCCACAGACCAGGCTCACTGCCACATGGCCCTCTGCAGCCCCTTTGTCCCCAGACCCACGACCTCCTCCACACAAGAGAGGAACACAAGGCTGACTGGTAATCGCACCGTGCTCTAAGAGACCAGTGTCGAGAAGCCTGGGCATCCTCACACCTCAAGGCACGACAGAGAGAAATACAGAGGGATCCTGAAGTTCCTGCCGATGTTTCATTAGCCATGGGCCTTCGGACCGGACGCCCATGCACAAAGCCGTTCTAAGACTCACAGGCTTTCTGTCCTCGGACAGGCAAGTTATCTGCAGAGAAACCGTTAGGCTAGAGTCTCTGTAAGGCAGCAACGATTTCTGTGCTGGGAACAGCCATTTGCAAACTCTACAAGCACTGCAGGCTTTTTAACAGTAACGATGCAATCACATGCAGCTTCATACACGTATGGAGGAAGAAAATGAAAGGTCAAAGGCAAGGGCTTGGGACTGGAAGAACACAGGGTATCAGTTCTTTAGTCTTCTTTATAACACAGAATTGGCTATGGCCTGCAAATGACTCCTTAAATGACGCATTTGACTTTAGAGGAAATGATGTCTTTTGAAGGAAATACGCGAAATAATTTTTTTCTAAAAATTAAAAAGAATCGCTGCTCTGATGGGTTATCCCATTTGTGTCATACATTACTTAATAGAGTAGAATAAATTATTTTTCAGGCCTTGAAACACAAGGGCTGTCTCCAAATATACTTGAGTGCTAGACCCGGCCATGGAAGAAATCCCAGTAACCCCTCCCTCCCCCCAGCGCCCACAGACATGCGTCGCAGTTGCTGGGAAGTCAGCTTGGCGCCCCGTGTCTCAGGGCCCCCGGTTCAGGTGTGCATGAGTCACTCCATGTGGATGGAGGCCGTGTGGACACAGGGCTGGGAGGGCAAGAGGAGGAATGTGGGGGCTAAACAGAAGACATGACTTCCACACCGTTGTCTTGACAAATCTGCACTTGAGGTCAGCACCCTAGTGTCTGCTGGGCAGGAGGAAATCAAGGCACACACGATGGGCCAGGGAGACAGGAACCAATCACGTGAGCCATAAGATGAGGAAGACACTGTACATTTAGAAAGAGAACAAACACGGCTGGAGTCAAGGGGAGATCAACAAAAAGGGGAAGACACTTTGGTATGGGACGCCACAGAACGCATTTACGCAATCTTCTTAAAATTCAGAGACAGATCCTGAAGCATGTCTGCCTAGAAGATGTCTCTGTCGTAAGGCGTGTGAAATAATATTGAAAATCTTTTTACTTAAGGGGCCCTATCCTTGTCTCACTTCGGCGCCTATTTAAAAAATATGAAAGATGGTGTGCGGTTAATGAAGGGACATTATGCAGCCATTCACCATGATGCTTGTAATAACAGAGAGGCTTATTTACGTTACGTGAAAACTCACGGCACAGAACACTGCAAATAATGTGTGAACTCGGCTATGCAAAAAACAAATTCTTTTTTTAAAGATTAGGAAGGAAATATGCCAAAAATGTTAATAGTGATTGCCTCTGGGTGGTATAAAATTATGAGTAATGTTTCTCATTATTCTTCTTTCCTAATTTCTCTCAATTGAGCATCTATTACTTTTACAATCACACAAAAAAGCCACACGCACTATTAAAAAGCATGTTGGGGGGATGAAATGTGTCCGAATATTTTAGTTCATAAAGGCACAGAAGCTGAGGACCTGAATATAGATGATGACTGTTTCTTTATTCTGAAATAAGAGTGCTGGGATTTTCAGGAATAATAAAGGGCAAAGTATCTTACCTACTTAAACAGCAGAAGATTATACAAATGATTTAGAATCCAAGAGTATGCACTAACTGCTGGCTAAATGCTTATTAAGCAGGCTCCCATCCAAGGCCCCCGTGCGAAAAATTACCAACCCGCTCAGAGAATGAAAGTCACCTTATTAGACCCCAAAGATAAAATCACCCCAAATTACTGTTGCAATATTGTTAGCAAACTGTTTTTGCCAATACATGCTTCACGGAGCAGCTGAGCTGTGGCAGGCTAAAAGTCACTGGGCCCGCCCCCTTCCCGTCCCCAGTAGGAAAAGGTCAGAGAAAGAGATGGGCTGTAATCAGTGCAGGAAGCAGTGCCTCACTGTTGGGTATGAGTCTTAGTTCTGCCCCTTACTGGGCTGCACAACCTTAGGCAAGTCGTTCATTCTTTCTGAGATTCCATTTCCAATCGCAAAATAAGGAAAACAATGTCTGCCTCACCAGAATGGTCATGAGAATGAGAAAATGGGTGTGTAGGATATGAGGATGGACACTGGCCCACACTGGACAAGGGACGAATGATTGAAAAAATAATCACGGCAAGTGTCTCCTGCTTGTCCACTAATACCAAAATACTTGTGCAGATACATGCTGGGTTGACGGGTCGGGTAGACCGCTACTGGTGCGTTGACCTAACTCCCATTTTTCTTCCCTTTTTCTCTCGTTTGCCTCCAGTACAGAGATTAGAGAAGCTATACACATGGTTTCCGGGCTCCTTTCTAGGGAGAAGTGGCAAAGTGACAAAATGACACAAGAATAAAGTGGCTGGGGGGGATCCCGGGGCACTTTTGCTTTCTTGATGACAGGGTCAAGTGTCGGTGGTACTGCCTCCCTACCTTCCTTCTTCTCTTAAACATGGAGGGGATGGCTGGGCTGCAGCAGCCATCTTGCAACCATGAGGAAAGTCACAAGAACATGGCCAAGACACTGATTGTGACAGTGTTAAGCAACTTCATACCAGCAGCTGCCTACTTTTAGACTTGTTATTTTTAATTTTTTTAAACATTTTTTTTTTGAGAGAGAGGGCATGAGCAGAGGAGGAGCAGAGAGAGAGGGAGACACAGATCAGAAGCAGGCTCCAAGCTCTGAGCTGTCAGCACAGAACCTGACGTGGGGCTTGAACTCACGTGCTGTGAGAACATAACCTGAGCCAACGTCAAACACTTAACCAACTGAGTCATCCAGGAGCCCCAAACTTGTTACTGTGTAAGAAAAAATAAGCCTTACTTTAAACCACTTTTTCTTAAAACCTGCAGCCAAATGAATTCTTAAAGAATCAGTGTGATCATGTCTGGTCCCTGCTCTCAGGGAGCTTACCATCGACTAATGATAAGGACAATAAAGGGGACTCACACACAAAGGCAACATTAGAATGTATTATCAGTGTTATGAAGAAGGGGGTACGTGAAACTCTGTCCTCTGTAGATAACAGGATTTTGAGCCAGTGGAGAAGGTCAGGGGTGAAGGGGACTGAAGGAGAGGATTCTCAGCAGAGTGAACAGCAGACACTCAGCCCCATGGCAGGAAAATGAAGTGCAAAGCATGCGGATGTTAAACAGGACAGCGGGCTGGTGCAGAGAGCACAGACAAGTACAGCACAAGATGAGGCCATGGGAGGTGGGCAGGGCCAGGCCTCTGTGGACCTTGTATTTCTTTTAAGTAGATAGAGTTTTCCCCCTACGAGCAAGGGGAAGCGAGGTGAGTGAGTCTGGCAAAGAGGGGACACGTTCAGACTGAATTTTGATGGTTTTCTGACAGCCACCTGTGGGCGTGGTGTGGCATATGAGAGAAAGAGACTGAAAATACATACCTGTGGCATACTGTAGACACAGAACCCTTTCTCCCGTCTCCCTTGCCCACAAAAACCTAATCTTCTTCAGGGCAGCCCTGCGCTGTGCCCCGGCAAAGGACTCTAATTGGCCCATGCCAATAAGCACTTTCTTCTTCCCCGTTCCCGTTTTCTAAGATTCCCTGGGGTCCAGCAATGGCCATGTGGCCCTGATCTGACTGAGGGGATGGGGGCCAGGTGGGGGTGGAGGTGTGCCCAGAGGGTGCCGTCCTAGGGCAGTATTTGCTTTCCTGGTAGGAGCCGAACCCTATGTGGCCAATGCAGCCAAGTTGAGACCACAGGAAACAAGCCGGAAAATGGAAGCCAGCATACTAAGGATGACGGGACCTGCGATGCCGAGGGCCCTGCTAGGCTGCTGGACTGCAGAACTGTTTGTTTATGCTGCCTACACCTGGGTGGCTGTTTCCTGCAGCCTAACACTTTCCTGAGTGATGTACCTAATAGCAAAAGAGAAAAGGCTGGGCGCCTGGGTGGCTCATTCGGTTGAGCATCCGACTGCGGCTCAGGTCATGATCTCACAGCTTGTGGGTTCAAGCCCCGTGTCAGATTCTGCGCTGACAGCTCGGAGCCTGGAGCCTGCCTCGGATTCTGCCTCCCTCTCTCTCTGCCCCTCCCCTGCTTGCACGCTCTCTCAAAAATAAATGAATTAATAAAAAAAAGAGAGAAATGGCTAAGGGTCCACACCGATTTAACATGCTTGATAAGTTGATTTGTTGGTGTAAAATGCCAGCATGGTGCCCGGTAACATTCCTGTTTCTAAACCGGGAAAACTGCCTGACACAGGAATGGACGGGGACCCCATCATGACAAAGCACAACTGGCTGGATGACACTTAACAATAAAGTGGGCAGCACAGCAGACAGGGTAAATCATCAGGAAGAACTGTTCTGCCCCGTGGATGACACCAGAGACTTTTGGTTAGTTTTATATCCAAAAAATGAGCAGAAAAAAAATAAATCCCCTTAGGGTGTCTTTTTTTTGTAGAATAAGTGAATCGAGACAGACCTGCTTATGGAGAGCTGCGGACAAGCGTGCGGGAACGGAGAGAGACGGCAATCATTACGAGTGGTAAAGGGACCTCCACTCGCTGTGGGTAAGGTTGAACACAAGAAGCTCAATTTAGAGCAGTTTTTCAACTGGGCATGATTATCTGCTTCCCCTCGTTAGGGGGAAAAGTTAGTCAGCCACTATCGATCTGTTTGCACAAGCCACTAGAAAAATTCACTACCGCAAAGCTGGTCAGGCATGTGAATTTCTATGGGACAAAAAACACTGAATGGACAGATAAGACAACGGCTGGGAGTCTATGGGAGGGTTCGGTTAACCATGCCACGGCTTACAACTTCTAGCGTGTAATGCTGATCGCTGTATGTGTGCTTTCGTTGTGTCTACGGTCAATGAAAGTCAGCAGTATGTAAGACATGACAAAACAGAGACAGTCTTAGAAACACAGGAATAGAGAAATACATACAGGTGATAATACCTGCAGGAAAAAAATATTTTATACTGTAGACAAGTCTTTCAAAACATTACAAAACGTGCAATCACTGCACCCATCACAAACTTCTGCCTAAAGAAACATACTGTCCATAAAAGCAAATGGCTGAACAGGTGGCTTGCTAGGTTAGAAGTCACACAGTGACATGCCTCATTTCGGGCCGTGCTAACAAAAGGGTCCTAGTCGGGTGACTAACACACGACAGAAATTTACTCCTCATGGTTCTGGAGAATGGAAGTGCAAGACCAGGGTGCCGGCACGGCCGGGTTCTGGTGAGGCCCTCCTTTGGGTCACAGATGGCCCTGCATGGTGGTGAGAGGGGCCAGGGAACTCTCTGGGATCCCTTTTATAAAGTGCTAATCCCACTGGCTTCCCAAACGGGATCTAACCACTTCCCAAAGGCCCCACCTCCTAATACCATTCCAGTGGGGGTTAGGACTTCAAAATTCACTTTCAAAATTTAAAACTCATTCATGACCAAAATTCAAAATATAAATTATGCAGGGGACACAAACATCCAGCCACAGCATGACAAAGACGTAGGCAAGTCAAGCATGTTAAATGATCTTGGGATTTTAAATTCTCAGACATGATTAGGAAGGGAGAAAATTCTTAACTGAAGAAAATAAAGGAATTATAAATATTCCAAGATGATAAAACATTTTTTCCCATATCTATTTAAGGCCGGCAGTCATAACTTATTTCACTAATTGAAAACACATAAAATATACCCCCCTGAAAGATTTACTGCTGAATATTTAACACCTTCCTCCAAACTACCATAGCACTTTACCTGTTCCTTTCTTTTTTTTTTTTTTTTTATTTTTTTTTTTTAAATTTTTTTTTTTTTCAACGTTTATTTATTTTTGGGACAGAGAGAGACAGAGCATGAACAGGGGAGGGGCAGAGAGAGAGGGAGACACAGAACCGGAAACAGGCTCCAGGCTCTGAGCCATCAGCCCAGAGCCCGACGTGGGGCTCGAACTCACGGACCGCGAGATCGTGACCTGGCTGAAGTCGGACGCTTAACCGACTGCGCCACCCAGGCGCCCCTACCTGTTCCTTTCTTAGGGCTATTAATTATCACTTATTGAGTGGCACAGGGTATGTGCCAGGAATTGTATAAAACACCTGAAACCAGGGAAGGGGCCTTAGATGCTTAGATGGAGAAACTCATGTTCAAGAGTAGTTAAGAACACTGCCCAATAACTCCTTCTCAGAATTATTGTAATATTGTCAGGGAAACCATGTTGGGGGTCCCCATGACCGGCCCCAGGTTTGATAACTCTATGAGGGCTCACGGGACAGAACTCTGCACACAGACATGCTCATGGCTGTGATTTATCACAGCAAAGGATACAGAGCAAATCAGCAGATGGGGAAAGGATGCAGAAAATCAGGCACCAGCTTCCAAGAGTCCTCTCCCAGGGGAGGCGCAGAGGACGCACTCAACTCTTCCAGCAATGAGCTGTGACAACACGTATGACATGATGTCTATCAAGGAAACGCCTTAGAGACCCCGTGTCAGGTATTTTATTGGAGGCTGATCACGTAGACAGCCTGTGCCTAGCACACACAACATTCCGGACTCACAGAACAGAAGGGGGTATTCCACATAAACCACATGGTCTGTACAATTCAGGCACAGTGAGGTCCTCGTCAGTTCTGGGAATGGTGGGGACCTCCCCCTGAAATCCAGGTTCCCAGATGCCAGCCAACTGTGTGGAAAGGCCTTTCTAAGGGAGTCGCAGACCTGCCATGCTAACTCTTGTCTGCATAGATAATCATTAAATGGGGCAGGGCAAGTGGCAATCACAAGTAGGAAAAAATAAAATAAAATTGGATCCCTATTCCAACATGCACTCAAGTCAATTCCAAATGAAGTAAAACAAACACCAAAATATAAGGACCTTTTTAAGCTTTCTGAATAAAATACATTAGAATATCTCAATGACTTCAGGGTAAGGAATGATTTCCTTCTTTTTTTAAATTTGTATTTATTTTTTATTATTTTTTAATGTTTATTATTTATGTTTTGAGACAGAGAAAGAGAGAAAGAGACAGAGTGCAAGCATGGGAGGGGCAGAGAGGGAGATACAAAACCCTAACCAGGCTCCAGGCTCTAAGCTGTCAGTGCAGAGCCCGACACGGGGCTCACACCCACAAACTGTGAGATCATGACCTGAGCCAAAGTTGGATGCTTAACTGAAATAAGCCACCGAGGCGCCCCTGGTTTTTTTGTTGCTGCTGTTTAAATGTTGAAACATCCCAAACTTTAAAAACGTGGAGCCCAATACCTAATCCTCAGAAGGGTCTGAAGACTCACTGATAATGAGAAATGCCTTTTGAGGCAACTCAACAAAGAATACCGAATCGGAAATCAAAAGGAAGCTTCCTAGGGTCACCAAGCTGGTAGACCGCAGGCCAGAATCCAAGGTCTGACTGAGTGTTTCGCGCTCCACAGCTCTGCCCTGAAGATAAGGGCTTCTCATAAACTACTGGTTCCAGTATAGGAGCTCGAACACAGCAGGAGCACAGGAGTACTGCAGAGGTTCAAGTTTCCTGAAAAGGCTCGTTCTCTAAGAAAACCCTAGTAAAAGAGTGTCGTGGGCTGGAGCTGGAGTTTGGTGAGGAGCGTCCTGCAGGTCTTAGAGGACCCACCTGACGTCAAGGTACAACACAGACGAGCATCGCTGCTCGGGTTCGATGGGGCTGCCGTGCTCGAGGAGAAACTCTCATGTCACCGATCAGCCCGCCACACACGCGGCCAAGCCCAGCTCAGTCCTGACAGCTCTTGCTGGATTCTCCCTGAATGCCTTCCGTTCAACCACAATTGGGTTCAGATAAGTGGGGAGAAGTCAATTTTGTCAGTATCGAGTACATCAAATTACTAAACTCTGAAAACGGGTTACTCGAGGCTTAGACTGGCAGGTAAATGAATGGGTGAGTGAGACTGTACGTAATGGTATGAAAAATTATATACGTATACGTAATTCTGCCTGTGTGGCAACTGCAGCTCCAAACCCTCTCGCCCTTCAGCTGTACGAGGTAGCTTGCTTCCTCTCTCTGCTCTGCACCACGTGAGGACACGGCGAGAAGAAGGCCCTGTTGCGCACCAGGAAGTGCCCCTCACACACCAGATCTGCCCGCACTTCGATCTTGGACTTCCCGTGAGAAATAAATATGTTGCGAAAGCCCCCCAGGCTGTGGTGATGTGTTGCAGAGGCCTGAGCAGACTAATACACACCAGGGCTTTCAAAAATTCCACTAGACTTAAGCACAAACGAAGGAAAACATCTGGATATGGTGGGAATTATCCACAGAGACCTGTCCCTGTATGCAGGACGGCTTTTCTTTCGGTCTCGTTCGGCGCTTTCCACCCCCTTCGATGCCTCTGCTTTCCGCCAATGCACCGAGTCAGCCCAGAGGAGGGTGGCTCTCCAGCCCACGTGTGCACACGGGCCCTGGGCTGGCAGCCACGGTAAGCTCGGCGGGCACGGGCAGGGAAAGCGGAAGCAACAAAAACCACAACGATGAATCTCAGATGCGCCAGTCAGTACCCAGCCGTGGCTTCGAAGCGTCTTCCCTGAGCCGCCAGAGTCCCTGACTTCACTCTGGTCGGTGGGGGAACAGTTCCAGGAGGCAGAGCTGCTCTCACTGCCTGGGAAAGGCGGACGAAGTTCGTGCACATTCCCCACCCCCACCCCTCCCTTCCGACCCAGCCAAGTGGGTCTTTGCACGTCTCCTGACCATCCTCAGGGCCTTCCTGTGTCTGCATCCTGTTTCTGAACGGCCCCCTCTGTGGTAGACCCTCTGGATTCTGCCTGCCCTGCATTCAATTCTCCTCTTTCTGGCAACTACACTACCATTGTGATTTGCAGAACTACCTTTCCCAGTTGTTCGGACTCCACTGGGACCGTCACTTAGGACCATGTGCCCCTCCTGGCCGAGGCATGGGTGTGGACGTCACCTGGGCCAATCAGACCCCCCACTCCCTGGCACGGATTCGTGGGTGGACTGACACAAGGATGAAGTGTGGCAGCAGCAGATGCACCTGGCCAGCAGGGCTGTGGGAAGATGTTGCATTAACCTCTGCTTCCTAACCCCCCGGAGCCAGTCGGGGGCCCTCTGCTTTCCAGACGCCTGTTTTTTGGCTTCTCCTTCACTCCTCTGAACCACCTCTAATCTTTTCAATGAACCCATCTCTCCCCTTAAAGCGGCCACTGGTTTCTGTTGCTTGCATCCATCCAAATAACCCTCTTGTCTCCTCGGGGAGAGATCTATCTAGAAGATTCCTGCCCCCAGCCCGCACACAACGATAAGGACGAGCGCCAGCAGCCATGTTTGTACTGTGCGACCTGGAGCCTCTGCCAGTGGCTGGTCAGTCTCAGAGACACCTGACTCCACCTGAGCCAATCGCATGCTCCCTTCTGGGAGTGTGAAATCGGACCTTTTGACATCTACCCATCTCACCGAGGAGAGGGGCTAGGAGACCACGTGAAGGCGGAGGGCAGGGATCACCAAGAAAGCTGGTCATCAGAGGGGGGATGCATGAAGCAGAGGAGGCCATGGGGACCCAAGAAAGGCAGAAGTCAGTGACCACCACCCTTTCCGTCTCTGTGCCCAAAGGCCCGTCCCCAGGTCTCAATGCACTCCTGTTCCCCCACTCGGTGAAATCGTTCTGAGTCCCACCCCCCCCCCCCCCGCAGCCACTTTTCTTTCCTAAGTAAGTCTGACTAGAGTTCTCTTTCTCATGATAGAATCACCTTTCCTGAAGATCCTCATAAATCCCCCCTTCCTCCAGAATCCCCCTCCCCTACTATACATGCCGATGTCAGTCCACTTCCTACTTTTCCCAAGAAGTCTGTGCTTCCTTCCTTTACCTGGACCACACTCCCAGGGGAGCCCCCACCCTTTTGCGGTTATTCTGTCAGAGCTGAGCCTTCTGGAAATCCAGCCCTATTTGGTGGCGGACCCAGGAAAGGAGGAAACTGTTCCTCCCGTGTGGGCTGTGAAGAACCTGGACAGGGATGACCCAAGACGGCCACGAATGAGGCTCTGGGTTCCTGAAAAGTTCATCATGTTCATTTCACTATAACGCAGGCAACCTCCCCGGGGTCCTTGGCAGCTTTCCTCCCTGGCTGCCCGTCATTCCTGGCTCCAACCTTTTATTTCTTTGTGTGGCACAGTTTTGTCAGGTAGAAGATAGACATCGGGTCTGCGGACTGCATCTCAATAACAAAGACCATACCCAGGTGCACTGTGGCCTTTGAACCCACCCATGTGACTTCCAGACTCTGCAGGAAGATAAATGAAACAATAAATATTGGTTTTGAAACTGGCTCTGTCCCTAGATCATTCTGACAGGATGTTTTCAAGCCAAACCCAAACCCGATGAAGCCCTCGTAGCTCAAGGCAATGTACACAAGCACCTGCTTGTTGGTTTGAGACTGCACACGCATGTGCACGCACACACACACACACACACGTGCACATGCACACACAGGCTGCTCCTCCTCCCAAGAGAAGGTCTCCCCACACTAACAGCATTGTTCTCAATATGCTGCAGGGGTGGAGAGGGGGACACAAGTTCCCAATCTGATCTGCACGCATACGATAGAACGAATTGAGGGGATGGGCACACACACACACTCATTCCTCGCCCTGCAGAAGGGTAAACTGTAGAGACCTCCAAGATCCTCTGCCGCACACAGTCTATTTATAAAAATCTGATTTTCACAGGACCTTGTCTAGTGCTGGGAGGAAGAGGCCAACAGGGAGAATACCAGCTTTTCTCTGTACAGTGGACCAATTAGAGAGAGGCTGGGGTCAGACTCACTATAAAACTCCTGCGCATAGGAAGCTTCCAGGCAAGTGGCAGTTTTCTCTCTCTCAGGTGGGATGTAGCAAAAAACGGGGCCAAACGTCTCTGAGGGGTGCTTCTTGGCAAAGGAACTGCATCATTTTGGACTACTGTCACAGTGAGCCTCGTGGGTTGACCACTGAAATTCTCTCAGGGTGACCGTTCTGCAAGCATTTCAATGTATCTCTTTCCACATCCACTAGCTAGGATGTTAGATCATTCTTATGATACATATCAATACTTTTAAGAAGGCTCATATCCATAGGATATTAGTTTGTTCTCTGTTGCTTCATCATATGAAAACAGGTGGACACCTTCAGCCAATGGGGAAGACATGTTTGAGGCGGTGTGAATAAAATCCCGGTTAAGTGACACACTTAAATCCCAGTTAAGTGACACACTTAAAGAGCACAGTGGGCTCTGCAAGGTGCCTCCAAGAGGCAGAGGTCGGTTCAGCTACAGAGCCTCTGAAATGGTACAAGGATATGTCCACAGGACAGGCGACTGAGAGAGCACGCTGTCCACATGGACAGTCTGTGGACAGACAGGGGCCCCCGGAATGGAAGGTCACAAGGGCAGACACTGCAATGAGGGGGTGATTTGCAACAGTGTGGAACCACACGTGGCGGCTCTGTGCAAGCTGTTCCAGGGGAAGGAGCAGCAGAGACAGATTTAGTTAGCAACAGGGAGTGATTCTCCGGAGCGATACCAGGAAAGCAGATCAGCAAAATGATAAATCGGATAAAAGTAAGCAGTCAGAGGGTGTCTGGAGAAGTTTAGGGTTCAGCTTTATTTTACTTTTTTTAAGTTTATTTATTTTGAAAGAGAGCAAAATAGAGTCGGGGAAGGGCAGACAGAGAGAGGAGGAGAGAGAATTCCAAACAGGCTCCGCACTGTCAGCGCAGAACCTGACGTGGGGCTCTGTCTCAGGAACCGCGAGATCGTGACCTGAGCCGAGATAAAGAGTCAGATGCTTAGCCGACTGAACCACCCAGGGCCCCTAGGCTACATCTTTAATCCTTGAGACCAAACTTGCAGACCTCGACGACACTGCTCTCCCAAAATACATCCCTGATGGGGGGTTTCTTCCTATGGAGTCGTGAGCATTTACATGAAGTGCATGAACCAACAATACTCCATATCTCACTTCTATAATGTTTAGTTACAACGCCCAGAGAAATGTCTATCTTCACAAACTACAATCTGGGTATAGGAAGACCGTGTTATAGCACACAGAGGGTGACCAACCATCTCAGCTTGTCCAGAACTAAGGGGTTTCCCAGGATGTGAGACTTTTTAGTGCTGAAACCAGGACAGGCCCTCGCAAAGCAGGCTGGGTGGCCACCCTAATCTGGAGTAACACAGAACTCCACGGTCTAGCTACACGCGTCACTACAGATGCTAGGAGCCCCGTGCAATGCGGTCTTCCTAAAGGGTTTGCCTACCTGAACGGTACAGAAGGGCCAGGACATGCTTGTAAATAAAACCCATGAACCTGAATGCCTTCACTGGTTTCCCTTTGAGCACTTGGCATTACATAGACAGAGCCTCAGACTCTAGGCACTGATATTCCACACAAGGAGTGGGGGTGTCCTAATAGCACAGGTACCATGAGTAAATAACCATTTGCATCCATGACGCGCTTCATTCCTTCCAGATGATCTACCAAAACAATCCTAGTGGCAACCTTTTAAAGAAGGAGAAAAGGTCCTCTCAGCATGCTCTCGAATGGTACCAAATTAAAAACACTGTGTAATTATTTACAGGAGACGGCGGTGTGTCAGAGCATTTGGCTGAAAATACCATGTTTCCAAATACATTTCATCGGAAGCTAGGGTTGCTCTGAAACAGAACAAAATACATGGGAATGAAAGGCAGAGGAGGATCTAGTCACTTCGGTCTGGCACAGTGTCAAGTGAGGATAAAGGAAAACAAGTGAGGATATCACTCCATCACTGCCACCACCAAAGCCAGTCAGAGGCCCTGTAGTTTATGGCTTTGTGTCATCCCCCAGACGACCTGAGAGCACAGAGGTCACTGCCCCTGGCTTCCAGCTAAGGAAGCAGAGGCTCAGCGAGGTCTAGGCACTTGCCCACAAACAGCTCATAAATGACACTCAGTTTTCAACTCAGGTCTGTCTATCTCCGAAAAGTGTAGATGCTGTCAACACCTACTATGTAGGGAGGTTCTGGGATACAAGTGGATAAATGGCAGAGAACCTATCTTCAGGAGGTTCCCAAGCCGGGAGGGAATTGTGCGAAACGGTCCCCAGTCACTGTGTCAGCCGGTCCTCCCGCGTGCCCACTGGCACAGCTAGTGTTTTCCATTTTCATGATTTTCCAGCTGTACAGAGTCCGGGCTTAAAGACATTAAGTAACTAGCCCAAAGTCACAAGTTAATTAGTCATGTCTTCTGACTCCAAAATCCAGGCTCTTAACGAGACTGTGTGTGTCAGACAAACGCAGATGACAGACCGAGCCAGGCACCACAGGAATGAAACAGACCAACTATTGGGTTTCGAAGTAGAAGCGATTATTAGATACTGGGGATTGTGGAGAGGTCTTCAAAAGATAGGAAGCGGAGCTGAGTTTCAAAGGAAGAGATGCTGACGATGACGAGGACAATGGCAACAGCGACAACAAAGATGGAGGACAATGAAGGGGGATGGGGAGGATGGCCCAGCACCATTTATTCCAAGAGCATTTTGTGCCAGCCCTTTTATGTTCTTTATCTTGCGTCATCCCCACAAGAAGCCTCTGCACGGAGGTACCATCATTAGCCTCATTTACAGAGGAGGCCCAAGGTCACACAGCCATGACAGGATGCAGCTGGGACTGGTACCCAGGCAGGGAAGACGGATGTTGTGGCCTGTGCTCTTCATCACTGGCTCAGACCACCCCTCTGCAAACCAGAGGTGAAAGGAACACGACATACACCCTCCATCTCCTGAGGGGAGGAGCTGCAAAGTCACCCTGCAGGATGGGGTGCACAGAGGTGTGCCGGATGGAGGCAATCTATTGTAAGCACACCACACGGGTGACAGGAGGAGCACAGGACGCAGTGGAGGTGGACAATTTGATGAGGGGGCCACACTCTTGGTAGAGAGCTCAGTCAGGCAGCTGCAAAAGTCCTGGCATGAGTGTTGGGGCTAACACGGTGGAGGGGAGTCAAAGCTACAGAAGACGGGCTGCACTGGGCAGGGGTCGGGCGAGGAGGAAAGGTGGTTGAAGAATGAATCCAGAAAGTAAACATCCTTATGACTGAAGGAACAATGAGACGCCACCAGATGGAAAGGAAGCTCTAAGGACAGCGAGTCTGGGTTTCTCACGATGAAAGTGAGGCGTGAGTGGAACAAGGCAGATACCCACGGAGAAGCACAGAGTGAACTCTGGCCTGGGGACCGGGGTCAGGGGAGTAATTGGGAAGCACCTAAAAGAAACAGCATGCAAGCTTCCAGCGGTCAGCCTCTTTCCTGCAAACAAGTGATTCTGGCTAGTTTAAGCAGAGTAGCAATTTACTAAAGGATATCAGGTAGCTGGGATTCAAAGAAAGCTGGAGAACCAGGTTGCAAGGCTAAATAAAAGGGCAGAAGCAGCACCTCAAATCACATGCAAAAATGCTTCCAGGGAGAAACACTGGCCTGGACGCAGCCCCCAACCCCGGCCTGCCCGCTGACACTGCGGATGGCCATGCTAGATGACAGTAACGTCATGACCCTGCCCACTGCTGCCCCTGGAATGTGGGTGTAGGTGGAACCCCTCACCAGGACAGACCCTACCTCTTCTGTGTCTACAGCTGAAGATCCACAACCTGCTTCAGGCGGATGTGAGTGGTTGAAACCAGGTCACGTGCCTGAGTCCTAGCTGCAAGGGAAGCCAGAAAGAGCATCAGGGCATCTGGCTCCAATCACAGCAGGTGGTTTCTGCCTCCCTGGGGAGGGACAGTGGCATTCAAATGCACAGGGAGGTCAAGCGTAAGCATCCACTGCAAGCATCTGATTCTGTCTTTTCTAAATAATCGATGAAGTTCGCCTTTCACGGGTAGAAAAATCTTTACATGTCTCGGAACGAAAAGAGTTCCACATGGTGATTTTAAAAGTCTGAAGAAGACGGTGGCATTCATCACTGGTGAGTCTAGGGGCTGCTATGATGATATGGTCGCTTTTTTCTGCTGTTGGGGGCCCAGTGGTCCTGGTGTGGGCTGTCAGCAGGCCTGGTCACCAGGAACGAGAAAGCTGTCCCTTAAAGCCCCTCCTGGAGTCTCTGCGGTCGGTGCAGAGCCTGCTTTGGATCCTCTGACCCCCCTCCCCACTCTCCCTCTCTCTCTCAGAAATAAGTAAACGTTAAAAAAGAAAGACAGCTGTCTTCCATTCAGAATTGCTGCAAAGCTCCCACATCCCACAGCATGTATCAAGCGTTTGGAGATCCCTGGGTTATGGACTCTGGGGACCATTTTTAATTTACCGATAACTGAAATTTTAAAACCTAACATCTTTGAGTACTGCTGCCCTGGTCTATTAAACAAAGAAAAGCAACTCCCATGACAATATCATCCTATTAACCTCAACCTGATAATACTGATGTGGCCCAGGGTTGGCAGGATGGCCTAAATTGCAAATAAATGGCACCTGTTTCCACCTGCACAGACCTGCATGGCCTCACCCTTAAATGGACACAGAGACAGACCATTTTGTATTGTGTAGGTTTACATCCAAAAGAGCATGTTGCGGGGGGTGGTGGGGCGGCACCTGGGTGGCTCAGTTGGTTGAGCGACCAGCTGCGGCTCAGGTCATGATCTCGCGGCCTGTGAGTTCAAGCCCCGCATCGGGCTCTGTGCTGACAGCTCAGAAGCTGGAGCCTGCTTTGGATTCTGTGTCCCCGCCCCCCCACCTCTGCCCCTCCCCCACTCATGCTCTGTCACTCTCTCTCTCAGAAATAAACATTAAAAAAAATTTTTTTTTTTTTTGGGGCGCCTGGGTGGCGCAGTCGGTTGAGCGTCCGACTTCAGCCAGGTCACGATCTCGCGGTCCGTGAGTTCGAGCCCCGCGTCAGGCTCTGGGCTGATGGCTCAGAGCCTGGAGCCTGTTTCCGATTCTGTGTCTCCCTCTCTCTCTGCCCCTCCCCCGTTCATGCTCTGTCTCTCTCTGTCCCCAAAATAAATAAATGTTGAAAAAAAAAAAATTTAAAAAAAAAAAAAATTTTTTTTTAAGACAAAAAAGCATATAGGGGTGGCTGTCATCAAATTCAAGTCGGGAACACTTGTCCCCACCCGCCTTCACCCCGTTCCCCTAGTTCTCATGCAGCCTTGGCCGGCTGTGCCATTCTCTCTAGGACGTCTATGCTCTGCGAGGGTCCAGTAAAAGGGGGCTATGCTCTGAGTTCTGGGGCTGGGCTCGGCCCAGCATCCCATAACCAGCTGGGCAGTGCTGGGAGAGCTGTCAGACCTGACTGTTTGCTTGTCGGGAGGAAGGGACAAGAATACCATGATTTCATAATAACACAGCTACCTGCCTTGGTGGCTCTCCACTACCCTGAGTGCTACTATTTATGGTAACAATGTCTGTGGCCACTTCAGTTTACCTAATGATGAGGAACAAACCAGGAAATACTGTTTTTGAAGTAATTACTTTAAAAAAAAAAAAAAAAAGGCGGCCACATATACCAGCAGCTGAACTCCACTCCGTGAACCTGCTATTTAGTTTCCAACATTTTCAGACAAAATATCCTTAATGAAAACTGGGAAGGATGAAGAGTTAAGAGTCTTATGATAAGAGACTGATTCTCAACTGCTGAAGACGGCAAACTGGGGTTTACCTGAGGCAAAGAGAGCGGCCACTCTCCACCGCCTCCCTTCTGTTTACTGCCCTGGACTGCCATTTCCACATTAACAACACCCTCTCCTTTATTTGTACTTCTTTTGTCGGCAGGGGTGGGGGGGTGGGTGGGGGGCAGTGTAGGAGTGAGGTTCATACACAGGAGACCATAAGTTTGATTTTGTGGGTCACTAGGGATATTGTTTAGCAACAGGATAAAAATACTAAAATGTCCTAGTTGTGCCACATATTAGGACAAAGCCCCACTTTTCTTAGTATTACCATTTGATTCAACAATCTACTTTTTTGGAATACATTATATAGATACATTTTTTTAAATGTTTATTTATTTTTGAGAGAGCACACGCACAAGCAGGGGCGAGGCAGGGAGAGACAGCGACACAGAATCCGAAGCAGGCTCCAGGCTCTGAGTTGTCAGCAAAGAGCCCAACATGGCCCTCCAACTCACAAACTGTGAGATCATGACCTGACCTGAGGTGAAGTCCAATGCTCAACCAACTGAGCCATCCAGGCACCCCTATGTATTTTGTTTTATTTAAATGCAAGTTAGTTAACATATAATGAGTACAATAATGATTTCAGGAAGAGAATTTAGTGATTCACCACTTACATATAATACCCAGTGCTCATCCCAATAAGTGTCCTCCTTAATGCCCATCGCCCAGTTAGCCAATCCCCTTACCCAACACCCCACCAGCAACCCTGAGTTTGTTCTCTGTATTTAAGAGTCTCCTATGGTTTGTCTCCCTCTCTGCTTTTTACCTTATTTTTGCTTCCCTTCCCTTATGTTCATCTGTTTTGTTAAATTCCACGTGAGTGAAATCATCTATTTATCTTTCTCTGTCTTATTTCGCTTAGAATAATAACCTCCACTTCCATCCTCCTTGTTGCAAATGGCAAGATTTCATTTTTTGATGACCAAGTAATATTCCATTGTACATATATACCGCATCTTCCTTAACCATTCAACAGGCGATGACATCCGGGCTCTTTCCATAATTCAACAATCCACTAAGAGTTTATCTCACGGGCTAACAACAAAAAGCAGATAAATAGAACGTGGTCTATCCACAGGCTGCGGTATTATTTGGACATGAAAAAGAAGCAAGCACTGACACGTGCTGCAATGTGGACAAACCTTGAAAACATGGTGCCCAGTGAAAGACGCCAGTCCCAAAGGACTGCGTGTTACAGGATTCCATTCGTACGAAATGTCCAGAGCTGCTAAATCCACAGAGGCTCAGAGTATGCTAGCGGTTGAGGAGGGCCGGGGATGAGGATGGGCTGGAAGGAAACAGGCAATGACTGCTAATGGGCACAAAGCTTCTTTTGGGATGGATGAAAACGTCTGAAATGGACGGTGGATGGTCACACAACTCCGTGAATACAGATGAAACCACTGATCTATACACTTTAAATGGGTGAAATACACGTATGGGAATTCTATGTCAATAACAAGCTCTCATTTAAAAAACGCCACAAGGGGTGCCTGAGTGGCTCAGTCGATTAAGCGACCGACTTCCACTCAGGTCATGATCCCGCGGTTTGTGAGTTCAAGCCCCGTGTCGAGCTCTGTGCTGTCATCTTGGAGCCTATAGCCCGCTTCAGATTCTGTGTCTCCCTCTCTCTCTGCCCCTCCTCTGTTCACACTCTGTCTCTCAGTAACAAATAAACGTTAAAAAAAATTTTTTTTAGGGGCACCTGGGTGGCTCAGTCGGTTAAGTGGCCGACTTCGGCTCAGGTCATGATCTCACGGTTCGTGAGTTCGAGCCCCGCGTCGGCTCTGTGCTGACAGCTCAGAGCCTGGAGCCTGCTTCGGATTCTGTGTCTCCCTCTCTCTGTGCCCCTCCCCTGCTCATGCTCTGTCTCTGTCTCAAAAATAAATTAAAAAAAAAAGTTTTTTTAAACGCCACTAGCAGGAATAATCGTGATTATTGTACAACGGTATTAAATTCCAGACCGCATTAACCGTTATCTCTCAGTAACAAATAAACGTTAAAAACAAATTTTTTTAAACGCCACTGGCAGGAATAATTGTGATTACTGTACAACGGTATTAAATTCCAGACCGCACTCTAAGCACTTTTTAAAGTTTTATGAGAAGCCTGCGAAGTACAGTTATCATCCGCATTTTACAGACAAGGAAACTCAGCCAGAGAGGGAGGTAATTTGCCCAAGGTTATCGGGCTGGTAAAGAAGAGGTCCAGGATTTGAATTTAAGCACGTGGACTTCACGGCCGCATTCTTAACAGCTGCGCGTGTGCACAGAGGTGCAGGGTCACGCAGAGGCCCTACTGGTACCGGTCATGACAGAACACGGGACACAACCAAATGCCCACCAGTCGGGGGCAGGTGACGCACGCTCTGGTATCTCGCGCCCTGAAAACAGCAACAGGCACCTGCACACGCTGCCATGGAAGAGAACAGAAACAAGAGAAGTAAATGCTGGCTCTTCTCTGCTCCCATTTTGTTGTTTTACAAAACACTGTGCACGCAGTGTATGTACGCTTGCTGCCTTTCTATCATTTTTCATGAAAAGCCAGTGTGGCGTTCTCGGAGGAGAAGTACACCAGGGTGGGTGGAGACGCTATTTCTCTGGATACCTTCTGGATTTGATGTCACCATTGACACCGTGAGCACAGCGTGGCTACCAAGAGTGCTCTGGCTCCACGGAAGCCGCTCCAGCCCAGCACGCCTTCCCTCACAGCCGCCGGCACTCACGAAGGCCACCAGATTAGATTGTGCCATTTGTGCGGCCTCTCGCTCCCTGCCTCCCTCCTTGGCCCGCTGGACGCCTCCTGAGGCTATACAGGCACTGGGCCTGCTTCTCGCTAAGCTGGACCAGGCAGACCCCCCCCCCCACCATACTTACCTGCTGTGACTGATCACACAAACGAGCCAACGAATTACAGCCGACTGGCCTGACTTGGACTACAGACGGTCAAGGCCAGAGCAGACCAGCGGAGGGGGAGGACGCTGCTCTGGGATACACGGGGACTGGGGACCGCGCGGCAAAAGCAGCCTTGAGTGGAAACTTAAGAAAAGGATTTATTCCTTCCAATTAAAAACATTTAGTTTCATCTAGTGCCAGAGAATTTACAGAGCCATAATCCCATCTCGCCATCTCGAATCTTTTCCATTATCTTCTCCTAATTAATTGAGCTATGCAAATTCATTGATCTAAAACTCTGCAAGCCTAAGCATTACTCACGTAGTCATTTGGCGCCACATTGCCAACAGATCAAGCTTAATCAGGTTCTACTACTTCTTAAATTATACGTGTTATTAGACAAAATTCATTTAGTTTTGCATCTAACAGCTACAGCTTATTACACTGGCTGCTCCCAGACGTTTCCTGCGACTCACTGCTGAATCTGTACTATGAGCCAACTTGGGGTGCAATTAATAAAGGGCTCGACACAACTGGGGGCTTTGGTAAGGTATGGAAAGTGCTTCACTGTGTTTTCGGGAGGTGGGGGCGGGGGAAGATGAAGCAAAATCTATTATCCAAGTGAAATGTCTAAAGTGGCTACCTTACAGATCAATATAGAATTTCTTCAAAGAATATTTATGGATTATGACAGCAGTATTTCACCCAAACAATACATAAAGGAAGGAAGAGACAGTAAATTTTTTATACAACCCAAATAATATATATTCAAAAGAACTCGCCATGGTTTACCAATAAACTACTGAGGAACTAGAGGGGAACAATCTAGAATTCCAAACATGCAGGCGAGTCTCTAAATTCTGAGGGTTACAAAACAGGCACCTTCAGCAGTTCTGGCACTTAAATGTGCTGCATCCCAGCCTCTTGTTATATTTCTCATTTCACATTCTAATCACTTGACCAATTACCTGATAATTGAACCCCTTTGGGATCATGCTCCCTTTTTAGTATTTCATTTAGTGGCAGAAAATAGGCCCATCAAAAGTGGGAAATGTGCCAATTCCAGGAAATTAGTGTTTAGAGTGAAAAACAATGAGAGGAGAGGTGTAAATGTTTCAATCAGCTAGGTGCGCGCGAGGAAGTCACGGGTTCTATATGATAATACCCATTTACCAGGGAACTCTACAAGCTTCCGCAGCATCCATCCGCTGTCCCTGGAAACTCCCCAGGGCAGGGCAGAAACTGGAACTGGGCTCAAGAGCAGACCCCCACAGGTTCTCTGCCCAATGGCCTCTATGTTCACCTCCCCTTGAGGGAAAGTGCCCTCAGATGGAAGCCACAAGCAGGGGCGGTCAGCTCCTTGGTTGCTTAACCTTCTTTTGAGTCATGGAGTCTTTTGAGTCATGGAAGGACTACAGTCCTTCTCCCCATTCCACTCCCCAAAGCATCTATGCAGATATGCTGGGTTTTTTTGCCCGGTTTTATGGGGCTCACCAGTTGGACGCAGCCTATTCATGGACTTAACACCCAGTTTAAGAAACTGGACTCTAGCAGTCCCCATGCCAGACATTACATCACTTAGTGCCCCAGAAAGCAATCCTCATGAAATCTTTCTTTTAAATCTATGACACTCTAGAAAAAGCTGTGTCCCTCTTAGATATGGGTTTGATCTTCTTTCTCTGGCAATCGTCTTTATTGTCTCCGGCGAAACCAACATCTTATCAACCACGGGCCCTTAAGCTCTGCCTGTTTGTTTCTGCCTCCCTCTCTCTACTCTTGACTTCACACATGAACTTATATTTTCTTTGGTCCTGACTGGTCGTTTCTTACTTATATTCTTTCCTTGTGTGCTTCTATTTGTTTTAAGCCCTCCCAAACGCTTCATGGAACAAATAAACCAATGCGATAAGGCTTTCTCAATAGTATGTTTTTGATCCAAACACTGGAAACCAGAGAGAAAGAATACAGATTCCTGCCCCCCCCCCGCCCTTAATCAAAAGGAAATTGTTTACTAGCTCCTGTCATGTCTTTTCACTGAATAATCACACATCCACACTTTCACAGCCATAATTAGGAAGCCTTTTAGCCTTTAGTTAAAGGTAGCGTTTCTGCCACTGAGTTTACACCTTGGTCAATTATAATATCCACAAGTTGACTACGACGAGACAGCTCCAGCTGGCAAACAACAGGGTGTCCATATGTGCACACGGATAAGGGCTCTGAATCTGGGGTCCACGGGGATCTGTGAATCTAGATGGGAAAAAACCTGCATTTCCACTAACCTCTGATATTTAGCATTTCCTCCTACTATTAAGTTAAGCAGAAAATCACAGAGGTCTTATCAAGGCTCCTGTGATTGTCACCAACAGAAACCACGAGGATTTTTCATATCCCATTACAGTTGCTGTGGACACCTCATGGCATTGTTTAAGCTCAGCACCACTTTGAAATTATGGTAGTCATTAGCCCTGCTGGACTGTGTTGTGTAACAGACCAACAAAGAAGTATGCGTTTTACTCTATCAAATAATTTTAAAATATTTTGATAAGTGTATTTCAATGTGATCGGTTTCCTTTAAAATCCTATGCATTTTATTCTAGGCACTTAAAAACTTATTATTTTGGGGCGCCTGGGTGGCTCAGTCGGTTGAGCGTCTAACTTCAGCTCAGGTCATGATCTCACGGTCCGTGGGTTCAAGCCCCGCGTCGGGCTCTGTGCTAACAGCTCAGAGCCTGGAGCCTGCCTCGGATTCTGTGTCTCCCTCTCTCTCTGACCCTCCCCCGTTCATGCTCTGTCTCTCTCCGTCTCAAAAAATAAATAAACATTAAAAAAAAAAAATTAAAAATTTATTATTCTGAGTGGTGGTCCAGAGGTTGTTTGCTAACCTGCCAAAGGGGCCCAAGGCACACAGCAGGTTAAGAGGCCCTGACTGGGGACAAAGAGTTGACAAGGCCTGCAAGGAGCACAGCCTCTCTGAGTGACACCATGTGCTGGGGGCTGGGGGAGGGGACAATCACGGCTGCCAGCAATGCTACTGCTGATCACACACCTAATCAGAAACAACTTTTCAAGTAATGCTCCAAGCTCCCTAATTAGTAATATTAGGTAAATTAGTTCAAACCACTTTCAATCAGCCTTGGCAGAAGGAAGGTATTGTCGCTGATTGCCTAGATGCTTTAACAGGCTCATAATGGATGTGAAGGATCTAGGGAGCCACAGGGCTGGCTGATTGCTCTGGGTTACCACTGCTCAGCATTCAGCCACACACAACCTGCTGGGAGGGCTGAGGCTCACAGCCATGCCCATGCCAGGGGCTGGGGACTTCCCATCCCAGGCAGAGCACTGCCTTGCTCTCATTTGACCCTTTTTTTGTTGCTGGCTGTTAAGCTGTTTGGTAAAGCGTCTTCAAATCTTAGCATTTCCTGGAGCTGGAGTAGGCACTTAAAATGAAAAACTCAAGGCTAATCACACAGGTGAGGAAATGCACCTAAGTTAACTGAGCTGTTTTTCAAAAAACAGCAGGAACAAATCCTGTGATAGGGACAAGAGGGTTTTGGTCCAATGGAAACTTTCTGAGTAGCGATGGTGGGGTGGGCACTGCTGGGATTTACCGCTTGTATAAGAGGGACTGAGATGCTGGTGGCACAGAAGAGATAACGTGGAAGTATGGGTCAATCCCTGAGAGATGTCCTTCGGGGAAGCACGCAGCAACCTGGCTGGTGTTCAGGTCGTGCAAATGCCACAGCAGATCCCAAACCCGGCCAATCCACCCAACTTCAAGCCTGAAGGAAAACTGACCTGCAGTATAGGAGAATGTCCAATGGCAGCACTGTTTAGATTAGCTCCAACAGGAGGAGATTATCACTCCTAGTTCCAACCAGGGGAGAGGATTAACCAATTACAAGATCTCATCCATGGAAGGCAATGCCCTTATTAAAAGCCCGACATAATCCTCTATGTAGCAACATACAAGGATTTTCCAGGTAGACGGAAAGGGAAAAAGGAAGTCACAGAACAACATGCACTGAATAAAGACATTTATAAGACAGATATATATATATATATATATATATATATATATATATATATATATGTATCTTACATATAGTGACCCCAAGGGAAGGACTTGGGTGACGTTACACAGTTGATTCTAGACACAGATGCTAAATCTTTACAAAGGGATCATATTCACATATCAGTTGTATCATTTAATAATCTAATGAAATAATAACACAGATCCATATCAACCTGAGTTTGAATACTACAAAAGATCAGAATGAGAAGGAAAAAAAAAAAAAAAGAATGTCATGTTTCCATGTGTCCATGCCCCTTATTTCTAGGTCAAGCAAGGACTTCTGTCTGTTGTATTCGCTGAGGCAGCACAAGCACCTAGAACACTGCCTGCACAAAGTAAGCACTCAGGAGAGACCTGGTAAATAAATGAACTGACTTTTAGTCTAATCCAGAAATTTGTACTGGGGGCCTCCCACGTTCTGACCACTTGCTAAGCACTACTGGAAACAGAGTGATTCGTTTGACCTGCATTCATTGAACACCTTTGCCACGTTCAACAGCTTTGGGTACTGGATGAAAACACACAACCAACACAAACACACACCCCTCCCCGCCTGCAACTGCCCCGTAGGATCTCAGAATGAAGCTTGGAGGAAGGTGAACTGGTAGAGGTCGCAGGGATGTGATAAGGCTTCTTCCTGGCTTTGTTTCTCAATTCCTCTGAGGCTTTGCTTATCACAGTCTGTCTTGTACCAGAATTATGTTCATGTGTTTGGTGTCTGCCCAGTTGGGGGAAAAAGAACACCAACCCTCCTGGATTACGTGAACGCCAAAAGGACACACGGCTTATTCTCTGCCTGAAGCCCGGCCCACCAAAGCACTCCATCTTCGCTTCGTTTCCCAACTGTATCCATTCATCACGGAATTAAAATCTCCAACTGGGAAAGGTGTCTTGGGGGTCATTTGGCCGCGGTGACTCCTATCTGGACCTTGGCCTGTTCACATCTCATTTAAGGCAAAGAGCTACCAAACTGAGTCCTTTTTCAGGTTTCACTTGGATCTTTTCAGAAAACCACAGTCCCGTCCACAAGTAATTCTACTTTACATTCCCACAGCATCTCCCCATTCCTAACCACCACTCTGCACATTCCTTTACTTTCTGGCCCTTTACAGCCGTATCTGCAGACATCCAGCCCTTTTCTGCCTTGAAGTTAAGACTTTTCCACCTAAGTGGATTATTCTGCACTTATCTATAGCAAACATCACCTCGGTGCACATATCCTCTCCTTCAATTTGTCAGAGTCATTTCTGAATTCAATTGCATTTTCATATTCAGTCCCTTTGGTCCCAACAAAAATAGTGCCCAAAATTTAAATAGGAGAGATCCTGGGATCATTTTAACTTAGAAACTGAGATGCTTACCGTGCAGTGGGTGTGCAGAAGTTACCTCGGGAGAAAGTTAAATTGGAGGGATGGAAAAAAGCCTTCGGTTTCTAGTGATGAAAGGCTTCTTCATCCATAAATCCAAACTTATCAATATTGCAGATTCATTATGTTCTTATCCTAAACCCGAGGGGCCAGATCTGCTTTGAAGGTTGGAGTTTTTCAAACTCTAAAAACAGCAATACTGGGCGTGGGGCACATATTAAATAACCCCTCGAGCTAGATCTCAGGCAACACCCTGTAATGGAGCATAGTAATATTTTGCTGGCAAAACACATGAATATTCCCACGAAGTAGGATAAAGAAAGACTATAAATATCCTCGTGTCAGTTCAGGTCGATTTTGCTGCCAATTGAGTTAGTTTTCAAACTTAAGAAAAACTCTTAGTTTCCAGAGCTCTCTGGACTTTGGAATAGCACATAAGGGATTAGGCACATGGACACAACCCCAATCAAAGAGCCCGTCCTCACTCTCCCAACCACTCCGCATACACATCCTTGTAAAGCAAATATGGGTGACTGCTTTCCTGAATATTTTGGGCAAGTTCTGTTTTGTTGTAGTTGCTCAAAATGGTGTTTAGGAAGCCAAGCAAAACCCACAAACTTAAAACATTTGTCTGTGAGGGCTTAGCTTGGGAAGGCTCAAGTAGGGACAGCCCCCTTGTTAAGCACCATTATCTTTAACAGTTGAAGGGAATGCCCGCAAACCATGAATGTACACACAAAATTTGTACCTAGTGCAAAACACACAGGGCCTGGTGCATTTTTGTCCAGCAAATACGCCTCAAAACTTTATGGCCCATAAGTAATAAGACCTGGGGATCTCTTAAAAATGCCGATTCCATCTCATCAGATCTGGGTGGGGCAGAAATTCTACATTCCAAACAAGCTCTTGACTGCTATCCTGGGGACCACCCTTTGAGCAGGGAGGCTGCCCTGTGAAGTGCATGAGGTTTGAACACAGCTGGACTGGGGTCAGATCCTGACTCCACCGCTTATAAGCTGAGAGACCCCAGGAAAAGTACTTAACTGCCCTGAGCCAGTTTTGACCACCAGTTCACATGGAAATAGCAACGACACCCTCTTTTCATGACTCCAATGGGTAGGTCAGCTAGCAGCACTGGTCCTAGCACATACCCTGAACTGCATCCCATGTGTGGTAGGCTGAACAGTGGCCCCCAAAGATGTCCACATCCCAATCCCCCGAACCTGTGAATGTGTTATCTTGCACGGAAAGAGGGGAATTTGCAGATGTGATAAAGTTTGAGCTGGAGATCTTTATCAGATCTTGAGGTCCTGGGTTATTGGAGAAGGCCAATAACCACAAGGGTGTTTATAAGAAAGAAGCAGGAGGGTAGGTTTAAGGGAGAGAATATGACGGGCGCCTGGGTGGCTCAGAGCATCTGACTCTTGATTTCAGCTCAGGTCATGCTCAGAGGGTCATCGGATCAAGCCCCATGTCCAGCTCTGTGCTGAGCATGGAGTCTGCTTGACATTTTCTCTCTCCCTCTCTCTCTGCCCTCCCTTGCTCTCTCTCTCTCTCTCTCTCTCAAATTAAAAAAAAAATAAATAAAAGAGGATGAATCAAAGGTCAGAGAAGAGAGAAAACGCTATGCTGCTGGCTGTGAAGATGGAAATGGCCATGACCCAAGAAAGGTGGGCAGCCTCCGGAAGCTGAAGCCTGTCGAACACCACAGCGCTGCAGACCCAGGGCTTCTAGACTTCGGACCTCCAGGACTGCAGGACAATCATTGTGTGTTGTTCCAAGCCACTGAGCTTGCAGGAGTTTGTTACAGCAGCCACACAAAACTCACACACCTCGTACTGGAATAAGGCTAGTGCGGGCTTGCCTCGCTTTACGTTTGCAGGATTTCCAGAGGCCAAATCAGTCACGGACGTGAAATCATGTAACAGCTGCCCAAAGCAGAGGACCATATACAAAGAACCCTTCAAGGAGCCTTTATATCCAGGGAAGAATTTGTTCCACACTATCTGTTATGTTTGGTTGTGGCAATTTTTAATCAACAGGGCAGACACACACATTAATAACAAACTGTTTTACAGGCTGAGAGGACCCCCTATTCTCGAATGGCATCATCACATTCCACCTGTTGATTCCTCACATGACTGCCGAAACCGAGCAAGGTTCCCACGGACAGCATCAGGGGGTCAGAGTCTCCACATCAGGGCGACCAAACAAAGTACCCTGGGCTTCAGCGTGATGGACCGAAAATCAGTGGTCTCAAGAGCACAAATGTCCATTTGCTATTGATAATGCGTTTATCCCACTGAGAAGCTTCATAAAATAAGAAAATACCAACGTAACCAAAAAGACATCTGCAGAGTGAAAACATGTCTTTCAAAACTACCTGGACTTTGTCCTGCATTTCTTAGGCTTTCCCTTCAGGCCCTGGCACCGTCCTTCCTTTTGCACTTCCTTTATCAGACTCTACGTTCCACAGAAGGGCTGCTTGCTCATCTCCAACCATTATATCCACAGCATCTGGCATTGTAACTGGCACTCAGTGTGTACACGCTGAGTATGTGTAGGTGAACAAATATTATGACGAATATTTATTTTTTTAACGTTTATTCATTTTTGGGAGGCAGAGAGAGACAGAGTGTGAGCGGGGGAGGGGCAGAGAGAGAGGAAGACACAGAATCTGAAACAGGCTCCAGGCTCCAAGCTGTCAGCACAGAGCCCGACACGGGGTTCGAACCCACGAACTGCGAGATCATGACCTGAGCAGAAGGCTGACGCTTAACCGATTGAGCCACTCAGATGCCCCATGATGAATATTTATAATGGAAAAGTGCATTATGACTTTCATTAGAACAAGCATTATTCATAAAGTTCTTTCGCTCCAGTTTGAACTTAAAACTACTTGGCCCAAGATATTATTTATGGTAGAATTAAAAGTATGCTTTCTGATTTTATTTGCCTATTAATATATGCATCTGATAATTAACAATGTGCTAAGCAGTCAAAGCAAATAATTACTTTTCTAGTGTCTGCCCCTGCATATGAGCTAAATGAGGAGGAAGCCGCTAATTGCATATTAAAAAATGGTAACTAGCTTTAAAACGTTCTGCTTAATCTCCGACCACAATATTCAAAACAGTTACAGTCCCTCCACTGGCTCAGTTACAAGCATCCAAAACAGTCCAACTCTTCAGAAGAGATACAAATTCTGCTCGGGTCACACTGCATATAAAATATGTGCTCAAAAGATTGCCAGTTCACGTTTACAAGGTCTTCTGACCAACGGGAAAAGTTGAGCATAAAAACCGTATCTTTTAATTTACTATGCTCAGTAAATTTCATTGAAGCAGCAATGAGATTGCATGGAGAGCTTTTATTTTAAATCTTATTTTGAAATACGACTGAACACATTAATGTAATTCGGAACAAGTTGGTAAACATCTACGAAAACATGCTATATAATTCTAGTGAGTCCTGTAACATTTCTATTTGCAAAGAAAAGAAATCGCTGCACATAAAAACAGTAGATTTGGAATCTGACCTTCAACTGTCCAGGAAAAGCAGAACTTTGCTCACTGGATGGTCCAGAATGAGAGATCTAGCTGATGCTACAGTGCACATGGGCCAAATGATGCCAAAGCACCCTGCTAACAGCAAATCAGACCATCGGGAAGCAGCATTAATCTGGTCAACTGGCATATTACCCTGATTTTACCTTGTCAACCAAGACTCTGGGTCCTACTCTGATTTCTAACTCCTTTAGAGACTGGGGCATCCTGTGGTCACCAAGGGTGACCAAGTGTGAATGTGCTTCTGCTCCAAGCTGCTGAGATGTCCACCCCCTGCACCTGCCCCCATGTGGTGAAGCCCTACAAGGTCGAGGTTTTGAATGCTTATTGCACTGATGGGCTCAGAAATGGAGGCCCAGAGAAGGTAAGGGGACTGGTCCAAGTTTACCCAGCACATCAGTGGCAGGTGTGGAGCTGGCATCCACCCTAGTTCAGGTCTCTATCCACTGCCTTACTTTCCTTCTTTCCCACCTTGCCACCTCTGTATAAGCCCAATAGCAGGACAGGCTGATTCTCCGGGGATGACCGCCCTTGGGTTCCATCCAATGACATGGGCATGTCCACATTCATGATTTTGCATAAAATATGTGTAAACAGAGAATGAGGGGAATTCTGAGGGTTCCTCCTGCTCATTACACTCACTGGACTTGGGGAGAGTGATTCCGGGCAGCCCTTTTTCCATCCTCACATCTTTACTTTGGGATTGTTCTCGATAGGTTGGCTGCTAGACAAGGGAAGCTTGAAAAATGAATGCAACCCAGCCTATTGTAGAGTGCCTCAGCTTGTAAAGGCACTGGAAATCACATCAGGACCCAGAGTCCTGGTTTACAAGATGGCATTAGCCAAAGCAAACGTGTGGCCACTGCAGTGTTTTCTGCAATGGTCTTCAAGCCACTGCTGCTCCAAAAGCAGAGACCACTGTTCCACTAACAGTGGACATGGGAGTCCACGCTACCTCTCTGATGGGCAGGTGGAGGTTCCACCTGCTTGTACTTGCTCACTGGACTTTATTCTTGCCTGGGAGAGAAGGTATCGGAAGAAGAAACAAAACGCAAGAGACTTCTAGAAGGCACCTGTTGTTTCTTACATTCGATCTCACTTTTCTTGTGCGGAACCATCCTGCTCTTCAGACCACACTGCTGCAGTGGAAATGAGCCCACACCCTGGTTTCAAGGGGCCATAAGAGCAGGATGAAGGATGAGTGCTGGTCTGGGACTTTGATTGGACCACCAAGAATGAGGCACTTTCTTTCTCTTATGGTTTCTGGTAGGAGCTCCCAGGGACCACTACCTAGAGACAGCCTGCCTAAAAATGAAATCAACCCAGAGGAAAGCAGGGCTGAGCAACAGAAACCAAGTCCTGATCACAACTCTAAGCTTCTGGATCCAGCCATACCTGAAGCCCAGAGAGGCCCCTGGACTTCACAGTCCCATAAAGGAACACACATGTTTAAAAACATAGGGGCACTGCCGGGGTGGCTCAGTCGGTTAAGCCTCTGATTTCAGCTCAGGTCACGATCTCACAGTTTGTGGGTTCGAGTCCCATGTCGGGCTCTGTGTTGACAGCGTGGAGCCTGGAGCCTGCTTCGGATTCTGTGTCTCCCACTGTCTGTGTCCCTGTCCCACTTCTGCTTGCTCTCTCTCAAAAAAAAAAAAAAATTTAAAACATAAAAAAAGTTTTAATAAAAAATATAATAATAATAATAATAATAATAATCCAGTTTATGTTAGATTTCTGTCACTTGCAAATGAAAAAGCACTAACAAATACAGGAGAAATTAAAGTGTCAGAAGAGGAGAAACAAGAGAAGAAGGTTACATTTATGGATATGGTATCTGGAAGCAGTTCAAGTTTGTCCCCTGGAAATAAAGGTGACACATGGGAATCTGTTCCATTTTTCATAGTAAGCTCAGATCATCAGAACTGTAGCTCTGCCTAATTACGGCGATCAATCTCGCCAAATTCTAAATATAAAATGAGTGTGCGTTTTCTGATGTTCAAGGATACTCCCTCCAATAGCCACGGAGGGAAGGAGTGAGCCATTCCTAAATAAAGACGTCTCTTCGAGAGAAATCTGTTCCTCTGCCCAAATGCACTCAGGACCAGAGGAAGCAGAGGAGGCCCCAGGCCCCGTGCAAGGCTTACCTGGCATGGCGTGGATGAGGTCCCCGCAGAGAACAAAGAATCTGGGTCTGGGCTTCAACTTGTTGACGGCCTGAACAGCTTGCTCAGTTAGACGGATCTCCTGCCCCCACTCGTCACCGCCGCTGTCACAGTTCCCGGTGGACCAGGCCTTCATGAGCCCGAACTGTGGGTCTGCGCCTTGGATGAAGTAGAATGGGCCTTTCCATTCCCTTTCCTTTTCTTGTAAAAACGAAGGGGGCGGGGGAGGGAGAGGGAAGAAATATTATAAAATCTGTCAGGGAAAGCATCCAGGTTATCGTGCAAGTGGATACAATATTTTTCTTAAATTAAGTAGGTCATTTTAATAAGCTGCTGTTCAAACATACCATTTTCCTGTCATAGTCTAGAGGATTTTGATTTATACTAATTATGCCTGGGACCTGGTGATTCCCAAAGGCCAGGAAAAACCACGTGGGCAGCAACAGCCACCCAGCCAAGCTGTTTGTTTAAAACTAGCCGGCCAAGATGGAGCACAGAGGCACAACAGCATGCCGTATAGAGGATATTAACGTTCAATAATAGTTTTTTAATTAGAATTAAAAATACCAGAAATTGAAAGCTGCCAGAAGTATTATATTTAAATTACTAGGTGAAGTGCTTGCAAATCTTTTATGCCAGGCTTAATGGCACAATTTGCACTGTTTCGGGGGATGTGACAGAATTTTAATTATAAAACTCGGAGCTTGGAAGCTCTGGCGATCTGGCAGGAGATGCAGTGCCAGAAATGAAATCTCGAAATGAGTTAGTCAACGAGAAAAAAAGAAAAAAAAATCGATGCTAACATTTCAAAGGCAGCACGATGCGGGCTTAAACGAGGTGTGAGGCTGGGGGGTGGGGGGGAAGCAGGGAGAAAGGAAGGAAGAGGGGATTCTTCATGTTCTTGGAAAGGGTGCTACGTCAACTGCACCAAAAGGATTAGGCTTGCCCTTCCTGCTGGTTCTGCTGCTCCCAAGCTTCATGGGCCACAGGTGCCCACCCTTATCAGACCAAAGAACTGCACTGGGCACGTGGTTTTGCGGAGCAGGAAGGGCCATTAGTGGGCATGGAATCCCTGTGGGTGTCCAGCTTTTCTTTTTCCTGGTGACAGCACCCTTTCCACCCTTTCTTCGAACCAAACCTTACACGGTAGACCAGTGTTGAAAACCAGAGCTCCTGAGCCTGAGTTGGGTCCGAGCGCAGAGCAGCATGAAGAGCCCCAATCTGCAGCCCCTGTTTTTATCCTCTGAGGAGGCTGTGGCCCAGAGACGTGCCACAGCTTGCCTAACGGCCACCAGCGATCCGTGGCAGGGACAAAACGACCCCACCACCTTCAGACTGTTTTCTTCTTTTTAACAAATTAGTGTATCTTGCATGTGAACTGAGTAAGTGGCATTTCCTGTGGAAGTCATGAAGATATTACAACTTCCACAAAATTCCTTAGAGTCAGTTCACATCTGTGGGTTCGGCACATTCATTTATTCGGTAAGTGTTCACCGAGAGTCAACTGTTTGCCAGGCCCCACACGTGGTGGCGACAATACACGTCTGGACCCAGACAGCCGAGCCCCCTGCTCTCCCGGGGCTCAGTCCGCACGGGGGACGAAGACGACGGACAAAGAAGTGAGCAGGGAAGGGAGCCAGAATGCCAGGACTAGGAAGGTGGCGTGAGAAGCAATGGCCAATTCCAACTGGGCACACAGGGAAGGCCTCTCTCTAACGTGCCACATCCAGGCTGAGATCTCAGTGGCAAAGCACCAGTCCAACCTTTCCGAATTCCGCAGCCACCCTCCAGCCCACCACACTGGCCTGCTGTCATCCTACAGTAGACCCCCGGCGTTAGGCCACCCTTCCTCCTCAATTTCTTTACCAGAACTTAAAGACGCAGCGTGCGAACTGCCCGCACTTATAGAACAAACTGTGTGTGCAAAGTCACCCCACGAGTTCCGGACCTACAGCTCGGGTGGTTAACTGCTCGAGCAAGTCACAACCAACTTGAACTCCATCTGAACAAGGGCTGCATGAAGCCCTGGGGCATGCATCTCATTGCTAAGGACGGCTATCTGGCACTACAGCTGATGGGAACTTGTATTTATTGAGCCCTTACTACGTGCGGCAGAAAGACTCCAAGAAGGTCCCAAAGATCCCTGCGTTGTGACAGTCACGTCCCTGTGCAATCCCCTCAACTGTGACTTTGTTCTAATAAGCAGAACACAGCGATGGGATGTCCCTTCAGGGATTAGGTGGCACCAAGATAGGGAAACAATCTAAATGTACCTCAATGGACAGACGGATAAATAAAATGTGGTATATATGTACGATGTGCTATTGTTCAGTCTTAAAAAAGAAGGAAATCCTGCCACTTGAAATAATATGGATGGACCTAGAGGGCATTATGCTAGCTGATAGAAGTCAGCCAAAGAAAGACAAATACGGTCTGATCTCACTGATATGTGGCTTCTAATACAAACTCATAGAAGCAGAGAGTAGAATGGTGGACACCAGGGGCTGAGGGTTAGGGGAAATGGGGGAGGTGATGGCCAAAGGGTACAAAGTTCTAGTTCGACAAGATAAAGAAGTCTTGTAGACTTACTGCACAGCATCATGCCCTCAGCTAATAATACGATACTATATACTTAAAATTTGCTACAAAGGTAGAATCTATGTGAAGTACTCTTAGCATACACACAAGTAATAATAACAATAATAATAAAGGTAATAAAGTGGTTAAAGGTAATAAAAAGTAATAATAATAATAATAATAAAGGTAATGATAATAATAATAATAATAAAGATAAAGATTATACAGGTTTTGGGAGGAGATGAGTATGTTTACGACCCTGATGGTAGTGATGGTTCCACAGATGTGTACTTATCCCCAAACTCTTGGGGACTGTTGTACACATTAAACATATACAGCTTTTTACAGGTCAACCATGCCTCAATAAAAATGGCTAAAAAGAGAGAGAGAGAGGGAGAGGGAGAGAGTGAGGAAGGGAAGGACAGAGAGGGAGGGAGAGACAGAGGGAGGGAGGCAGAGAGAGAAGGGGAGAGAGAGGGAGGGAGAGAGTAGGCTAGAAAAAGACCATGACTTCCATCTTGCTCATTCTCTCTCGCTCTCTCTCAGAGCCCTCGCCCTGCATGAAAAAGGCTGTCACACAGTGACTCGTCCTATGGAGAAGCCAACATAGTAAGGAAGGAACTGAGGCAACAGCCCATGGAGAACAGAGGTCCTCCATGCAACAACCCAAAGGACTGGAATCCTGTGAATAAGCACGTGAGTGAACTGGGAAAAAGGGATTCTCCCTTAGTCGGGCTGTCAGATGAGACCACAGCCCCAGCTGACACCATGCGTGAATGCTGGAGGAGACCCTGCTGCAGAAGGATCCATTCGGCCGGGCAGTGCCCCGATTCCACATGGAAACTGTGAGAGGACAATGAAAATTTGTGGTTTCAAGCTGCCAAGTTTCAGGGACATCTGCTACAAAGTAGTAATAGATCCTGAGGGATCAGGCATTAAAGACACAGAGTCAGCAAGACTTCTCTTCAAGAGGTGAAGGCTGGGGTCATGAAAAAAAAAATGAGATTCCCATTTGTGTTTTAAAGTTAATTGTTAGCATCAATCATTTATTTTCCTTGAATAATAACCTTTTCACACTGAATGCTTTTAGCTACATTCCTGTTTCTGAGGCAGACTGCAGAGTTGTTTAAACTGGACAGATGAATCAGAACCAGATCAGGGAGGGGATCATCACCCCAAGGCTGGTGCATAAACCAATATTCTGTAACCAACAGAATTTATACACAGTTTTCTACAGCAAACGTCTTAACAAATATAGTTTCCTACAACAAAACAGTCATCATCTCGAAGGTCCTTGGAGATATTAGAACAAATCTTCCATTATTATTTGTTTACTTACTAAAATCTTAGACTCTCAACTTTATGAGGACAAGGTACAAAATAAATAGATCTGACCTGAAATGATGACAGCTCACTACGTAACAATGTATAAATTTATAACTCCCCCATCCCTCACCAGGGACAGATTTTTATTACGAATCTGAATGCTTAACAACACTTGCCTTAACCGATGTGGCCGAAGTCTACAGTCACACCCAGGGGCGGGCACAGGTATCAGGTGACATCTACAAGAGCCAGGGAGAGCTTGCCGCACCATCCCCTGCGGGGCAGAGGTCTGGACCTGGCACAGTCCAGCTTCTCTCTTTAGACTCCCCGAAAACACTGTTCTGGCAGTTCGAGCCACAGAAGGTCAGATGTACTGAAATGCCTGATAGCCCCCCACGCCCCAAGAGGAGCACAAGTGCCGGAAGTGGAGGCTGAGGGAGAGAGAGAAGGTGCATATGACAGGAGAGCTCCATGAAGCATGCCACACTGGGCGTGAAAGGCAGGGCTGGGCCTACACCTCAGCATCAGCACCTGTGAGCCTGCTGGAAAGACAGCCTCTCAAGCCCATCCCAGGCCTACTGCCTACTGAGGCAGAGTCTGCATTTTAACAAATCTCCATGTGATCTGTATGCAAGTCCAAGTTTGAGAAGCACTGACCTGTAACTAATAGGTTGAACTGCCTAAATGTGTGTGATCAGAAACAGGTGCAAAGTGATTTTTGTTTCCCTCTACTGAAATAATGGCTTGGGGGAATTATTATTGTTTTTGCATATTTTGCAATTCATTTTTAGGTCCCTGTCTGTGTCCAGCTCAGGTAATTTCCAAAATCGATAAAAGAGTGCAGTCAGGGACCCTAATTGGTGAGTATGATAAGGCCAAGGTCAAATTTTGAGTATTTGTAGAATGAATGCATTAAAGAATAAAGCGACTTCATTAAACTAAGACCTCATATTTGACCTAGGTGGTACCAAACAAGACTATAATCTTCAGAAACATCTGACACAACCTTCTAGTAATGTCTACAGGGTACTTACTGTTAATACATCATAAAACATGTATGTATTTAACTAAAACACCTGAATATAAATAAGAATGTCCACGGGGGACTGAATTTTTTCAATGTTAATTTGTGTAACAAATTCGAAAAGCTGGTGTAGAAGCTGATGCTATTGTAACAAATGAGCACAGATGTAGTAGTCTGAAACTACACATTCATTATCTCAGTTTCTGTGGGTTGGGGTTCTAAGGCAGGGCTTAGCTGGGTCCTCTGCTCAGGGTCTCTCACAAGCTGCAATTATAGTGTCAGCCAGCAGGGAGGTCTCATAGCGAGACTCACACGGGGCAGGATCTGCTTCCAAGTGCACTTATGGGGCTGTCGACTAGATTCCTTGCTGGCTGTGGACCAGAAGCTACCCTCGGTTCCCTGCCAGGTGGGCCTCTCCAAGCTGGCAGCTGGTAACATGGAAACTTGTTTCATAAAGCCAGCAAGGGAGAGGGTCTGCCAGCAAAGGAAGTTATGTAACCTGGTGATGGAAGCGATATTCCATCACTCTGCTGTGTTCTATTCATTATAATCAAGTTGCTAGGCCAGCCCACACTCAAGGACAGAGGATCACAGAGGCCACGAATACTAGCAGGTGGGGATCATTGGGACCATCTGAGAGTCTGTCTGCCACAGAGGGTGATACTGAACAAGGCCTAGCCTCACATGACCACACGTTTACATCTGCCCCTCCTGCACTGAGCTGTGTGAGCCCATTTACTGGACTCCATCCCCGGGAGGCTGAAGGCTTACCTTATAGAAGCCATCCTTTGCCCACTAAAGTACTGGAAATTTTCAGTGTGGGAAGGACTTGCAGAATTACCAACCCCCTCATTTAACCAACAGGGGATACTGAGGCCTGGCTAGGAGTCTCAGTCATGGTTCAAGTTCAAGACCACACGCTTAATGAGCAGCAGCTTCTATCATCCAGGATCTCAGTGCTGTGGGACTGGCTTGGAGAGGACAGAGCCAAAAAGGAGATGGAATGTGTCCTGGGCTGCTGCAAGCTGTCCACCTCCATAAAGACATTTTTATCTCCAAAAAGTTTCCTTTGAATGGAACATCTTGGTAAATAAGAAAACCGTACACAGAGATGATGCTGGCAGGCTTTTCCCCAGAAGGCCGTGATGCTCACAGTTCCTGCCAGTAGCACAGGGCTGATTCAGGGTACAGGCTCGAGCCTGGAACAGCCATCTTCTATGGGATGCTAATTGGTGATTTTCTCCAGAGATGACAAACCCCGGGTCTCTCTGGATGCGGTCTGGCTAGCACATGTGTTTTGTTTGGCCCACGTAGTAGTTATAAAATTTTGAATGTGTCGCCAACATTTTAAATTCATGAGTTTCCTATAGATACCTGTTTTTCTGGATTCTCTTGGGAAATGTGGCCAAAGCAGGCCCAAGTGGAGTATGCTGACTGGCTGGGCGGAGCAGCAGTTGCCCATCAAAGGGGCTGTGTGCTCTGGAATTCACCATGGGCCACACTCAGCCCACACTTGGCCTGTATCTAGGGTAACTCTTCCATGTTGCTTAGAGGTACGGATGAGGAGACTCAGCAAGGTCAAGGTTAGGTAACTTAATCAAGCTCTAACGAGGGCTGAGAGGCAGAACCGGGCCTATCGTGCCACAGAACCCTGACCTCGGGGCAGGTGGTCACACAGGTGAGATTATAGAGAAGACCTATGTAGCCAGAAGTGCCAAGATCTGTCCAAACGATATGCCAGAAAAAAACAAGCTCTGAGTTACCATAATAAATAGGACCAGAGCCTAAACCAAATTAATTTTAAAATTTAGTTTTTAAAAATCTAAATTAATTTTTATTTTATATATACATATATTTTTAATGTTTACTTATTTTTGAGAGACAGAGAGAGAGCGCACAAGCAGGGAGGGGCAGAGAGAGAGGGAGAGAGAGAATCTGAAGCAGGCTCCAGGCTCTGAGCTGTCAGCACAGAGCTCAACGTGGGATTTGAACGCACAAACTGTGAGATCATGACCTGAGCTGAAGTCGGACACTTAACCGACTAAGCCGCCCAGGCGCCCCAAAAACATAAACTAATTTAAAAACACCTTCGTAAAGGAAAAATTGGCCTTAGGGAGAAATGTGCTTCAGCCGTTGTATACAGAGTATCAAGATTTGACCACTTCCATGGGGGTGCCTGGGTGGCTCAGTGGGTTAAGCGCCCGACTTCAGCTCAGTTCATGATCTCACAGTCTGTGAGTTCGAGCCCCACATCCGTCTCTGTGCTGACAGCTCAGACCCTGGAGCCTGCCTCAGATTCTGTGTCTCCCTCTCTCTCTGCCCCTCCCCTGCTCACGCTCTGTCTCTCTTTGTCTCAAAAATAAATAAAAACATTAAAAAAAATAAAAAAAAAAAAAGATTTGACCACTTCCTGATTTCTGCTAATTGATAGAGACTGTCACAGAAAACCGCCTTTCAACACTGAGGAATAAAAAGACAGTGGATTTGGGTGGTATTAAACTATAGACAGTAGAAGCCAGGGACTCTTCTCTAAGCATTACTGGGTGCAAAGCAACTGCACACATCGTAGAATCTTAAAGACCTTTAAAAACCCACACAATGCCTTAGCACTAATCCTTCCTCTGAGACTGTTTACATGCCAGTGTCCCACCAGAAAGGCACTCAGTCTGCAAATGCTCTTTGCAGTTGGCACTTTTAACATCGGGAACTAAATGTCGTCTTGGCTTTGTCTCTGCCAATACGTTTCCCTGTCCCTCATTTTTACTATACCTTTTAGGCATATTTGTCAGCTGTTAATGAAAGCTGACTTTTTAACATACACCAAGAATTAGAAACTGCATTGATCCGTTCACCATTGCCAGTTAATCAATGACTAACTGTAATAAATGCATCCCAAAAGCAAATGAATCACTATTTTCATCACCCTACCAGGAAAAGGCCTACACGAGGTGGTCATGCCGTTAATTAATAACCCAACACTGTAACAATCTGTGCTCTCCTGAGGTGCTACACCTGTTACTTCACAGGCAACTTAATTTTCATCAAGTGAAGTCTCATTTTCTAAATCTCGTTTGCTTTTTGGGAGATCCTGGTTAAGAAGTCTGATGATTATGACACCACATCACTACACTCTAAGACTATTTAAAAGTCTGATGTCTGGGCTCCTGTTAACTTCTCGGACTCGGTATCATACACGAACTGGGCCCAGAGGGGCCACATTTCTCCATTTGACGAGAAAGCCACAGAACTCGCTAAAAGAGTGAGTAGAAAGTAGTATGTCTGCTTTCCTAGATACGTCCAAGCTTCCGGCTCGTGCCATCAGCACCTTACAACACTCCCACAAGCAAATTCATCACCTTCCCTTCAAGACTGGCCTCTTACCCTGATGGCCCTGAGCTTGCCACCATGGTCCCCAGTCCACCTATCTAAAGATGAGACGGTCGGGTGTTACTGGGCCCTTTCAGCTGCCGGGTGGATGCACCCACATCTGCAGCGCTCCGCAGCACGTCCCTGACCTCCGCAGCCCTAGCACCTTGGGTCAGGGTCCACCACTCCCCCCGGGGCCGCCAGGACAGCTCTACGCAGTGCTTCCCGCGCTGACTGCCACTGTGACTCTTCCTAAAACACTAACACTGATCACCAAGCTCCCTTGCTGAAGGGTCACTAAGCTCCCACCCCCACGAGGAAAGGCCCACATTCGTGTTCCCTTCCCAGCATACTGTCAGCATGTATCACTGGGTCGCTGGCATGTGAGGGGCACTCAGTAAACAAACATTCAGTGGAGGGATAAATGAAGAGGTCGATGGATCCTCGTGCATTCTGGCTCAGACACTTAGGCACTTTGGGTCACAGTGTGAGAGTCTACCAGCTAAACTGCCCACTGCTCCCACTACACGGTGGCTCTCACCCAGGGATGATTTTGATCCCCTGGGGGCATCTGGCATTCGGTGGAGGGAGGCCAGGGACGCTGCTTGACATCCCACATTACATCAGTAGTCCGGCCTTAAGGCCAACACGCGGACATCTAGAAACCCAACACCAAACATGCCACAGGGTCTCTCTCCCCCCACCCCCACCCCCGCCCCCGACAGACCCTCATCTGCTCCTCAAACACACGCCACGCTGCCCCTCCCTCCTGGGGCGATGCTCCCCTTCTACTAACCTTTCCGGCTAAGACTCCACCTCCCCTCCTGGCCCAGACCAAAGCCTACCTCCCTCCGCTGCAAAAGCAGGCACAGCTCTTCCGTCCCCCCCCCCCCCGCCTTCAGCAGGTTGTCCTAGCGCCCGCTACGTGACAGGGGCCACACGGGTCGCTGGACACTCAGCTGCGAGCAAAGCCGCAGGTCCCATTCCTTAAGACTAACTTACACAGTAGCGGGGAGGTGCGCGGTCACGGAGAAGAGTGACTGCTGGGTGGGAGGGCTGTGGCTGGATGAAGCAGTGAGGCCACATGACAGCTGAGGTGTGAATGACGACCAGAGCCAGATGCAGGGTAGCTGTAGGCACACACCCCAGGCAAGGACAGGCCCTGACACCAGGGGCAGATGTGAACGGAGGGCAGGGGACCGATCACACCAAGACATGTGGGCATGGGCAAGGGCGTAAAGCCTAGGTGCCACTCGGGCCTCCACCTCCCAAAGCCCTCACCTGGTGCCAGCATAGCCTAGACTCGGAGGCCTGTGTGCCAGGCTCAAACCTCTTTTCCACCCTCTACCACCCATGTCGCACGATGCAAGTTCTTAACCTCTCGGGGCCTTGGTTTCCTCACCCGTAAAGTAAGAATACCACTCCTACCTCCAAAGGGCTGTTGTGAAGAATTAGGGAGTTAATACATGTAAAGCATTTGCGCTAGGCACACAGTAAGCAGTCAGCGGTGAGCTTGTGTTATCACGACTGTTATTCTTGGTAACTCCTACCCTTGTCTTAGTGGAGACAAAACCAACAAAATCCTACCCATCCCTTTACCCCCCACAGCACATAGTGGGGCACAGAAAATATCTGATGATACAGATACACAAACACACACACACACACACACACACACACACACACAATTACATGCTTTGGTCTTAACATCCTGTCCTCCACATACTGGAGATACTGCTTTGGTTATAAAACAGCAAAGATGGGCAGCTTTACAGCTGTCTGGAGGCTTTCTGGCTAAAGAGCAAATGCCAACGAAATGCAATTTTTACAGTTTCTCATGGTAGCCATCTGCACAGTGAATCACAACCTAAATGTCTTCAGCAACACCCCTCATCTTCTCTGAGGATTAATCTTATTTCAGCGGTTACAAACAACAACAACAACAACAACAACAACAACAACACAATAGGAGAAAAGCAATCTTTACCACCTCGGGACTCTTTCTGGCTTAACAACCCAAATGTCCCAACTGGAAGCCTGCCAGGACTTACACCCCATTTAATAGCGTCATCCATCAGTGGTTGTCCGGGGCTGGAGTGGGGGGTAGGGTGAGAGCTAAGGGGTGTGGGGTTTCTTTCTGGGGTGATAAAAATGTTCCAAAATCGACTGTGGCGATGGTTACACAACTCTTTTGAACAGACTAAGAGCCATTGGGTTGTACACTGTAGAAGGGTGAACCGTATGGTATGCGAAGCTATTAAAAATAATGGTGCCCTTCGGGGCTCCCTCTTCCCCCAAATAATTAACTGTGACAGCCACATCCTCAGAGTCTCCATTTGACTTTTCCTAAGCAGCAAGGTGAATTTATCCAACCTCTCTTTTCTTTGCCTAAACGCATTCAAAGGTACTTTGTGAGACACACAAAAGCTTCTGAGTCATAGCTTGGCTGCCACATTTGCCATTTGGGGATAAAGGACCTGGCAAAATCTTTATCTGCAACCCTTCAGAGAAGTAAAAAGGCAGACAAGCCAGGACTCCTTGGCCAGGTGGCTTTCGGCACCACTGGCTTTGGCCGATGCTGTTCCGGCCAACGGCTAAAGGGGGGAAAGGCATTTCCCGAACCTCCCCCCTTTTCCAAAGCAGAACCCCATTTGGGGTTTGCCTTTTGGGGGTGGGTGTTTGCTAGGACTTGCTTCCTACCATCACCCATGTTCCCCTGCCAAGCAGGCAGGTGGCCGCTGGCCCGGGTGGTGCTTCGGGGAGAAGTGGCAGAAGGCGCTGTCTCTGGGCCGAAGCGCCCTGCAGGCACAAGGCTGGGCAAACAGAGGCTCTGGATGCAGAAGGCGAGCCTTCCTCAGGGCAGACGCAGCCCCGAGAGGGCGCCCACCCGGTAACAAGAACCTCCTTTAACAGACACTTGTGAGCAGTGCACAAACCTCAGGGCCACGGAGGGTGGTTTGCAAGGGATCCTCTTGATTTGGTTCTTTGGTAAAAGAACCATGTATCCTCCAGGATACATGCTGGAAGCAATGGGTTAGGCAGACGCAGGAACGTGATCAAAGGGATAGTGTATTCGTTCATATTTACTCATTTATTTATATAACGAATGGTCAATGAGTGGCCACCACTCCTAACACTATCCTAGGTCTGGGCCTCCTGCCCTCCAGGAATTTATCGTCTAGAGGCATGAAAAGACATGAAAGTCACAGGAATAAATACACAACTGTTAAGTTGTAATAAGTGTGGTAAAGGAAAAGAATGAGGGAAGGGGAGTAACAGGGCCCTAACTGAAAACGGGAGGATCAGCACGGGTTTCTTTTAAAATGGTACCTGAAGAGGGGCACCTGGGTGGCTCAGTCAGTTGAGCGTCTGACTTTGGCTCAGGTCAGGGTCTCACAGTTCATGAGTTCGAGCCCCACGTTGGGTCCTGGGCTGGCAGCTCGGAGCCTGGAGCCTGCTTCCAATTCTGTGTCTCCCTCTCTCCCTGCCCCTCACCGACTCATGCTCTGCCTCTCTTTCTCTCTCTCAAAAATAAACATTAAAAAAACAAAAAATGGTACATGACGAACAAGAGGCCAGAGAGAGAGGAAGAGAGGGACAGGGAAAAGTCATGTCAAGGGATGATGGGCCCAATTTTCTTTTCAAAGAGATGGCTCTGAATGCTTTACGGGGAATGGACTGTTGGGGCACGAGGGGAGGCAGAAGGCTGCTGGAGGCGTCCAGGGAGAGATGTGGGTGGCTGGGGGTCACGGAGCTGGGAAGGGAACGGATGAACAAAACCAAGGTGAGCTCTGCAGGTTGCAGGGGCAGGGCTGTGAAGACAAGGGGAGAAGGAGAGGTCAGCAATGATGCCTAGGCTTCTGACCGCACAGGACTTGGGGGAAGACTGGAGAAGGAGCAGACTGGGCAGGAGGCGGAAAGTTGTGGCCTATTCTAGTATGTTCTGGGGGCGAAGCCAAAGGGCCAGCAGCCAGAAGGGCTGTGTTCCCTTCTCGGACCTCCCAACTCCTAGTTTAGGACCTGAAATCACCAAAGTGTCTCAGCGCCCGCCCTCATGTAAATGAAGCCAATGCACATATCATCACAGCTGCATCTTAGACAGTTCTGGCCAACACTCTGCCTTCGTTTTACAAACGAGAACCTACAACATCAGTGTGACTAGGTTTTTGTTGTTGTTGTTCTTGTTCTTTTAAACAAGAGTACTCAGAGGCTTTGGGCATTCTTTCACTCAACCAGTATTTCCTGATTGGCTGGCTGCATACCCCACTGGGTTCTAAGAGCAGCTAATAGCAGTTCTCGGGCTCCTGGAGCCTCCAGATACCAGGACCCCATGCTATTGCCTGTAACTAATTGCAGGGTTTGGCAAAGTTAAAAATCATATGCTTCACAAATATAAAAAGCTGCCAGTTAGTCCTCTCTGGGAAACAGACGCTCTCTTAACAAACCTCCAGATTTACCAACACTCTGCATGCCCTCTGCAAAGGCGTGGACTGTCAACCAATGTCCCTGAAGAAGCCGGCTCCATGTGTCCATCAGGCGCTTGTCCCCAAACCCGTTCATGCTAATGCTTATTTTTAAGTCATTCAATTAAACATGTAAACCAGAGAAGTATGAATCGTAAAAAGGGTTGTTTCTAATAAAGCTAAGACAGATGCTTTGGGAAGACTCAGTAAAAGGCAAGCTGGTGAAAATAAAGCACTATTCAATTAGGTGTTGTGCAGAGAAGTCTAAAAGATTAGAGGGAAAAGAAAGTACAAACCTAGAAGAATTCTTCACTCAGAGTGCTTTCTTTCCAAGTGATTTTTAACTGACTACTCCACTGGAAAAAACCCAAACTGGAAAAGATTCATTATGGGTGTTGTTTATGCAAGAAAGGCTCCATGGCAGGCCCATCTGTAAACCCATACTCCAAGACAAGTCCTTGGCCCGACCTCAAAAGAATGGTAAATGGATGTACATTTATAGTTTACATTAAAAGGAAACGTTAAAAGAATGTATAATTTTTTAATTCCCCTGTTTAGCTATTTTTTTCTATTCATTGACCAATTATGAGGTTTCTACTGTAGTAAGAAAAAAATAAAAGGAAATTGTCTAATAATTAGACACTTCCCCACACCATACATAAAAATTAACTCAGTATGAACCCAGACATCAATGTACAAGCTTTAACTAGAATACTCTTAGAGAAAACACAGAAGTAAATCTTCATGATTTGGGGTTAGGCAAAGGTTTCTTAGGACATCAAAAACACAAGTGATAACAAAAGAGTTGATAATTTGGACTTCATCAAAATTAAAAATTCTGGTGCTGCACAGGATATCATAAAGCAAGTGAAAGGAGAATCCACAGAATGGGAGAAAATATTTGCAAATCATGGACTGGGTAAGGGATCTGTATTCAGTATATATAAAGAACACTTACAACTCAATAAAAACACAACCCAATTAAAACTGGGCCAAAGGGCGGGATGGGGGGTGTGGGAAATAGGGCAAAGGATCTGAAAAGATATTTCTTCAAAGAAAGACTGTGGCCAGCCAGCATGTGAAATGTTCAGCATCATTAGCCATTAGGAAAATGCAAACCAACATCACAACGAAATACCAATTCATACCCATATGGTTGGTTACAATCAAAAACACAGATGATGACAAGTGTTGGCAAGGATATGGAGAATATGAACCCATATACCTTAGCAGTGGCAATGCAAAATGGTGCAGGTGCTTTGTAAAACAGTTTGGAAGTTCCTCAAAATGTCAAACGTAGTTACTTATATGACCCAGCAATTCCAATCTTCAGTATCTACCCAAGAGAAATGAAATCTATGTCCATACAAAGATTTGTATGTGGTGTTCATATCAGCTGTATTTATAACAGCCAGCGGCCAAACTGGGGAATGTCAGTCAGTGTCCAAATGCTCATCAATGGGTGAATGGATAAACGTGATGTGGTTTCTCCATACAACGGAATACCATTCAGTAAAAAAGAACAAAGTACTGATACTCTTGAAAAAATTATGCTAAGGGAAAGAAGCCAGTCAGAAAAGACCACAGATTTTATGATGCCATTTATATGAAATGTCCAGAAAAGGCAAAGCGATGGAGGTAAATTAGTTTCCGGTGCACCAAGTGGAAACAGGAAAAGACTGCAAACGGGCAAAAAGTTTTTTGGGGGGAGATACTAAACTCCTGACACCATACCACTCTACAGATTTATTAAAAACCGCTGAACTGTGAACTTAAATGAGTGAATGTTATGGTACCTCAATAAAGTTATTACAAAAAATAGGAAGGCACTCAAAAATAAAAGTTCATTTATCTCTTGGAAGTGTTATGGTGTGAACATTTTATAAACTAATTTTCACTGATGATAATATCGAGGAGGGGATAATCAAAATTCTTTTACTCACAGGAGTCCTTTTCAAATAAGAGATAACTGGTTTGGCCTAACTGTACAGCATCGTTAAAAGCATTTATTTCAGGTTCTTCATTGATGTTAGAATTTTTCAAACCACAACATTTTCAGCCCCGTTGAGACCTGGATAAACATGTTGTCCAGAGAGGAGTTCTTAGGTGAGATCTACAAGGCATGGGCACGTTATTTTTTGGGAGATTCCATTTATTTTCTGCCCCGTGAGAAAGACACCGAGAAATATTCAGGATTAGTGAATACAGTCGGCTCCTCTGAAACAGCTACAAGTGTAAAATATGTAGGGACATGATCTTTCTAAGAAAACCACCAAACAGCCCTATTCTCTAAGAGGGAACATATTGTGGTGGTAAAATGAACTGGGGAAAAAAAGAAAAAACACTTTAGGACCTGAAAACAAATAGATATAGGTAATTTGTAAACCCATTTTATCTTGACAGTTCTCACTTTTAGAATTTTTTTCAACACAGATGTCGTAAATTTCTCAGAAAAACAATTATTTGCTAGGAGATAGTAGTCTTAATTAGGATGTGTCAAGGAAATATAATTATCAATTTGCCTAATTAAAATGAATACGTGAACATGCCTGAGGAATGTGAACCTTCTGCAACGAGACATGTACAATTTCCTTTTTACAAACATCTGTCGACGGAGCCTAGCAGATCACGTTAACAGGGACTGGATGACTGAAGCCAGGCTTCACAGACAACACTGGAAGAAGTGCACACGAATGCTGCCACTCACAGAAACCACCAGGGGGGAAATGGTCTTAAGGCGCTTACCACAGACGTCATGTTCGTCTGTGGTTCGTCTGTGGTTCCCCCTGATTCTTATCTTGAATCCTAAACCCCAATGTGACGATACGCGGAGGTGGGGAGCCACAGGTCACCTTAGGGAGCCAGGAGGTCACCGCGATGAGATGAATGCCTTCTGAAAGAGACCCCGGAGTGCTCCTTTCCCACTCCCACCATGTGAGGGCACAAGAAGATGGTCTAGGAACTGGGTGGTTGGCCCCCACACTCGGATTCTGATCTCTGCACTTCCAGCCTCCAGAACCGTGGGGAGCAAGTGTCTGTTGCTGACCAGCCGCCTAGTCTACGGGCTTTGTTATGACAGCCTGAATGGACTCAGCCGGCACTCTTTCACTTACCTGCCAGGTTCCACTAGAGAAATAAACTGTTTAGCTAATGCTGGAGGGGACTTCGAGGAGCGAGTATGAGGCTGATCAGGGCTGCGATTTCAGGCAGCGTGGCTCGAGTTAACCAAACTTCTTTCACAGGGAGGGTGTATTTTGGCAAGAGACCGGGAAAAGCCAGTTCCTTCCCTTTCTCCTCCCAGCCTGCCTCTGGAGCAACCCTACCAGTTTGAGGCTCTATATTCCCACAGAGTCTGGAATGGCACGGGACCCATGAAAAGCATCTCTCGAAGTTGCTAGCAATGCTAGCAGGAAATGAGGACTCGAGGAAAACTCGGTAAAAGCAATGGAGGCAACTTGGGGGTGGACCAGGGGTCCAGCACCCAGTGAAGTGAACCCACAAGACTGGGCGTTCCAAGCCCAACCCTCCAAGGCCAGGCCTCTGAAAGCCCTGCGCTAAATGGCCCACACTGAGCATGCCCACTGGTGCTAAGGGAAGCCCAGGGTCATTCTCCTTCTTCCTACCTCAGCAAGGTAAGTATCCCGTCATTTTCTCTTCTAAGGCTTTCTCTCCTCACCTCCCCATTCTTGTCCAGCTCAACGACTCTCTTGTTCTCCGTACCCCCTATGGCAACACCAGTGGGTCAGTCAGCTTTGACATCTGAGTATCCCCAAAATCTCCGGCAGAAATCCACCCCCATCACACACACCTCCAGCTACCACAATAAATCCAAAGTGAACAACGTGGTGCTACGGAAATGCTGCTGCGAGACGAGTTCTTGGGCTCCAGCGTGCAATCAGATTGCGCCCCAAGTTCCTCACAAACACAAATTCTTTTCAGCCCCTTCTTTCCAAAATGGAAATCTGATCACGTGTCCTTGTTTCCTCACACATGCAGCTGAAACCTCGTTGACGCGCTGTTAGGTAAAGACAAAACTCCTCAATTACTCGCCACCCATCCTCCAGCCTCACGGACCACCGCATCCCCACCCCCATCCTTCCCTTTCCCCACCGGGCCAAGCCACAAACTTTCACACTTGTTCTACCCGTGATACACAGCGGTCTTTTCCTCCCTTTGTGTACTCCTCCTTCTGCAGAGAGCACACCCCTGCCTCAGGAAAGACACTCCACAAACGCCCAGCAGCAGAATGGATAAAATAGGCAATATATCCATTGGAATACTGCCCAGGAAGAAAACGAGTGAACTGGAGCTACTTCTATGAAAACAGATAAATCTCAAAACCCTCAAGCTGGGCGAAAAAAGGTGTATTAAAATATTTAGAGAATGGGCACTACAGCAGATTGTATTTTCCCCAAATCCACCAAACTTCTATCTCTGGCCCCACACACCCTTCCAGAACCTTGCCACTCCCCACCAAGAGCTGCGAAGAAAGAAAAGAACAAGGTCTTAGGGCAGAGAACTTCAGCAGGAACCTACTTTACGTAGGGTGGCCAGGGGAAAAAATCTGACTAGAGGAAGTGACTGAATTTTAAAACAGGGTCTGAAGGCTGAGAACAGACCAGGTCCAGCGGCCTGGCTATTCATCAGCTATGGGAGCGGAAGACAGAAAGGTCTTCAAGAAAACGAGTGAGGCAGGAGAAGCGGGCAGAAGGCCACACGACAAGCACGAATCAAGGAAGGGGAGCACAGGCTAGATCATGCAGGGCATCTGGGGTGACGTCCCCGGGGTTACAAAACTGGTGAGCGCTGTGGGAAGGATTCTTGACTGCGGGGCCGCAAAAAGCCAGAGAGGACCAAGACACCAGGAACAAACCTCCCTCTCGCCTTATGCCTCCAGGGCTCACATTCACTTAGCACCTAGGCTGTGTCGGGCACTGAGTTATAAAAATACTTTCAACTTGTTAACGCTTCCCCATAAAGTTTGTTTTTCGTAACCCATTTTTACAACGAGAGTGATTATCTAAATCCAAACTCCAAGCACTTAATTTCACACGTCGCCGGGCTGCACTCCCGCTTTGCGATGGGCGGGCGCTATACACAATCTGGTGGATGACGCCTATTGCAGGAAGAAACCGGGATTGTGGAGTATAAAACGCACCGTGGCGAACCACCACAATGAAAATAACCGCATCTGACATGCACCGGGCGCCTATGAGCGCCACACGTAAGATCACGGTTACGATTCCCGGCTTGCAGGTGGGGAAACTGAGGCCAAGGCTTGCGGAGTAACGTGGGCGAGGCAGGACTGAAACCCCCCGCTCCTGTGAAGCACGCTTTGCCGCTTTACTCCATCTCCTCCTCTCTCAGGGAAGTCAGGTCAAGGCCAGCGGAGGCCCCAGCGCCCGGACACCCCGTCTCTCAACAGCGCCCCTCGAAGCCCCGAGGGCGGGCGGTAAGGCCGCTACTGCGGTCCCCAGCCTCCGGGTGCAGCCCCCGAAGCGGTCCGGCTGGAGGCGCGCGCGCCCAAACCGACGGTTCCCCAGACGCAAGGTTCCGCAGCCTTGAAGTCATCCCCTCCCCGGGCGAAAGGCCGGCAGTACCTGAGGGAAACGCGTCCAGGGTCCTGCCCCGGGCTCTGCGGAAAACACCCCCCGCCTCCGCAGCCGACATGGCGAGCGAGTTTCCGGCTTCCCCTGAGTACCCAGGGTGGGAGGCAGCGGCACGGCGTGGCACAGCCCAACCACCGGGCCCGTGGTGCCCCGCTGGGGGCGGCGCCCTTTGCTCAGTGCGGGGCGGGAGGGCGGTTGCGCGGGCCTCCGCCGCTCGGGGCTCTGCCGCTCGGGGCGCCGCTAGTGCTGCCTGAGTGGGGCGGAAGCGTGAGCGGCCCCTCTGGGATCGACTGGGGCGCCTGGCGAGTGGAGGCGCCTAGACAGAGGCCTGAGTGCATGCGCAGAGAGGGTGTGGGTTCTGGCAGGAGGCAGTGGGGCGGGGAGTGGGAGAGGGGAAGGGGGTCCTTCCTTTCTGTAAACATTGCTCGGTTTCGCAAATAAAAGTACAGGGCGTCCAGTTAGTTGGGATTTCAGGCAAACAACGAATGATTGTTCAGTATAAGTATATCCCATGCAATATTTGGGACATACTTACACTCACATTTTTTCGTGGTTTATCTGAAATTCCAGTTTATCTGTGCTCCTGTATTTTATCCCGCAACCCTAGCTTGAGGCCGGAGGAAGTGGGCCCCGTCTCAGGACAGTCCTTCAAGCCACCAACTGTGATCTAGGACACCTGATCATGAGACATTCCAGGTTCCATGTCGTCTTCACTATCATCTTGTGAATGTCATCATCGCTCATTTAATCTGAGCATCAGCGCCAGGAGATGGTGCTGCCTTTAACTGCGTTTGTTGGAAGGGAAAACTGATGCTCAGAGAGGTGGAACAGTTTGCACAAGGTGACACGTCTGGAAAAGTAGTGGAGCTGCCTCCGATTCAAAATAGGATCCGTCCAGCAAAAACAAAACAAAAAGAAAAGGCCTTTGCACTAAATACTTTAAGCCAGTGTTTGTGGAAGTTGCTATAAACACATTCCAGGAGAATTTCCACCTACTGAATCCAAATCTCTAAGAGAAGGGTTTTTAACTCCCTGACAGTGTGGAGAACAAAGGCAAAAGAAATGGAGAAAAAACTTAAATCTCCTTGCAACTTGCAGCCCATTGACAAGTCCTTGGGACAGGCAGAGTGACCTTCCTTTATCTCTACCCGACCTCCCCCCATCCCTGCAAGATATATGTTAGCAATCATCCTCCAAGCATATGACCCACTGACATACATGTGAAGGGTCTCATGACTAAGGTTTCACTAGACAGTAGTAAATGACCTTATCTTAACAGCAGCTAGCCACTCAAGGTCCTGGAAGCCTTTCTGCCAAATTACTTAGAGACTTAGGCTATCCTAAACCCCTCCCAACTTGAAAGTATATTAACAGTCACCCCTCACAACCCCAGTGCAGCTCTTTCTGCCCATGAGTCCTGTCCCGGTGCTTTAATAAAACCTCCTTTTTTGCACCAAAGCTTTGTCTCAAGAATTCTTTATTGACTGTTCACTCCTGGACCCCAACATATCATATCACCTAAGGAGTTCTTTTCATCTGCCAAGTTTGGGAAATTCTCTTAACTAGCTGCCTACATCGGAAGCACTCTTTGGGTCACAAAACTGACCGGGACAACTTTTCCTCCAATCTCGGACAAAAGTTTTAATAGCAAATGGTAAGTACTTGATGTATGTTAGGCATTATCATAATTATTATTAATCGCCATGTCCCTACTGCCTGCATACAGTCTGGCCCAGTGGAGGATTTTCAGGAAGCATGCAAGAGGTTATAACTAGATGCAAATTAAAAGCCCCAATGGTGGCCTCAAGGCCCCGCAAGTTCCAGCCCTTGCCTACCCCTCATCCACTAAGGGTCCTGTTTCAGTTCCTTACACATGCAAAACCAGTTCCTTTTTTGGCACATGCAATTCCTTCTGCTTAGAAGGCATGCATCCATTTAAACATCAAGGCCTCTGCTTAAATCACACTTCCAAGAAGAAGCCTTACCCCCATGCATGCACACACTCTTCCTATCTAAACCAGGTCTCCCTCGTTCTTTTTAGTACCCTCCGTTATTTTCTCTCCTAGCCCTTGTCATAGTGGGTGCTATCACCACGCGTGGTCATTATTTGCCAATGTAAGGATTTGTTTCCGGTGTAATTATTTGTTCCCTGACGTCTTCCCCAGCTCGACTGTTAAGGTCCACCAGGGTGGCTACCTTGACAGTCTAGCTCACCAAGCGGGGGTGTTCTTGAGGCATAGACACTCTGATGGCGGCTGCGTGAATAAATGGATTATAAATATCTTGGCAACATAACCCTGACTTGAACCTGGGCAGTGGTTGGGCGTAGCTCTGTTGGTAGTGATGAGTGACCTCAGAACTACATCGTCACGCCAGATAAGGGTGATGGCTACAACTAGGGTCACCCGGGTGGCTCAGTGGGTTAAGCATCTGACTTCAGCTCAAGTCATGATCTCATGGTCTGTGAGTTTGAGCCCCGCGTCGGGCCCTGTGCTGACAGCGTGGAGCCTGGAAGCTGCTTTTGATTCCGTGTCTTCCTCTCTCACTGCTCCTCCCCTGCTCGTGCTCTGTCTCTCAAAAATAAATAAACATTAAAAAAAATAATAATGGTTACAACTAACCTGCCCACCGTTGAGTCCCATAGCCTCTTAGCTCATTGCCTGTCCAGTCCTCTCCTAATCACTATACAGGCCAGGGGTTCTACTCTCTTCTGACCATGCTCCTCCAGCTCATACCCTCCTCTGTTCAGCTGTCTGCCTGGCAGGTGAGAGGAGGCAGAGAGGCAGCAAGAGAAGAGCATATTCCTGAGCAGCAGGACTTATTCTGCTGGACCTGTCCAGTCCACTTCCTGGCTCTGCAACCTTGAGCAAGTCATGTAATGCTTCTGAGCTTCAGCATCTGCATTTAAAATTATAATCATAGCACCAACCTCATATGCATTTGTGAGAAGTCAATACAGCTCTGGGCAGTTTCTGGAACATACTAGGTGCTTCATACATTCTTTTTCTGAGTTGATATTGTTATTGTTGTTGTTAGACTACCCTTCAACTCATTCTGTTCTAGTCAAAATTCTCTTTCAGGACTGGGCATTCAGGAGTCACCTCTTATATCAGTCAGGTACCATGTCTTAGCAAATAACCAAAAATCAGTTCAAATTGGCTTAATCAGAAAAGAAATCCACTGGCATATATAAATAAAAACCCTACAGCAGCTTCAGATGAGGTTTGATCAAGCTGCTTATATGCTGTTATAAGAATCCAACTTCTCTCCACTTACCCTCTCTGCCTTTTGTAATTTTGGCTTTATCTGCAGTCGCCATGCAGAGAACTCTTTCCCATCCCTTGAAAGTTCCAGGCTCCCCCTTCACAGGAGCATAATGGTTACAAAAGTTCCAGACCACACTCTCATGAGACACATGTAGGGAGAAGAAAAATCTCTTTTTCTCAGAAGCCCCCAGGAAACATCCCTTTGCATCGCTGCAGTGCCAGTGGGAATATGTATTCCTTTCTGAAAGTCAGAAGATAAATGGCAGGTTTAGAATGACTGAAGGCATAAGGGCCATCCTTATGGAGAAGGAGTCGTATCAATGTCACTCAAACGACCTGCCTGAGGATTAAGAGCATAATTCTCTTCAGATGAGATCTGGACACACCTATTGCCCTGATAAAGGTGGAGTGGCTAATTGTTTTTAAGCGCCCGCAGAGAATGCACTGGATTCCCCAGGCACAAGTGAGGGGTGGGAGTGAGGGGAGGGAGAGCATATCAGCTAGTGACTACCATGCCTCCTTCCCACCCTTTAAAAACTGCTCCATGATAGCCTCCCTCCATGAAGTAAGGAGAACAATTTGCCTTAACACTCAAAGGCCCGAGGCTGCTGAGCTTTTATAGTTCTTCCATCCACTTTTTAAAGATCCTCGGTCTCCTCCTCACTGTCAGGCTGTGAGCTGTCACTTCTCACTGTTTCTGGAATCTGCCGGTAGCCAAGTCCTCACTCTACCTCCTTCTCTTGTCTGCCCAGGTGTGCGAATCCAGATGACAAAGGTTGTTAGGATTCAGAGCCGGACTCGTTTACAGATCTGAGCCGGTAGGCTTGCATCAGAACTCAGTGCCTCATTTAGAGAAAAGTGCTCGGGCTTGACTTTAATGGATGTAGTCATTCTTGGTTGGACTGTGTGAGAGTGTTATGTCACATTGGCTGGCCCCCAAACCTTATTCTGGACGGTTGGGGTTTTTTTGTTTGTTTGGTTGGTTTTTGGTTTTTTTGTGATACTCTTCTTTAGATAAGATTTACATTTAAATCAGTGGACTTTGAGGAATGCATGTTGGGCTCCATAATGTGGGTGGGCCTTGTCTAATCAGTTGAAGATCTGAATAGAACAAATGAATGATTCCTCAAGCATGAAGGTAGTCAGCCAGCAGATGGCCTTTGGATTTCAACTGTGGCACGGCTCTTCCTGGTTCTCCAGCTTGCCGGCTCACCTTGCAGATTTTGGCCTCCATAACTGTGTGAGCCAATTCCTTAAAATAAATCTCTTTCTATATATCTACACATCTTTGCTTCTGTTCCTCCAGAGAACCCTGACTCACACAGCTTGTCAGAGGCCTTTTTTGGAAGTGTTGAAGTCCCAGAGTGAGGCTTTAATTCAGGTTGGTATCATCATCCTAAAAGGAAGGATACTATCCTGATGCACCATTTTCGATACATGGAAACCTGAGACACAATATAATGACTCAGCAACGTGGGCGTCAGATGCCTCTCACCTTTACCCACTCCTGACCCTTCAGCTGGGACTCAGGAATGATGGACCAGGGATGGGGTCAAGGAAAAGGGCAGTCCAGGGGGATGTCAGTTTTTTACATTTGATTGTCTTTTAAGAACTGAAAATAAGTAACTTGGACCAGGTCAACATGGCATGAGTACTTCAGACCCCAAAAGTCAGTGGTTTGGGTTTTTTATTTTTAATTTATTGACTTCACCGATATTGCCACAGGCTTGGTATTAACAGGACCTCCATAATCTCCCCCTTCCCAAGGCATTAGAGGATTTCAGAAATGTTTCAGGCGTGCTCATGTTCTCCCGTGTCACAGTTAAATCATGTCCTTGAGACCTTTTAGACATCGCTGCAATCTCTTGGGTGAGCTGCATAGCTTACAGATTGTGTTTTCATTATTAGAAACAAAATGTAACTGTTATGCATGATGCTGTGTATAATTATCTTTCATGAGTGTCTGCCAAGCCCTTACACGCGTTTTCTCTATTATCCCTCAAACAAAATAAAGTTACACCTCATTTAAAAATTTTTTTAATGTTTTATTTTTGAGAGAGAGAGAGAGAGAGAGAGACAGGGTGCGAGCAGGGGAGAGGCGGAGGGGGGGGGGGTAGATATAGACTATGAAGCAGGCTCCAGGCTCTAGGCTGTCACCACAGAGCCTGACGCAGGTCTCGAACTCATGAACTGCAAGATCATAACCTGAGCTGTAGTCAGAAGCTTAACTGACTGAGCCACCCAGGCGTCCCAAGTTTCACCTCGTTTTAAAATTGGGACTAGGGAGTCTCGAGGAAGCCAAGGAATTGTGCCTGAGTCACCCTGCCATTTACCAAACCAGCAAACCCCACATCCGCTCTCTTCACCCTCTTTCTGCCTCTCAGGGCCAATTTCCAGGTTTGTTAGGTGCTGGGTCTCCTTGCTGCCTACCGCCTGGTTTTAAGAGTTTCTTAAGTCTTTGAAAACGTGCCCCTTTGGATGCAATCATTTAGGCTATTCAGTGACATGACCTGAATTCAAGTTCCTTCTACTTACCAGCTCTGTGACCTTAGGCAAGTCACTTAACCTCTCTGAGCTACGTTTCCCTCACCTGCACGGTGAGCGTCATCATGTTTACCTACAGAGTGGTTGGCAGGATTCAGTGACGTAGCATATTTAATGTACGTCTCACCACACATAATAATTGCTCAATAAATAGCTTGTGGCTGTTATCCTCTCGGATTAGACTTCCCCGGGGGTGATGGGGCATGGAGGTGGGGCTTGTGCACGGAGGTGGGGATTCCTGACGTTTAGAGCCTGGGGATGAAGAATGTGAGTTGTATCGCCAGCCCCAGTGAAGGCCCACCGGGCAGAACTCGTCACATACCCTGTTTCTTCAGATTGAGCTGACCATTACAGTAGCCACTAGCCACACACGACTACTTAAATTAACCAAAATTAAATACAATCAAAATGACAGTTCTTCAGTTCCACTAGGCACATTTCAAGTGCTCAGTAGCCACATGGGACCAGGATGACCAGAGTTAGGGGGTGGAGGGGGGGTGGGGAAAGATACAGTACGGGCGGTTAAACCTGAATTTCAGGGGCGCCTGGGTGGCGCAGTCGGTTAAGCGTCCGACTTCAGCCAGGTCACGATCTCGCGGCCCGTGAGTTCGAGCCCCGCGTCGGGCTCTGGGCTGATGGCTCAGAGCCTGGAGCCTGCTTCCGATTCTGTGTCTCCCTCTCTCTCTGCCCCTCCCCCGTTCATGCTCTGTCTCTCTCTGTCCCAAAAATAAATAAACGTTGAAAAAAAAATTTAAAAAAAAAACAAACAAAAAAAAAACCTGAATTTCAGATAAAGTAGGTCCCCACCCACTTACACTAAAAAGCCATGTGTTGTTTATCCGAAATCCAAATCTACCTGGGCATCATACTTTACCTGGCTAGGACCACCAGACTGGAGAGCACAGAAGGGGAATGTTCCCATCACTGCAGAAATTTCTATTGGATGGCACTGCTCCAGAACATTAACGGGCGAGGGAAGCCAATGAAACTTACCCACTACCTAACTACTATAATAAAGTTGTTGGCCTTTGAAGCGGTTAATACTAAGTATTCCAATTCTTTTTCATCCAAACATTTGGATTTTTTAAAAATTTTGAAATGTTTATTTACTTTTGAGAGAGAGAGCAAGAGCGAGAGGGGAGGGGCAGAGAGAGAGAATCTGAAGCAGGCTCCAGGCTCTGAGCTGTCAGCACAGAGCCCAACACGGGCATCAAACTCACAAACCGTGAGATCATGAGCTAAGCCGAAGTCGGACACTTAACCAACTGAGCCACCCAGGCGCCCCCAAACGTTTGAATTTAATTTCCTCATTTCGGCTCTTGCCCCTCCATTTTATTTTCTTTTTTATCCCCCCTGCATTGCCTAATACCCCTCGTAAATAATCATCTTCTGGCATGATTGTAGGGTCTTCCTCTTTGCCATTTTCATTTTCATCTGTATCACGAATTCAGCCTCCCGAGCCGTTTAAATATTTTGCAATCATTCACTTTGTGGCATGAAAAATCCTTTTTTCCCTTCTCAGCAAGAATGAGTGTTCTCCTGAAAGCTCCAATCCTCTTGACTCAACTACATATTGAATGCACAGTCTGATCGCCTTGCAGTGTTGGGGAATCTTAACAAAATGACGAGACTGCCAGTTGACCCGTGAGCCGGACCCGGGCACTGGAGGGTCCTCACCTGTTCCCCTGTCCTTGGAAGGTGACTTCTGCTTGCCTCGCCTGCTCTCAGAGGCTGCTCCAAGAACACAGCCTTGAGATAGCGATGTGGTATTGAGAACACCTGCATGGGACACATGACTGACCCCAGGGAGGGTCTGTTTATAAGCTTTCAAGATCTGGCAGGTGGGTGTGGGGATCCATTCATCTTGCCACCCAAGGCAAGCCTTGAATGCAAGTTCCCTTTGCTTATTAAAACTTCGGCCAAAAAATAAGTAAAGCTTCCAGATACCAGCCTGGAGTGGTCTGCCTTTTTTTTTCCCTACCTCTCCCCGCCCTCTGAGAACAGGAGCCAGTTTCAGGTTATACCCAGGAGGCTCCCAAAAGGATCCTGAACCAACACAGGGATATACACTCCCCAAGGCACGTATATATCTCCAATGGAAGAAACCAAGTGTCCAGAACTGACCTAACACATAGGAAAACCTCAATCAATACGTGTTGAATTGTCTCCAATTTGCTTCTCGATTTAACTTACTAACGTCAACAGTCCAAAAGGCAGATTTCAAATTCTGTTATTCCTCCCCCTGCCTTAGCATTGGATCGGTTTGCAGTGAATGACAACCACAACAGAATTCTACGTGCTTCAACCCCTGCCTCTCCCACTGCTGCTTTTCTTTAATTTGTCATGTGTCCATGAAAAGTCACTGCATTTGGTTCCTGGCCGTCTCTGGATAACATTTCTGCCAGTGGAGGCTCAGGACCAACTGGAAAGTCATTGGAAAATACTGCAGACACCTGTCCCTTCCTCTGCTTTCATTTTGTTTTTCCGTCTTCATCCTGCTGGGCACTGTTTGAGTCAAATCCTACGTGTGCTAAAGTCGGAACGATGCTTTGTTTCCCACAGAAAGGAATGACTCCACACAAGTCTGAATCTAATGAGTCCGACTGGTTTTTGTCTTTCCAAAGCACTGGCCCAGTTTTTTTACTGACCTAATGTCCTGGAGAAGTAAAGGCTGTGTGCAGAGCACTCCAACAGCACTGGATTTTATCTCTTGGGACCTCTAACCACACTCGTCTCAGGGAGTGCTTCTCAACCCTGGTTGCACATCAAGATCAGTGGCCTGGAGGCCTTTTAAGCACACATTCCCGGCTTCGCCCTGGAGTGTCTGATTGGATGAGTCTCGGGTAAGGCCTGAGAATTAACCTTAAACGTGCCCCAGGTGATCCTGGCACGCAGCTAGGGTGACGGAATGCTTGTCTACACTCTAAGATGGGGGCAGCTACCAGAATCAGGTAGACAGCCGGTGAACATTACAGCCTATGGCTGCAGGTCGGATGAAAGAAGGACGGTGACATTCGCTGCATCGCTGGGCACTGGGATATGTGCCTTTTTAACACAGGGTCCCATTTAAGTGTCTACAGAATCTTGAGAGCTTGTGTGCTGAAGGGTCCCCCGAAATTCATGTCTACCCAGAACCCGTATTATGTGACCTTATTTTGGAAACAGGGTCTTTGCAGATGTAATCAAGTTAAGATGAGGTCATTCTGGAGTAGGACGACCCTAATCTGATGGCCTGTGTCCTTCTAAGAAAAGGACACCCTGGGACAGGGAAGAAGGCCATATGGTGAAAGTGACAGACAGTGGAGTGATACATCTACAGGCCAAAGATCACAAAGGATTGCAGCCAACCGCCTGTAGCTTGGACAGCAGCAAGGAAGGATTCTTCCCTAGAACCTTCTGAGGGAGCACAGCCTGCTGACACTTTGATTTTTGGCTTCTAGACTCCAGAGCTGAGAGAGAGTCTATTTCTGTTGTTTTAAGCCATCCACTTGGTGCTAATTTGTTGTGGCAGCCCCAGAAAATGAATACAGATTTGTATTATTGCCATTTGACAGATAGGAAAATTGAGGCAGTATGAAGGACACAGAGCAATTAGACGTGGGCCCTGTCCCCATAATGTATACCAGGGCTCCAGAGGAGATAGACGCGGATAGCATCTCAGCTCCAAATCTCACTTGCCGTCTCACTTCAGGCAAACCCCCTTAGTGTCCACTGAGGCACAGTATCCTCGTTTTCAAAATGGAATATTTCTACAGAGTTTTGGGGAGACGTATATGAGAAATGGCAGGAAAAACACCTTCAGGGGTACATGGTCCCCTCTCCAAACACTGGTACCTGTTATGATTGTCCATATTACTGGTATTAATAGTAGATGGAGCTGGCCAGGAATCAAAATTTAATTCTGATTTTGTGCTAATGCGTCACCCTTTAACGTGGCCCTAGTGCCTTTGGTCAACAAAATCAACTGGAGGTGAGGGAGGAGGGTCTTGAGCTCCCCCTAGAGGTGAGCGTGGGTTACAAACCATGTGAGGAGAGGAAGGGAAGGGAGGAAATCCATCTGCCGCACGTCAAGAAGAAAGCTGATTAGGTGGACCCCGAAGGGGCAAAACCTTGAACCCTAGGCGGACGAGTTGCTTTAAGACAGACAGATGGGCAGACTATGGTTTTGGTTGGAAGGAACTAGATGTTAAGAGAGCAAGAGAAAGCTGAAATGGCTAGGTGGAAAGTTCTGGCAGTCAGAATGGAAAAGAAAAAAATGTAGGACAGAGCTACTACGAAACAGAGGACCTGGTGACAGAATGAATTCAGGCACTCTAAAGCAGGAATCCAAGGTTTGGGTTTCCAGCCTGAGAAAATAGAAGAAAAGCTGATTGTCCTCTCGGAAACAAGTTAGTTGCTCTCTCAGAAGCGAGAGCCAGTTCGGCGGTAGCAGGGAGATGATGAATTAGTTTTACAGCAAGTGGAATTTGATGACATTTTTATCCTTGTATGACCCTTCTTTGCTAACGCTCTATTCATATGTTTTGCCGACCACCAGGGGAGTCCGGTATTATGGAAGATGGAAATGGTAACGTGTGAAATTTAAGGCATCTCTTGAATTTCCCAGGGAAAGTCTAACTACCTAATAAAGCTTTTTTTTTTTTTTTAACATTTATTTGTTTTTGAGAGAAGACAGAGACAGATAACAAGTGGGGAAGGGACAGAGAGAGAGAGAGAGAGAGAGAGAGAGAATCTGAAGCAGGCTCCAGGCTCTGAGCTGTTAGCACAGAGTCTCATGTGGGACTTGAACCCAGGAACTGTGAGATCGTGACTTGAGTTGAAGTCGGACGCTCAACCAACCGAGCCACCCAGGTGCCCCAATAAAGCTTGGATCTTTACAAAATGTTAAAGCAAAGAAGAGAAGACGAGAGTGTTTTGTAATCCTATCCTTCCCAGACATCACTAAACAGTTTTAGATATACAGGTGTCAATATAGACACATCTCAACTTTAGTAGGCCTATATGAATGTGTTTGTGTGTACATGCATGTGAGTGTGTATTAGGGATTGGGGGGGGGTCCAAGAACTATCTTCTTAGCTCTGTAATGATATTTTATTAGATATATAGGAAGATCAATAGATCTCTCATCTCTGATAAAAGCAAATTTGGAGGACATGGCTGGTTTAGGTAACCAAGTGGGTTTTCTAACGCTTTCTGCCTCTAAATTAGACTTTCGCCAGTCATTGCCCAGCCAGACAATGATCAGCATCTCCCAACAGGGGCAGAAACTGCCCCCCTGAACGTGCCTGGCTGAGGGGAGAGCACATAACAGGAGGCCAGCTCTGGAACCAGGCTGACCCAGTAAGAGGAAGTATGCATGCACAGTTCATCCTTGACAAGTGACCAATCAGAGAAGTCCGCCCTCCTCCCTCTGGATGGAGAAGAGTAGTAAAGGGAGGGATAGAGAAGAGTCAGGAAGTCCCTGTCCAGAGAAACACAATGGAGTGGGGAGTAAGGATGCAAAATATTAGAATTCATATGTTTGTTTCCCAGACTTTTTCATTACCCTCAGAGCTCCATGAAAATGCTCAGGGGGATAAAAGAATGCTGTTTTGTAAGCTGCTTTTTTCACTTACTGTGTTGATGCTGATGCCATTATACATAGGGCGCACGCACGCACACGTGTGTGTGTGTGTGTGTGCGCGTGTGTGTGTAAAATTTCATTGTTCCACAATGCCATTTGCATTCTATTCTGGGATTGTTTCAAATTCTCTTCTTCTCAATACAACTATTTGAAATTGCTGTTTTCATACACCAAAATGGTCAAATATCAGCAATTTTATATGTTCCAATCTAATATTTATAAGCAATGTCTCAATGAACAGTTTCAATCTATTGGTACACTTTTCCGATAATTTCTTCAGGATAAATTCCTAGAAATGGAGCCATTTGGCTAAAGAGTATACACATGTGATCTGGTGATGGGGTGTCTCAGAGTGCCCTCTGTACCACCATCAACTATGAGACTCCCCACCTCCCCCAACAATTGCCAAACTAAGCCATGGATAGATCAATTCATTCTTATCACATGTGTATGCATCCCTCTTCGTTAGATTTTTCTGTGGAACTTTTGTTTCCACTTGTCTTCCTTTCAGGTCTTCTTTCCTTTAGCATATGGATACCCAACTGCCTTCCCCGCCCCTCAATGCCGAAGGATAAGAAGGAAAAATCTGAACTATGCTTTCTTCCATGTCAATTGTAACAGAATTTCTGAAGTGTGATTGCTACGAAAAAAATTGGCTTATCTACTTCCATCTCCTGTACATTGCACTAATTAACTTCTGGGATTGGTGTGCATTGTGAATACAAAATGTTATCAATAAAATAAAAGTAAAATTTAAACTATGCTTACAAGGCGCGAGCTATGATGTTAAGCATTTAGCTTATGGAATTCTCCACGTGGCTCAGAGAGGTTTGGAGGCTCACCCAAGGTGCCAAAGCACCTGTATTCAATACCTACTGCTCCATAACAAACTACCACATGCTTAGCAGCATAAGGCAACAACTATTTATTATTTTTACAATTGCCGTGGGCCAGAAGTCTGGGCCTAGCTTACCTACAAACTCTGCTCATGGGCTGTCACAGGCTGCCACAAGATGCTAGCCAGGGCTGGGGTCTCATCTGAAGACTTGACTGGGGAAGGTGTGCCGCCAAGCTCTTACATGGTTGCTTGTTGGTCTGAGGGCCTCAGCTCCCTGCTGGCACTAGGCTGGAGGCTGGCCTCAGTCCTTAGGCACATGTCCTTTCCAACATAGCAACTCACAGTCTGAATACTTGCACCCATCAGAGCCAGTAAAGGAGAGAATCTTCTAGTGAGACAGAAATCCCTGTACATAGCCTCATCACAGAAGTGGCATTCTGTCACTTTTGCTATAGTCTATTGGGTAGAAGCAAGTGACCAGGCCAGCCCACACTCAAAGGGACAGGGTTACACAATACACAAGGGCATGAATAAGAATAATAAGTGGTAAGAGTCCTTGTTGGACATTATGGACTCTGCCTGTCAGAGCAATTAAATAGGACAACGAAGATTTGATGTCAGCCTTTCCAAACCCTGAAGGTCCCAGTAGTTAACCACTCTGCTTTCTGCCTTCCCAAATTAACCAGATTACCTCTCAAAAGGATTAATCTGGTTACTCTACTGCAGACTCCAGCAGTTTTTTGGAAAGGTATTATCAGGGGTGCCTGGGTGGCTCAGTCGGTTAAGCATCTGATTTCGGCTCAGGTCATTATCCCATGGTGTGTGAGTTCAAGTCCCATGTTGGGCTGTCTGCTGTCAGCACAGAGTCTGCTTCAGATCTTCTGTTCCCCTCTCTCTCTCTGCCCTCCCCTGTGCTCTCTCCCCATCTCTCTCTCTCAAAAATAAATAGACATTAAAAAAAAAAGTATTATAGGTATTATCCTTTTAAATTTAATCTCCTGAGTGGGAAGCAGAAAGATCCATCCAAAGTAGGTGAATTAACCAGTCCATTGGATTTTAATTAGGGGTAACATTATTTTTTTTAATATAATTTATTGTCAAATTGGCTAACATACAGTGTGTAAAGTGTGCTCTTGGTTTTGGGGATAGATTCCCGTGGTTCATCACTTACACAGTGCTCATCCCAACAAGTGCCCTCCTCAAGACTAAAAGGGGTGCCTGGGTGACTCAGTCGGTTGAGCGTTAGACTTCAGCTCGGGTCATGATCTCACGGCTCACGGGTTCAAGCTCTGAGTCAGGCTCTGTGCTCACAGCTTTGGATTCTGTGTCTCCCTCTCTCTCTCTGCCCTTCCCCAGCTCATGCTTGTTCTCTCTCCTCTCTCTCTCTCTCTCAAAAATAAATAAACTTTAAAAAATTTAAAAAAACAAGAAAGTAAGACTAATGACCTCAAGACTTCCAAAGTTAAATCCTGACCCCTAGATATTAGACCTAGCTTTCTCATGTGAGTTTTAGAACATCCAGCCAATTTGCATAAGGATAAGTACAAATAGGGCAGACGATTAGATTCAAGGCAGATAAAACAAAGCTTCCTTGGGAGAAGTCGTTTACATCATTTGTCCAATCTTTTTTCCCTCCCGTTTGGTGTCTTGATTCTGTAACTAAATTGAGAACTGAAATGAGTAGCTTTAATAAACATCTTCAGACATAGCCATACATCTGTGTGTAATTTGGTTTGGGGGAAAACAGGAGAACTGGTTCATGGGGGCATCTATGTGGGCAGAGAAATATCTTCATTTATTGAAACGTTCCTAGCAACCGAAGTTTGTTTTCCTTTTCGCCCCCAAATTCTCGAACCAGAAACAGGCAAAACGATGATAAGAAATCTAAAAAATTATAGATTTATTTTAGTTTCTTTAGAGTGTGAGCGTGTGGTAAGAGTATCTCATTGCATTTGCCAATATAAAGTCAAACTCTTTTTTTTTTTTATTTTAATGCCAAACTTGGGTTAATGTGGATTTTTCCCCCAAAAGCTAACTTATACAATAGCAGGTATCATATTAAACTCCTTCAGGACTGCTTTGGCATTTCAATTGCCTTTCCCTTGCATGATGATTTTTCTTTGGCTGTTTTCATATTCTCCAACTCGGCACGCATTTAGAACTTAGCCAGCTCAATCCCTTCTGGGAACTAACAACAACAGTAATAACATGTATTAAAAAAAATTATATCCATCAATTACAGTGTTTCATACTATGCTCTGCATTTTCCATGTCTTCCTTCATTCTCTCTTAATAATAATCCTAAAAAGTGAGCACTTATCCTAATTTTATACAAGGGTAAAATGAGGTTTACAGCTCGGAAAACTTAAGCAGAATGTCTGAGGTCAGAGACTTAGGAATTGGGGGAGCAGGATTTGAGACCAGCTCTTTAGAACTATGCCCTACTGCCACCCCAACGTTTGGGCATACGGAATGAATGAATACATGAATGAACGATCGATGAGCTCAATTATAGCAGGCCTTCCTTTAGATATCATATTTTCTCAATTCTCCCACCCTCCCTTGGCAACACATGGTCTATAATAAAACCTCCCGCGGGAGGTAATATGCACTGTGATGTCAGACAGTGCTTTATTCCAATTCAGACTTGCAGCATTTTAGCTGGGTGATCGTGGCCAAATTATATAACCTTGCTGAGTCTAATATTCTCCTACCACAAAACAGGAATCTTAAGTGCACCTGCTTCTTACAGTCAATATCCGTATCTATGAGGATATATACATCTTTCTCAACTTACGATGGGGTTACATCGGGATAAACCTATCGTACGTTGAAAAGGTCATAAGCTGAAAATGCATTTAATGGACCTAGCCCACTGAGCATCATAGTTTAGCCTCGCCCACCTTACACGTGCTCAGAATGCTTCCATTAGCCTACAGTTGGGCAAAATCATCTGACAGAAAGCCTATTTTGTAACAAAGTGTTAAATACTATGTGTTACTGGATACAGTACCCAGAGTGAGAAACAGAATGGTAATATAGGTACAGAATGGTTGTCGGCCTCTGGATTGTTTACCCACGTGATGGTGTGGCCAACTGGGGGGCCACGGCTGCCGTCACTGCCCAGGTCACGAGAGAGGATCCTGTGGCATGTCACTACCCTGGGAAGAGATCCAAATCCAAAACTCGAAATACAGTTTCTACTGAAAGCATATCGCTTTCACGTGATCGCAAAGTCAAAAAATCGTAAGTCGAACCATCCTAAGTCCGTGAGTACTTGGACAAGTAAAGAGCTTAGCACAATGCCTGACATGGGGAAATGTTTCTTCATAGGTAGTTAACATCATTACTCCATGGAGTCGTGGGGATCCGGATGTAAACCCTGGTTCCATTGCCTATTTGCCCTGCATCTAGAAGCATGTACTGAACCTCTCTGTAAAACGGGCATCATATAATAACTCCTTTGTCATCAGGGATTTTTGTAAAGGTTGTATGGCAGTGTTTCTCAAAACGTCATCAAGTAGACATATGGCAATGTCTGGTCGTGACTCGGTGGGGGCATACCACTGGCATCCTGTGGGTAGAGGCCAGGGATACCAGTAAGCACCCTATTGTGCAGAGGACAGCACCCCCCAACAAAGAACTATGTGGCCTCCAATATCTATAGTTCCGAGGGTGATAAATCCTGTTGTATGGACACCTCATAAACAGCAAGAACCCAATAAATGCTAACTACTATTATCTCCTGCCCTTTGGAGCTTCCATTTCAATCAACCTGTTGTTTCCAGGAGCCCAGTTTTAAGATTCTCTGATTCAACATATGCGAGGTAGCTACACGCACATATATGAGACAAATAGGACACAAACATTGTTCCGAGGGTTCTCATGAAGATGAGTCGAAAACAGTGATCTATGGGTGGCAACAGGGAAAATTCATTTTTTTGGTTATTTGAAGTTTTGTAGGTACATGAATTCAGCAAAGTCTCAGGATACAAAGTCAACGTACAGAAATCGGTTGCATTTCTATACACCAACAATGAAGCAACAGAAAGAGAAGTCAAGAAGTCGATCCCGTTTACTATTACACCAAGAACCATAAAATACCTAGGAATAAACATAACCAAGGATGTAGAAGATCTGTATGCTGAAAACTATAGAAAACTTATGAAAGAAATTGATTGAAAAAGACACAAAGAAATGGACAAGCATTCCATGCTCATGGATTGGAAGAAGAAATATTGACAAAATGTCAATACTACCCAAAGAAATCTTACTTTAGAACAAAAGTTGAAGGTAGTTCTTCTAAAAGCTGGTTTTCTTTTTCCCATTTTATATTAAAAGAACACCCAAGACGGACTCTATTTGTGCTGTAATCCCATGCCTATTTCCAGGGCTTTTATAAAACTCAAGATTTCTTGACACAGGAAATGTCCACTTATTACTAATTGTTTTTCCTGAAAAATTATAGTTATGGGTATCTTTGTCATTTATGTTTTAGGAGTTAAAGTTGACAAATCAGGTCATCCTTTCCCTAGAGATCAGCTTTTTTTTTTTTTTTTTTTTTTTTTTTAGTGTATGTTTTCTTCTTTTTATAATAGCAACACTTAATCGTTGTGGAGAATTTACAGAGTCTAAGGAAATACTATAAAGAAGGAGGAAGAAAAGAAGAAATAGGCATAATCTTATCACCCAAATATACCCAAAGTGTTACGAATATTTTGGCATATTTATTCCTAGTGTTCTTTCTCTAAGCATTTCTTAAAAAAAATTTAAGAGCTTATTTATTTAAGTAATCTCTACACCCAATGTGACACTCGAACTCATGACCCCGAGGTCAAGAGACACGTGCTCTACCAACTGAACCAGCCAGGTGCCCCCCTAAGCTTTTCTTTAGACAAATGAAATGCAACTACATAAAGAAATGTTATCTTACCTTCCCCACTTAGCATCACAGCACAAAAATTTCTGCGTGTTACAAAACTACGTCCTAATCATTTCTACGGTGGTAGCCTATTTCATTATATTAATGTATACTTTAAAAATGTATCACCCGCTGGTACAAACATTTCATCAGAGAACAAATTTGTTGCAAAATATCAAAAATACAGTATAAAGAGTGAAAATTAAAAATTAACCCCTCGAACCTCCTCAAATTCCCTTTCTTCAGTTGTAACTATTTTAAACAATTCCATGTGTTTTTCCAATATGGTGTTTACGGCAGTCAGTAGTGCTGTCTTCCATAGTCCCAATTCTCCAGGCACATAGTATGGTTGCACCTGCTGGCTAGTTTATGTTTTGGTTAGACCGTGTGACTAGTTCTGGCCAATGAGCTGTTAGTATTTAGTTACTGCTGGTAAGACCCTCCAGGGCCTTTGTTCCCTCTACTGTGACAACCATCAGCGTCCCAGTTAGTAGCTGCCTTATCAGCCAAGTACCTGAGAGAAGGTGACACAGAGCAGAGCTCCCGGACAACCATAGTGGACAGGTACAGTAAGTGAGGCATAGGGGCGCCTGGGTGACTCAGTCGGCTGAGCGTCGGACTTCGGCTCAAGTCATGATCTCGCGGTTTGTTGAGTTCGAGCCCCGCGTCGGGCTCTGTGCTGAGCGCTCGGAGCCTGGAGCCTGCTTCGGATTCTGTGTCTCCCTCTCTCTAGGCCCCTCCCCTGCTCACACTCTGCCTCTCCCTTTCTCTCAAAAATAAATAAACATTCATTAAAAAAAAAGTAAGTGAGGAATAACACAGACTGTTTCATGAAGGGGTTGTCTGTTACAGCAGTATAACTATCCTATCCTTACTAATAGACCAGTAGTGTTAATACATATACACATACATATATACACGTGCTGACACACACACAAATTGACTGTAAAGTATACATTCTTTTGTAGCCTACTTTTTTTTTTTTTGCTAAGAAATACATTTAGATAGGTAGATAGATAGATGTTTATTGAACATCTACTATGTCTCGGTACCATTCTGGGTGTTGAAGCTGTATTTGTGAACAAAATAGGGGAAAAAAACCCAACTTTAATGGAATTTATTTATGTGGATATCTTTCCGTGTTTGTACATGTATACTGACCGTATTATCTTTTTAAATTGTTTTAACATTTTTTTATTTTTGAGACACAGATAGCATGAGCGGAGGAGGGGCAGAGATAGAGGGAGACACAGAATCTGAAGCAGGCTCCAGGCTCTGAGTTGTCAGCACAGAGCGCAACGCGGGGCTTGAACTCACAGACCGCGAGATCATGACCTGAGGCCAAGTCGAACGCTCAACCAACTGAGCCACCCAGGAGCACCTGTTCTTTTTTTTTTTTTTTTTAAATAAGTTTATTTTACTTTTGAGAGAGACAGAGAAGGAGAGAGCAGGAGAGGGGCAGAGAGACAGGGAGACAGAGGATCCACAGTGAGCCCTGCATTGAGAGCAGTGAGTCCAATGTGGAGCCTGAACTCAGGAACCTCCCGATCATGACTTGAGTTGATGTCGGCCGCTCAAGAGACTGAGACACCCAGGTGCCCTGACCTTACTATTCTGAACAGCTGCCTATTATTCTACTGTATGGATGTACCAAATTGGTTTAACCATACTTTTACTTATGAATGTTCAGGTTATTCCCATTGGAAATTGTTGGAAAACAAGGCGACTAAAAATATCAACATATACGTGTATCACACACACCCCTGAGTATCACAGCTGCACTTATGAATACATCTTAGTTTACTTAACTATCCTTCCCCATTTGGACGCATGAACCATTTTCAATTTTTGGTTATTATCGATGCAGTGGTTTTATAGTTAACATCTGTCTGTCTGAAGATGTGGGGGGAGTACTACTGGATTAGAGGGTTTGGGCAGTTTCCAGGCTACGGACACATGTGGGCATGATCCTCTTTTACGGATTTTGACAGGAACTGTCCTGGCCTGTGTGGTTGTTTTGCACATAGCAGGTAGGGGGATTTGGACAGCCCATCATCAACCATTCCTTCTCCAGGCCATTTGAGACACCAAGAGAAATCAAGCCAGGGATGAAAAACTCAATTAATACTGGTGGACAGACTGTGTTTTGTTAAGAGTGCTTTTTAAGCCATTAGCGTTTTCCTTTAGTTTCTTTTCTAGGCATTAAGGGGTTTGTTTGTAAACAAGGTTCCTACAATGGACAATTTACACAGGTGACTTCACACCTGCATTGACCATGAGCCCAGGAGGGCACACCTCCTGGGCTTCCCTGTGAGCTGGCTTTTCTACTCTCCAAGACAATGACTCCTATCTTTTCCCCTCATCTTCCCACTGTCACACCTACCCCCTCCCTGTAGCTGTACCACTTTCCTGCTGCCCTCCCTCCAGTAATCATGTAGGGACAGACTGTGATACCCACGAAAGACACCCCTTACCTTGTGTGTAACATCTTATTCCCTCGAACCTGCCCAGAAGATAATCATGCTCTCTCTTGCTCCTTTATCAGTCACTTTAGCACAGAATGGTGCATAGATGTTTGTTATAGGACCAGTGTAGCCATGAAAAATTCTGCTCTTCTTCTCTGGAAAGGGGATAAAAACAAGATGCCAAGGGCAGCATCTTGTCAGGGTTTCTAACCAAATCAGAAGTCTTCTGAAAATGACGTGGGCTGCAGCTGTCCTATCCAGAAGGATTTGCCTGTGGGACATACCAGCTGCCGCCCACATTGCAGATTGTCCCAGGGAAGCTGTGAATTTTTAACTGCTCAGGGTTACTGTATTTCTAGCCCCTAGAGTTGCTGGTGGAATGACATTCAGGGTCCCTAGTACGCAGGCAATGAGCTGAGCAGATTAACTGGAAAAGTGAAATTCCATTGTCTGGCTCTTCATTCAGTATGGCTACAGGCTTTTCCAGCTCAACACATAAATATGCAGAAACCCAAGTTAGGCTGACGGGCAGGGGGAGTGTCCCTTCCTTGGGACTTCCGTTCATTTGTTCTACAAATATTTCTTGTATGTCTCCTGTGTGCCAGCCACTTCTTTGGGAGCTTGGAATAACTGAGCAAATAAAACGAAGATATCTGTCCTCATGAAGCTTACATTCTAGCAAGGGAGTTCAGATGAGACATATAATAGATGGATGATAGGATGTGACAGAAGATGATATTCATGCTATATATATATATATATATATATATATATATATTATGTTTATTCATTTTTGAAAGACAGAAAGAGAGAGAGAGAGCACAAGCAGGGGTGGGGTGAAGAGAGAGGGGGGTTACACAGAATCTGAAGCAGACTCCAGGCTCCGAGCTGTCAGTACAGAGCCCAATGCGGGGTTCGAACCCACAAACCATGAGATCATGCCCTGAGCTGAAGTCGGACGCTCAACTGACTGAGGCATTCAGGTGCTCCATGCTACGTATTTTTTTTTTTTAATTTTCTTTTTTAACATTTATCTATTTTTGAGACAGAGAGAGACAGAGCATGAACGGGGGAGGGTCAGAGAGAGGGAGACACAGAATCTGAAACAGGCTCCAGGCTCTGAGCTGTCAGCACAGAGCCCGATGCGGGGCTCGAACCCACGGACCGCGAGATCATGACCTGAGCTGAAGTCGGACGCTCAACCGACTGAGCCATTCAGGTGCTCCATGCTACGTATTTTTTTTTAAAAGGACACAGTTGAGCAGAACAAGGGGGACTGAACATGCTAGGGCAGAGAGAAGGAAGTTGCATCATCAAGCCGAGTGGCCAGGGTGGCTCTCACTGAGAAAGTAACATTTCAAAGATCTGAAGGAGGGAAGGGAGTTAGCCAAGTAGGTACCTGGGGGAAGTGCCTCAGTTGAGAAAAAAGCTAGAGCTAGTTCTCCAGAAGGTGGGAGGGGGTGCCTGGGACATGAAGGGCCAGCAAGGAGACCACGTTGTGCCAGGAATGGATGAACAAGGGGGCAAGAAAAGGAGAAGCAGTCAGGGAGGTGATGGGAGCACATCACACGGAGTCCTTTTATACCATCATAAGAGCTTTGGGTGAAATGGAGCCCGTGCAAGATTCTGAACAGAGGTGTGATGTGATCCCACTTATGTTTTTAAAGGATCCCTCTGTCCGCCACGTGGAGAATTGACTGGAGGGAGAGAGCAAAGCCAGGAGTCCTGCTAAAAGGCTATTCAGGCCAGAGTTGAGGAGGAACAGAGAACAGTGGGTGGACACTGGGTGCATTCTGAGAATAAAGTAGAATAAAGTCAGCCTGATTTTCTGAAAGCTTGGATGAGAAGAGAAGGCAAGAATACTTTTGAGATTTTGTTCTGAACTACCAGAAGGATGGAGTTTTTTAGGACATAGTCTGGGAGCATTTGTGGGCGAAATAGTTCTCCACGGGTGGGGGAATCAGGAGTTCATTTGGGGGCATGTTGAGTTTGAGACGCCTGCTACACATCCAAGTGGAGATGTTAGTAGGCAATTAGATAGGTGCATCTAGAACACAGGAGAAAAGTCTGGGTTTGATACCTGCTAGGGCTCAACTTATTTTTTGGTCTATTTTTTATGAGTCAGAATTTCTGTTATGTGAAATCACATTGACCACTTTTTTCTTTTGGTTTGTCGATACTTCTACGTATCCATCATCAATAATATATTATGCTCCAAATGCTGAACCCGAGACCCGTAAGACCCTCAGATACCTTCTGATTCCCTGGTAGAATAATACAACCGAGTTGAGAAAGCCTTTTGGTTTAGTTCGTACTTGATCGTTGCTATCTTTTTGCTGCATGCCTGGTTGAATACCACCAAGATTATTCATTCGTGAAGTCTTTCTCCACTTCTGTCTATACAGAGAAGGGAATGTGGCAGGAGTGAAACAGGTTCAGAAAGAAATCTGAGTTAGATTCTTAGTGCTGGAACTTTTCTGCTGTGAGGAGTAATTAAAGTTTTTGGCATCCCCAAAGCTTCATTGTGAAACAAGAGTAATACCCATCTCGGAGGGCTGTCGGGGGAAATGCTGTGCCATGATCCCTGAGGCTCATCAGTTTTGTGATTCATACCTTGCCCATCAGGTGGGTGTCCAGGAAACCTTTCTAGTTCCTCTACTCCTCCCCCAACCACCCACAAAAAGCGTAGCACATAGTAGGTGTTCAATAAATGCTTACTGATTCATCACTCAGGCTATTTTCATTTCTCCTGGCTCTCCTGCTACACGTTGATTTGTGTGTGTCCCATAGTGTATGTCACTGCGGGACATGGGATGATGTGTTTATCTCCTTAGTCTCCACCTCCCCCAGGAAACGTAAGCTTCAAGAACGTAAGGACTTGCATTCATTCAATCAAGCCCTAGATCTCTACTCCCTACAACTGTGTCTGGTGCACAGCAGGGGCCCAATAAATACGTGTGGAATAAATGAGGAAATGCACGAATGATGTGAGCAAAAACCCAACTCTACTATTTCATAAACAAAGTGAAACTTCAAGGACCATAAGCTGAATCACCTTGAAAAATCCACTGCCCGGAAAAGGACGGACCTACGTTATTTCCAGCAGTAAGGTTTTACAAATTAATTGATTTTTCTGACTCACTTAGTGTGGGCCTAAACCGTTTATCTGAAAGTGCTGTAATATATTCTTTGAATTACTCTAACAGTAAGAGACACAAAAGCTGAACTAATGAGTTCACACTTAGCCGAGTCATCTTTATTAGTTCCTTGCGTCGTCCACTGGTCTCCACATCACCTCTGCCGTGCTGGCTTCAATGCACATTTGGTTCTTCTGGGGACAGGTTCAGTGAGTTTTCCCTCCCAGATCATGGGAGAAATCTGCAGACCTGCCCTTTGGTGACATCACCTCTTTTTCTGATCAGGAGGCTTTGTTAAGGGCCAGCCAGACATGCCCAAGGAAGCCACTGCCTTGTCCCAACCCTGGTGTGTCCCCTACTTGGCCGGATGAGTCACCGTTGCGAGTAGCTGGCCAAATTGAAATCTCCTTCAATGAGAAGTGCCTTGAAATGCAGGAATAAAACACATTCTTTGACTTTCTACTTGTAATGGACATATTACATATTTCCAGGGACGACACCGGCATTTTCTTCCTTCTCTTGGATATCCTAAAACCCCTGTGACTCTAAGTTAGGTTCAAAGCTCTTTCCTAACTCAGGGTTCTGTAAATGTTAAGCATTCCCACACCATTCCTCTCACTCTGCCCCGTCCGCAGACTGCCTCCCGGGTTGTTCGGTTTTGCTGTTGTTTTTTGACTATAACTCACCTTTGCTACTGAAACATCTTTGCTTAAAAGAAGACTTATTTCATCTCATTCCTCAGTGATTCTGGTGAGCCGGCATCTCCTGCCCCAAGTAGAAATGTGTACAATTCAAGGGGAACAACCAAATCACCCTGATACGTGTTCGACAGCTTCAGCCATCACTGAGGACGCTGAGGCTGGGATGGGTGGTGTCCCTGACAAAGAGGGAGAGCCGAAAGGGTTAGGTGTTGAGGAAACAGAGACCGCAGACGGTGGCTGTCCCCCTGGAAGTCGTGCGGTGATGTGAGAGAGAACACAGATGGGGGAGCTCCTCTGTGGTGATCTGTTCTGTGCCAGCAGGCGGTGGCTACAGGAAGCTGCACACGGGATGAGGTTGCAAGACACCCACACACGTGTACAAGCAAACACTAGTGCAATATGAATGGGGTCTGTGGTCTAGATGACAATCCTGGATCAGGGTCAATTTCCGGGCTTGGACATAGCCCTGCAGCTATCTACGATGTCACCACTAGGGAAGCCAAGGGAGGAGTCCGTGGGACTCCACGTACTTTTCGTATAGCAACTTCCTGGGAGCCCACAATCATTTCAAAATAATTTTGTAGGGGCGCCTGGGTGGCTCAGTCATTTGAGTGTCTGACTCGTGATGTCAGCTCAGGTCGTGATCCCAGGGTCGTTGGATGGACCCCGGTGTCAGACTGAGCAGGGAGCTTGCTTGACATTCTCAGGGCGCCTGGGTGGCTCAGTTGGTTGGGCGTCCGACTTCAGCTCAGGTCATGATCTCACGGTCTTGAGTTCGAGCCCCTCGTCGGACTCTGCGCTGACAGCTCGGAGCCTGGAGCCTGCTTCGGATTCTCTGTCTCCCTCTCTCTCTGCCCCTCCCTTGTTTGTTCTCTGTCTCTGTCTCTCTCTCAAAAATAAACAAACAATTTAAAAGAAAGATTCTCTCTGTCCCTCTCCCCAGTTCACACTCTCTCTCTAAAGTTAAAAAAAATTGTTTTAAAAAGGAGTACTTCCTCCCTTACGTGGCCTGCATGCAGGTATCACCTGCACCAACATGTGTACCACCAGCTGTTACACGTCCCACTTTGGGCAAAAAGTGTTTCATCATTTTGTGGAGGTAAAATCTCCGAAGAAGATGCATTTATCAGACTTCAAAACCCTCGAGAGATTTAGGCATGTAGTAATGTAAGAAAAAAGCCAGCATTGCAGTAGGACCTTAGGCTTGGGGATCCCATCACAACTGGAGTGAACGTCAGGTTCATTCTACCAGTGGAGAGACTTTGGGCAACAGTCAACCTCTCAGAACCTGCATCCCTTTGGCTGAAAAGTGGCGACAAGAATATGGCACCTTTCTCATAGGGTTTCTTTCTCTCTCCCTTTTTCTAATATTTATTTACTTATTTTTGAGACAGAGAGAGAGAGAGAGAGAGACAGAGATAGAGAATGCACACACAAGCAGGGCCAGGGGCAGAGACAAAGAGGGAGACACAGAATCCAAAGCAGGCTCCAGGCTCTGAGCTGCCAGCACAGAGCCCAAGGCGGGACTTGAACTCGTCAACAGCAAGATCATGACCTGAGCCAAAGTCGGATGCTCATAACCAAGTGAGCCACCAAGGTGCCCCTATCACAGGGTTTCTCAGTGGCTTATATGAAATAATCTGGGTAAAGCACTTAGCATACTGCATGGCAATTAATAAATGCTCAATAATTATTTCTTTTGTCTTATTATCTTCCTTCTCTTAATCTTTCTCTCCTTCCTATCATCATCATCATCGTAGTGGATTGAAGTGTATCCCCCAAAATGATGTATTCAAGTCTTAAGCCCTAGTACCTACGAATGTGCCCTTATTTGGAAATGAGGTCTTTGCAGATGTAATCGAGTTAAGAAGAGGTCATACTGGATTGGGATGGGCCCTAACGCAGTGACCTGTGTCTTTATGAGAGAAAGAGGGAGATCTGGAAATAGGCACGCTGAGATCACACAGGGAAGAAGCCCACCTGAAAATGGAGACAGAGATTGGGATTTACTTAGACATGAAGTAAGGCATACCAAGGGTTGTCAGCAACCATGAGATGCTAGCAGAGGCAAGGACAGAATCTTCCCTAGAGACTTCAGAGGGAACATGGCCCTGACAATATCTTGATTTCTGGCACCTAGGACTCTGAGATGACGAACCTCTATGTTTGTTTTTTTAATGTTTTATTTATTTTTGAGAGAGGGAGTGTGAGTGGGGGAGGGGCAGAGAGGGGGAGAGAGAGAGAGAGAGAGAGAGAGAGATCCAAAGTGGGCTCTGTACTGACAGCAGTGAACGGGATGGGATGCAGGGCTCGAACTCACAACCTGTGAGCTCACGACCTGAGCTGAAGTTGGATGCTCCACCAACTGAGCCACTCAGGGGCCCCCAAACCTCTGTGTTTTAAAGTCACCCATGGGGCGCCTGGGTGGCTCAGTCGGTTGAGCGTCCGACTTCGGCTCAGGTCACGATCTCACGGTTCGTGAGTTCGAGCCCCGCATCAGGCTCTGGGCTGATGGCTCAGAGCCTGGAGCCTGCTTCCAATTCTGTGTCTCCCTCTCTCTCTGCCCCTCCCCCATTCATGCTCTGTCTCTCTCTGTCTCAAAAATAAATTAAAAAACATTAAAATAAATAAATAAATAAAGTCACCCAGTTTGTGGTAATTTGTCAGGATGGCCCTAGAAAAAAAGTACAACCATCATCATCACTGGTCAATCATCTTAGGCCCAGTGTCTCAGTATCTATCATATTGTCATTTAAAAGACCCTGTGAAGGTCTAGAAAAGAAAAGCCCATTCAACTTTCTCTGCTCTGTGTTTCTAAACGTGTTTGGCCAGAAACTAGCATTTGCACGTAGAAAGACCAGGCATTTGGGAAACACTGACTTCATCTCATTTCACCATTAAGAAAACTCAGGACCAGCGAGAGGGGTTGACTTGCTCTAAGTCATACAGTGAAAGCAATAGAATTACAACTCAGACCTCCACTCGCCTCTCCCCCCTAATCACAACAAATAATAATCATCATCCGGCCACAGAATTTTAACTCTCAGGCTCTCACAGCTCATCTAGTCCAAAGCCTTGGTGGGGAAACTGAGGCCCAACAGAAAGCGACTTCCCAAAGTCACAGAGCAGGCCCCTGTATCTTCCTGCACACAGAAAATGTACACCCCAAATAACCCAGGAATCCAGCTAACATACTAGATGCTGCTGCCCCTAGGGGCAGTGCTCTACTGTAGAAGCTATCACAGCACAGATGTTTTCAAAAGTAGTGTTTCTCAACAAACATGATAAAGCACAGACCACTCAGCTTACCAGAGGTAAAGTAAGGTTAAATCCTTAACATATTAGATTTAAGTTTATGATTACACTGACTTTGCTATAGAGCATTAATCATTGATACCAAAATATCCCTTTGAGATGATTTTATATCCTTTTTTTTGCCTAGGTTAGTACAATATTATGGCCCATCTAGGGCTAATCATTTTCTACCGGATTTTAATACATAGTAAAATGTACTTAAAACAATCAAAAGTAATGTGTTCCTTCCAACAAAAAGTACTTTAAAATCACGTTCCATACATATACAATGAAAAAAATTATATTTTGTCCCCCCAGAATATAATGTAGAAATGGAGTATATTTTCTATAATTGCAGAGGTTATGTGCCAGCAAAAAAGGCAGTAACACAGAAAATCTGGGTTTTTTATATTTATATCTCAATGGGGAATCTTTATTTGTTTTTTAAATCTTTAATGTTTATTTTTGAGAGAGAGAGAGAGCGAGCAGGGGGAGGGGCAGAGAGAGAGGGAGACACAGAATCCAAAGCAGGCTCCAGGCTCTGACCTGTCAGCAAAGAGCCCAATGCGGGGCCCAAACTCACAACCCATGAGATCATGACCTAAGCTGAAGTCAGACGCTTAACTGACTGAGCCACCCAGGTGGCCCTGTTTTTTCATCTTGCCCTTCGCTTCCGAGTCAGTACTTATGTGAATTTCAGGAAAAAGTTCACTGGTAAACGTTCCTGAACGTTACCCCCCTTCCCCACTCATATGAGGAGTCAATCTAGACATACGGGCACGTGATCTATTGTTTTGAGGGCTGCAGTAAGGGAACAGGTCTGAAGAGTTGCTTTTCTGGAAAGATCAGGTTCAGCTTCCTCAACTGTAGACTGACAGGGTTAACCAAGATTAGTTGATCAGGTATTTGGCGAATAGCTTCAAAACTGAGCACGGCCCTCACTCAGGTCTTGTGTTTTCTCAGAAACAGAACATGATGCCAGGCCAGAAGGAAGACAAGAACCAATTCATGTTGATGCTTCCTTGCATATCTTTCTCTGAGGAAAGCAGAAGAAAACCAAAAATTTTTGTGCTAACGAAGCAGTGGAAATCCTTCATTAAAAAAAAAAAAAAAAAATCCTAGGGGAGCCTGGTTGGTTCAGTCGGTTCAGCATCCAACTTCAACTCAGGTCATTATCTCACCGCTCACGTGAGTTTGAGCCCCCCGTCGGGCTCTGTGCTGACAGCTCAGAGCTTGGAGCCTGCTTCGGATTCTGTATCTCCCTCTCTCTCTCTCTCCCCTGGTCACACTCTGTCTCTCTGTCTCAAAAGGCCCTTGGTTTTATGTTATCAACTAGCATTTGCTGAGGACTCATCACCTGCCAGGATCTGCAGAAGTTGCTTCACACGTATTATTCCCATTTAGTCTTCAACATCGGTGTGGCATCGACCATCCTTCTCAAAGAAAGAGACTGAGACTAGAGACTGTTCAGACTTGCACAGTCTTAGGGGGAGCCATCGATAAGGTTCCCTGGAACAAGTTGAGAAATGAGAGACAGGAGTCAGAAACAGGGAGATTAAAACACCATGTGGAAGACCAAGGGACAAACCAACGGAGATGCTTCCCCAATGTGTCACACGTCCAAACTCACATCTTTGTCAGCAGAGGAGGTGGGATTTAAACTCTATTCTGTGTGGCTCCAAAGTCCAGAATCTTACCTCCCATGCTGTCCTTTCCTTATTCTTCCTCTTATTATTGAAATAATGGGATTAGAAGGACATCCCACGAAAACAAGTTTCATCCATTCAAATCTTGATTACCTACAGGCGATTCTAACTCCCGTCACTAATGGATTAACTATGGGCTCATGAACACTTCAATTCTTTTCATTATAATCCCTGGAATGAAAAACCTATTGAAAAATGGTCCTCTGCCTAATGGATCATATTCCAAAGAGCTTCAACAAAAGGATACACTTGTTAAAAGGACACTTGGGAGTCACACAAAGAAGGAAAAAGTTGAATTGAACCAGGAGAAAGCATAGCTTCCACATGAGGATGACAAGAAGAATCTGCCAGAAGGATTGGCTCCTCCAGCAGCGAGGGACTATATTCGTGTCTTATCACTGCTGTAGCACGTGACCATGACCTCGGTGGCTTAAAACCACACAAATCTATCATCTTGCAGTTCTGGAGGTCAGAAGTCTGACCCAGGTCTCAGGGGGCTGAAATCAAGATCTTAACAGGGCTGCGTTCCTTTCCGGAGGCTCTGAGGGAGAATCCGTTTCCTTGTGTTTCCCAAGTGTCTAAAGAGGGCCCGTGTTCCTTGGCTCATGGACCCTTCGTCCATCTCCAGAGCCTGCAATGCTGCATCTCCCCCTAAAAGTTCTTCTGTTTTTCTTACATCTCTCTCTGTCTCTCCTCACCTGCCTCCCCTCTTCCCTCCTTAAGCACCCTTATGATTACATTGTCCCACACCCCCCAATCCAGGATAATCTGCATATTTTATGGTTGTACGGTGAGCAACCTTAATTCCATTTAAAACCTTAATTATCCCTTGTCATATCCCATAATATATCCATGGGTTCTGAAGATTAGGACAGGTACATCTTTGGGGGACAAATCAGGACTCTGCCTGCCATAAAAGGGCATACACCTGGATTTACCAACTGGCAGTGCTGAACACCATGGGTGAAGGATGAATTTTCAAAAGGAAACTAGAATGTTGGCGGGGAGGGGGATAATTTACAAATGGGCAAAAGTGACAAAAGCCCTCTACTGATGGAGAGCTCGGTCATTTCCTAAAATGGAAGGGCTGCTAAGTGGACACAACCATAGTTCTCTACTGTAAAGCCACATTGTAATTAAAATCTCTCTTTGATGATTCATGCTCTCTCAGTGTCTCAAGATCATCCTTATGACCACCACCAGCTGGACACGGTGCTAAACAGGACATACAGGCAAAGGTGGATTTGCATTGGCTTGTAAAGTATTCTGAAGTTTTGCTTTCTTTTTTAAAAAAATCTTGCCTACGTTGGTTGGTTATTGTTTGTCCCTTTCTTATAAAAGTGAAATGTAGAATTCATAAAAATGATTATGTGAGGGCACTTGTGCATTGAAATCTTATTCTGCTGGGTTAAAGAAAATAAAGCATCTTAAAAATAAATGGTAGTGAGACATTTTCTCAATTTAAGGCATACCCTTATTCTCATGTCTACTAAGTTGGAACCCTAACTTGGTGAATTTTCATGGTCAGATAAAACACTTCATTGAAATTCCAGATTGCCATGGAATACACCCATCTGGCTCCATTCCTGCTAGGGAACTATGATTTATAGTGTGGGATCTACATTCTTCCAGTTCATTTTCTATACATCCTATGTCTTCTAGTTCATTTTCTATACATTCTATTATACATAGTATAAACAAATTTTACGCTATTTTTTTCTCAAGTAACAGTGCACTGTAGAAAACTCTGTAGGTCAGGCCACATAGTTCCACCTTGCTCTCTGAAGTAGATCATTGCGAGATCTCCAAACGTTTTGAGAGAATCCATGGATGGAAATTTTTACGGGAAAAGTTCCAATCTTTTAAATGTTGGCAACTGATTTAGAAATGTAAAGAACCGTGTGAAGTCTTAACTGCATACACCTGTCGGCTTGATTCGTTCTGCAAATGGCTAGTCTTAGATGTCTGGATGGACGTGCTCTTCAATCTACCCCACATGCACTGTATTGGTGGAATCTGCCAAGGTCCGGAAGTGAGGGGATAAAGGACAGCAGACTCAGAGGGTCATGGGTGAGATGAATATTGTTTGCCAGTAAAAGGAGATCATACTTCTCAGCCTCCTTGACATTGGGCAAAGCCATGCAACTACTTAATGCAACTAGTCAATGGCTTGTGTGCAAAGGGACATGAGCCATGGCGAGGCTGCTGTAAAACCCTCTTGCTCTGCTCTTCCCCCAGCAATCACGGAAGCACTTCCTAAAAGGGAGCCTCCACATCTTGGGTCCCTGGGTGACCTTTGTGAGAGGACTCCTTCCAATGACACATGTCGGGTATTTGTGCTAGTAATTAACAAACCTTGACTATTGTAAGATTCTGAGAGTCTGTGGCTTCTAAAATACTTTTTTAACTGTAGTATAACTTAGTTGATCCTAATAAGGGGTATATTCACTTTCTGTTGCTGTGTAACAAATTACCATAAACTTAGCACTTAAAAGAACACTCTTTTATTTGTCCCAAGTTCTGTAGGTCTGGAGTTCTCTGCTAAAGAGGCCTCAAGGTAGGGGCTCCCGGGTAGCTCAGTCGGTTAAGCATCTGACTCTTCTTCTTTTTAAAGCTTGTTTGTTTGTTTGTTTGTTTGTTTGTTTGTTTGTTTGTTTAGAGAGAAAGAGCTGGGGTGGAGCAGAGAGAGAGATAGAGAGAGAGAGAAAGAGAGAGAGAGAGAATCCTAAGCAGGCTCTGCACTAGCAGGGCAGAGCCCAATGCAGGGCTCAGACTCCTGAACCGTGAAATCATGACCTGCACTGAGACCAAGAGTCAGCCACCTAGCTGACTGAGCCACCCAGGCACGCTGTATCCAACTCTTGATTTGGGCTCAGGTTATGATCTCACGGTTCATGGGTTCGAGCCCCATGTGTGTTCTGCGCTGACAGGGCAGAGCCTGCTTGGGATTCTCTCTCTCCTCTCTCTTGCCCCCTCACCCTCCTCACACATGCACACATGCTCTCTTTCAAAACAAATAAATAAACATTAAAGAAAACTCTCTGAAGATGCCTCAAGGCTGAAATCAGGGTATCCACCAATCTGCATCCTAATCTAGAGGTTCAACTGCAGAAAGTTCTATTTCTGAACAACCTTGGGTTGTTGGCAGAATTCACATCCTTGGGGTTGTAAGACTGATGTCTTTGTTGTCTTGCTCCTTGTTGACCTGGGACCATTCTCAGCTTCTAGAGGCATATCTTAGGTTCTTGACATGTGGGTCCCTCCTTCAGCAGCAAAGAATCTCCCTGAAACTGGGTCCTTCTCATGCTTTGAGTCTCTTTGATGTCCCTGTTTATGACCAGCCAGAGAAAACTCTACTTTTTAAAGGCTCATGTGATTAGATCATCCCCACTGGGATAATCTCTTTATCTTAAAGTCAACCATGCCACATAACATAACCTAATCATGAGAACAAAATCCATCATCTTTATAGTCCTGGGGATTATGCAGGACAATTTATGCCAAAAGGACAGCATACCTTGGGGTCTATATTAAGATTCTGTCCAACACATGTCAAGTGAGTAAGACTACTTGTTGGTCTATTTTCGCATGGGGAATAATCTCTATACCTATCTCTTGCTGAATTACTTCAACTCATTCTTAAAAGCTTTGCTACCGAATAAAAAGCCATTGAATGGGAAAAAAAAATTCCATTACTTTCAATGGGAAAATTATGATATGTTCCATCTCAATCCAAAATATCCTCAAAATTTTCAAAGATAGAAAAATACATCAAGTGAACAATAAAAACAAGTTTACTGAAGTACTAAATAAAAAATAGAAAGTACATAAATATAATGTGTACATAATATACAATGCAAAGAAGGGTTATTGTACTTGGCAAGGGAGGAAGATAAGACTTAATTATGGAGGTGAGCAAGGTAATCATTTCTTTGAAAGGTGCATTTTTCCTTCCATGCCATTTTCTTCAGTAATTTCTGAACCATTTTGGGGGCTGGTGGGTAGGTTATCTTGCACTCAAACTGCTTGAAAGAATAACAGTAGAGCTCAGATAAACACCTTTAGGACAAAACAAGCTGAGATATGAGAGCACTCATGGAAATAGTACATGTGCAGAATGTACTAGAATGCTATAGAAGTCACTGCCTCCTTGCCCCTTTATCTTGATGTATACATACAGGGAAAATCTTTTGGGTTCATCCAAATATGGCTTGCAATTCAAATTTGTTCCACTTGATATTTTCTGACTTAAAACAGTTGTGTTGGGTAAATTGGAGAGAGTGTCTTTGCCTGAAACCATAGTGTCAAACTATCACTTCTCATAGCATATGTATTCAATGTGTTTTGGGGAAGTAATATTGGGTATTTAAAAAAAAAGGTGGTTGTCAAAAAAAGTAGCATACTTTTCAAGAGCCATTATGACAGAAATGGACTGAACAGCAATCATGTGATCTAGTACTTAGATTGAGTTCAAAGGTACATGGTTTAGGGACTCTGTGAAATACACAGGCCCCATGCTAGTTTATATTTGTTACCTGCTGTTGAAAAATCACTCTTTTTCTCCCATGACTACACTGACAATTAACAAGTCAAATACCATACAGGGAAAAAAATTGAGCTTGAATTTAAGCCAAAACGACCCATTTGGAGGTTACCACTAATTAGGAATCGCTAGATGAGTCATGCTTAAAAAATGAATGTAGAACCAAAAGCAGATAGTTACTGACTTTTGTAAATCTTTTCATTTAGGTTTTTAAAAAGGAAACTTCAAAGTTAAATGTTAACTTCGTATTTCAATGTACTATTTCCTGTAGCACAAGGAAATGGACAAATAATGAAAATATAATTTTAAAAAATCAGCACAAAAGCAAAAATAATGCACTTCTGCATCTTCCTTTACAACATTTTAGTACAAACTGTCCATTTATGTTACGGTATTATATTTCTATTTTGTGAATGTCATGTAGGGTACTTTTTTAGGATTCTGAATGAGGTAAAAAGGCCAGTAAGCCTTAGCTTTTCTCTTGTTATTTCTCTGAGTTAGTCTTACTTTAAAAATTCCTTGGAATAAGTGTATCTTTATCAAATATGGACACAAGAATATTTTTGGTAAAGTCCCTTGACAGTTCAAGAGGAGAAAATACAGTCTTCAGCAAATACTATATAAATATAATACACTTGAGATAATGTTTATAGAAGATGTTTTCTGTGTGTCCTCAATACATTTATAATCCAAAATGATTGACCCTGCTTCCATTCCAACATTTTTAAATAGGTTTTATTAAGAACTGACCCATACACTGCACTTAGGGACAAGAGGTAGAACACTCTCTCGACCTCTCTTCCCCACATTCTATATCCATTTATTGCTTGGAGCATAAATGTTGATCAAAGTGAAGGGGAGGTCGGCATATGATCTGGGGAGCAGTGAATCTCCATTGCCAATTGCTTCAGGAAGAATTACATCATGCAATCCCTCTCAATAAGCTATATATTTATCGGTATTGGCTTATGCAACCTGATTCTCTCAAGATTTTTTGAGGTGAAATTGTTACTGATAGTAGTTTCAGGGCTTTCTCCCACAAAATGATGACAGGTTGGAAGGCATTACGTTATAATAGTTGAATCGGATTAAGTTCAACTGCAGTAAAACCCTAATGATGCTGATTTAATGGAAATTTATTTCTTTTTCACATAAGTGACATCTAAAGGCAGGCAATCTGAAGCTGTACGGAAGCTGCATAGTTCTTGGGGATTCATGCTCTTTCTATATTCAATACATGATTTTTACCTCATTGTCCAAGATAGCTGCTGGTACTCCAGCCAGCAGGAAGAACAAAGGAAGGAAGTAGAGGCCAAAGATACATGGTAGCTACCTCTTAGGAAGTTTCCTAGAAGGCAGAACAGATTACTTCGTCTCCCACCTGGAATTTATTTATACATCCATACCCAATTACAGGAAAGTCTGGGTTGTGTAATCTTTATTCTGGGTGGCTATATGTCTAGCTAAAAATTTGAGATTTTATTACGTTGACAAAAGGGGAGAAGCGATCTTGGTCTCTGACACTGGTAGAAAGAGCATGGTCTTGGGGCGCCTGGGTGGCGCAGTCGGTTAAGCGGCCGACTTCAGCCAGGTCACGATCTCGCGGTCCGGGAGTTCGAGCCCCGCGTCAGGCTCTGGGCTGATGGCTCGGAGCCTGGAGGCTGTTTCCGATTCTGTGTCTCCCTCTCTCTCTGCCCCTTCCCCATTCATGCTCTGTCTCTCTCTGTCCCAAAAATAAATAAACGTTGAAAAAAAAATTTAAAAAAAAAAAAAAAAAAAAGAAAGAAAGAGCATGGTCTTTGAACTCAGACACATCTAGATTCTAAATCTAACACTTATCAATTGTGTGACCTTGTGAAAGTGACACAATCAAGTCTCCATTTTCAAACCTAAAACAAGGATGATATCACCTGCTCTTATGGTTATTATGGCCTGCCTTCCTAATTTCCACGAGTTATGTCCCCAAAACAATAAAACTCTGACTCCTGATATGTGCATCTCACACTATAACTTCTAACACACTCAATCATCTTTGGAAACAACTCTTTGAAAAACTTCCTTCAAAGTCACATAAATCTCATTAAATCAGAATCTCCTGCTTAATACAGAGTGTTTGTACAGCAAATGTGAACTGAAAGAATAAATACATTTGAAGAAAACTCCCATGAACCACATCATACAATTGTATACTAAATACTGACTGGATGAAAAATTAAAAAAAACACTCCGATTCTTTCATTCTTTATTTCCACAATAATTTTAAGTAAAATTATGCAGGCTTTGGGTTAACCCTTCTCTGATTCCAGTCCTATTGTAAAGAGAGAATCTTCTTCAAAATTAATTTTTAGTATGAAAGTATATTTGTTAGGGTTCTCCAGGAGAGAACCGATATGAGATAGATGGATAGATAGATAGAAAGACAGGATGGATGGGTACATGGATAGATGGATGGATGGATGGATGGATGGATGGATGGATCGATGGAGATAGACAGGATGGATGGGTGCATGGATAGACGGATGGATGGATGGATGGATGGATGTAAAGATAAGATACAGACATGTCTCTCTATATATAGATACATAAATCTTTATATCTACATTGACATTTATATCTAAAATTAAATTTAATGATAAAGAACTGGTTCACTAGATTATGAAGGCTGAGAAATTGCACAATTTGTCACCTGCAAGCTACAGACCCAGGAAAGCCAGTGGAATAATTCAAAGACCTAAGGTCAGGAAAGTCAGTGGTGTAGAATCCATTCTGAGTCTGAAGACCTGAGAACCAGGAGTCCCTGGGGCAGGGGAACAGTCAGGCAGAGAGTGAATTCCCCCTTCCTCTGCCATTTTGTTCTATTTGGCATATGAATGGATTGGATGATGACACGCATATCAAGGAGTGATACACACCTTACTCAGTTCACCAGTTCAAATGCTAACCTCCTCTGGAAACACCCTCACAGAAACCCAGAAATAATGTTTAACCAGATAAATGGACACCCTACATCCCACTCAAGTTGACCCCTAAAGTTAATTGTTATATAAAGTAACAAAAATATCGGTTGCAAACAATCTGGAGTACAGAAAGGGTTAAAATGAAATAGTAACTTTTTAAAATGTTTATTTTTGAAAGAGAGAGCATGTGTGCATGCACACACATAAGTGGGGGAGGGGCAGAGAGAGGGAGGCATAGAATCCAGAGCAGGCTCCAGGCTCTGAGCTGTCAGCACAGAGCCCGATGTGGGGCTCAAACCCACAAACTGTTGAGATCATGACCTGAGCCGGTCAGACACTTAACCTACTGAGCCACGTAGGCACCCCTAAAATGAAATATTAAAGCCCATCATTGTCTTCATCCCCCAAGATAACTGCTGTTTATTTATTTTAAAATGTTTATTTATTTTGAGAGAGTATGAGTGGGAGAGGACCAGAGGGGTGGTAGAGAGAGAGAATCCCAAGCAGGCTCTGTGCCATCAGTGCAGAGCCTTACGTGGAGCTTGAGCCCACGAACTGTGAGATCATGACCTGAGCTGAAATCAAGAGTCAAACACTTAACCGACTGAGCCACCCAGGCACCCCAACTGCTATTCGTAGAACAGGATTTTTCCTTCTTAACTTTTTTTACTCTTCATATTCAAGCAAACATAGGAATAATACTAAACCCGCTATTCTGCACCTTCTTTTTTTTCCTTAACAAGACATCTTGGACATTGATCCACATCAGTTTATAAAAGCTGACCTCATTCTTTGTAACTGCTGCATGATTCCCCACACTATGGATCTTCCACGTGTTTCTTTAGTGCTGAATACGGATGTTCAGGCTGTTTCCAGTTTTTCTCTATGACAGTGTTGTCAGGGATATCCTTGTACACATATATTTGCTTACATCTGTGGGGGGAAATGCCCAGAAATTAGATCATTTGGCCTAAGGATCTACTTGTTTGGCAGTGGAACACAGAGGGACAAAAATGCCAGAAGAGCAATTTAGACATCTTTTGTTTGCCACTCTCTGACTGGTGTCTGAACTGAAACTCCCCACTAGGTACAGATCTAGATTTGTTCACAATTTCTTTTCTTTTAAAAAAATTTTTTAGGGGCGCCTGGGTGGCTCAGTCGGTTAAGCGTCCGACTTCAGCTCAGGTCATGATCTCACACCTGGTGAGTTTGAGCCACGCGTCGGGCTCTGTGCTGACAGCTCAGAGCCCAGAGCCTGTTTCAGATTCTGTGTCTCCGTCTCTCTCTGACCCTCCCCCGTTCATGCTCTGTCTCTCTTTGTCTCAAAAATAAATAAACATTAAAAAATTTTATATAAATAAATAGGGGGAGAAAAACAAGGAATATCGGCGATGTAGGAAAATTATCTGAAATTCAAGTTTCATTTGCATCAGTAAAGTTTCATGAGAAGAACACAAACCACACTTGCTCATTCACATATGGTCAGTGGCTGCTCTTCACAAACAAGGGTGGAGGTGAGCGGCTGCCATAGAAATTGTATGGCCCCAAAAGTTGAATGTTATTTCCTATCTGGCCTTTTGCAGAAAATACTGTCTTACAGTTCCTTCATTTATTTTGTTGTTAAAGTATAATTAACTACTGTGTTGTATTAGTTTCATACATACAATATGATTCAACAGTTCTATACATTTCTCAGTGCTCATCATAACAAGTGCACCCCTTAATCCCCATCACCTATTTAACCCATCCTCCCCACGTCCCCTGTGATAACCATCACTTTGTTCTCGTAAAAACTTTTTTTGTCTCTTTTTTCCTTTGTTCATCTGTTTCTTAAATTCCACATGAGTGAAATCATATGGTACTTGTCTTTCTATGACTGACTTACTTCACTTAACATTACACCATCTCGATCCATCCATGTTGTTGCAAATGGCAAGGTTTCATTTTTTATGGTTGAGTAATATTCCTGTGCATGTGTGTGTGTGTGTGTGTGTGTGTGTATCACATCTTTGTTATCCATCCATCTATGGAAGGACACTCCAGCTCCCCAAAACATATAATCCATTAAAAATGATCAGAGGACCTGAATAAACATTTTACCAAAGAAGACATCCAGATGGCCAACAGACACATGGGAGGATGCTCAACATCACTCATCATCAGGGAAATGGAAATTAAAACCACAATGACATACCACTTGACTGTCAATGACTGTCAGAATGCCTAACATCAAAAACACAAGAAACAACAGGCGTTGGTGAGTGTACGTGGAAAAAGGAACCCTCGTGCACTGTTGGTGGGAATGCAAACTGGTGCAGCCACTGTGGAAAGCAGCATGGAGGGTGCTCAGAAAGTTAAAGTAGAACTACCCAATGACCCAGCAATCACTGGATTTACCCCAAGACTATGAAAACACTAATTCAAAAAGATATCTGCACCCCCCCATGTTTATTACAGCATCAGTTACTACAACAGCCAAGATAGGGAATCTTCCTGTTCCTTTAGGTCTGAGCGGGTCTTTTCTTTTGCACTAATCTCGTGTTTTCTTCTCCAAATTCTTCCTTTGTGTTATTTCTTGTTTTCCTCCACAATTCTCTGAATACTGCAAATTAGCAGGCCTGTTTTAATAGTGAATTATATTTCCCACTTGCCAAGTTTCTGAAGGTAAAATATATTTTAAGGAATATGTAGAATAATGCTTTGACTCTGGTCTAAGATTAATTTTGGTCACAATATTAACACAAAGCTAATGAAATTCAGAATAAAAAGGAAAAAAAATTAATGAATAACGAAATATAGCTCTTAATCTTTCCAGTCCCACCGTTCCCTAGAAAGACTGATTTAATTTTAGGGTAGGAACCAGAAGAACTGCTACCCCTTCATATTTCGGGTCCATCAAAACAAAAATAGCATTAACCCTTTCCGAACCAGGACTGGCCAGAGGATGAACAGCTGCTAAAGTATTCCTGGAAAAGCCTATTTCTAGGCTCATAGATAGAGGGAAGGGTTTGGTCTTTTTAGATTAACTCCCTGGCCACATGGGATTCTTGCAAGATGAGAGTGATTCTTTGCAAGACGACAGAGTAGCATTAAGCATCAAAAGAGAGGATGTGAGAAGGAATTCTGGCGGCCCCTTTCCATGAAGACTGCCACATGGAGAAGTCTGTGTGGAGCAGTGAGGTGGGACCATGGTCAGTGGATGGCTCATGGAACCAGAGCGTGGACATGAGATGGCTCCTTGAGAATTAGACTATGACATGCATGTTCTGCAAACAAGCTTTGCCTGGGACTCATGCCTGGGTGGCTCGGTTGGTTGAGCAACAGACTCTTGGTTTTGGCTCAGGTCATGATCTCACAGTTTGTGGGTTAAAGCCCCACATCGGGCTCTGTGCTGACAGCTTGGGGCCTGGAGCCTGCTTCGGACTCTGTGTCTCCCTCTCTTTCTGCCCCCCTCCCCTGCTCAAGCTCTGCCTCTCTCTCTCAAAAATAAGTGAACACTTAATAAATAAATAAACGTTTGAAAAAAAATAATAAAAAGGAAGAACAGCTGCATTCAATCCATATCTAAGGGTTCAGACAGACTGGAGGCAACACTTGAGAACTCACCAGAACCTGTAAGGTTTGATGTTTTCTGTTGGTGGGCTGGTTGTTTCTCCTAATCATGGCTACTCTTCATCTAGTTCTCACTATGTCTCAGGCACTCTGGCACATTTAAAGAATAAGAGCTGGCATTTACTGAATGTATTCCAAACACTGTTCTAAGTGCTTTACTCTTTTCATTTTGAGAGCAATCTAATGAGGTGGGTGCCGTCATTATGCCCATAATACAGATGAGGAAACTGAGGGACAGAGTAGCCATGTCTTTGGCAAAGGCTCATGAGGTAGCAACGAGAAGACCCGGGATGTGAACCAGGTGGCCAGGCCCCAGAGCCACCACTTATAACCACTGTGCCCTGTTGCTAGTATCCTGAGATGGGTTACTTAATTTTAGGCATCATTGTATCCCCTTCGCCTTACTTAGAAAGCGCAATGTGTAACATTTTATGGCTAAAGAGTCAGAGGCCCGGAGAGGGCAACTAACGTTCCTCAACTCACACAGCCTTTAGAGGCTCAGCTGGATTTAGCCCCTGGCCTGTCTTCTTCTGTGCTGGGTCCTTTGAGCTATTAATCCCACGCTCCCTCCTCAGGTCTCCCGGGGCGCTGGCACATGGGATGGGTCATCAACACTGAACGCTGCCAGCCATTGGTTCAGAGAGCTTTCCCTGACCCTATACTGGCACAGCCTGACCCATTCTAAAGGGAGTATTAGGAACAAGTCCTCCATTCGCCACCAAATGCAGCACCACACCACCAGAAGGACAGTCCCCAGGAGTCTCCTGGGAGCTTGCTGTAAAATGCAGGGAAGGTGAGACCTGATGCACGTATGACTCACTTGAACAGCTTTCCTTATTACATAAATGGGGGTGGGGGAGACATCAGTTAAAATAGGTGGTTAAGTCATCACAAATATGCAGAAGATTCTAGGGCATCAAGGAGTTCAACATGTTCCATTAACACTAATTAAAAAACACAGAATATCCCTTAGAGAAATGTTAAAAAACAAAACAATACAAAAAAAACCCCCAAAACACCACAGGTCCAAAATGGTGTCACTTAGATTAGGGTCCCAAGTCAGTCAACCAAGACTTAATACCTCACCTCATTACAGTTTCAACCCCTGCCCCCCAGGAATGTAAGCTTTATTTTTTTAAATGTTTATTTTTGAAAGAGAGAGAGTGAGCAAGGGAGAGGCTGAGAGAGAGAGGGAGACATTGAATCTGAAACAGGCTCCAGGCTCTGAGCTGTCAACACAGAGCCTGACACGGGCCTTGAACTCATGAACCACGAGATCATGACCTGAGCTGAAGTTGGATGTTTAACCGACTGAGCCACCCAGGCACCCCAGGAATGTAAGCTTTAACCAGTCAACAGGGGAATTTTCTGGTCCACACTGGGAAGTTTACTGATAGACCCCCTTCTGTTCCCTTTAGGATGGTGACCTTGACTAAACCAATGGATGCATAGGTAATAATTTCCCCTTTCTCTGCTCCCTTTCTCCCTTTAGAACCCTTTTCTTTCTGCAGCCCTTTGGAGCACCCCTCTACCTGCTAGGTGGGATGCTGCCTGATTCATGAATCAATTAATAAAGCCAATTAGATCTTTACAACTTATTCGGTCGAATTTTTATTCACGAAAAGCGTGGTGGTGTAGGAAGTCTGGCCGCTTTCAAGTTTGAGAAATCTGGTCACTTCATGGTGTCGGGCTCAAATCGTCGCCCTCCCATGTGTGTTGAGAAGGGTGCCTCAGTCCTGAAAGTTCGCTGGGGGCTGTCTTAGAGTCTGGCTACGACAACCAGCCTCTCTGGTTCTGTCTCTCATCAACTCACTATAGTCTCATCACACTGGCCTTCTGTCTGTTCTTCTAACATGCTAAGCTGGTTCCAAACTCAGGCCTTGGCCTGCTCTTCCCTCCAAGCAGGATATTCCGTTCTCAGATCCCAGCTTCGGCATCTAGTAAGCTGGGATGCCAGGAGACGTTCCTCAAATAGGGGACCGAATGCTATTGGCAGAAGAGAGGAGGGGACAAAAGCAGGGAAGGTATATACGGGTCTCGTTCTGCAGAACCAACAGCCAAGGACACCCCAAAATAGGTGTTTTGCCTGAGAGTCCCCGTATGTGAGCCAGCTGGAGCCAGCCTGGAGCTGAGGGCTCACACAGAAGCCCCCCGCCCCCCCGAGCTGACCTAAAGTCACCTTTAGCTCATCATACTATTCAGAATTTCCTGCCATGTTTTGAACATACGATGTGTGCACTAGCATGGTGACATGCGAGGGGTGTGCCATTGGGACAGCAGTGTCTCTGCAAGCTCCCTGTCCCTGGCCCCTGACACACTGAATAAGAGTTTCCTGTACTAACCCCGCTGGGAGACGATGCTTTGAGAACGATCTCCTCATCTCCTTACTCGTAACGAGTAACGAAAAGTTCTTTGCTTTCGACTCTTACACGGGGCATGTCTAATCTGACACACGCCAAGCACTGGACCTCTAGAGTTCTGGTTACAGCAACATTCAGGCTTTGGCTGGAGGGTCTTACCCTGAGAGAGGCCTTCCCTGTCACTTTGCCTAATGGCACCCTTCTTCGTGGTCCCCACTCCAGGCCAAGCATCAGCACACCATCCTACTTATTCTCTCCACTTTCTAATTTTATTTTTTATTATTTTCTTAAGTTTTTAATGTCTATTTTTGAGACAGAGAGAGCATGAGCAGCGAAGGGGCAGAGAGAGGGGAAACACAGGATCCACAGCAGGCTCCAGGCTCCGAGATGTCAGCACAGGGCTTGAACTCACAGACCGTGAGATCATGACCTGAGCCAAAGTCGGACGCTTAATCGACTGAGCCACACAGGTGTCCCTCTAAAGTTATTTTAATTACTCACAGGTTTATGTGGCCTCTCTGTCCCCTCCTGGAAATCTATGCTCCCTGGGCGCAGGGCTACAGCATCCCCGGAGCCTGCCACACGGGCTGGTGCCCACCCAGGGAACCCTGCCTAACTGCCATGGAGCCTCCCTGGGGGGAGATTCCAGATGCCTGGGATTTCTTCCCCTGTTCTGCTGTCAGGCTGGATCTGAAGTCGGATCCTGGGTTTGCGCTAAGGGCCCTCCCCTGTTGGGCATTCTTCACGCTGCAAGGCGGGAGTCTGCAGAACCCTGCCATCTGCCTGCAAAAGGGCAGGTGAGCAGGTGCCTTGCTCCGGGCTTGCCCAGAAGGGCAGACCGAGCTCACCTTTCCAGCCCAGGGGCCTTTTGGGTTCTGATGGTGATTATCTGAACGAGGCATTTTTAACTGCACGGTGGAGAGCTTCTCGGCAGGGGACCCATTAACACTGGCCTAAATGGGAGTCCCCTAGAGGGAGTGAAGCCCCAGGGAGCACTCTGAAAGCTTTGGCAGAGGGCGGGGCCTCCTCTGTCGCTGCCGCTTCCGCAGGCAATTAAGTGGGCAGCAGATACAATGGCTCACTTAGCATCTCCAGCCTCTGGTCTCCGAGGCCACCTGGAACTGTCTGCCCCGCAGCCTGCAAATCTGCCATCGGCCTCCCAGGCTCCCTCCCACCCTTCTTCCTCCCTTCTTCCTCCCCTCCTCTCTCCCTTTTCTTCCTTCTTCCTTTCCATCCTTCCTTCCTTCCTCCTTTCTCTCCTCCTTTCCTCTTCTCCCTTCTTCCAACCTTCCTTCCCTACCCCCCTACCCCTTTCCTGTCCAAGAACATTACAAAAGTCTCTTGGTCCCCCGCTCTCTACCTCTCATCCCTGACAACTGGCTTCACCCGCTCCGGCCCTTTCTCATGCATCTGGCCTGCCTCTAAAATCTCAACTATTAAGGTGACCTACTTTCGCTTTGCAGGTGTTGGCCACGGCGCTGTGGCTGGATGGTTGAGAAACGGGCAGAGGTGTCCAGCAGACAGGAACAGTGGGCCCCAGAGGTTATTGGGCGGGACTGGCGGAGACTGCTTGCAGGAGCAGATTTTCCAAGAGCTCCTTGGGCAGCATCCGTGGACTTGGAGTTCTTCACCTGGAGTGTTTCAGGGCATCTCTTTTGGCAACAAATCGAACGGAAGCTGGGATTTCTATAGCCAGGGTGCTTTGTTGGACCCAACATTTACTGAGTGTTAACACCGCTGTGCGAAGCAATGTGATCCAACTAGGAATAATCACGATCACTTCAGCAAAGCATTTTGCACACACCGTCCCACTGGAATGCTCCCCAAAGCCCTGCGAGAGGGGGAGGATTTGTGCCCATGTTTCAGATGAGGAAACTGAGGTGTAGAGAGGTTAAGTTGTACTCATGCCCAAATTACAACTCTGTGGGGTGAGAATTATAATCTCCATTTTATTCATGAAAACCCCAGAGGCTCAGGGTCAAGATCACAGAGTCAGTCAGTAGGAAATCCGGGGCTTAACAGCAGTCCCCAGGGCAGGCTCTGCTGGGTTGCAGGGCACAAATAAACAAATACCATTTGCCAAATTTTTAAATTCAGTTGCTAAGAGAAACACTCATCCCGCGAGGGTTTCCTGCACAGGAGGTGGGTATTAGGCTCAGCTGTAGTTCCAGAGACCGCAAACATGACTTTTCTCTACTTTCTCTCTAGCAATATCCCTTTGCAACCTGTCTGCCCTTCCCCCATCAGGAGGTGGAGTCTGTCTCTGCCTCTTGCATGTAGGAGAGAGATATGTCCTCCTCACGCCTGCCATCTCAGCTGGCAAACAGCAGTGTGGCTGGCCAGCGGCTGACCATGGATGCATGAGGGGAACGGAAGAACTTTCCAGCTGAACCCAACTCCAAATGCCAACCACGTGATCAAGAGCACACACTAAATTACTGGTGAAGTATGGAGTGTTATTTTAAGCCACTAAGCTTTGGGGCGGTTTGTTACCCACCAGATGCTGCTTGATACAGATGTAGAAGATGAACTCGCCCATGCCTTTGAGACGCTTAAATTTCATTAGCATTTCATTAAATTTCTTTTTTTTAATGTTCATTCATTTTTGGAGACACAGAGCATGAGTGGGAGAGGGGCAGAGAGAGAGAGAGGGAGACACAGAATCTGAAGTAGACTCCAGGCACCAAGCTGTCTGCACAGATCCTGACATGGGACTCGAACCCATGAACTGCGAGATCATGACCTGAGCTGAAGTCAGATGCTCAACTGACTGAGCCACCCAGATGCCCCAACATATTCTTAAACTAAAAAGTCTGCAATGTATGAGGCCAGATGTTAAAATTACAAACCAATATCAGATTGCATGATCATAACGAGAACTAACATTTACTTACTTATTTATTTTTTGAGGTTTTTTTTTTTAAGCAATCTCTACACCCAACATGGGGCTCAAATTCACAACTCCAAGATCCAGAGTCATATGCTCCACCAACTGAGCCAGTCAGGGTCTCCTGAGAACTAATATTTAAAGGAACACTTACTATATGCCTGGCTGTGAAGTGCTTTGTAGTTATTTTACTAAGTCCTTGGAGGAACTCTTTGGGGCTGGTGCTGTGTTTATGTCCATTTTATGGATGGAGAAACTGAGGCCTAAAGAAGATTAGAGCTTTGCCTGAGGTCACTTAGCCAGGCAGTGGCAGTAAAGGAAGCTAATGTAGGGGTGTACCAGAGTCTTTTTTTTTTTTAATGTTTTATTTATTTTTGAGAGAGAGAGAGCACACAAGTAGGGCAGGGGCAGAGAGAAAGAGAGAGACAGAATCCCAAGCAGACTCTGCACCATCAGTGCAGAGCCCAACACGGAGCTTGAACCCATGAACCACAAGGTCATGACCTGAGCTGAAGTCAGAGGCTTAACCAACTGAGCCACCCAGGCAACCGGCTGTGTAGTAAACGCTTAACTACATGTTCTGAGGTGTAGTAGGATCCAAACCCTAAGTACACTGCAGAAAGCATCCTGTGGACTTCCAGAAGGAGAGACTTCCTTATCACTTATGTCAGAGGGAATCCCTGTGTTTACTTCAAAGGCCCGGCCTATGAAGACAGAAGGGAAGAAGGCTTTCAGACAGGGGACAAGCTGGGGCAAAGGTGAAGAAGAGGCAAGCCTTAGGCAGAGGCAGTCATTTCATTGACAGAATAGAGTGTTCTGGGGAAGGACTGCAGCAGAATTTTAAGTTCAGAGAATTACAAAAATCCAGCATTAAGAATCTTGTTGGACACTGGGTGTGGGAAGGTTATTTGAAATATTAAATTATTTTTTTAAAATTTGTTTTAACATGTGTTTATTTTTGAGAGACAAAGTGAGACAGAGCCTAAGTGGGGGAGGAGCAGAGAGAGAAGTCACACAGAGAATCCAAAGCTGGCTCCAGGCTCTGAGCTGTCAGCACAGAGCCTGATGTGGGGTTTGAACTCACGGAGTGCAAGATCATGACCTGAGCTGAAGTCAGACGCTTAACTGACTGAGCCACCCAGGTGCCCTGAAATATTAAATTATTAAACTCAGCACTAACTGAATGTCTTCTGAATTCCGGGTAGTGTGGTCTCTGATTCGGTTTCCTTCCACCATTGGACTATACAGCATTTGAAGGTGTGGCACTTGAAAGGGTAGGGAAAATATTTTGATCTTGTTTTGGTTTGTGCTCTCACCAAATTTTGTGTATAGATATTTTTTCCTGGAAACTTATGGAGAGAGTAAGACCATTCTCTTCCTGCTTTCTTGTCCTTACATACCAACAATCGAAAGAGGGAATACTTAAGTGAGTATCTACTATGTGATCAGCATCCTGTCACGTTTACCACAAGTGAAGATACTGTTCCTGCTCCCAAGGAATTTACCAATCTAATTGGAAACTAAACGGTTTGGCACAAATTCTAAAAAAAAATTTTTTTAACGTTTATTTATTTTTGAGACAGAGAGAGAGCATGAATGGGGGGAGGGTCAGAGAGAGAGGAAAACACAGAATCGGAAGCAGGCTCCAGGCTCCGAGCTGTCAGCACAGAGCCCGACATAGGGCTCGAACTCATGAACCATGAGATCATGACCTGAGCCGAAGTCGGACATTTAACCGACTGAGCCACCCACGCGGCCCAGTTTGGCACAAATTCTAAGGACCATTAACAATGACAGAAGAGGGGCGCCTGTGTGGCTCATCCGTTAAGCGTCCAGTTTCAGCTCAGGTCACGAACTCATGGTTTGTGAGTTCGAGGCCCTGCATCCAGCTCTGTGCTGACAGCTCAGAGCCCGTCACCCTCTCTGTTCCTCTCCCGCTTGCACTCTGTCTCTCTCTCTCTCTCAAAAATAAATAAAAACTAAAAAAAAAAAAATTAAAAAAATGAAGACAGAAGAGAAATATCAGTGCAGGATGCAGAAACCAGAAAGACCTTCCTGGGAGAAGTCAATATTGATGCTGAAGGAAATTTCAATCCAATATTTGGTATGTTAGGGCCATCCTTAGTATCAATTAGAAAACACTCTTATCCAATTTAGAAAAACAAGAGACAACCTTTTGCCTAAAAACTTCTTGGCACTTTTCAGTCTAAAGTAGCAAATGTGTTTCTTTTTCTTCTTTTTAATGTTTATTTTTGAGAGAGAGAGAGAGAGAGAGACAGAGAGACAGAGCGTGAGTGGTGGAGGGCGGAGAGAGAGGGAGACGGAGAATCTGAAGAAGGCTCCAGGCTTTGAGCTGTCAGCACAGAGCCTGACGCCGGGCTTGAACTCACAAACTGTGAGATCATGACCTGAGCCAAAGTCAGGCACTTAACTGACTGAACCACCCAGGCGCCCCATAAAGTAGCAAATGTGTTTCACCTCTTAGATCTGTTGGAGCACTTGCTATTTCATAAAGGATATCGAGTCTCTGCCAGCCTCAGAGGAAGTGAGTGCTGGAATCAATTGGTGATGTCTGCCACAGGTGTGGAGGGAGCCAAGGTGAACCTCCTACATGTACGACTTCTCTCTCACACACTTTGCTCTGTGAATTATCAGAAAATACCTGTTATCGTGAAAAAAAAATAAAAAAATACCTTTTTTCATAGACCCAATGAGCTGAAATCTTTAACTGGACTCCATGCCTTGCTTTTGACTTTTAGGACAAAGGCACATAAGAAAAATCAAACAGAGCAAATATTTGAAGAGAATTTTCCCATACATTTCTGTTCATCTAGTTAAGTTTTAAACCTTTCTTTTTTATGTTTATTCACTCCTGAGCAGGAAAGAGAGAGAGAGAGAGGGAAGGAGGGAGAGATGGAGCACATGCATGCACACGGGGGAGGGGCAGAGAGACAGAGGGAGTTACAGAATTCGAAGTAGCTGCCAGGCTACAAGCTGTCAGCACAGAGCCCAACGTGGGGTTCGAACTCACGAACTGTGAGTTCATGACCTAAGCTGAAGTCAGATGTTTAACCGACTGAGCCACCCAGGAGCCCCACCTAGTTAAGTTTTAAATTGATGTCCTGTACTTTACTTAGAGTATTATAAGCTGATTCCTTTATATTCTGAAAAATGAACATGAGGTAAAAAAAAAATCCTCTATTATTAAAGATAAAGTGTATATTTGTATAAACACCAAGCTGTGTTCGTTGAAAACATGTATTCTTAGATGAACGTCCATTTGCATTAAGAAACACTCAATTTAAGGATGTAGTTACTGGCCACGGTGGTATTAGGGGATTCTAACAGTGTTCGATTCTAATTAATGTTAGATAACAACCCTGTGTTTTGAGGCTAGAAATCAGGAATCGAAGTGGGTCACGAGAAGACGATTTTCTCTTGATTGGACACCATTAACACGAGGAATGGGGAGGGGGTTCGTAGGCCTTCCGTAGTGCACAGCTCTGGGAGAAGCTATTTGTAACACAGTTATTTGCAACACAGTGAATGGGGCTTCCTGGCTTTCCATCTAAGCCAAGCTCAAGTTCAAATGCCAAGTTCAGTTCAGCTCAACAAATATTTATTTAACATATACCAAGTATCTTAGTCAAGGTTTCCCAGAAAAAAAGGAACCAATAGAATATATATATGGGGTATATATATGATGGATTCATTGATTGATTGATTAAAAAGAACTGACTCGATTGATTTTGGAGGCTGAGCAGGGGAGAGACCCAAGAAAGCCAATGATATAGTTCCAGGCCAAGTCTGAAATCCTGAGACTCAGCAGTGCCTATGGTATTAAGTCCTGGTCCAAGGGCAGGAGAAGATCAGGGTCTTGGCTCTAAGAGTCAGGCAGAGATAGCAAATTCTCTCTTCCTCCACCTTTTTGATCTCTCCAGGCCTTCAGAGGATTGGGTGATGCCCACCCACCTTGGGGAGGTTGGTCTGCTTCAGTCAGATGCTAATATCATCCAGAAATACCCTCACGGACACATCCAGAAATAATGTTGAGCCAAATTATCTGAGCACCCCTGCAATTTGGTCAAGTTGATAAATAATACTACCCATCACACCATTGTGTTTGACCCTGAAAATACACAGGTAGATCAGGAAAGGTCTCTCATCTGGGGGGGTGGGGGGGGTGGGGAGAGCTCTCAGCACAGTGGGGAGGAGGGCTGACAATTATAATACAATGTAATGCACAGTAGTAGAGAGAGAAGTGCCTGAGGATATGGCGGTACAGGCAAAGGGCACCCAGCCTGGCCAACGGTAAGGGAGCAGCAAGGAGTACGATTTCCTGGAGGAGATGATGTTTAAGCGGAGTCTTAAAGGATGGGTGGGGGCTTCCTGGAAAACCGGATGTGGGAACGCTTCTCCAGGCAGAAACAACAACGCGGCGGAAGGCACGGGAGGGGCAGTAGAGGGAACAATAAGCCATTTGGTATCGCCTCCAAAAGGAAGTGTAGGACAGTGTGTGGCTGGCAGTCAGGGAGCTCAGAGAAGACGCTGATGCCTCACTAGGCAATTGGTACTTTATACCTAGGGAACCAGGGAGTCCACGAAAATTTCCAAGATGGGACAGATTTTGTTTTTAGCTAAATCACTCTGGTAAACGGTGTGAATGAAGTGCAAGCAGAGACGTGAAACAAAAGACCTCTTTCCTCCTTTGGGCGAAGAGAGGGGGAAGAATGGAAGAAAGTGCAGGAGGGAGTCCCTGGGGCTTTGGTCTCAACCAGCACTGATGCTAAAACCTGGAACCGGGAGGAGGTTTAGGTACCTTTGAGAGTCTTTATGATTCTTGTTAACAAGAAAACCACAGGGCCAAAATGGAGCCACTCAGGCTAAATCACCAGACCTGGGCTTAATACCTAACCTAACCGCGATTCCAACCTCCCTGGGATATGTCAGCAATTAGACCCTCTGCATCCCACCCCCCGCCCCCCCCAAGGAGAGGTGCCCTTGAATGGAACAATCCTTCCTTCCTTTCTCTCTCTCTCTCTTCGGTAATAACTTCCTTGCCCTTGCCCCCTTCCTATAAAAACCCTTTTATCTTGTACAACTCCTTGGAGCTCCTCTCTACTTGCTATATGGGATGCTGGCCGATTCGTGAATTGCTTAATAAGGCCAATTAGATCTTCAAACTTACTCAGCTGAATTTTGTTCTTTAACATTCTGGTAAGAGATTCAGAAGCGTTGCTTTTACTCAACCTCAGGAGTAGATACAGAGTTAGATTGTGCAGAGATCTTTGATTTAAAATTTGATGAGAATTGGGGCGCCTGGGTGGCGCAGTCGGTTAAGCGTCCGACTTCAGCCAGGTCACGATCTCGCGGTCCGTGAGTTCGAGCCCCGCGTCAGGCTCTGGGCTGATGGCTCGGAGCCTGGAGCCTGTTTCCGATTCTGTGTCTCCCTCTCTCTCTGCCCCTCCCCCGTTCATGCTCTGTCTCTCTCTGTCCCAAAAATAAATAAAAAAAACGTTAAAAAAAAAAAAAATAAAATAAAATTTGATGAGAATGTAGCCTAGAGAAACCTATGCACGTGAACTCAACCTTTAAATTCTAGGATGATGTTCATAAGCACCTTGTTCAAGAGAGCCAAAGTGAGGGGCACCTGGGGGGGCTCTGTCAGGTGAGTGTCCAATTTCTGCTCAGGTCATGATTTCACAGTTATTGAGTTGGAGCCCTGCATTGGGCTCTGTACTGACAGCTCAGAGCTTGGAATCTGCTTGGAATTCTGTCTCTCTCTCTCTCTCTCTGACCCTTCCCCACTTGTGGTCTCTCTCAAAAATAAATAAACCTAAAAAAAATATTTAAAAAAAAAAGCCCCAAAGTGGAAACAGCCTAAATGTGCCCCTTCAGTAGCCTGGATAAACACTTTGCATGTTCAGGTAATAATATAGTATATACTATGTCACATGAAATTATTACCTGAATATAGTACTATACATGAATATTACATGAATATAGCAGTGAAGATAAACATAAGAGAGATAATGAAACTATAAAGATGAATCCAAAGAACATAATACTGAACAAAAGAAGCAAGATACAAAGAATACACAGATGCATATGATTCTATTTACATAAAGCTCAAAATTGGACAAAATGAAACCATGCTATTGAGGGATATATCTATACATTGTAAAGCTACAAAAGAAGGCAAGAAATGCTTACCTGGGATAGACTTGGTTTGTACATCGAGGGGGGCACAGAGAGCTGAAGAAAAAGGCCGACCACTCCAGATGGGTGGGTGGCAGGGTTATTAATAAGCAAGGCAACTTACAGGTGGCCCTGAGCCAGTGGACCTTGGCACCTGCCTGCCAGAATCTTACCAGTTTATACAGAGGCTCTAATAAGGTTCATTCATGTATATTATCTGGACGGTCTCCACAACCCCTTACTCTCTCAAGGCTATGTCCTTGGACTGGCTGCTAGCTTGGGAATGGTGGCCAGAGAGTAGTACGTGGCAAGGATAGGGGAGGGGGGGTGGAGAAACTCTGATTGCCTGGGTCCAGCTTGCAGGTCAACCAGAGGTATGTCCTCTCCATGACCTCCTCCAACGGGATCCCAGCTATTTAAACTGCAGAAAAATCTAGACATCACCTGGGGCATTTCCATAAATTCCAAGGTGTGATGCCTAAGAACCTCTCAAAGGTTGGCCCTGAAAGTTTGAACTTCTGAAGGGATGATAGATTCAGAGCCATAAAAGGAAGACTCAAGCTTGTTTTCCCCACGTCTTGGGAGTGGGTGCAAAATCATCCCCCATTTCAGAACCACTGCTCTAGAACAAGGCTATTCTGTAGAAATACACTTTGGGGCACCTGGGTGGCTCAGTCGGTTAAGTGTCCGACTCTTGGTTTCAGCTCAGGTCATGATCTCACTGTTTGAGAGTTCAAACCTCGCATCGGGCTCCGCATTGATAACAGAGAATCTGCTCGGAATTCTCTCTCTCCCTCTCTCTGTGCCCCTTCCCTACTGGTGTGCATTCTCTGTCTCTCTTAAAATAAACAAATTAATTAAAAAAATAAATATACTTCAAGCCACATGCATAATTTTAAATTTTCTTGTAGCTATAAAGAAAAACAAGTGAAATATATTTTACTTGACTCAATATCCAAAGTTTTGTCATTTCAATATGTATCAATATAAAAAAAAAGTGACATACTTTCCATTCCTTTTTCAACGCTAAGTCTTTGAAATCCCATATTTTATACTTCTGACAACTCAATTTACACTAGCCACTTTTCAGCGCACCTGGCTGGCTCAGCAGAGCATACAACTCTTGATCTCGGGTCATGAGTTTGAGCCCCACATTGGGTATAGAGATTACTTTAAAAAAAAGACAAACCAGCTGCTTTTCAAGTACTTAACAGCTCATGTGGTCCACGGCTGCCATATTAGACAGTATACAGTATAGAATATAGTAGAACACAAGCTCCAAGTGGGTGGGAAATCTTGTCTGTTTTTTTACATTGCTCTATCTTCCATGCCTAATACCATACGTATCACAATGTGGACCCTAACAAATGTTTTTAAATAAATGATGAAATGAATCACCAAGTCTATTTGTAGGAGAGAGAAGGACATTCTTTTTTCCCCTAGTTCTCTTGAGATGTAATTGACATACAACACTCCAGAAGCTTGAGGTAGACAGCATAAAGAATGACTTCATATATATATGCATATATATATATATGCATATATATATGCATATATATATGCATATATATATGCATATATATGCATATATATGTGTGTGTGTGGATTTATATATATATATATATATACACACACATATATACATATATATGTGTATATATATATATTAAAGGATTACCACAATCAGCTGAGTTAATATCCATCATGGAAGGGCATTCTTATATGGAGCGGGACACTTTAAGAGTAGTAAGGGCAAACCAAAGCAAGTCAGAATAATAAATTCCCATCTGGGGAGCATTTAAACCTTGCACAACATGAAATTCATAAAACCACCAGTGAAGAGGCCAGTTTGCTGTCAGGTGGAGGAAGTGTGTGGGTGAGTTCACACACACACACACACGCACACACACACACGTGCACTGCTTTCCTGCTGTCTCCTGCACTTCCCAGTGGGATGCTGAGTTGCCCCCTTGGAAGCATCCACCCCTTCCTGTGGTTTCAACATCCAAATCACTGTCATCTCTGCTGCAACACTATTTTACCAGTCCACATACTGTGTTAAGAACTACAGATTTCTTCTAGCTTTCTGGTCTCCAAAATACTGGCCTGCTGTACCTGCACTTGAGATTGAATTTTTTTAATTGGCGTACATCATGATCTCCTGTGTATGAGGAGGCAGTTAAATGTGTTATTAAAAAGGGACGGTGTTTTGTTCTTTACATATGACATGCTGATGCAAGCAAGCTGGCTGCAAAAGACACAACCAGGACCTTCTCCCAGCAGCTTCTCGACAACCCCCAGCCCCCACCTTCTCCCAACGCCCTGATGTACTTTTCACATTAGACCCCGAGTCCTTTCGGGTCTTGCCTCATTTTTTTTTTTTCCTCCAGCAGTAGGAGCATCATGGTTCTGGGCAAGCTAGTTGTGCAAGATGACACTGAGTTAATTTCACGGACAAATCTTCCTCCCACCCTTCCCTGGCATTGATATAAACAAGCACATACAGATGGACTAGATTTTCTTTTTTTCAGTTCAAGAAAAAGATTCTCTCCTGTTAACAGATATCAGGGGAGAAATCTAACTGGACTAACTGAAGTACACTACTTTCTCATCAAGAAATCATCTGTATTACAATTGGGTTTTCCCTTTTCAACAAGTCTGCCATTTGCTCCCTGTTCCTGTCAGCACGTCGGCCGGGTAGATGTTACACGAACCTGTTGTCTCCCTGGAGGATAAGCAGACACATCTTTCCGAGAGCTCCTTCTAATGCCGACCTCTTTGCTCTCTGTTAAGTGGTGACAGTTCGGGTTTTGCATTCTCTGGCTGACATGGTTTACGGAAGATCAACCCCCAGCTGAAGCAGAAAGACCAGCATCCCACCCTAAGTCCCTCACTTTTGAATCTCCCCAGGCAGGAAAGGCAAGCCTTAAACTCCCCAGTGAGGACAGAACAGTGGTTCTGAGACTTTCCACGTCATTTCAAGGTAAATGCATCCCTGGGGGTCAGCACCACAAAATATTGGTGATCAGTGGAACCATTTGGAAGATTTTTAAAGAACACAGATTCCAGTTTTAGTGAACATGAGATCAATACTCTGGCAAGACTTCTGGCAGTATGGTACTTATTTCCCAAGGGAAACCGATTTATATGTTTTAGGTGGACTTGACATTGATAGCTTTGCTCCAGAGATGGACATATGACTCAGGCCTTACCTATCAAAGCACTGCATCCTTCTGGATACTGATTGGTTCAAAGATGGGCATGTGACCTAAGCTAGACCAATCAGATGTTACCCTGGGACTTTTGTTGAAACCACCTGGAAGGAGATATACTCCTGTCTTTGAGGATCACTAGCAGAAATATGGCCAACATAGAGCTATTAGTGGCTATCATTCTATCATTCTATCACGAATGAAATCAAAGGGAGGAAGGAGAGAAACCTGAAGGCAGCAGTTGAGTCCCTGGATCTAGCAAGGTCTAAATCTAACTAAAGGCCTGGACTTTTTAATTTCATGAATCAATAAATCTGTCTACTTTTTTTTCCTTAGCTTATGTTAGTTTCACTTGATTCCCTGTCATTTTCAGTTAAAACTATACCTATTAACGCACTCATATTCTCATGATCTCTCTAGTGGGAAACCACTGAGTCAAAGATACTGATATTGGAACTTTAGAATGCATAAATTTCAAACAAGGGCTTTAAGAAATGCTGATCTCTGGGTCCTCCCCAGAGATTCTAATTCAGAAGCGTGGAGCCCAGGAATCTGCATGTGGTAAGCACTCCAGGTGTTTCTGATGTAGGGCCACACTTTGGGAATCACAGAATTAGAATATCCCCAGGGGCCACAGTTTTGGAATGAAGGAAGGTGACTCACTGGGTGCCTGCCAGGAGCCATACGCCCGAGCTAGGTTCTATATTTCCCTCATTTCACCTCCAGAATAACCTAGCAAGGTCCCCAAAAAGAGAAATAAAATCTCTCACCTTAGATTTGCAAAATCATTTTGCATAGAAATACAACAGCAATTCCGTTATTTGAACCCCGACAGAGAGGTGCAACAAATAAAAGAACCAACAGAGTTTTCATTGATTTTCCAGGTGTTAATAATTCCAGGGATATATGTAATTAGGAGAAGTTAATTAATTTCTGAAATAAAACCTACTGGTCTTGTACACACGGGCACAAGAAGATAGTGCATCTTTCAACAGACCAAATCGTTAGCCCGTTAGAGTCTGAAGAGTAACTAGTTGAGCTGAGGCTTTGAGAAACTGTCATTACATCAGCCATGATTTGAATCATCCTGTTTTATGAAAACTCGAAACTGAGCTTTTCTGAAGCCAGTCTTGGATCAACGATGTTCGTGCATTCTGTTTCCGGTTTTGAGCTTAAACATGCAAAAAAGATCTCCTGAGACTGAGTTCTTCAGGAGACCCAGTGATGAAGATTCGTGTGTAATTAATTCATTAAGGAAGCCCTTGCAGGAGACACCCACAGGGAAAAGACAAGAAACCAAGCAAAAGTGTCATTTAGGCAAAGCTCCACAGGGAGTAACTTCAGCCTAATCTAGCTGGGGACTCTGGAGGGTAAAGTATGCTTTTGACTTTGTTTGGACCCAAGCAGGAAAGCTGCAATTTCTTACTCCTGCACTCAGATGACATTGACCAAAGGCTTCTAGGAAGGATGTCAACCTGGGAGCACTTCCAGCTCAGAACATCCAGGCAGATTTGCACCACTGGCCTGAGACAGTTCCTCCCTTTAAAGACTTACTTGTGCATGCTCATAGAAGCAAAGCGCATCTAATTAGGCAAGGGACCCAAGAGATGGTCAAAGGAATCCAAGGGAATCTGGGAGGAGCACCAACAGTACCCAACGCTAACTTTATTGCCACCTTGACAAATCTAGTAATTTGTATGCATTTTATGAATTCGCCAATGGACGACTAGTGGATGGAACACATTCGTTTTATAACGCAGCTGTGATCTAATTTGAGAATTCAAGATTAGGAGGTATCTTTAGGTTGCCAGCTCTCGAACATGCTCAGCTTATAACATATTTTTGTGTGCCCCAAATGTGCATAAAATAGGCATAGACTTTGTTTTTTTTTTTTTTTTATTAACCTTGTTCCCTTCAATAAAGTGAGTAATCTTCCAGTTGAAGAACACACATATTTTCCATGGAACTCAACAAAGCCATGTTTGATTAAAGAAAACTTAGGGATTTATTAAAATTACAAAGTAAGGCATGCCACAAGAAATCAAATAAGAAGTGAGAAAATAGGGTCGCCTGTGTGGCTCAGTGGGTTAAGCATCCAACTCTTGATTTCGGCTCAGGTCATGATCTTGCTATTGGTGAGTTCGAGCCCTGTGTCAGGCTCTGTGCTGACAGTGCGGATCCTGCTTGGGATTCTCTCTCTCTCTGCCCCTTCCACCACTTGTGCTCTCCTTCTCTCTCTCTCAAAATAAATAAATAAACTTAAAAAGAAAAAGAAAAAAGAAAATAGAAGTTCTCCCTTTTAAATAGCACTGCCTGGAGGTGATTACATTCTAGTGGTTTATCCTATTTATTTCCTCTTCTTTTTGTTTAGCTAGTTTTTCTGTTGCTGGACATTTAGGTTGTTTCCAATTTTTCACTAATATGATGTTGCAACACATTTTCTTTTTTTGTCTACAGTCTTGGGTAGGATATGAGTATCTTGTGCACAAGAAAACCCCCTTCAAAGGAGAATGGCTGATACCAAGGTTCAGGCATTCAACATTTTATTTTTATTTATTTACTTTTTTTTTTTTTTTTTTTAATTTTTTTTTTTCAACGTTTATTTATTTTTGGGACAGAGAGAGACAGAGCATGAACGGGGGAGGGGCAGAGAGAGGGAGACACAGAATCGGAAACAGGCTCCAGGCTCTGAGCCATCAGCCCAGAGCCTGACGCGGGGCTCGAACTCCCGGACCGCAAGATCGTGACCTGGCTGAAGTCGGACGCCCAACCGACTGCGCCACCCAGGCGCCCCTTTATTTATTTACTTTTAAAGTTTATTTATTTTGAGAGAGACAGACACAGTGTAGGTGGGGGAGGGGCAGAGAGAGAGGGAGATGGAGAATTCCAAGCAGGCTCTGCACTGACAGTGCGGAGCACAATGTGGGGCTTGAACACACGAAACCGTGAGATCATGACCTGAGGTGAAACTGAGAGCGGGATCCTTAACCGACGGAGCCACCCAGGCTTCAATATTTTCTTTTATTTTTTTTTTTAATTTTTAAAAATGTTTTTATTTATTTTTGAAGGAGAGAGCGAGAGACAGAGCATGAGCTGGGGAGGAGCAGAGAGAGAGGGAGACACAGAATCAGAAGCAGTCTCCAGGCTCTGAGCTATCAGCACAGTGCCCGATGTGGGGCTCGAACTCACAAACTGTGAGATCATGACCTGAGCTGAAGCCGGACACTCAACTGACTGAGCCACCCAGGCGCCCTAAGGCTTTAAAATTTTAAAAAATGGAGTCAAATGATCACCCCACACTCCAGTCCCATAAATGCTTATACTAATATATACTCTTCACCTACAGGGATTAAGGCTCATTTCCTTGGTTATTTTATTTTTAAATGAGAAAAGGGTATATACATACATATATATGTATGTATGTATATAATCATATTTCCTAATTTGGGCCTTTTTTATAAAATGGCACTCACCCCCCAAGCCTTATCCTCATGGGTAAAATCTGTCGCAGAAGATGACCTGGCTCAGGCTAAGGCTTGGGTCAGTTTTACTCCAGCCACTTACTTAAAAGTGAATAGTTCATGGCTTTTAGTACACTCACAATGTTGTGCAATCATCACCACTTACTAGTTCCGGAACATTTCCATCACCTCAAAAAGATGATCATTTTTAATGACCTTTGTACACAGTGAACAGTCACTGCTTATGGGATGTTTGGGGGAGGAACAACACACATGTGAAGTAGAAAAAGTGCTCACCACTGAGATTAGAGTTCTGATCATCTTTCTTTTGTGTTGTAGCATTCCTAGAACATCGAGGGTTCTTTTCAGTGCTTGGAGACTTGCCAAATGTGCTACTTTTAAATAAAAAAAGAAATCCCTGTTGGCCTAAGTAATTTAAAACACTGAGCGGGGATCTTGGTAAAAACAAACAAACAAACAAACAACAACAAAAACCCCAGAAAACCAATGGGGCTCACTCTCCTAGTCTCATCTTGTTCTGCTAGCCTGGTCTTCTGCATTATTCTACCATGTTGTTCATCGCTTGACCACACTAAGTACCAGTGTTCCCAGGCTCTGTGCCTATGTTCCAAGTGTTCTCTCTGCCCCAAATACCCTTTCCCTGAGACGTCCTGCTCATTCTTCAAAACTCACCTTTAGGTCATCTCCTCCATGAGATCTTCCCAAATATTGATCTCTTTCTCCCACTTATACCCAGAGTGCATTGCTGAAACCTTCTCTTTCAGATAATCTGCTCTTTGAAGGACTTAACTGTATGTCTGCCTTTCTCCATCTGAATGTGATGCGCGGATGGCAGGGACTTGGCCCCATTCATCTTTCAGGTCTCACATAGTTTCTAGCTCAATACACGTTTGCTGAAGAGAGTTGAACCATGGAATATGTTACCATGAATTTTGATGGTATTTAATTAAAAGAAAGTAATCTCAGGGGAAAACAGGATTCGTATTTTGAGAGAACAAAGAATATTTGTCTTAGGGCTCTTTTGGATGAAAGAACCCAAAATCTGTTCAATTTGGCTTAGGTGGAAGTGGGTTTTTAAAGAGAGATCCAAATCCCACCAAATCCCAAGAAAATGTAGAAATCTAGATCTCTCAAAGGAAAAGGAACTGGGTGGTACCACAGAACCTACTGCTGTCAGAATTTATGAACTATTTCTCTGGTGATTACCTTTTCCTTCCATAAGTATATATACACACACATGTATATATATGTATATACACTATATGTGTGTGTATATATATGCGTATATACATATATATAAAATACCTGAGAGAGTGCAGAGGAGAAAGGCAGAGGGTGAGAGGAGAGAATCCCAAGTAGGCTCCATGCTCAACGCGGGCCTCCATCCCATGACCCTGGGATCATGGCCTGAGCCAAAATCAAGAGTCAGAGGCTCAACTGACTGAGCCATCCTGGCACCCCTCAACGAATATTTATTGAGCACCTAGTATGTGCCAGAGTGGTGGTAAGCATTGGGCATACAGCACGAGGAAGACTGTACAATTCCTGCTCTCATGCAACTTTGTCTGGTTCCTAAGCGTTGAGGTAATGGGACTCCCTGTCCCCCGTCTGTGTTTTCTTAGCCCAAGTTCTTGAGGACAAATATAATTCATTTTAGGCAGCATTATAATTGACTGGATCCTCCTGGGTCAGGCGTCTGCATCCATCTCTGGCCAGGCTATGGAGGACTTTTCTCTGCAGAGGGTGCGGGGTTGATCAGGCACCCTAATGTGCCTCTTGTAAAAAATCATCTCATTCTACATGATTTGCAAATATGTTATTTTTGATTCATTTTATATCCTTTAAGGTGCCAGATTCCAAAGATAACTCTAATAAAGAAAAAGCCATTTCATATTATGATGGCAACATCATACGCTGCTGTGGGAAGCCAGGACAATTACTGCTTTAATTTGAAAGAAAGTTCTGCCCGAGCAATTAGCTCTGTCAGCGACTATTGCAGACGGTTTTTGGAGCCGGGACCTTAGAGAGCATTGAATTCTGCTGACCTATTTTCCAGATGAAAAAACCGAGGCCCAAGGAAGGAAAACGGTTTAGTCAAGGTCAAGGATCCATCACGGAGGTGCGGAGAGTGGAACTCAGGTGGTGGTTGTTGAGCTGTTTGAGGCTCTTTTCTTTTTCATCTACCCTTCAATTAGTGCACTTTCTTGTCTACTTTGCTTTTAAAAACATTTTTATCAATTACTTTGCTGGAAGCAAAGTAAAAAATTACTATGCTGAAGCATATAGATGGTTAAAAAACAGTACAGAGAAGCATTCTGGGAAGAGCAATGTGCCTCCCCATGCTTCCTGTTCCGAGGGTCACTGCTTCTTCTAGTACATCTTCCCAGAAATAGTCTGTGCATTCTAAAAGTAAGTGTGCTTGGGGCGCCTGGGTGGCTCAGTGGGTTGAGTGTCTGACTTCGGCTTAGGTCATCATCTCGCAGTTGACGAGTTGGAACCCTGCGTGGGGCTCTGTGCTGACAGCTCGGAGCCTGGAGCCTGCTTCTGATTCTGTCTCTCCCTCTCTCTCTCTGCCCCTCCCGGCTCATGCTCTGTCTCTCTCTCTCAAAAATAAATAAACATTAAAAAAAATTTTAAGTAAGTATGCTTGTATTTCTGCCTTACTTCTTAAAAAAAAATCATATCTTGACTGAAGATCATTTCAGATATATATACATACACACACAGTATGTATTTATATGTATATTTTATGTATTATAAATACAAATTTACTTCTAAGTTTAATATTTGTATTATTTACATAAATACATTCATATAATATACTCATAATATGTATTTATACATTTTAATAAATAAATATAAATATAAAAAATAAATATATTTATTATATATTTTTATAACATATATTTAGATGTATAATAATATGAAATATATGAATTTATTGTAATTTGTAACATGTCTAGAATATAAACATATTTATTAAACATATTTATTAAACATATAAATAAGGCAGTAATGCTTAAACTGAGTTCTGGATTTTTTTTTTTTGATTGATTGATTTTGTAAGAGAGGTGGGCAAGGGGCAGAGAGAGAGGGACAGAGAATCCCAAGCAGTCTTTGAGGTGTCAGCTCAGAGCCTTCGCGGGGCTCGATCCCACGAATGGCCAAGATCAGAGCGGCAGAGAGGCAAAATCAAGCGTGGTATGCTCAACTGACTGAGCCACCTAGGCACCCCTAGAATTTTTTTAACTGCTGTATAGTATTCCAATATGGAAGTACTGTCAATTATTTAGGCAATATCTCACCGACGGAGAGATCTCTCTGGGAGATCCCACCTCTGCCCCACCTCCGATGGAGGTTTTCAGTTCTTTGCTATTACAAACAATGCCATAAGGAACACTTTTCTACATCTTTGTGTGTGTGTGCAATGACACCTTTCTCCTCCCCTCTCCTCCTCCCCTCTTCTTGCCTCTTCTCCCCACCCCTGTCTTCCCCTGACCTCTCCTCCTCCTCTCCATCTGGCCAACTCATGGCTTCGGGGAGGAGAGACACAAAATGTAACACTTGGTGGTGATGTGATGAAGGCCTGAAGAGAGAAACTGGAGATAAAGTATCTCGGTCAGAATTATAACAGGAATCAACTTGAGCTAATTTAGGCAAAAACAGGAGGAAGGTAGGAGGACTTTATTGGAAGATCCAGGAGTATCACACAGAACCCCAAAATCTCAGGATCCAGAAAGCCATCAACAAGGTAGTTAAGTTCCTTTTTGTCTTGTTTCTGCTTCTCTCTGGAATCGTATCTATTTTCCCTTTCTGTTTCCCAGCACTGTTTGATCCTGTCTCTGCATGGAGGCCAATGGGATTCCCCACAGGACTCGGTATAGACGTTCTCAACTCAGACTGGTTGGCTTTTTCTCAGTCCCAGATGGGTGATGAGGACCAGATTGGCTGGCAAAGTGATCTGCATAAGGTGCAAATCTGAACGAACGTGTCTCTCTTTGCTTTACATTGTTAGACAAGGTACCATCATTATAGGAAGCAGTCTCGAGCCCCTTAGCAAGGCATTGAAACAAGCTGACCCCCTATTTGACCTTTATCTCCAGTCTTTTCTCCTCAAAAGCTCCAAGTTCTGGCCATGCCAAGCATCAAATCATTTTCTGTATACACCAAGAATACGTGACTTGGCCAGGACAGTGCCGGTTGGATTTCAGCCCCAGCTCATGCATCAGTTGGGGATATCTCTGTGGAGCACACATCAGCATAGGCATACAGGCAGAAGCAGGAAGTCAGAGTCAGAAGAGATTAGGAGAAATAGAAATCCCTTGATTGTGGCATGGGTGGTGATGACGGTTAATGCTGGGTTTCTCTTTATATGGGGATGGTGCTCCAACTATTTTATTCAATTTACAAAGGACATGATGGTCATGGCAACTACAGGATTTGGAAGAAGGCATCCAATGGATAACACCTGGTCTTCACAGGCACCCTCCCTGTTCCTTTAGACTTCCCTAGTTTGTCTCTATTCCGGATAGGTGGTAAGCAGGTTATGTCCTTTGCAGGTACCACCGACCATCAGAGTTGGTGCAGCTGATGTTGGTGATGGAGTGGATGTCTCTTATCAGAGGCGGGCCATCACCAAATCCTGTTGATTCTACTACATACTGCCAGGACCCTGAATTATTGCCTTTCTACTTTTCTTCTGGAATAAAGCAAATGACTGTCTTCTGCCTCCAGCACTGGTTCCCCTGATCTGCTCTCCACAGAGCATGTGGGGGCATCATGCAAAAATGCAGATCTTGGTCAGGTCACTCCTGCTTCAATGGCTTCCTGGTGCCCTCAGGCTTGAATTCACTGCCCCCCTCACCTCCCTCTCCTCCCTGCCAAATCCTGTTGAATCTGGACCTTACTACCCTTCAGCCTTAACTTCCACTTCTGACCCTGCCTTCCTGTCTTTTTGCCTAGCTCACTAATGAGTGACCCTTGTCTGGAACTCAGTGTAGGCATTACTGCTTGTATTAGTTTCCTCTTGCTGTTGTCACAAATGACCACAAATTCCATGTTTTAACGCAAGAAAGCTTTATTCTCTTATACTTGTGAAGGGTAAAAGTTCAAATTGAGCTTTAACAGGCTAAAATCAAGGTGTCAGCAGGCAGATTCCTTCTGGAGGCTCCAAGAGATTCGAATCTCTTCCTTGCCTTTCTCAGCGTTTCAGCTTCTGGGGCCTGTGGACCCTTCCTCTGTCTTCAGAGAACATCACTCCAATCTCTGCTTCTGTCATCCCGTCTCCTTTTTCTCTTCCCTGGTCAAATCTCGCTCCATCTGCCTCTTAGAAGAACACTCATGATTCCAGTTAGGGCCCCCTTGGATAATCCAGAGCAATTTCTGTCTCAAGATCCTTAACTTAATCACATCTGCAAAGTCTTTTCTGCCAGGTACTAGGTTTGAGGTTCAAGGGATTAGGACTTAGATATCTTTGGGGGTCATTATTTAGCCCACTGCCCTGCATTCCTGAATCCAAGGATATGTTAAATATATTAGACCCTCCCCTGGTTCCCATAGGATGCCATACTTCCCAGTTACATGCATGACAAGCATCCATTGAGGAAAAGACTCGTTATACACTCACCAGCTCTCTGTCCTCCTCTGAGCACATAGGAACACTATACTTCCCAGACTCCTTTGTGCTTAAGTTGGGACCATGTGACCGAGTTCAGCCAATGGAATATGGTGGGAATGACGTATGCCACTTCCCAGGCATGGTCATAAACTACCTCACTCCATCCTTCTGCTCTTTGCTCTATGGCTCCATATGGCCTCCACACGGCTTCCACATGGCTGAAAGTAAAGGATTTTGTGATGGCGGTGCTGCAGGATGGGAGGGACCTGGATTCCTAAGTCACCATTCACTGGGTTAAGCCACTGAGATTTTGTGGTTATGCAGTACAGCACATGACCTGCCCTGACGAATAAATTAAGTCTTTTTTGTTTCTTTCTTTAGCCAACGATGGGCTCTGTCTTATTTCCTCTTATGTCCGCCACCACAGCAGAGTGCTTGGCATGATGTGAGCATTCAATAAAGGCTTGTTAAGTGAATGAAAGGCAACTGGATTCAGGATGAGGACATGGAAGTGGGGGTAGGCAAAATTAGGGAGAAGTGTCATCATCACCGCGAGAGATGATGAGGGCTGAACTGAAACAGGAGGAATGCGGATGACAGGAAGGAAGGATCTGATGTTTGCTCAGGAGGGAGAATTAACAGAACTTGGTGACCAACAGGATGTGGAAGTTGAGACAAAGGGAGGCACCAAGGACATCCTGGTTTACCGGTTTGGAAACACGGCTGGCTGTTGGCACACTGAACTTGCCAATGTACAGGGGTTGCTCTGATTATGCAGGTGAAAACACAGCTTGTGTAACTTCATGTGACTGTTGCTTCTTTGCTAATAGTAAAAAACATGAGTATCAGCTTCTCCTGGAATACTGTCGGTGGGGCAGTCTTGGTGACAGGGAGATTTTCATTCTACTGTGGTTAGTAGTAATGGCATTTGAACTGTTTGTAACTTGAAGCTATCCTCTGTGTGTCCTCTCAAAATTCCCATCTGGAAATCCTAATGACCAATATGATGATATTAGAAGGTGGGACCTGTGGGAGGTGGTTAGGTCATGAGGGTGGCGTCTTCACGAATGGAATCACTCTTCTTATAAAAGAGACCCCACTGAGCTCCATCACCCCTTCCGCCATGTGAGGACATAGTGAAAAGGTGCTGGCTATGAACCAGGAAGAGGGCTGTCACCAGAATGTGTCCATGCTTGTGTCTTGATCTTGCCAGCTTCCAGAACTGTGAGAAATAGATTTCTACTATTTACAAACCACCCAGTGTGTGACATTTTGTTACAGCAGCCCAAATGGACTAAGACAGTTGACATAAAATAGCTACAGTGATTCACACATCCCTGCATGCATGTCCCTTTTTTCTTTCGTTCTTTTCTTTTCTTTTCAGTTTATTTTGAGAGAGAGAGAGAGAAAGAGAGAGAGAGAGAGAGAGTGAGTGTGAGTTCAAGGGTCAAGGGGCAGAGAGTGGGAGAGACAGAATCCCAAGCAGGCTCCACGCTGTCAGCACAGAGCCCACCTGAGGGCTCAAATTCACAAACTGTGAGATCATGCCCCAAGCTGAGATCAAGAGTCGGATGCTTAACTGACTGAGCCACCCAGGCACTGTGTGCATGTTCCTTTACAATGCAACTTTGCCACTCTTCCATATTCTCCTTGAATACGAACTGCCTTTGTAGCTTGTTTTGTGCCAACAGAATATGGCATAGGGATGATGTGCCTGTTCTGACTCTGGGTCTCAATAAGTCTTATGTGCTTTATTTTAGTGAGTAGGAACCCTGCCCAGGCATCATGTGAAAAAGCCTGGGCTAGCCTAATGGCTTATGAGAAATCTCATGGAACAGAGAGGAGCTGTCCCACATGAAGGCTGTCCCAGACCAACCAGAACCCTGGTGACCTGGCAGTTAACAGCAAATGCAAGAGTGAGTCCAACCAAGACCAGAGGAACCATCCAGTTGAGGCCAACCTCAGTTGCCAATCCCCAGAAGTATTAGTTAAATAAATAGTTATCTTAAGCCACTAAGTTTTGGGATGATTTGTTACATGGCAAAAACTAACTGATACAATCTGTATTTATAGACATTTGTTGGAGCAGAGAGACACGGGTCCGGGGAGTTGTGTGGTTTGCATCCATCCATAGCTGATTCCTGGGGATACACCTCGTCATTTCAGCCAATGTATTTAGCTGGAAAATGCATGACCCTAAAACCTATTTTGGTTTCACAGTACAGTTGGAGGGACTTAAATTATTCAGAGAATTGCTTCAAACTACCACTTTACTTGTGAACAAAAGCTACTGTGAGATTCTTAAATTAGTCATCCCAGACTCTGGGATTTCATCTCTAGTAAAATGACCAAAAATTAGGGACGATAAGTCTACCATTTTTTCCCTGGTAAGAAATATTTAAACACACATATGCGTGCATACACACACACACACACACACACACACACACACACACACACTCACTGATAAAGATAAGACTAACATAATTGAGAAAGTGAATTATTATACAAATAGAGTACACAACCTTTAAAAGAGGTGCTTACAGAACATCTATTTCATCAACCATAATTTTTCTCCATTTTCTATGGACCAGTGGAAACTTAAGTATGGAAAACTTCAGTATTGTTCTTCAGACTGACATTTGAGATACCAAATCGTTTCAAAGGCTATGGATGGTGAAATCAGTTATTCTGTCTTTTAATTTCTCTTCTTACCCCCTATGTTGTTCTTCATAATTGCATTTCAGCCTCCTCCTTTATCCAAGCCAATGACCCTACAGGGTACATATGTCTGTCTGTCTGTATTTTAAATATGTATTTAAGACCTTGGGTCCTAAATGGAGGCAGAGCTTTGGCTACTGGTCTCAGAAACAATTATTGCCTCTATTTCTATAGAACCACCTAAGTTCATAACTTTTCTCTCACTGCAGAACAAGGGGAGAACATGGGTCTTATGATGAAGGAATTGGTTTCTTTTTTTTTAAGTTTATTTATTTGTTTTGAGAGGGGGAGAGGCAGAAAGATGGGGAAAGAGAGAATCCCACGCAGGCTCCACCCTGTCAGCGCAGAGCCCCATGTAGGGTTTGATCTCAGGAGCTGTGAGATCATACCCCCAGCCGAGATCAGGAGTTGGATACTTAACCGACTGAATCACCCATGTGCCCTGAGAACTATTTGTAAAGACAATCTACCAGGAGGAGCCAAGATGGTGGAACAGCATGGAAGTCTTTTCGCACATCACGTCCATGAAATACAGCCAGATCAACACTAAACCACCCTGCACACCTAGAAAACAGATTTGAGGATCAACACAACTATCTGCACAACCTGAACCACAGAAATCAGCAGGTATGTGGGGCAGAGAGGTGAACTGGGGGAGGGAGAAGCCGCTGAGAGCAGGGAGCTGTTATTGCCTGCAGAGAGAGGATGGGGGTGGGGGGAAGCACACCCCCCACCCCCAACAGCAGCTGGAGAAAAGTGGAAACAGCCACAGGGACTGAACTAAAGGGGAGAAAGGAGAAAGGAGAGAGTTTAAATTCCATTAAGACTCTATAAACAGGGGATCGCAGAATCTGAAACTCCGCAGCTGGTTACCTGGTGCTGCTATGGTGGGAAGGGTGAAGCCTGGGGCCAGATGCGTGTTGTGATTTTCCATGATCCCTGAAACGCTGCTGCTACACGATCGCGTGCACTTTCTCTGGGGCGGGCTGGCGCCCAGCCACAGTCTCTGGCGACGGCAGCAGCAGAGTCCCATGAACGGTCCCGGGTGAGACGGCACCCAGCCATTGCTCGGGGAGACCCTCCCGGAGAGGATCTGAGCGGGTCCGAGCCGCGGTCCCTCCGAAGTGAGGGGTCGGGAAACACAGCCGCGTAGGAAATAAAGCTCAGGAGGTAAGTGCCGCCTGGCAACCTGATGGCTTGCTCACGGACAGTGTAGAAGTGGGAGCAGAAGAAGCCAGAGACAAAGGATGGGTGCGGGATTGCTGGCCGGGTAGAGCACAGAGTTTCCATACTAGAGACTGGGCAGCTGGATGACGCCATTTTTACCGCTGCCACGCATGCGCATACACACCTGTAAGCGCCACAACAATCCTCTCCAGTGAGCTGAGCAGCGCCATCTAGTGGAGAACGAAGTCATTACCCTAAGCCCCGCCCAACTGGGCCAACCTCGCTCTTCAGTAACACAAGTCTCTCCGCCTGCTTAGTTTACGAACTATAAAGTGTTTCATAGTTTGACTTCTAGGGGAAAACGAAGTGATTTCAATCATATTTCAGCCTGTTCGGTGGTCCATCTATTCAGTTTTCTTTTTTTTCTTTTTCACTTCTTTTTCTTGAATACAGAAAGACAAAAAATTTATTTTTATTTTCAATTTTTATTGAAAATATTTTTCTTTATTTTTTCTACTATATTTTTTACTTTTTTTGTAAAGTTTTCAAATTCTATTTTACTTCATCATTTCATTTTATTCTATTTCATTGTATTCATTTTCTCAAATTTTCAAACATTTTCCTTTTTTATCTCCCCCCCCCTTTTTTCTCTAATCTATCAAGCTCCTTTCAATAACCAGACCAAAACACACCTACAGTCTGGCATCATTTATTTGATTTGTGTGTGTGTGTGTGTGTGTTGTTTTTAATTTTTTCATTTTAATTTTTTTTTTTTTGCTTTATCAATTCCTTTTCTTCCTTCAAAATGACAAACTGAAGGATTTCACCCCAAAAGAAAGAGAAGAAAGAAATGACAGCCAAGGACTTAATCGACACAGATCCAAGCAAGATGTCTGAACCAGAATTTAGAATCATGATAATAAGAGTACTAGTTGGGGTCGAAAATAAATTAGAATCCCTTTCTGCAGAGATAAAAGAAGTAAAAGCTAGTCCGGAGGAAATAAAAAATGTTATAACTGAGCTGCAACCTCGAATGGATACCCTGGCAGCAAGAATGGATGAGGCAGAGCAGCAAATTAGCAATACAGAGGAAAAACTTATGGAGAATAATGAAGCAGAAAAGCAAACAGCGAAGGCAAAAGAGCATGATTCAAGGATTAGAGAAATCAGTGACTCATTAAAAAGGAACAACATCAGAATCATAGGGGTCCAAGAAGATGAAGAGAGAGAAAAAGGGGCAGAAAGGTTATGTGAGCAAAGCATAGTGGAAAACATTCCTAACCTGGGGAAAGACACAGACATCAAAATCCAGGAAGCACAGAGGACCCCTATTCAATTAAATAAAAACGGACCATCAATAAGGCATATCATAGTCAAATTCACAAAATACTCAGGCAAGGAATGAATCATGAAAGCAGCAAGGGAAAAAAAGTCCTTAACCTACAAGGGAAGACAGATCAGGTTTGCAGCAGACCTAGCCACAGAAACTTGGCAGGCCAGAAAGGAGTAGCAGGATATATTCAATGTGCTGAATCAGAAAAATATGCAGACAAGAATTCTTTACGCAGCAAGGCTGTCATTCAAAAGAGAAGGAGAGATTAAAAGTTTCCCAGACAAACAAAAATTAAAGGAGTTAGTGACCATCAAACCAGCCCTGCAAGCAATTTTAAGGGGGACTTGCTGAGGGGAGAAAAGACGGAAAAAAAATTATCAAAAGCAATAAAGACTAGAAAGTACCAAAGAACACCACCAGAAACTCCAACTCTACAAGAAACAAAATGCCAATAAACTCATATCTTTCAGTACTCACTCTAAACGTCAATGTACTAAATGCTCCAATCAAAAGACAGAGTGTAACAGAATGGATAAGAAAACAAGATCCAGGGGCTCAGTCGGTTAGGCATCTGACTTTGGCTCAGGTCATGATCTCATGGTCTGTGACTTTGAGCCCCACGTCGGGCTCTGTGCTGACAGCTCAGAGCCTGGAGCCTGCTTTGGATTCTGTGTCTCCCTCTCTCTCTGCACCTCCCCTACTTGTACTCTGTCTCTCGCCGTCTCTCAACAATGAATAAATGTTAAAAAAAATTAAAAAAAGAAAAGAAAACAAGATCCATCTATATGCTGTTTACAAGACACTCACTTTAGACCTAAAGACACCTTCAGATTGAAAGTAAGGGGATGGAGAACCATCTATCATGCTAATGGTTGACAAAAGAAAGCCTGAGTAGCCATACTTGTATCAGACAATTTAGACTTTAAAATAAAGACTGTAACAAGAGATGAAGAAGGGCATTATACCATAATTTAAGGGTTCTACCCACCAAGAAGACCTAGCAATTGTAAACATTTATGCTCCAAATGTGAGAGCACCCAAATATATAAATCAATTAATCACAAACATAAAGAAACTCATTGATAATAATACCATAATAGTAGGGGACTTAAATACCCCACTTACAGCAATGGACACATCATCACAGCAATGGACACATCCTGACACAGAAAATCAACCAGGAAACAATGGCTTTGAATGACACACTGGGCCAGATGGACTTAACAGATATATTTAGAACATTTCATCCTAAAGCAGAGGAATATACATTCTTCTCCAGTGCACATGGAACATTCTCCAGAATAGATCACATACTGGGACACAAATCAGCCCTCAAAAAGCATAAAAAGATCAAGATCATACAGTGCATATTTTCAGACCACAACGCTATGAAACTCGAAATCAACCACAAGAAAAAGTTTGGAAAAATAACAAATACTTGGAGACTAAAGAACATCCTACTAAAGAATGAATGGGCTAACCAAGAAGTTAAAGAGGAAATTTAAAACTACATGGAAGCCAATGAAAATGATAACACCACAACCTGGAACCTCTGGGATGTAGCAAAGGCAGTCAAAAGAGGGAAGTATATAGCAATCCAGGCCTTCCTAAGAAGGAAGAAAGGTCTCAGATACACAACCTAACCTTACACTTTAAAGAACTGGAAAAAGAACAGCAAATAAAACCTAAAACTATCAGAAGACAGGAAATAATAAAGATTACAGCAGAAATCAATGGTATTGAAACTAAAAAACAAATACAATAGAACGGATCAATAAAACCAGAAGCTGGTTCTTTGAAAGAATTAACAAAATTGATAAACCCCTAGCCAGTTTGATCACAAAGGAAAAAGGAAAGGACCCAAATAAATAAAATCAAGAATGAAAGAGGAGAGATCAGAACCAACACAGACGAAATAAAAAACAATAATAAGAGAATGTTATGAGCAATTATATGCCAATAAAATGGGTAATCTGGAAGAAATGGACAAATTCCTACAAACATATAAACTACCAAACTGAAACAGGAAGAAATAGAAAATTGAACAGACCCATAACCAGTAAAGAAATCAAATTAGTAATAAAAAAATCTGCCAAAAAACAAGAGTCCAGGGCCAGATGGCTTTCCAGGGGCATTCTACCAAACATTTAAGGAAGAGTGAACACCTATTCTCCTGAAGCTGTTCCAAAAAATAGAAATGGAAGGAAAACTTCCAAACCCTTTCTATGATTCCAGAATTACTTTGAATCCAAAACCGGACAAAGGCCCCACGAAAAAGCAGAACTATAGATCAATTTCCCTGATGAACATGGATGCAAAAATCCTCAACAAGATATTAGTGTACCTGATCCAACAATCCATGAAGAAAATTATTCACCACGACCAAGTGGGATTTATACTTGGGATGCAGGGCTGGTTCAATATCTGCAAAACGATCAATGTGATTCATCACATCAATAAAAGAAAGGACAGGAACCACATGATCCTGTCAGTAGATGCAGAGAAAGCATTTGACAAAATACAGCATCCTTTTTTGATAAAAACCATTAAGAAAGAAGGGATAGAAGGATGATACCTCGAGATCATAAAAGCCATATATGAAAAGACCCAACACTAATATATCATCCTCAGTGGGGAAAAACTGACAGCTTTCCCCCCAAGGTCAGGAACAAGACAGGGATGTCCACTCTCAGCACTGTTATTCAACATATTATTGCAAGCCTTAGTCTCAGCAGACAACACAAAGAAATAAAAGACATCCAAATGGGCCAGGAGTAGGTTAAACTTTCAGTCTTCGCAGATGACATGATACTCTATATGGAAAACCAAAAAGATTCCACCAAAACCTGCTAGGACTGATCCATGAATTCAGCAAAGTGTCAGGATAGAAAATCAATGCACAGAAATCAGTTGCATTCCTATACACCAACAACGAAGCAACAGAAATAGAAATCAAGGAATCAATCCCATTTACAATTGCCCCAAAACCCATAAAATACCTAGGAATAAACCTAACCAACGAGGTGAAAAATCTATACACTGAAAACTATAGAAAGCTTATGAAAGAAATTGAAGAATACACAAAAAAAATGGAAAAGTATTCCGTGCTTCTGGATAGGAAGAACAAATATTGTTAAAATGTCAATACTACCCAAAGCAATCTACATATTTAAGGCAATCCCTATCAAAATAACACCAGAATTCTTCACAGAGCTAGAACAAACAATCCTACAATTTGTTTGGAACCAGAAAAGACCCTGAATAGCCAAAGCAATCTTGAAAAAGATAACCAAAGCAGGAGGCATCACAATCCTGGACTTCAAGCTGTATTACAAAGCTGTAATTATGACGACAGTATGGTAGGGGCATAAAAACAAACACTCAGATCAATGGAAAAGAACAGAGAACCCAGAAATGGACCCACAAACGTAGGGCCAACTAATCTTTGACAAAGCAGGAAAGAATATCCATTGGAATAAAGACAGTCTCTTCAGGAAGTCACGCTGGGAAGACTGGAAAGTGACCTGTAGAAAATGAACCTGGACCACTTTCTTACACCATACACAAAAATAAACTCAAAATGGATGAAAGACCTCAATGTAAGACAGGAAGCCATCAAAATCCTTAAGGAGAAAGCACGAAAAAACCTCTTTGACCTTGGCCGCAGCAATTTCTTACTCAACATGTCTCTGGAGGCAAGGGAAACAAAAGCAAAAATGAACTATTGGGACCTCATCAAGATGAAAAGCTTCTGCACAGCGAAGAAAACAATCAGCAAAAGTAAAAGGCAACTGACAGAATGGGAGAAGATATTTGCAAATGACATATCAGATAAAGGGCTAGTATCCAAAATCTATAAAAGTTATCAAACTCAACACCCAGAAAACAAAAAATCCAGTGAAGAAATGGGCAAAAGACATGAATAGACATTTTACCAAAGAAGACATCCAGATGGCCAACCGACACATGAAAACAATGCTCAATATCACTTATCAGGAAAACACAAATCAAAACCACAATGAGATACCACCTCACACCTGTCAAAATGGCTAACGTTAATAAATCAGGCAACAACAGATGTTGGCGAGGATGTGGAGAGAGGATCTCTTTGGCATTGCTGGTGGGAATGCAAACTGGTGCAGCCACTCTGGAAAACAGTATGGAGTTTCCTCAAAAAAATTAAAAATAGAACTACCCTACGACCTAGCAATGGCACTACTAGGTATTTATCCAAGGGATAGAGGTGTGCTGTTTCAAAGAGAAATATGCACCCCAATGTTTGTAGCAGAACTATCGACAGTAGCCAAAGTATGGAAGAGCCCAAATGTCCATCGATGGACGAATGGATAAAGAAGATGTGGTGTATATACAATGGAGTATTACTCGGCAATCAAAAAGAATGAAATATTGCCATTTGCAACTACATGACTGGAACTAGAGGACATCATGCTAAGTGAAATTCGTCAGTCTGAGAAAGACATGTATCGTACGACTTCACTCATATGAGAACTTTAAGAGACAAAACAGATGAACACAAGGGAAGGGAAGCAAAAATAATAAAAAACAGGGAGGGTTCAAAAACATAATAGACTCCTAAATATGAGAACAAACAGGGTTACTGGAGGGGTTGTGGGAGAAGGGATGGGCTAAATCAGCAAAGGGCATTAAGGAATCTATTCCTTAAATCATTGTTGCACTATATGCTAACTAACTTGGATGTAAATTAAAAAAATAAATAAAATTAAAATAAAAGAAAAGAGAATAGGGGTGCCTGGGTGGCTCAGTCGGTTAAGCATCCGACCTCGGCTCAGGTCATGATCTCGCGGTCTGTGGGTTTGAGCCCTGCGTTGGGCTCTGTGCTGACAGCTCAGAGCCTGGAGCCTGTTTCAGATTCTATGTCTCCTTCTTCCTCTGACCCTCCCCTGTTCATGCTCTCTCTCTGTCTCAAAAATAAATAAATGTTAAAAAAAATTTAAAATAAAAAAAAACCAGAGAATATACCAAAATTCTTCTTGCTATGGGAGTGTCTGGGTGGCTCCATTGGTAAAACTTGATCTCAGCTCAGGTCTTGATGTCATGGTTGTGAGTTCAAGACCAGCATTGGACTCCACACTAGGCGTAAAGCCTACTCAGAAAAAAAATTATTCTTGCTATGTTACTGAGAATGCTTACATGTTGCTGGGATGTCCCCTTCGAGAAGCCTTTGCCTGTGTAGGCTGAGCGAAACATCCTCCTGTAAGTTCCCACACGCTTGGCCTCTCATTCTGCCAGAGTTGCATCCCCTACATAGAGGACAGGCTGCAGAAGTGGTGAGGCCCTGTGTTCAGAAATCATTTGAGTTCCAAGGTAACGGCAGAGCAGCAGACAAAGCATGGGGCCCTCCTGAGCATGGGTTGCTGCATGGAGAGCAAGGATCTTGTCTCAGCCTTCGGTCTCCCCAGGGCTCAGGGCAGTGCCTGACACCTGCTAGCCTCCTTCAGGTTGCCTGTCATAAGAGTGACTCTTTACTAAGCACTGCCTAAGGTCCGTTTCACTGTGCCAAGCGCTCTATGCAAGATATGGGGTGTTTGTAATATTAGAAGATATGGAGTGTTTGTAATATTCCTGGGGAAAGCACCCCTCTTTTTTTTTAAGTTTTTATTTATTTATTTATTTATTTATTTATTTATTTATTTATTTATTATTTATTGAGAGAGTGCACCTGTGCATGGCGGAAGGGCAGAGAGAGAGAGAGAGAGAGAGAGAGAGAGAGAGAGAGAGAGAAAGAATTCTAAGCAGGCTCTCCACACTGTCAGCGTCGAGTCCAACACAGGGTTGAACTCATGAACCATGAGATCATGATCAGAGCTAAAATCAAGAGTCAGAGAGGCTTAACGGACTGAGCCACCCAGGTGCCCCAGGAAAGCACCGTTCCTATCCACATCTGATAGATGGGGAAACTCAGGCTTAGAAAGGTTAAGTGACTCATTTGAGGCCATAAACCTCATATGAGAAAGAACTAGGATTTCAACACGGGGCAGTTCTCAATCGATTTCGCAGTGTCTGCTCATCCACAGTGTTCGTTTGTGGCAACTGGGAGGTGCTACTGGCATCTAGTGGGTAGAGTCCAGGGATGCTGCTGAACCTTCTACGATGCACAGGACAGCCCCCGACACCAGCTCCCCACAGCACAGAATGATCCACTCTAAAATGTCAAGATCACTGGGGCACCTGGGTGGCTCCGCCCGGTAAGCGAGTACTTTGGCTCAGGTCACGATCTCATGGTCTGTAAGTGCGAACCACTCATTCGGGTCTGTGCTGACAGCTCAGAGCCCGGAGCCTGCTTCAGATTGTGTGTCTCCCTCTCTCTCTCTCTGCCCCTCCCCCACTCACTCTGTCTCAAAAATAAATGAACATTTAAACAATGTTAGATAACAGGGGGCGCCTGGGTGGCACAGTCGGTTAAGCCTCCAGCTCTTGATCTCGGCTGAGGTCATGATCTCACAGTTTGTGGGTTCCAGTCAGGCTCTATGCTGACAGCTCAGAGCCCGGAGCCTGCTTCAGATTCTGTGTCTCCGTCTCTCCCTGCCCCTTCTCTGTTCATACTCTGTCTCAGTCTCAAAAATAAATAAATACTACAATGTATTTATTATTCTTCTTAAATGTACTTTAAATTGACGTGCACCTGAAATGTTTCTGCCCATGAAGCCAAGTGTGGACGTGTCGTTATTTTTTTCTGACACACATTAAAAGTAAATATAAAATTGTTAAAAAAAAACATGTTTGGGTACCACCAAAAAACCTCTCACCTACTACTTGTAGTCTGGGGAAACCCAACTTTAGACCCGCTTCACTTCTCTTGTAGTTTATCTTTTATCTTCCTTTATCTTTTCAGAAAAAGAGAATAAAATACATCAAATCAGTGTGTTGCCCCCGCAAGGCAAGGAGCTGGCCACATTTTGGCTTCTGTTGGAGAAAGTCATCCAGGGGACATGGCCTCCAGTTGACCCCTGAGCTGGAGGTGGGCAATCAGAGGCTCGTCACCCCCTCCTCTGTCCTTGCAATGTATATTCCACCCACTGTTCTGGTACTAGGAGTCTGCTTCAAGGATGCAGCCTTGGGAGAGCAAAGTGCTGTTAAGACCATGTGGACAATATACTACTGACCCCCGTTGCGAGCTCTGTGTAATATAAACTTGTAAGATTCTGGCAGGCAGTTGCAGAGATCCACTCGCCTTGCAGGGCCCAGGGAAGGCCTTGTAAGTTCCCTAGCTTATTACCCCCGCCACCCGCCCATCTGGAGACATCTGCCCCCTTCTTTGGTCTCTCCTTACGCTCTGTATATGGGAGTTTAGTTTTGATTCCCCGCCCCCCCTCCAGCCCCCAGGTAGCTCTTAAGGTTTCGAACCAACAGCTTCCGAGTCCTCTCATTTCTTTTTTCTCAAGGCTAACAGTTGCTAAGAAACCTTTTTGAAACCCTAAAAGCCACCTGATGAGGACTATTCACAATCAACGCCTTCAGGTGAGGGCCACAACACAAATAGTCTGATTTGTGGAGTTGCTTATAGAGGGACACGGGCTCCGAGTCCTGGTGAGCAAACCTCCTTTGTAACATCGCTCCTTCCCCCTTAATTGTTGGGAGTACGGTTGCAGGCTCCTTGCAAATGGTGCTGCAGACTGACATAATTAAGCCTAGAGCAAACGAGATTCTTCTTTAGGTATTAAAAGTGCCTGTCTTGTAAATAATGTCATCATCTCTTTCATAGAAAGCACTTTCATTAAGAGCTGCGTTTTAATTTCAACACATTTGCATGAATTCATTTGGGTAGTGGTGGGGGGTGGTCTTTGATGATGATTTTTCATCTTCCATGAACTTGACAGGTGTTTCAATTAGGAAGTTAATAACCATCCCCCCCACACCGCACCCCTCCCCGTGAGGAACCCTGAAAGAAATGTTTTCTCAACCACGTGTTCTAAATGGGGACATGTTCTCAATAATCACACACCTATTAGGCGGCAGTGACTCTATTTACTGAGTTGACATACCCAGAGGAAAGTGGCTTTCTTCCTTTAAAGAGCAAAATGAGCCTGATTCCCCCCTTCTTGTACATATTTTTCAAAGGCTTGGGAAACAGGTGTGGGCGATATTCCAGAGGGGCAGGCGGAAACAGCAAGGGAATTCGCTTTGGGTGAAGCTCACAGGGGGAGCAGGTTTAGAGTTTGGGATCTGGCAAATAAGCCGCGAAGGTCGGTCTATTAGGTCGGCTTCTTTCTGAAGCAGGCTCCCTGCACTCTCCTTGTGACAAACAGGGGGCAGTCTCTGTTAATTAAAGCCGGGAACAGCAGCCAGAGTGAGTCTCCTCTGAGAACCGGACTCAAATGTTCTGGTGACAGGCAATATTTTACAGAGATTGGAGACATTCTAAAATGGACTTTGCTGTCTAGATTTTGTCTCTTTTGGCGAAGGTGCTTTTTTTTCCTCTTTCTTAAAATCAAATTTAGAAGTATCTGAACACCCCCAACTCGTGTGGGAAGGTGTCTGTGACCTATGCTTCTACCAGGCCACTGACCTAGGCTCCCAGCCCTATGCTTGCTGGGAGGTGCCTTGGTGGGGTGCGGTGGGGGTGGGCAAGCAGGAAAGCAGAGGTTAGGAGTCTGGCATTCTGCACCCAGCCCTGGCTTTCCCATTTGCTGACCATGTGACCTTGGGACAAAGCCCTTAACCTCTTTGAGCCTCAGCTTCCTGGACCTCGGCAGGCCTGCTGGAACAGTCCTTTCCTATTCTGATTTAGTGCCTAGAAATATCCCAATCCCTCTGCATGGTCCTGACAGCAGAAACTCCATTGTCTGTTCCTGTCGTACGGGTTCCTTTCCTCCCTTGGTTTAACACCAACGGTCTTGCGTAAGAGAGCTTAGTAAGTTAATCAAAACAGCCTCTAAGTATTTTTTGAGTGTTTGTCATGCTTCTCGCTGCTGTAGGTGCTGGGAGATGCTGCAGGAATCAAGGCCCCTTTCTGTCCTGGAGTTTACCAATCGACGTGCGGAGACAGGAGACAGGCAAAAACCAAATATATAACGTAATGTCAGATGGACAGGGAGTCTGGAGGCCTATTTTAGGAAGGCACTACCTGGAATGGTTAGAACACAGACCCAGGAGTCACATTTGTTGGGTCAAATGCCAACTGGGTAGCGTCCCTTGCTGCACTACTGTGGGCAATTGGTTTAATTGCTTTGGGCCTCAGTCTCTCCCTCTGTTGTGTGGGCCCGGTAATATTACCTAGAGATAGAGTTAAATAAGATCAGTCACTCAAGTGGTTTAGCAACTATTCCCAGATTGTCTGCGAGATGCCAGGCACTGCTTTGAGCATCTGTGAGGAGGTGATTTTAGAAAAGACAAGCTTAGTGGGTATGTTGTAAGCATCGAATAAATGTCAGCTATCATTAGCTCTCACACACCAATGCTTGTGTTTGTAGAGGCTCACACAGTGGTGGTGGGTGTGGGTCGACAGACATGTCACACTACCCTATTTCGGGAACCTCATTCCGATGGCTCTGATGCATTTAGACTGAACAATCTCACACCTGGTCCAGGTGGGTTTGAGACAAAATACAGCCCATAATTCAGTGAGTCTCCGAGGGCTGGCATGCTCCTGGATATGCTGGGTCAGGGTCGGCATGGTTCGTATTTTCCTGGAATAGGGTCATTCTATGCTAGTCTTTCGGAAGACAGTAGGTGACATTCTTCGAAGAGAAGGCACAATTAGCTTAGCTCCCTGTCATTCTGAGAAAACTTACAAGAGAGGCCAGCAGCCAACTCTCTAGCATGCTTTTTCAGTTAAAGAGAACCCACTATGTCATTTTATACGTGGTCCGACTTTTTGGTGCTTTGAAAATGCCTCGAGAAGGCCCTGACTGAAGCCCAGGGCAGGGGGTGGGGTGGTTGGAGGCATCATTTCCCTGCAGATCGCCCAGCCGACTGCGAAGTGTATACTTAGTTAATGCAATTAAAAAAACAAAAACGCAGGGGCGTGTGGAGATCTAAATTCGGTGTGGCAGCTTTGGTGCAAATGCTGTTTGGGGGGCTATTGGAGTCAAATTCAAGCAGAGGACAGAAGTGGGAGAAATGAGAGAGGGCCGACGGATGGCTGGAATCTGCTGAGTGGAGAGGGCAGATTTGGAAATGCTGACGGGCGACGACCGGAGGCTGGAAGCCGAGGAAGCAAGGCCGGACTGCGCCACATCGGGTGAGGATATCTGGGGGGCTCCGTGAGCACAGGCGCCAGCCGTCTCCGGAGACCCACGCGCGGACTCCAGGCGCGGGAGGGTGGCTGAAGCTAGGTGTCCAGGCCTTGCGTTGCACCTGATCTGGGCGCGCAGAGGAGGCGCGGCGGTGTGCCCTCCTGTGGAACGCAGGGAACGCCGCGAGGTCATAGAGGGACAGAAGTGGCAGGTCCTGGGGCCTAGGAGAGTCCCAAGGAAAGACGTTCCAGGACGTGGGACGTGCCCCTGCCTGGTCTGCTCTCTCCCTACCCCCTGCGCTTCTTCGACTTCACTTCATCTCACGGCCTTCTCCCGGGGGTGCTGACCTCGGGGCCAGTGGCTTGCCACCCCGCCTTCCCAGCTGAGCCTTGGTCCTCGGCAAGTCCCAGGGAGTAGAACCATCCCGGATGCGCGCCTGGCTGGAGGGCGCATTCGGGGGAAAGGAAGGGCGAGGCGCCCCGTGCACCATGGAGGGGCGATCCTGATCAGTCTGTACCCTAGTCCGCCTTGGAGTGGAAGCCACTTAGTCTGTCCCTAACCCCTCCGAGTCCCCTCTTCCCTGGAGGGCAGATTGGAGCCGCAGCTCCTCCGCACGCACGCCTGAAAAAGCCACGGGCGGAGCCGCCTCTTCGCCCGGAACAGGTCTGAGCCGTGCCTCCCTCCCGGAGAGGGCGCGGGAGGTCCCGCAGCTATCCTCCACCTGCCGGGAAACCCGAGCGGTGCCTTCAGCCCCGGTGGCTGCCGAAGCTCCCTCCTCCCCGCCCGCCAGCCTAGCTCAGCTCCGCACGCCCCCCAACTCGCTCCCGCCCCCCCCCCCCCGCCCGCCCGAGTCACCTCTTCCGCGCCCCCGCCCCTCTCGAGCTCGCGCCCGTTCCACCCCCCCTTCCCTCCTCTGCCCGCCCTCCTTCCCCTCCCCCTCCCCCTCTCCTCCTGCCCTCCCTTCATTCCACAAGTGTTGCTTCGCTCTCTCCAGCGCACTTGGCGAGCTGGAGAGGTGAGAGGGATCCTGCGAGCCGGCGCAGGGCGGCGAGTCCGGAGCCGCCGGCTAAGGCGAGGCGCGGACAGACCGACGCTCCCCTGCTCTCCGGCCCCCGCCTCTCCCCGTAGCCGGCCGGACCTGCACCCCGCGCTTGCCCCCGCTCATCCTCCCCCCGCCCGGTCAGGCGCGCTCCTCCCCGGCCGGCCCCTCGGCGCGCGGCGCGCTGGAGGCGAACGCGGGCTGAGCCGAGCGCAGTGGCCGCCGACCACCGAGCGCCCCGCGCCGCTCCCTGCATGTGCGGCCCGCGGCGGCTCGCAGCCCCCGGCAGCAGCCTCGGCAGCTTCGGCCGCGCCTCGAGAGGCGGCTGCAGCGGCTCCAGCGGCGGCCGAGCGGCCGAGCCCGGGCTGGGAGACACGATGCGCCGCGTCCTCCGGCTGCTCCTCGGCTGCTTCCTCACCGAGCTGTGCGCCCGCGTGTGCCGGGCGCAGGAGCGAGCGGGGCACGGGCAGCTGGCGCAGCTGGGCGGCGTGGTAGTGCTGGCGGGGGGCAACCGGTCCGGGGCCGCCTCCGGAGAGGCCGGCGAGGGCGCGGGGGCCTCGGACGCGCCCCCGACCCGGGCGCCCACGCCGGACTTCTGCCGGGGCTACTTCGATGTCATGGGCCAGTGGGACCCGCCGTTCAACTGCAGCTCGGGCGACTTCATCTTCTGCTGCGGGACTTGTGGCTTCCGGTTCTGCTGCACATTTAAGAAGCGGCGACTGAACCAGAGCACCTGCACCAACTACGACACTCCGCTGTGGCTCAACACCGGCAAGCCCCCCGCACGCAAGGACGACCCCCTGCACGACCCCACGAAGGACAAGACCAACCTGATCGTTTACATCATCTGCGGGGTGGTGGCCGTCATGGTGCTTGTAGGCATCTTCACCAAGCTGGGGCTGGAGAAAGCGCACCGGCCGCAAAGGGAGCACATGTCCAGGTGGGCTGCCTCCCCTCCCCCCGCCGCCTCCCCTCCAGGCGCCCCTCTCCCTCGTCTTCCCTCTCCACCTTTCCCTGGGCAATGGCGCTTCCCTCCTCCCCCCCCCCCCCCCCCCCCGCGTCTCCGCTGGGGGAGGTCGCCCGGGAAGCCAACTTCGGCTCCCCGCGCGGAGAGGGGGCGCTGGGCTCCGCACAGGTGTGGATTGGAGCGCGTGTGTGTATGGGGGGGGGTCTCTGCACCCGTCACCCTCCCGCCGCCCCCTCCCGCCTAGGATTGAAGCGTGTCTGAGACACACACAGCCCGGGAGCCCGCGGCCCCGGAGTCTTGGGTTTTGGGGAGGGGTCTACCCCTCGGATTCCAGACGCTAGCTTCTAGGTAAACAGGGCAGGCGGGCCCGAAAGGGAAGGGGGGCGTGTGTGAGCCCGCGCGCGCGCGCGTGTGTGTGAGGGAGGGAAGGAGTGTGTGCCGCCTGCAACTCGTAAGGCTCGCGAAAAAGAGGCGAGGGAGGTGGAGAGAGAGAGAGAGAGAGGGGAGGGAGGGCGAGAACAAAAGCCTTGCCTGGAGCGGCCGCCTCTCTCTCCCTGAGCTGCCAGGTCCCCGGAATCGGGACCTCGGTTCCCTCCCGGCCACCCGCACCCCTCGCCCCTTTCCGCCGTCGCCACTTCTCCCTGCTGGGGGCCGGGGCCTTCGCCGCTCGCTGCGCCCCTTGCAGGGGGTTGGCGCGGACTCCAAGGGCGGGAGCCCCCCTCCCGCCCCCCTGATTCGTCAACTTTCCTGGTTGCCTTATTCATTATGCAAGTCCCAGCGCCAGCAAGTCGCAGCAGATGGGAGAAGGCATTTGGGGATTAATGGAGCTATTTGCCTTTTGCTTTTTTTAAAAGTGTCTAAATTGATTCGCACAACCCAGTAACTTTGGAGGCCGAGAACGCAACCCCCAGGACTCAGCCCCCAGACCCGACGGAGGCCAGGGTTGGCGTGAGGTCTGGGCGGGCGGGGTTGGGGAGCGACTGGCGGTCTTGGAAAGGCTGGATGGCTGGGCGCTAGCTAGCTCGATCTTCTTGCCGAGTGTAGGCAACGGGGGTCGCCATGGGTCCCCCCCCCACAGACACACACCCTCCCCACACCTCCGGCGGGGGCCCATGTGTGCTCGTGTGGATGCACGAGCTCCGTGCGCCTGCCTAAAAAATCTGAACAAAGAGACCCACCAAAAATAGGCGAAGGAACATTACCACCTCACTAGTAATTATTTTCTATTTATACGCAGAGTATCCGATGATTCTTTCTTTTTTTTCCCCAGAGGGGAGGGATTTGGGGCAAGAGGTGAGGAAGTTCCTCTTGGTTTGGGTCAGCAGGGAGGGGTCGGTGGATGTTGGGGTCTTGAAGCACAAAAGTAAGCTTCCAGGGGATTCAGGAAACCCTGACCCACTGAGCGAGTAACACGCTGGCCCCGCCCACCTCCTGCACCCCCAAGAAGCCCTGTCGCCAGCCCCACAGGCCGGAGTTTCACTTCCCCGCAGTCCCCGCCAGTCCCTGTAGCTTCCCGGGGTCTGTGTTGAGGTGAAGGAAGAGTACCGAGGCAGGACTGCGGCAGGCGGCGGGTGTCGCCTTGGTAGGGAGAGAGTCCCCCAGGGATAGGTAGCCTGCCTTGCAGATTCGGGTTAATTCCTCTGCTGAAGTATCCACTGAGCCTTTCCCTTGCAAACCAGCGCTTACAGAAGCCCTCCTGGGTGTTTGGGTGGGGGGTGGAGGAGGGGAGGAAAGGCGGGAGAAGGGGAGGTGGGAGGGTGCCAGCGGAGCTAAGGGTGGGCGGCTCCTTTGGCCTGCGGCGGGAGAAGGTGATGTGTGATCTTCAGGCTCCGCGTGATCTGGGTATTCCTGTCGAGAGCGCGCCACCGCCGACCTGAGGGCCCAGGAGCGACTCCCATTCCTGTCCTGCCACCTTGCAGCTCTTGTTTGGAGAAAAAGAGTCCCCCCCCCCCCCCCCCCCCCGGCTTGGTCAGTTGTGGCCACTTCTGCAGGGACCACTAAAGGGCTGCTTGGGGGTGGCATCGCGGGGCACCCAGTGCTCTGATAACAGAGCCTGGCCGCAGGACTCTCCGGGTACACTTTGGAAATTCCAGAATGCGGTAGAAGTACATTCTCTTGAAGAGCAAGGATAGTTGATTTTTATTGGCAGTTTCCACCCTGTGGTTTTCAACCCCAGCTGCTGTTTAGGACCACCTGGAGTGCTTTAAAAAAAAAAAAAATCGTGTTGCTAGGGGCCCCGCCCTCGACAATTTCCTTCAGAATCTCTAGGGTTGCTGAGTCTGTGTACTTTTGTAAAGCTCTCCAGGTTTTCCAGCCTGTGGACAGTTACCATTACAGAAGATGAAGGAACATTTGCCAAGCACCGTATTAGGGGTGTGTGTGTGTGTGTGTGTGTGTGTGTGTGTGCACGTGCATGTGTGTGTAAACACGCCTTTAGTGTGCACAGCTGCCCTAGGAGACAAGTGCTGTCAATTCCCACTGATAGATGAGAAAATCACGGTTCAGGTTGGATGGCTTCTCCAAGGTCACACAGTTATAACACTGCAGTCCCCAGGCCCCTGATTTCAATGGTGTTTTCAGTGCCAGTGAGCATTGGATGGGGGTGTGGGTGGGGGCTTCCTAAAATGCACATTCTTGTGTTCTGTCCAGAAAGGTTCTGGGCCAGTAAAGGTCTGGGATGAGCCCCAGAAATCCGCATGTAACAGTCTCCCTGAATGGCTCTTCAAAAGTGGCCTTGACGTTCTTGAGGAAGACCGTTCTTGAGTTTGGGACTATTTTTTACATTCTTGGGAATGGATGAATTAATCCAAGGCCACTCCCTTATTTGCATTTGGTTGTGTGTTTTCAGCACGTATTTCTGCTTTGTGTATTTGTGGTGCTGGGGGCTGCCCCAAGGACCATCCAAATGCATGTTGCACTGTGTGTGTGCAGTTGTTCATTTCAAGTCCCAGCCACAGCCATGAGCTCATTGGGTTTTGCTTGTGGGGGCCAGGGGGTACCTGGGTGGGGTGCACCCAGCCACCTGAGAGCTTCTGGGTGCAATTAACGTCTCAGCCACAGCCTCTTAATTTATTTTGTCTTGGGCTGTGCGGGTCACTGAGATGAGGGGTTCATTCTCATTTCATCGGAAAGCACCCCTAGGTCACCAATTGCTCCTGGTGACCCGTGCGCTTGTGGTATCCCGGAAGAGGCCTCCGTGATGTCAGTTTTCAGACCCAGAGTCCTGGGCATGTTGGCTGCTCCCTTCTGGGCCGACTGGGACCTGATAACAGGAGAAAGCCGCTAACTCCAGGAGCTGCGGGGGTCTCACCCACGATATCAGAAGAGCTTCAGAGACCCTCATTCACCAGCCAGAGCAGCATTACATCCAGCCACTGTGGATCGGAACAAGTGACTGCAAACAGTGGCCAGCTGTGGTTACCCAACCATGCAGGCATGTTTTGTTTGGTCTGCAAGGTGTGGCTATTTATGTATTCTTATTTTTATTTTAAAGTTTCACTCTCTCTGTTTTTTTTTTTTTTTGGTTTGTTTGTTTTTTTTGTTTTTTTTTGTTTTTTACGGTGAAACATTTTGCACATACAAAAGAAAAAACTTGAAACATAAAAATGTCTTTAGGGTTTGTCACTCCCGGTAAGACTGCCATTTGGAGCCGGCTCATTCTCGGTAGTGGGGGGGCTGTTCTGTGCATCGTAGGGGGTCTGGCAGCATGCTTCGACTCCACCCACTATGCCAATAGCACCCCCCTTACAACCCAGCTGTGACAGTCAAAAAAAAAAATGTCCTCAGTCATAGCCACATGTCATCCGGGGGTAGAATCACCCCCAGTTGAGAGTTACTAATCCAGGCCACACAATTATTAGTATTTTGTCATGTTGGCTTTAGTACACACTCTGTATTTTCTTTTCCTCTGTCCCTTTCTCCCTCCCTTTCCTTTTCCTGTGTTTCTTGGCTGAAACATTTGAAAACGAATTGCAGACATGGCACTTCATCCCTAAATACTTCAGCGTGGATTGCCTAAGAACAAGGACATTCTCCCCCACGACACAATCCTAGGATCACCCTCGAGAAGGAGGGCAGAAAGTCTGTCATACCATCAAGTAGCCAATCAGGGTAACATTTTCCTGGTCGTACCAAAGATGTCCTCTGGAGCTTGAGCTCCCAAACTAGGATCCGGTCAAGGCTCACTGCATCTGCCTGTAAAATTTCTTCAGTCTCTGTCATACATTGTGTTTTAAAACCAACTTAGAACTAAGGAGATTTCACGTAGAAATCCCGATTCCTGACTTCTCTTGAGAAATCGGTAGTTTGGACAACACTGATGTGCATTTTCCCAGGGAAGCTGTTGGTTGCCACCCAGTGGTGAGTTCCCTCTTTAGGAAGCTCTCAGGTCGGCCTCTGTCTCCACCCCAACTCTGGAGTCCCTGGAGACTCAGTCGAGCCTACCTCAAGTCAGATGTCTGGAGATTCCATCCAGCCTGGCCGCGTGACCTTGGGAACGTGACTTCACCTCTCTGAGTTTTAGATTCTTGTCTGTAGAATGAGACCCTGGTGATCCCTATGTCCCAGGCTTGTGTGAGGTTTCACTGAGACTGGACTTGGGAGGCCCTTAGCACAGGACCTCTTTATGGTCACTGCTCAGCAAGTTTTACCCCTTTGCCATCACTCTTATTACTGGAATTTTCTACCCCTTACCTGCCAAAGGGGTAAATGTTGTAGTCTGAAACTCAGTACCTAGTCCTTGCCCTGTTCCATCTTTTAAGCTGTGTGGCATTGGTCCAGTCTCCTAACTCCTTCAGAGTTAAGCAGCAGAGGGGGACAGGTTCAGAGTAGGAGAGAAGACCCAGGAATGGCCTCATTAAATGCCTTGCAAAGTGTTGGCCTGGGTGATATGAAAGAAGCCTTGTCCAGCCTGCTATTTCACCACGAGCTTGTGTATCAGTGCTCATTTAATTCCAGGCCCTGCCCCAGTGAGGCAGGCCTTAGGACAGTGTGCCTCTGAAGAGGCACAGATTGCTTTCCGTGAGGATAAACGAGGCCCTGGGGAGTGGAGGACTCAGACTTCCAACCCAGACAGTCTGAGGCCAGGGCACAGGTCCCTGACCACTAGGCTGCACGGCCTTTGAGTGGACACGTGCTGGACTAACGTGCTCTCAGATCGCAAAGAAGTGCTTGCTGTTCTGCAAATGGCGACACGTGCAGGGGGGCCAGTTCAAGGAGCCCCTGTAAGATCAAGACCAGGAGTGTTTCCTGCATCCGCCCCTGGCAGGGCCAGCGCCCTTGGAAGGAGCCGTTGATGAGAAGTGACCTTGGGGGCAGGAATGTGTGTTTGAAGCTCCATACGCTTGAGGCCAGTAGGGAACACATGTCATTATTTTGCCCACCTTCAAACAGAATCAGAAATCCAAGTGGCACATTGCACAGCACAGTGTCCCGGGTGCTTTTCAAACACGCTTCAGAAGAGCTGGAGTCCCTTTTAAAGAGGCGGCATCAACCGATAAACGTCTCCCCTCCTTTTGCCTTTTCTCTCTTCCCGTTGCCCCTTTTCCCTGCATATCTGTGGTTACCCTCTGGCTTTGACCAGCTCCCCAGCTTGGAGAAACCCTTGCAGGCAAATCTTGTTGCCCATGGATAAGTCTCTATAAATTCTTGCTCGTGGCAGGTTACTTCTCTTTGGGCGATGGAGTCCTTGCATTTTAGCAGTCACCTTCAGTGGGGTATATACTTGAACCAGTAAAAGGCACACATTTTAAGTTTAAGTGTGGTTTCAGGAACTTTGCCTCTACCTGTGTAACCACCACTCCAGAAAGTCACCTCATGCCCACGGCCCTTGCGTTCTTGAAAAAGTAAAAGATGCTTCAGAGGAAATGTTCCGGAATCCTATTCAGGTGTTTAAATGTCAGAACATAGTTTAGACCTTGGGATTCCTGGGAGCTTTGAAGCCAGATGAGGAGGTTCTGAGCTCTGTTTGGGAATGTTGGGGTCTTTTATTTGCTCGCTGTGATTGGAAAGTGAAGGAACACCGTATTCTCTTTTTGTTCCTCAAATATGCCAAGCTCATTGCTACCTTGGAACTGTCGCGTTGGCTTGGCTCGAATCCTCTGTCAGACCTCATGTGCTGGCTCCCTCACCATTGAGGTCTCCGCTCTGGTGTCGCCTTCTCCGAGAAGCCGTCCCTGATGACCCTGACGACTCAGTTACCACTGCCCGCCCCCCTCCGGCTCATTGCCTGGTGTTTCTTGCTTCATTTCACATTACAGCCTAAAATTAACTTATTAATTTCCTGGTTTGCTACTTGGTTATCTGTATCTTGCTTTACTGTCCAAAGTAAGGAGTGTGGGGACACCACATCTCTTCTGTTGTATCCTCAGTGCCTAGAACAGTATCTGCCACGGACAAAACCAGTATCTGGTTTCTGACATCATAATTTACAAAAGAAAGTATCTTGTCTTTTGTTCATTCATTCATTCACCCATTCGTGTATTCATTTCATAGGTATTTATTGAGCACCTATGGCATACCTAGTACCGTTTTGAGAGCTATAAGAGAATAGTGACAATACAGACGCAATCCCTGCACTCAAAAGAGCTAATAGTCAAATGGCACGAGACAAGTAACACACGAGTACATCTAGAAAGAAATTGACGCTAAATTGAAACTTAGGAAATTGCCAATATTCAATCATCTATGACCACAAAAATGGCAATGTTTCAAGGTAATTGTTCTGAGCTGGGACAAGAGATGTCAAAGAAAAGTGCAGTTTCTTTTTTTAATTTTTTTTTTTTTTTCAACGTTTATTTATTTTTGGGACAGAGAGAGACAGAGCATGAACGGGGGAGGGGCAGAGAGAGAGGGAGACACAGAATCGGAAACAGGCTCCAGGCTCTGAGCCATCAGCCCAGAGCCCGAAGGTGCAGTTTCTTTAGTAAGGTACCTGTATTAGTTATGGTTCTCCAGAGAAACAAAACCTGTAGGAGATATATATACAGAGAGAGAGAGCAAGAGTGAGATACATGATGTGGACTTGCCATTAGGAAGTCTGAAATCTGCAGAGCTGACATCCCAGTTTGAAGGCTGTCAGGCAGGAAAATTTCCTTTTACTCAAGAGAGGGTGGGACTTTTGTCTCTGCATGCCTTCAACTGATTAGATGAGGCCCACCCGAATGCTAGAGGGCAATGTACTCAGTCTGTTGAATGTCAGTGTTCATCTCATCCAAATGCACATTCTCAGATGCATCCATGATGACATTTGACCAAATATTTGGGCACCCTGTGCCATAGTCAAGTGGACACTTAAAAGCTACCATTATAGTTCTTTTAGGGACTTAGTACTCAGAGTATGTCCTGTGGAGCCGCCTCATTTTCGTGACCTGGGAGCTTGAGTGGAAGAATCTCATGCCCTGCCTCAGACTTACTGAAATAGAATCTACATTTTTAACAAGACCCGGAGGTAGCACGAATGCACATGGTTTGAGAAGCACCCAAACTATGTGCTGCAAATAGATGGCAAATCGTTGGGAATTTGGTTTATAGCACATAGTTGGTGATGTCCATTGTCTTATTTATGAAGCTTTTTGGACACGTATTTTAACATGTTTTTTGGTCTGTACCCTAATCCATACACATTTGTTGTACTAATAAGTATGTGCATGGACCGGTGAACAGTTGTTAGGTACATTATAAAGCACACCTAAAAACAAATTTTAAGCTGAGCTGAAAGTGCAGTAAATATTAAAGTCTGTTGGTAAGCATGATGACATCATGCAATCATTAGCTAATGTCACATCATGATGTTTGTTGAGGATGAAACTTACCATTAATAAACAGTCCACATTTTGAATATTTTTCATGAGAATTTTGACTATTTTTGGCTGACTTGGCCTTGATCTGAATAGAACATTGTTGTTTTTAACCTTGTAACAAGCTAGCTGTTGAAGAAAAGTGGAGAGGCAACGCAATTGTTTTCTTTTTATGTGTATATATAAAATTTACTGGTTTCCATACAATACCCAGTGCTCATCACAACAGGTGCCCTCCTCACTGCCCATCACCCACAACGCGATTGTTTTCTTGTGCTTCCTCTATCAGAATTTTCTTCAGCCTGTGGTTTTGTTACGGTTGTGGGGGCGGTGGTGGTGGTTAAGCCATGCACCTGCTCAGTGATGGTTAGCCTTGCTAAACCTAGATAATGTATCTGCCTATCCCCTTTAGGGGGGCACATAGCTGTAATATGGGCAATGCACCCCAGTCACCGTTCTTGGTCTGAGCTTCCTGATTCTCGCTGGCTGACATGGGCATCTCAAGTGAGGGTGCCAGCATCCATACCCATATTGCATTGATTCCTCACTTGAACGACTAAAGACCATACACAGGAGTTCTTGGATTTCCTGTCCTTATGACGAATCATTTTTTTGTGGTGCGTACAGTGAGTGGACTCTACTTTGAAGGCTGCTTTTCCAGGATATGGAGGCCTCTTAAGAACTCTCATCTCCATTGCATGCCCTGGGAAGGGCTGCCTTGGGGAAAAGCATCCCTGGCTTTTGGGCTGGGTTTTCAGGAATTTCAGCACCCCAGAGAGGCCCAGGGAATGTGCAGATAGCCGTGCTGACCGAGTTCGTGGTAGCTGTCCTGATAACTTACTTTGCTAACCTCTTGAAAGCCTGAATAACGTGGAATTCCGGGGGGGACTCCTTAGAGGAACTGGTGAAAGCTATGGCTCCTTGCTTGAGAAAAATGCACAAACAAAATTTCCATTCAATTCCCGAGGGGTCCAGGGACCCCCTGAAGTTCATGATGAAGATCCTGTTTAGAAGTGAAAAAAGGGGCGCCTGGGTGGCGCAGTCGGTTAAGCGTCCGACTTCAGCCAGGTCACGATCTCGCGGTCCATGAGTTCGAGCCCCGCGTCAGGCTCTGGGCTGATGGCTCGGAGCCTGGAGCCTGTTTCCGATTCTGTGTCTCCCTCTCTCTCTGCCCCTCCCCCGTTCATGCTCTGTCTCTCTCTGTCCCAAAAATAAATAAAAAACGTTGAAAAAAAAAATTTTAGAAGTGAAAAAGGCATATCAGGTTTGGAGCGCCTGCTTTACCTCAAACCTTCCGTTTCCTGCAGCCTCCTTGAGTTTCAGACTCTGCTTACAGCACAGAGTGAGGAGGGAGGCTGGACTGTAATTTCAGAGACACTCGGGTTTATATCTCAGTCCCTGCAGTGATGCGCCGGGTGAACTTGAACAGTTTTTTGTTTTTTTTTTTTTGCTCCATAAAATGGGTAGGATAATCCTCACCTTGAAAGCTTCCTTCCTTATTGCCTATCCTCCAGCTTCATTGGCCTTTTGGCTTGTACTTCAAGTTATATGAACTCTTTACTGCCCCAGGGCCTTTGCATTTGCTGCTCCAGCTGCCAGGAAGTTTCTTTCCATCACCTTTACACGACCAACTCCTTCTTACAGTTCAGGGCTCACCTCAAATGTCAACTCCTCAGGAAAGCTTTTCCTGGTCACCTTATCTCTCTCTCTCCCTCTCTCTCTCTCTCTCTCTCTCTCTCTCTCTGTTTATGTAGAATTTTAGAAAAGTGTACAATTCATTGGTTTTTGACATATTCATAAAATGAAGCAACTATCACTCCTGTCTGATCCCAGAACATTTTCATGGTTGAAAGTCTGTATACATTCTAGAGCCGCTCCCCAGTCCTCCCTATCTCCAGTCCCTGGCCACCACTGGTCTCCTTTTTATCTCTATGGATTAACCCTTTCTGAACACTTAATGGAAATAGAATCACATACCCCGTGGCTTTTTGGGTCCTTTGCAAGGAGCTTCAAGTCTCCAGGTTCCATCCATGTTGTAGCAGGTGTCGATGTTTCCTTCCTTTTTGTGGCTGAATCATACTCCACTGCATATAACACCTTCTGCGTGTCCATTCATCAGCTGATTTGGGTTATTTCCACTTTGGGGCTATTGCGAATAAGGCTGCCATGTGCCGGTGTCGCTTGATCGTGTTATACTTTTTAAAAAGTTATTTAACACGCATATATTTTTTTATCCTGTCCCCTAGAATACAAGCTTTGGTAAGACAGTGATCTTGTGCATCTTGCACACTGGCTGTGTTCCCAGAGCTTTGACTAGTGCCTGGCACATAGTAGGCAATGGATATTTGTTGAGTGAATGAGTGAATGATTGGGAGCTGTCGTTATTGTCTTGTGTCTTGGCACGCTCAGTCTTTTCCTCTAATGCGCGAGGGACTCTTGCTGTGTCCCTTGTAGTTCACATCTGACACTTCTCACCTGCTGTGGTTTTTGGGCCATTGTCTCCTTGCCCCCTGAGCAACCACTCAGTCCCCGAGCTTGGGGCCTCCGTGAGCCTAACACAGGCTCAGACTTGGATGTGCACCTGAAACCTCAGGTGGCTGCCCCTGGAGTTTCTGAGTCAGTAGGTCTGGGTGGACCCGAAAATTTGCCTTTTTTTTTTTTTTTTTTTTTTTTTTTTTTAATTTTTTTTTTTTTTTTCAACGTTTATTTATTTTTGGGACAGAGAGAGACAGAGCATGAACGGGGGAGGGGCAGAGAGAGAGGGAGACACAGAATCGGAAACAGGCTCCAGGCTCTGAGCCATCAGCCCAGAGCCCGACGCGGGGCTCGAACTCACGGACCGCGAGATCATGACCTGGCTGAAGTCGGACACTTAACCGACTGCGCCACCCAGGCGCCCCGAAAATTTGCCTTTTAACGTGCTCCCCGGTGATGCTGGTGCCGCTCGTTGGCAGACATTGTTTGAGAATCGATGCTATACGGGGTGGTGGGGGGGGGCGGGGTAAATTTCAGCCGGCAGGCTGACCTCTCGCAAACAGCTCTCCTTCCGTCTCTGTCTCCCTCCATGTGGACTCAGAGGGTTCTGGTTGGTTAGGAGCATCTGGATGTATCCGAAACCATGGCAGTATGACTTGTGGGTGTGTACCCTGAGAAGCTCTCCCTGGTCCAAGAGGAGGCATGAATGAGGGTGCCTATGGCTGTGTTGTGTTCAGAGGCAGGGAGGTGCTGAGCGTCTCGGTGCCCATAATTAGGGAAATATTAGGGAAATGGCTAAGCAGGGCTGATACTCGTCTGCTTCTCCATGAAACCACTGGGGAAAGGAGATTCACACTTAGCATCTTGGCTAGCTCTCCTGTCGCGCAAAGAGGAAGAAGCAGAATGAGGTTTGTGGTCAAAATACGGCTCGTGTCAGAGATGCGTACCTGTGCAGTTATACCCACAATAGTACGTATCATTCAAGGATAATCCTGTCTCAGGAATGCCCTGGTGGAGCGTAGGCCGAGAGGCAGACGTGGGGTGGTGAGGTCTGACCTTAGATGTGGTATCTGCTTGGCACTTACCTCTGTTCTGCTCTCTGTGCAAATGCTGAACGGCTTTACTAAGGTTACATCTAATTGTGAAGGTCACCGTTCTGGGTGAACAGTGTACCCCCGCCCATAACAAAAGCTTTTTTAAAGTCCTGGTCTGTGGTCCTCAGAATGTGACGTTATTGAGGAATGGGATTTTGCACATGTAAGGACTTGAGATGAGTTTATCCTGGAGGAGGGTGCGCCCCAACCCAGTATGACTGGTGTCCTTAAAAGCAGGTCTTCACGGGAAGACAGAGCCTCATGAGACACACGGGGCAAAGACAGAGGAAGAGCCTGGGGTTGAGGCAGCTGCGAGCTAGCAGATGCCAGAGATTTCCACCAGAAATCCACCGGAAGCCAGGAGGAGGCAAGGGAGGAGTCTCCTAATATCCTGATTTTGGACTTCTGGCCTCCAGAACTGTGAGACAGTACATTTGTGTGGTTTGGGGCCACTTAGTGTGGGGCACTTTGTTACGGCAGCTGGGAGAAACTCACATAGTCAGTTAACACCTCTCAACTGGTTTTCTTATTTGTCAAAGACAGCCGAAAGAATACTGACCCTTGGATGAGTGTCAAGGAGGCGAAATGTGACGATAAAACACAGTTGGTGCCTCAGGTTGTAAGCTTGCCCTATGTCCCAACTACTGATTAAGAGGGGCACGCACCTTGGGGGGTATGGATGGATCGTGCCAAATCCTCCCTAACTACAGGAAACCCAATGCACTCAGCGTACAGAGCTGTGAAAACGGACTCTTGTTCAAAGACCCATGCAACGGGCTGTGTGACTTTCAGCAGGTTAATTCACTTCTCTGAGCTTTTGTCCGCTCATCTGCAAAGAAGGAGTAATAAACCTCATAAGGTGTTTGTAAGCCCCTTAGTTAAGGCTTAACGTGATTCACACGGTGCCCCACTTGTTGTAAGCACCCTATAAATGTTATTTGTGGCTAATAGTGGACCACTGATGTATGTGGGGTGTGGTATCAGGTGTCAGCTATGAGGGGGGCTAAGTTTATGGGGTGCAGACGCATTACATATATTCGTCATTCAATCCTCTCCACAGCTCTCTGCAAGGTAGGTGATATTGCTAATTACACATCTCTTGTGGGGAACGCGTGTCCTGTTTTGCATGAAGTCCTTATGTAATCTGTAATTGCAGTGATCTTCTTAACTTCCTGATGTCTTTTTCTCCCTCCCACCTCTAATGAGCATGGCAACTCCGTGGAGTAAGGGGCCTCGTCCTCCTAAGCACAGTGCTCAGAACACAACAGGTGCCAGTCATTGCGTTTGGAATGAACAGATTTCACTTCTTTCTCCTTTCAGGGCCCTTGCAGATGTCATGAGGCCACAGGGCCACTGCAACACCGACCCCATGGAGAGGGACCTCAACATTGTGGTTCATGTCCAGCATTATGAAAACATGGATACCAGAACTCCCATAAATAATCTTCGTAAGTATAGCTGTGTGGTCTGTTTCCAGCCCCACGTGGTGACCCAGGCAGTGGTCACGTGTCCAGATTGCATGGGATGTGTTTGGATTCATTAAGAGCTTTTCTGTTTGTTGCCTAGTTGCAAGGTTTCTTCCATCTCTCTGGATGAAGCTAGCTAGCTGTGTTCAGCATCATCCGATTTCACTTGGTTGGTGTTTCTGTTACAGATTGATCCATTCGGTTGGCTTCTGATGGTTGGTTCTTCCGTTAACTAATGGCCCTCTTGGTTGGTTCATCATGGGGACTTAGTTAACCAATGGGTTACTTGGTTGTTTCATTTTATGTAATCTGTTTGGCATTAACCCATTTTATTCGTTCATCTTGATCGGAAAATCGTTTAACCAGTGGTCCATTGGCATATTTGCTTCCTGAGGTGGACCAGTTGTGACCTTTAGGCTTCATGCTGTTTTCAGTGAATGGATAGTAGTTCAGAAGAATTTGATCTCTTTTTCATAAAAAAGAGAGTTTCATAAAAATAATTGCAAACTACTCTGAGTATGTACACATGCACATACATGTGCCTTTGTGTGTGGGGGGTCTTGACTTGTGGTTATGTTGCTTTGGGGTGCTTATTCCTTGCTATTATGTTTTCAAGTTACCCCCCACATGAAAGTAATGTGGAGGGCTTCATTTAAAATAACACAAGCCAGACAGTTTAAAGGATGTATTTAGTGGTAGCTGGAGGTTCTTAAAAACACGGCACATTTTATAGTCTGGGTCGCCTTTGCTGAAGCCCCGTTACAAAAGTTGCCTTGGTAGCTTATTTGCTGAATCACCATTTCGGACTGTTTGGCTACAAGTTTTTATGCTTGATGGGTAGAGGAATAAATCTGCGGTATGTGACACAGGTGATGTAGTTTCTCTGATTCTGCATTGTGATAATTTTTCATAGGCTTGAAAATGTTGCCACATAGTTATCAAGTCAACGTTTACATGGTTCGGAAAAGGGCTACCAAATAGAATGTCTTAGGTTTCGCTGTATTCAATGATTTGGCATTATTTATTTATGAATCGGGTCATAGAACGGCGTGAGGAATGGCCACATTTTAGAGCGAAATACATCAGCAGTTGGAAGTTTTATGACCAAACCTCACAGCCCTGAAAGATACGGTAAATTGCACCAACTCGGAAATGGCAGTTGCTGAGTTCCATTCTGTCTCTGATGGAAATGAGCACATTCCCTTTCAGGTGTCACTGGGAAAGAAGCAGAACCTAGTTGTATGTGGGTCCCAGACGTCACACGTGAGAGAGTGTGGTCACGGAGTAGACAAAGGTGAAATGGTGTGGAGTCCGTGGCTCTCCAAGGGGAGTTAACAAGTTTCTCATGTGAAGTTGTAAGTTTTGTGGTGATTTTTGAATCAACGCTCAAACAGAATAACAAACTCACTGAAGTCACCCACTTTTCATCATTGCATTAGGCCAAAGGGCACGGAGCGTTAATGAATCTTGTTGAAATAAGGGACTTCTGTTAAAAGTTGTACTGGAGACAAATTACTGCTCAGAGATGGGTGTCCAGGCACTGAGGAATTCAGAAGTCTCTTGTGACAGACTAACTTGGTTTATTTATGATTCTTGCGTTTGGCCTATGTCTGAGCCTCAGTAATCAGAGATATTTATACCAATTAAAACATGTCCTGTAATGTTCTCTTGGGTGGATGTACGCCAGAGCATTCCTGGTAGACTACAGAAGAGAACTCCAGGTCTACACAAACACTGCATTCGTACGAGATGTTAATTTCCTATCCTGCTGCTGGGATGATCCAGTGCTTATTTCCTAGAATTTTTGGGAAGGTCTGGAAAGATAAGCATATAGCTGTTCCTCCAGTTTACAGTAATCAGTTTAATTTTGTTTAAAATTTTGTTTAAAATGTATCTATTTTTGAGAGAGAGATAGAGCGAGCATGGGAGGGGCAGAGAGAGAGTTAGAGAATCCGTAGCAGGCTCCTGACTGTCAGTACAGAGTCTGATATGGGGCTTGAACTCACAAACTGTGAGTGAGATCATGACCTGAGCCAAAACCAATAGTCAGAAGCTTAACCTATTAAGCTTAACTGATTAATCGATTAAGCCACCCAGGGGCCCCTTAATCAGTTTAATTTTCACAGTTAATTTAGTAGTTGGTAGTAAAGATAGCCTTCCTTGTAGTGATTTTGTCTTTTTATTGATTCACAAGAGCTATTTACATATTGTAGACACAGGGAAAATTTACATGTTCAGAAGAGGGAATGATTTTGGAAGTTCATTGACAGGCTAGGCCTAAATGACTGATATTTATCAATTATTGGGGCTTCAAGAGGCCAGGCAGTCACCAGAGCCCATTTTGACCCATAGAGAACTAGGAGAGAAGGAATTCATTCCAACTGAGAAGTTAGACCAGCTCTTGGTGCCAGAATCAAAATGCACCTATTGAATTGAACCCTTCTCTGGACATTGTGAGCAGTGAAGAGTTACCATTACCAAAAATGGAAAGAAAGGTGCATCCATTTGTGATATACCAAGAGGGGGCACATCATGCCATTGTTGTGGTATTCTTCACTAAACATGCAGGTTACCAGACTTGACTGGGAATTCGGTAACCCAAACTTGAGTGTCATTTTCATCTCTATTCAGTGACCCGCTCAACATAGCTTTCAGAGAATACTCATCTCCAATCTATTTCTCTTTCCTCATCTTTTTTTTTTTTTTTTAATGTTTATGTATTTTTGAGAGAGAGAGACACAGACCATGAAAGGGGGAGAGGCAGAGAGGGAGACACAGAATCCAAAGCAGGCTCCAGGCTCTGAGCTGTCAGCACAGAGCCTGACATGGGGCTTGAACCAATGAACCATGAGATCATGACCTGAACTGAAGTCGGACCCTTAACTGACTGAGCCACCCAGGCACCCCTCTTTCCTCATCTTGATACTAATGCTAGACCCCTTTCTGATCTTTCCATTATGACTTGGTCAAGCTAAGAGAATCAAAAGTCTGCAGAAATCCAGATATTTAGAAGGAAGGGACTGGAGGACTAGGGTAAAGGCAAATCCAGGTGGTGGGGGGGAATCTTCAATGTGGGGAAATGTTGTCAACTTCCCTTTATACATTTCCTAGGGTTGATCTTTACTGTGATATGCAAGACTTGCTTTTTTATCTGAAGATGAATTTTTCTTCAGCTGATGCTGTTCATGTTCTTTCCAGGCATTCAGCGATATTGCCTAAAAATATTTAGTCTGATAATCAAAAGGGCCTCGACCTCTTTGATGAACAGGATGTAGATTCAGATGAGATAGTGATTTTTCACAAATGCTCCTCGGCTTCTGTATAATTATAGTTTGCTTTTGAAGGCACATTTTGTCCTCAAGTGCTATGAACGTGCTTCTATCTCCCCCACCCCAGCTTTCCAGCCTGCCAGGGACACTCCCCATGCTTTTCGGGAGTGCGGAGTAAATATAGTCTCCCTTGTGTCTTAAGGATGGGAGATGTGAGGGGGCACCTGGGTGGCTCAGTCGGTTAAGCCTCCTACTTTGGCTCAGGTTGTGATCTCAGGGTTTGTGAGTTCAAGCCCCATGTCGGGCTCTGTGCTGACAGCTCAGAGCCTGGAGCCTGCTTCGGATTCTGTGTCTCTGTCTCTCTCCGCCTCTCCCCTGCTCATGCTCTGTCTCTACCTCTCAAAAGTAAACATTAAAAAAAAAAAAAAGGATGGGAGATGTGAGTGAAGGCTGTGGGTGCAAGGAGAGAGACCAGGTTAATGTTTCTCAGCTCATTTGTGTTAACAGCACACTTTCTAAAAACTATATGTAATTTTAATCTGGAAATAATTTTATATTTACAGAGAAGTAGCAGAGATAACACCCAGAGTTCTATATACTCCTCACCCACTTCCCCCTGATGTTAACATCATTCATTACTGTGGTACACCTGTCAAAACTAAGACATTAACATTGGTACATTATTTTTAGCTAAACCGTGGATAGTGTTTGGGTTTCAGTAGTTCCTTTCCTTAGGTCCCTTTTTCTGTTCCAGGATCCACAACAGGATGCTACATTGTATTTTGTACAGTCAGGCTGATAGTAGTATTTTGGTTGTGCAGTATTGTTTAATGATGTGGTAAAGACTGAAAACAGCACTAAATAAGTCAGCGGCAATTACAAAGCCTTTATTGCCACAGTAGAAAAAGTATCTCCCAGGGTCTATAAAAGCATCCACATAAAATTATTCCCCTGGTCAGTGTGGGAATAGAACCAGTTTATGTGTTCACTGTGCTCTCACAGAGGCTCGTGGGACAGAGTACCCTCTGTGTGTTTTACGCAAACATGTCACGCCTCTTTAGAATTGGGTTGATAGTACAATATTTACTTCGAAGGTGAGATCTCACCCCAGACTGAGGAGAAACGCTGGCTTGATGTTTATGGACACAGAATCCATCAGAAAGACCAGAAATTCCAGCCTCAGCTCCCCACTGACCACCCTCCTCACCTCCCCCCCTCCCCCCCGCCACCGACCTCCAGGACCATTTCCCAGCAGGTTTACAGGGAACCAGATGAAAAGCAGATCCATGATTTAGCTTCTGAAGATGTTGTGCAGCTCATATCTAGGGCCAAATGGGTTTCCATTCATTTCTCATATTTACCAAGACACCCAAATGTCCTATACTTGACTTTTGGAGACACTGGCAGGGATATTCCCAAATATCTTTTAAAAAATGGGGGAATTTCATAATCGGGGCAGGTGTATAAGAGTAAAAATATATGTAAGATCGTGAAATATTAACAGTAACTTATATAGGCAGCATTCTACCCTGCACCTCCACACTGAATGTTCAAAACCTTATTAGGTTGGTACTGTTATTTCCACCATCATAAAGGTGGGGAAACTGGGGTTCAGAGAGGTTAAATGACTTATCCAAAGTTCATACAGCTACTAAATGGTAGAGCTGGGATTTAAACCGGGCCAGTGAGACCCCAAGGTCTGTGTTTCAACCACTCTACTATGTGACCTCTCCTTTGGGTACAGGTGTTTGCAGAAGGGGGAAGTCTTCCCCTCTAGGAGTTGAAGTGGTTGAAGGATTTGGGAAGTGAACCCTCAGATCCATTAGCCCTGTAGGAAAGAGAGCTGTTTCGAAAACACACTCCAGTGTAGGTCTTGTGATGAGTCCTTCCTTAGGAGGAACAGGAACTAACATTTACTGAGCACTTACTATGTGCCAGGCATTATGTTAAAGCTCTGGACGCATTAGCTCATTTTGTACTGAAAACAACCCGTGAACAGCCTTGCTCATCCCTGCCCCAGGATCTTTGCACTTGCTGTGCTCCCTGCCTGCAGAACCCTGCTCCCAGGCCTCTACCCTTTTACGTCTTACGCCTAAAGCTACCTCACTGGAGAAGACTTCCTTGTCTCCCTTTGGCCCACAAGCTCCCTACTGTTCCTCATTCCCCCATTATTTTCTTAATAACTTTTGTTCTTTCTGAAGTTGTCTTCTTCCTTATTTATGCCTCTTCCACTACCATGTAAACTGCATGAGAGCACATGCTTTGTATTGTGACAGTGACCCCCATACCGTGGGAACCGGGCTGGCTGACAGAAGCAGCCCCATCCAGTTTTATCTAGTGAATGAAAAAGTCGATGGACAGGGTATCATTATTCCTGTTTCAGTGGAACAGTGGAACAGAAGGGGGGAAATATTGCATATTACTATTAATAAATATTACTATTATTGTTATTATTTGGTGGCCAAATACATGGGAGTCCATTCTATCTTTGTATTTGAAGATATCCATAATAAAATTAACCACGAAAGATCTTGTCCACGGTGTCATAGTTAATAGATACAGGAACCAGGATTCGTCCCCAGGTCTGACTATATAGCCTGAACTTTGTTGGATACACATGGCATATCTTCTGGGGACTATCCAGGCTCAGGAAGGATAGGAATCAGGGCTACCTTCAGGACTTTAGCAGGTGGGGTGAGTAAAGCATCACTTTTGTCTTTAAGGCAGTTCACTGCTGTGTCTTTTGGTTCCTATTATGCAGAGAGAGAAAATGTGATTAGCTTCTGACCAGCCCATGGCCCGGCTTCCCCTGGATCAGCTGTCTGACCCGGGTGTAGTCAGTTGAGTGGGGTAGAGAGTGTTTTAGCTCCTCTCATGGCCATGGTGGAGCTGGTTCCCCAAGAAGGCCATCCTTGAGAAGTGGGGTGGAGATTGCTGTTTTTAAGCTTTGTTGGGGTGGGGCAGGGGTTGTGTTTGTTTTAGTCACCCCCGTATCTTCAGTGAAATGACACAGTGTTCAACAGGTGTTTGTTGGATGAAAGAACACATGCATAGAAGAATGAATCTCTCGTCAGTGGAACCTGTTAGTAGGACCCTTGGGATTTTGAGTTTTGAGGGAACTTGGCTAATTCCGACTCCTGTGAGGCTCTCACTCTTTTCAACGAAGCCATGGCTACCAACGCTCTTGTTTCTGAAATGTGAGCATTCTTTTCCCCAATCAGGCAGACTAAGACTGTTCCATCTGAAGATCTCTGACTGTTAGGGTTTCGGCACATGGGTCAGTAAGTGATGAAGTTAATAAGAGGGGGTATAGGTTATAGTGATGAGGTTAATAAGGGGTTGGGTCTGTAGTGGATTAACTAAACACATTTGTAGGTTCCGTGTAATGACTTGAATCAATTTTGTGTGATTTTAGATCAAGAGTTCCGGTTTTCTCTTGAAGTATTCAGTGTTCTGGAAGGGTCTCTCACGTGTGGTCGATGCCCACTAAACATGTCCAATATGTCTTTGAGATAGTGCAGTGAGGCAGTGGGGTATGTGGGCTTGGGAGGTAGACGTAACTGGGTATCTGCTGTGTTGCCTGTTGGTTATGTAATCTTGGGAAAATTAATTTCATTTTCTGAACCTCGGTTTCCCATTCTATAAAAGGAGCAAAATACAAGATTGTTTGGGAGGATTAAATGCATTCATTCAGATAGTGAACTTAGCATAGTGGCTGGTAACCTAAATGTTGGCCGTTACTCTTACTTGTGGGACGAGTGAACCTTCGTGCTAATGTGGTCCATTAATGAGGGGGTGACGATACACACCAGCACGAATTCATCATGCAGTTGCTATTTCAAAGTGAAAATGTTTGCCCTCCACAGTCTGCACGTGTGTGTGTGTGTGTGTGTGTTTGTTACTACTAATGTTTTTGATGCCAATGAGAACCAAAGAATCTGTCAATTTCTTCCCAAGGAAATAGTTCTGATGGAACAGCTGTCCTATTCTTAGCCATTTGTTCCTGTCTTATGTTTTTCTTCTATTCCCGTTGAAACACATGAGGTTTTGTTCTGTTAGGAATATTGGCTTTAATATTTTATTTACAGTGGCAGACCAGGCCTGTAGAAATCTGTATGGTTTCAAACATGGCTTGTATTTTCACCCAGAAAATGGGATTATGCGTTCATGAGGGTGTGTGTATCTGTGTGTGTAGGCAACACAGAAACGGAGCCCTTAAAAGAATAAAAAGAAAACACAAAAAACCCCCCAAACCCTACCACTTTCTGTAAGCCATCTCCTGGGCTGTTTTCAAAAATTGCTACTAACTCTGGCCACATGGCATTGCTTAATTAGATTTGCATTGCTTTTCCAAAGTGCTTCAAACCAGCTGTAGGACTATTTGTAAAGAAAGCCTAAGTGCCCATCACAGTGGTTAAAAGATGCCAAGCTCTGTTCCTGCCATACTAGGGGAAGCCTATTCATGGACACAGGTATTTTTGGGAGAGCGTTTCTATTTATATATCAGGATTAAATGATGCAACATGCCTACTATGTTTTTGACACTTAGTGTGGATATAAAAGGAGTAATAAAACAGAATAATGTTTGTTGTGCACCTGTCACGTGCATGCATTTTACTTCTCACAATAACCCCATGAAATAATTGGAAAAGATCTTGCACCCACATATTATAGATGAGAAAACCGTGTCTCAGAGAGTTTAAGTAGCCTGCCCAAGGCCACAGAAATATTTGGTAAGGCATTCACATCCTATATGTGGGTTCAAATATGAACTCAACTCTTGTCTGGCTTTATACTTTGTACTCTATTCATGACTTTTCTTGGGCCTTTTCCAAGGACCTACACTGGGTGATGCTCCAAATTATGTCTCTTCTCTTTCTTCTCCTTATGTTTTGGTTTCTGCTAATAATCACTGTTTTAAACTACACTAATCTTTGAAAATGGACCGATGGAGAGAAAGTCACCATTTCTGTTTTGGAGGACTCAGATTTTAGCCAATTTGTCTGATTTCTTGTCATTAATATTTCCATCGACTCAATCGATATTTAACTGATACTTATAAAATCCTGCCAGGCAATGTGCTAGGAATGGGAGGTATACAAATGAATGAGACAAAAAATTGGAACTGTCCTCTTAGAGTTTATGAGACAGTGGAGTAAACAGGTAATTGCAAAGAAGCATGGTAGGCATAAGGGCAGGATGCCGTGGGTGCAGGCAGGAGACCTCCTCGAAACACTTGGGGCCAAAGGAGAATGAAGAGATTAGCGCATTTTCTTGAGAAATTGATATTTTGTTCTAAGAGAAATATGCCCTAACAACTTCCCAAGAATCATAGTGAAAGAAAGCAGAAAAATTTCATGTACTGATTTTCCTCACCTTCGATTGAGGGGAGATCTATCAGTCTTAGAATATAGGTCTTTCTTGCAGGTTTGATTACTTTTATACAGATTGTCTAATGGGAGAAGGGCATTTTGTTTGGTTGGGGTCACACTGCTTTTGGTAGGAAAATGAAAATGCCACACCTGACGTGGAAGGACCAAAATTTCAGGATTAGCTGTCAGGAGTTGAGTACAGATCCTTTTCAAAGTACTGTTTTCAGTTCAATCAGCTCACTGTTCTTCAAGATTAGTGTTGAATTTTTTCTTCTTTTAAAAATAACAGCCAATATAAAATTGAGCAACATAGTTTAATCCCATAATAAATATATTAAAATAACTTATAATAAGGTTTTAGGAAGCTGCATGAAAACCCCAGTAAGAATTCTCAACAAAGTTAATTACAAGTTGAAAGGGAAACCCCATCACATTATTCTGAGAATGCAGTTAATGAAATTAAGTGTAATCATAATCTGAATATTTTATTCCATGGAGACTTAAATTTATTAATTTAGGTATTAGGCCTTGAGTTGTGTGGTCACATGAAGACTGCCATGCTCAAAGCAGAGCCTGCACTGTCTTCTACTCATTTAAAATTTTTTAAATGTTTTATTTATTTTTAAGATGGAGAGAAACAGAGCATGAGTGGGGATGGGGCACAGAGAGAGGGAGACACAGAATCTGAAGCAGGCTCCAGGCTCTGAGCTGTCAGCACAGAGCCCGATGCGGGGCTCAAACTCACGAACCGTGAGATCATGACCTGAGCCAAAGTCAGACACTCAACCGACTGAGCCACCCAGGCGCCCCTCTTCTACTCATTTCAATCCAGCCCTTTGTCCCCCAGGATGGGCCCCATATTTGGAGATCTGTCCATGGTGCTGAATCACTCCCTGATGCAGTTAACGGTTCAAACCATCCGGCAAGAAAAGTTTATCTCCTAGAATGCTGGAGCTTGAGAGAACTTCAAGAATTATTCTTGCCTTTGGTTCAGCACACTATTGGTTTCAAAGATGATTAAAAATTTTAAAGAAATTGGAGAACCGGGGGATCAACATAGTATACTAACTTCCACTTTTGCCAAGAAAGGAAATTTCGTAAAAAGTAACTATAAAATACTATCACCATCATTTCATAAATGATAGGGACATTTTAACACCAAACATGTAGGTAAGAAATACTTCTCAAAATAAAATACATTTCCTAAATCAAATGAAGTGTTGATTTTATGAAAAATGTGTTCCACTGTCCTTATTCTCGGTCTGTCTCTTTCTCTCTGCCTCCAATAAGTTGAGAATGAGAAAATGGATTTGGAGTTTTGAGAATAATTGATTATTCCTTAAATGGTTTGCTTTACTCAATGAGTCTTTATTGAATAAATACTGGGACTTGGTTCTAGGGATGCAGATATTGACTGTGTGTGTGTGTGTGTGAGAGAGAGAGAGAGAGAGAGTATGTAGGTATATGCGTATATATGCATATATCACTTAATAGAGATTATGCTCAGTCCATTCTTTGCATTTTACAAGTAATGAAACTGAGGACCAGGAAAATGTATGGGTTTTCTTAAAGTCATACAACAATGAAACTTATCAGATTAATATTGTCTTAAAAATATTATTGAATATTTAGGACACAATAACTGATCACAGATACATATTTACTTGGCAGTTCTCTGAAATGGACTTAAAGATGTGAATGGTAGGGATAGACTATAGCTATTGGTACAGTACTAGTTTAGTTTGATGTCTTACCTCTAATCCAAAGGAGCTCTTTGAAATATTCGGATATTCTTAACATTTTTAACAAAATAATGACTTGTCAAAAGCCCACGAGTTGGAAGTTGTCTAAGAGCAGCATGTGGTATTTGACTTCGTTTATTGAGTAGTAACAAGGAATGGAGAAAGTGCCTCATTCTTCAGCGGCGTTACTTAAAAAATTTTAGAACATGTATTCAAAGTCAAAGAAGGTCATCAGTCAAACAATTCTTTGATAATAGCCAACAAAGACATTGCACAAACATGTTTTTAAAAGTTGTTCCTTGTGAACATTTTTGTTCTCTAATCAGCTTAGAGGTGGCCAGGTTCAGATTCTGGTATGTTTCTTTAAAACATGTATTTTGTTTTGTTTTGTTTTTTGTTTTTGTTTTTTTACTTATGATTGTTACGTACATATATATAATTATAGAAATTTTAACATAATGTGGTACTGAAAATTCTTGCTTCTGTCCTTCATAGCTCCTTTAGAGATACAAACAGGATCTTAAGTCATATAATTACCAATTCTTTGTAAACCAAAATAATCATTTTATTTCAACATGTATGTACCATGTATGATATACATTCTTAAATTTCATCTCCTTTGTTCATTGTTTTGTCTTCTGTGCCTGTAGTAGGGTCTGCCGCATAGTATGTGCTCGATGTGTAATACTAGATGAGTGAATGAATTTATAGAATTTTGGCACTTTATAGAAGGAGATTCAGAGATTAGTTAAGCCTGTCACCTCAGTTTAATTACAGTACTGAATAATCATCTGTAAATTTTACCTGCCTAAAATTGCCTCATTTTTGGGCAACACCAGCACCCTGACTTTTCTTTTGGGGGAACCATTTCTCATCTACATTTTGGGTGGAGCTCATTTCCTCCTATTCCATGGATGAGCTGTTGACTCAGTCATAAGCCAACAAATGTACTGTAGTCCCACAGTGTATTCTAACTTTTGGAATAATGTAATGTTGGTCATCCAACTTTGTTATTTTTCTTCAGAGTTGTTTTGAGCACAGCTGTGGGTTCAAGACTGGGCAGTTGACCCAGTAAGAACTGGGTTCACAATATTGTTTGTGTACTGGAGAGAAAAATAATTTACTGATAGGGTTGTAAGGAAGATAGGATGTACTCCTGGAGTTGATGGAAGCCATCTTGTCACTGCAAGGTGGAAGACCTTCCATGGAATAAAGCTATTGTGCAGGAAGGCAGAATGGAGAGAGTGAGTTTAGTTCTGATGATATTTGTTGAGTTCCTGTGTCCAGCCACCCCTGAAGTGAGATTTTTAGTGACCTAAGAGAATGAATTTCTTTCAAACTTAATTAGCTTGAGCTAGATTTCTGTCACTTTGAATGGAAAGAGTGCTGATTTCTGTAAGCAAAAGGTACCTTTCATAAATTAGTCACAGTTTTCAAAGCATATATCTCATTTAACTCCTACAAGAATCACCTGGGACTACAGCCTATTATCCAGGAATATCCAAATTTATGCATAAATGTACTAATTCTGTTGTGATTTTATCCTACTAGACTGTGAACCCTTTGAGGTCTGGGATTAGGTCTCAACATTTGGACCTGAACACACAGTAGGCAGTTAGGAAATGGTTGGTAAAGACTCTGTTGAAGCCCTGCCTCTTACTCATCGTGACTGGTCGAAGCTCGGGGACAGAACAAGGACTCCAACCCCAGTCTCCAAACCTCAGGTCTAGCGCTTTGATTGCCCACCTTGCATGTGAGCCCCGGCCGCTTTGGGGGTATAGTGACATGTGGGTCTTCACCTTCACTTCATTACATCACAAACTCCATTACCTGCTTAACACTAACCACTTGAGATTTCCATTGCTTGTTTCCGTTGCCATGCAAACAAAATACCAAACTCCTCACATGCCCACAAGGTCCTACATAACCTGCCCGAGCTCTTGCCCTCTACTCTTCATCTTGCTCGACCACGGCAACTTATCTTTTCTCTTCTTCAAACATGTCAGGATTGCTGTCACTTTAGGAGCTTCACTTTGACTCTTCCATCTGCCCGTGACATTTTTCCCCAGATCTTTGCAAGTGGATGCTCTTTCCTGCCATTCAGGGCTTGGCTAACTTGCTATGTCTTTGAGGAAGCATTCCCTATAGAAGGTAGCTCACCCTATATAAAGAATCCTACCACCATCCCTCTCTATCAGGTCAACAATTTCTTTTCTTTTGTAGTGTTTATTTTTTTTGAGAGAGAGAGAGAGAGAGAGAGAGAGAGAGAGAGAGAGAGAGCACGTGTGCCCCGGTGTGCAGGAGAGCAGGGGAGGCTACAGAAGAGAGATGGAGAGAGAGAATTTTGTATCCTGTAATTGGAGAAGCATGCTCCACACTATCAGTGCAGTGCCTGACGTGGAACTCCATCCCACTAACCGTGAGATCATGACCTGAGCCAAAAATCAAGAGTTGGATTCTTAACCAACTTAGACCACCCAGGCGCCCCGCCATTTTATTTTCATCATAGCTCATTACCTAAAATTATCTCATTTACTTGTTTTCTTTGTGTCTTCCCCACCAAAGTGTGAGGTCCATGGTATCAGGGACCTTGTCTGTTTTGCTCCCCACTTGTAGTATCCCCAGTGCCTAGCATAGCGCCTGGCACATGGTAGGTGCCCTCTAAAAATTAGTCAAGTGAATGCTGTCAAAACACAAGGCTGGGCACCTTTTCAAGTACTTGCTACTATTACTTCTTCTTTGTCAGTTCATTGGGGTTTTATTTCTTGTGGACTAAATCTTCAGTGTTGTTATCGGTTTAGTTTAGCAGATGCCAACTTACATGCCAAGGGAAGTTGCATACGTTTAAAAGATCGTGGGCAGATATTCCAGCATTACCTGGAAATTATGAAATGTCACCCAGAGACAACGGTATCAGAATCCAGTCTACCGACTTAATCCCAGTAGATTTTTGTCATTGGCATTTCCCGCCATTTTATTTCATTCAGCTTCTTTGGGTCACAGATGTCGTGTTTTCATCAGCCCGAAAGCAAACTAAGGAAGGAGTTGGGTGTGTTTAATAGTTATGCAATCGCTATGGTGTGTTGATATGGCTAATAATAAAAAAAAGACTTTGGTGGTGCAGGGTAACCTTAATCATCTCCTGCTTAGGATCACAATATTAATTTAAATGTATTGGCAAGCAGAGTATTATATCTCCAGCAGCTATGTTCCACATTTAATTATTGTATTTAAAAGGAAGTCTTAACCACCCAGAGGGAGAAGGTGGTGAGTATGGGGGGGGGGGGAGTCTCAGCAGACCCACAGATTCATTTTGTATCCTGTAATTGGGCAATCATCCAATGGCAGGCCCTAAGCCCTGACTTATCCACGGTTACGATCAACTGTTTACCCACCCTTTGAGTCCTCAAATGCTCCAATATGCCACCAGATCTTATAATGCTCACCTCTGGAGCAAAATCAGGTCAAGCTAAGAAAAGTGCTTAAGAACAAAACACGCATCCTTAGGATTTTCAATCACAAACTCTCTGAGCATCTCCTGCTGCCCAGGATACTTTTTAGTAAATGTAGGGAAAGAAAATGGATAGAATGTGTTGTGTGGATAGAGGGGATGGAGGGAGGAAGTTGGGTTTTTTTGTTCCCTTTTCCTGATTTTCAGTCTTTGTGTCCCATTGTGCTAGCTTCTGGAAGGTTTCTGTTTATGCCAGCCCATCTTATTAAGCCATCATTGTATGTGAAACCCTCTATGAGGCTTACTTGGGAGAAAACTAATAGCACCGGAAGCATTTATTGGATACCTGCTGTGTGCCACATGTTTCAAATATATTATTTAATTCTCTTACCGAAGAGAAAGTGGGTAGGATTATCTATATCTGACAGGGTAACCAGGCACAGATTATCCTTCTGATGCATGGATTCAAGCACAATGTGGTCTGACTCCAAAGCTGGGGCTCTTTCTTCCACCCAGAATAAACACCCCCTAGGGTTCCTTTTGGGTGCTATCACTCATGACCCCTTGAGTCGTCCTGAAGTGGAGTGTTTCAAGGGTCTTCGAGGCTGTATTCAAGCCTGGTGGGCGTGAGGGGTAAGGCGTGAGGGCGTCTGCTGTTTGTGTGGTATTGATGTTTACCCCTATTTCTGCAACACATATGATAAAGGCACCTCAAAAGACTTAAGATTTTGTAAATGAGGGAAGATAAATGTAATATAAAATGAGGGAATATACACCAAACTGATGGGTTGGAATGGAAAGGCCTCACGTGTGTATTGCCTAACATGTGGCATTTGAACATATGGCAGCTGATGAAGCATATCTTTGTTGAATGAATGAATGAATGAATGAATGAATGAATGGATAGTTTGAGGCATTTGATAGCTTTCTGTTCTCTTAGGTTCTCAAGCTATTTACATGCATCAAGTCATGCCACCATGAAACTACGTATCAGAACTGCATTACTTGGTTTCCTATAGGCATAGCCAATCCAGGAATGTGTTCATAGTACCTCCTTGTGTTTGTTTTCATTTTTTTAAATCATGGTTGATGTAACAAAGGGCAATGTGGAGAATGCATATGCATTCTTGTAAGTGTGCTGTTGAAAATGGGGCTTATTCTATTGTTTAATCCTTTCTACACAGAATGACTTTTGCATTACACAGATCTTTGTCTTCCATGATCTTGTTTAAAGATCGTGCTAGTGGAGCAAAAAGTAAGCCACGTCTGTGACCTCTAGAGTCTACAAGTGATTGATGGAAAACTCTTCTTATATTCAATATATAAAAGTGAGAATTATTATTTGTGATATGTATAGGATGAAGCAAGGAGGGTGGTGAGATAAGGAATAACAACGGTAGCATCATGAGGAGGTGACAATTTAAATGAGGCCTAAGGATGAATGAGAAGGAATCGTCCACATAAAGAGTGGGGGAAAGTGGTATTCTTGGCAGAAAATAAAGAATGTGCAAAAGCCTTGTGGCAGGAAAATATTTCACCATGCCTGCGGACATAAAGGAAGCCCAGTAGGGCCAGAGTCTGGTGAAGGAAGGGAAGGAGTTATAGAAGTAAATGTGGAGAAAGGCTATTCAGAAATGAGAAGGAACCAAGTGGGATACTAAGTATAAATTGTCGCTATAGTTTTTGAGAGCCTTCTGTAACTAGGCATTGTGTCACCTGCTTTACATCTGTTATGTTGTGTCTCAGTGGTTGATATGTCCTTTTTTTATGTAACAAATTTTTTTGAAAGAGAGAGAGAGAGAGAGAGAGAGCGCGAGCATAAGCGGGGGAGGGGCAGAGAGAGAGAGGGAGACACAGAATCTGAAGCAGGCTCCAGGCTCCGAGCCATCAGCACAGAGCCTGACGCGGGGCTTGGACCCACGACCTGTGAGATCATGACCTGAGCCGAACTGACTGAGCCACCCAGGCACCCCTGATGTCCTTCTAATAGTGCTTCCCAGTGGGTGTTTCCCTGAACACTAGTCCTCTGAGATGTTCTACAAAATGAGAGTTTCTTGGCCAATAAATTTGGGAATACCTCCATGCTCTTCTGCCTCTTGGAGGTTTTCAGAAACATAGTAACACGTTGAAGACTGGGAGAATACACACAATGAAGCCATTTGCGATGGCATTCAGGTCAATGCCTTTCAAACCGTTAGATCTAGGAGAAACATCTTTTCATCTGATGATTACGGATGTACAGAGGAGATAACATCTGGAGAGCTAACTTTGAAGAATGCCGCTGGATGAAAGTTAACTTGGCCCTACTTAATCACCCGCTTTGGTGGTAAGCTCCTTACCTCCCGAGGCGATTCCTTTTGCTTTCAGGCAGGCCTCCTTGATGAGAGCCATCACCGCAGCCTGGGAGTCCTCCTTCCAATCCTGCACCAAAGCGTTTGGAGGGTTGCTAGGAAACGGGATGCTTGAGCAGTTGAGATCTGAATATAACAATTCTCTAAGTTTCCATGGTTGGAGGAGGGGCAGGCCAGTCCATTGCCACGTTTTCTTACCTTACTCGGGAGGAGAGTCAGGCATAGGTACCTCTAAGCTGTGTGGATTCAATTCTGTGCTCTCAGGTCAGGGATGGGGAGAAGTGAATGGCAGAGGGGAGCCAGAGGGAGAGAGCGAGAGGGCGACTTAAATAATGTCGGCATTTCTGGTCATCACTCCACACAATGAGCATATGCCGAAAGTAGATGGGAGACGTGAGCCTGCTTTTGCCTCAGACAGACTCACTTCCCACGAGCTTCTCCTGAGTGTGATTCTAGCATTTAAAGATATGCATTTTTCATAGAACTTGGCCCCGAAACACAAGCCAGTTCCTTCATCTGGTGCTCGATCTGAGAAACAGGCACGGTGGGTGATGCTGGCTGAACGTGACTTTAGCTGCTCCCTCTGGCCCCAGACCCCTGTCCCAGAAGGGACTCCAGTGTGTAGTTCATTGAATCCAAGCTGATGCAATGTAAGTGCCTGTCTGCTGAACTGCCCTCCCCTTGGCACAGTGTGGACTGGCTGGAAAGTAGCGGGGCTCATTTATCTGTCCCGTAGCCCCAAAGACGTCTCTTCTAGGGTCACTATTATAAGCTGGAACAGAAAATATGGCCGGGTACCCTCATACAGTTAGCCGGGCCTTCCGTGAACCCCAGCCCCTCCCCGCCCCCTCCACTGCCCTTGCCTTGCGTATTTCTTGACGTTTCAGGGATTGATTCTCAGATGGTTTGTGTAGCTGGGGATTTCCCAGAAGGACAGCTTCCCTAGGTCTCTGGGCAGTGTCCTCTGCCCGTTGACATAGAGTGCATTATTTTGGATGTATGTATGTATTTATTTTTTAAATCTTATTTTAGAAAGAATGTGAGCCAACATGGGAGGGGAGGGGGGCGTGAGGGAGAAGGAGAGAGAGAGAATCTCAAGTGTCAGGCTTCATCTCACCAACCGTGAGATCACCACTCAAGCCAAAATCCAGAGTCGGAGGCTCAACCGACTGAGCCACACAGGCACCCGTACTTAGAATGCATTTGAAACATTAATGTATTTCTCTGTCTGAATAGGTCAATACATATACGGAGTAGAAAATGAAACGGTAGAAAGGGTGTAAAGGAAGCACTAGGTGTCCCCTGTTCTCTTCAGAGGCCACCACTGTAACAAGTTTTACTGTCTGTTCTCCCAAAGATGCTCTACACATTTAGTAACATTTATAAACAGCTTTGCACTTTGTTTATCTCACTTAATGGTACATGTCCGCTCAGGCCGCTCGGGCTACTGTAACAAAATACCGCAGACTCCCTGGCTTCAACAACAGAAAATTATTTCTCACTGTTTTGGAGGCTGGGAAGTCCAAGATCAAGGTCTAGTCCATTTGGCTCCTGCTGAGAATTCTCATCCCGGCTTGCCGATACCTGCTTGCTTGCTGTGTCTTCACTTGGAGGACAGCTGTCTGGTGTGTCTACTTCTTTTTAAAAGGGTGTCAGTGCTACCCGATTAGGGCCCCACCCTTGTGGCCTCATTTAGCTTTTATCACCTCCTCACGGGCCCTGTCTCCCAATACAGTCGCCTTGGGGGTTGGGGCTTTAACGTATGAGTTGTGGGGGTCAGGGGACACCCAAACAGCCTGTAACCGTGGATGTTGAAGAGTGTGTGGGAAACATGCTCAGGGAGGTAATGACTTCGTCTAAGTGGCTTTGTTGGGATTTGAATCCCTAAATCTGGTTGGTGTTTTCCCCACTCCATCAATGTTTCTCACCCCACCTCCCCCTTCTCCTGCCTCTCCCTGCCCTCTTGGTGGTATTGGATGAAGCATCACAGGAATGATAGAAATGATAAGGTTCCTAGCATATGCCTGGCATGGAACACGGTCTTGTGCATACAAGGTCTGTCAGCGGAACCTCATTCTCTTGGGGCAGAGATGTTGAGAGAGCAAGTCTGGGGGTGAGCCTGGGATGCATGGCCATTTAACAAGCTCACCCTTCTGCCAGGTGATGCTGATATAGATGTTCCTGGGCCATATTTTGAGAAACACTGCCTTAAGAGCCCTAAGTATTCAGGTTACTGATTTGGACTCTGGTATAAGGGGTAGATACTCAACCAAAGGTTGACTCCTCCCAGATATCTTATTTTAATTTTTTTAAGTTGTTTTATTTATTGAAGAGGCGGGGAGTGAGCACAGCCAGCAGGGGAGGGGCAAAGAGAACCCCAAGCAGGCTCCGGGCCGTCAGCGCAGAGCCTGACGTGGGGCTCCATCCCGTGAACTGTGAGATCATGACCTGAGCTGAAATCAAGAGTCGGATGCTTAACTGACTGAGCCGCCCAGGTGCCCCCCCCCCAGATATCCTATTTTAACCGTGTGGCTCATACATGGCTCTGGTAAGGAAGGCATTTTTTGTTAATGAAGGCCTGGGGCAGAGGGTTCTTCTGCCCACTTGTGGTTCCATGATGTCCACCTGTCAGGGTCTGAGGCAGAGACCGGAGCGTGGGCTTTGGGGTCCCTTAGACGTGGGTCCTGACTCGTGGGCTGTGCCTCTTACCTGTGGTGTGACCTGGGGCAAAGTGCGTATCCTCTCCCTCTTGCCACAGGAAGTGATGGTGTTACGGCTGGTTCCTTGGATTGCCATGAAGCTTAAACGAAATACCGTGTGTAAAACCATTGGCACGGTTCCAAGGCAGCAGCAACAACAGACGTAACAAACACACCTTGTCTTCCCGAGTGTTGTGTTGGGATACTCTGCTCCAGACCTGCCTTTGTCCATGGAACTCGGGTATGGCACGTGGTCAGACTAGGCTTTGTCAAAGCATCACTGCTCCAGGACAAGTTTAGGGGCACGATGGCTTTTCTCCTTTTTCTTTGCAAGGACAAAGACTCTGGAACAATCTGTGACTTGGGCTGGAGCCATTTGAGATCCCCAGTGCAGTGACAGCCTGCTGGTAGTGTGAGATCCTAACAGCTTGCGTTAATCCTGGGGACAGAAGGTGAGGACAAGGGAGGCTCTTGAGGGTGGCGCCCCTGACGTCTCCACACACCTTGCTGCCATCTTCCTTGGGGCTGAAGGACGGGAGATTCTAACTCTCTTGAGCTTCCCTTCTCAGTAGGGGAGGGCAGAACCTTCAGGAGCTGGTACAAGTAAGCTGATTTCCAAGCAGGAAAGGGCAGAACAGGCTGAGAATTGTTAGTGGCTACAGTGTTCTAGAACTGGCTCCAGGAACGTTCACCGGTGGAGAGAATCTTCAGGATTGTGCAGAGTTGGATCACGTTGCCTTTCTCCTGATCCCACAGAATCAAGTTGACCAACCCTGTAAGGCAGGTCGGAGGGTGGGTGGGGGGTGTTCCTCAGGATTTGCAACAGAGTCTGGGTAACAGCTTTGCAGATCCCATGATTGTATTTGCTGAAGGGTGTGCACTGAAGGGGACGTCCTCTGTATCTCAGCGTTTCCTTCTACAAAGCCCATTGTGTTTTGAGAAGCTGGTGCTGGGAGAAAGCTTGGCATCTCCTAAGGAGCTCGAATATTCTCATGGCAAACCTACTGAGAACGATGTACCTGGTCACCCTGACCTTCCTTGACCCACAAAGGCAACCAAATTCAAACCTGCGTTGATTCTCATCTCCTGTTCTCTGGTTTCCATTTTGCCCTCATCTTGCTATGTGCCTGGACTGCGTCAGGATCTTTTACATTCTAGTGACAGAAACTGAATGCAGGCAAACAGATTCAGTGGACCACGTCACTGACCTTCAGACATCTCTGGGTTTCAACAGGTGTTCTCAGAGCCCTTTCTCTCCATCTGTAGACTTTGTGTGTTCCCTCATCTTAATCAAAAAAAAATTTTTTTAATGTTTATTTATTTTTGAGAGAAAAAGAAAGAGAGCATGAGCAGGCATGGGGCAGAGAGAGAGAGAGAGAGAGAGAGAAACAGACAGAATCTGAAGCAGGCTCCAGGCTCTGAGATGTCAGCCCAGAGCTTGACGCGGGGCTTGAACTCACGAACCCTGGGATCATGACCTGAGCTGGGGTTGGATGCTTAACTGACTGAGCCACCCAGGCTACCCTCCTCCCCTTTTTAATGTTTATTTATTTTTGAAGGCGAGAGAGAGAGAGAGGGAGAGAGAGAGAGAGAGAACATGAGTAGAGGAGGGACAGAGAGAAGGAGACAGAGAATCCAAATCAGGCTCCAGGTTCTGAGCTGTCAGCACAGAGCCCGATGTGGGACTCAAACCTGAGAACTGCGAGATCATGACTTGAGCCGAAGTCGGATGCTTAACCGACTGGGCCACCCACGTGCCCCCTTGTCTTAATTTTAAGACAGGCTCTTTTCCTGGGCTGGCAGTCCTAATGCAGCATTGTCCTTAACTTCCAGACCCGAGAGAATGGGACAGCTGGAGTTCTCCACAAGGTTGGAAAGAACCTTGGAGAGGTCTGTGATTAGTCTCTGATAGCATGCCAGTCCCTGCACCAATCACGTTGACCAGGCGGAGCGGTGCTCTGACAGGTCACTCTGGGATCACGTGTTCACTCTGGCCATGGGAAGAGTCAAGTACATCCAGATCTCACAGACGAACAGGATCCTGTGGAGCAGGTGTGTGTTTGTGTACAGGGCATGTTTGATGGGGAGTTCTTCAAGAGAAAAGTTTCCAAACAGACAACCACCTTAACGAAAAACCCTCCACACCCCTTATTCTAATCTGTATTGTTCCTGGTTTGGGTGTATGATTGTTTGTTTATATCTACTTGGCTGCCTCAAACCCTTTGTGAAATGAGGTGGAATAAGTAAATGATAAGATGTGTAAAATGACTGAAAAAACACATCAACACATCTTTCCTTACAAAAAGGGGGTGGGTGGGCTTGGCAGAGAGAACAGTCGGCAAACCCAGCACCAAACTGAGCTGTGGAATGTGTTCGAGTGGAAAGCTTGTCTTCGACTTCCTTCAGACTTCCATTCTGTGATGGGCGTGCCTATTTAAAAAATGACCCCACTTCCTTTTGTGGATGTTGATGAGGGAGTCATGATAAGGTCAAGACCATGTCCCAAGTGGAGAACCAAAGCAGAAGAGGAAGGCTCTAGCCCAGGTTTCACATCTCAAAATTCTCGATTTGGTTTTTGCCATTCTCTTCTCCTTCCTCTCTTACAGGGTCTCTCAACCTTGATACTCTTGACATCTTTTTTCTTACTGTTTATTTATTTTTGAGAGAGAGAGAGAGTGTGGGGAGGGGCAGAGAGAGAGAGAGGGGAGACAGAGGATCCAAAGCAGGCTCTGAGCTGTCAGCACAGAGCCCTGCGCAGGGCTCGAACTCACGAAGCATGGATCATGACCTTAGCTGAAGTCGGATGCTTAACCAACTGAGCCCCCCAGGCTCCCCTCACAAACATTATTTTAAACTGCCGTGTAATATTCCAGTGAGTACCATATTAGTTGTTTAATGCCGCGTAACAAATCACCCCAGTTGATGGCTTAAGACAATAACAATCATTTATTATCTCCCATGGTTTCTGTGGGTCAGGAATTGGGGACTGGTCTGACCAGAAGGTTCTGGCCCAGGGCCTGTCCTGAGATCACTGTCAAGATGCTGGCTGGGGCTGCCATCATCTGATTAGCTCAGGAGGATCCACTTTCAAGATGGCGCACTCTTGATGATAGTGTGAATCTCAGGATGTGAGAATCCCTGGAGGCCATCTTGGAAGCTGGCAGATACGTGGGCACTCATTAAATATCTGTTGGATACATTAGTGAGTAGATGTGATGCAGTCATCCTCTTATTGCAGCATATTCTGATTATTGGTGGGGGGCAAGAATCTTTGGTCCACAGGAGGGGGCCTGAGTGGGGAGATTAGACTGCCTTGAAGCTCATGACAGAGCTTGATTTTCTCATGTTAGAGTTCCTCGTCCTATTAAAAATGGAAAGCTCAGGGTTGGGGGGGATAGGGTAAAAATGGGCAGAGCGAGGTGCTGGAAAAAGGATCAAGTCAGGTAAAAACCCCATCAACTGTGGGCATACCAGCCAACTATAACAAGACCTGATAATAAAGTGAAATGTTTTTGGAGAATCCGCTGGTTACTGGGCACTTTGACCCTTGCGTAAATGATGAGAGCAGCTTTTCTTTTTTTTTTTTTTAATTTTTTTTTTTTTTAACGTTTATTTATTTTTGAGACAGAGGGAGACAGAGCATGAACAGGGGAGGGTCAGAGAGAGGGAGACACAGAATCTGAAACAGGCTCCAGGTTCTGAGCTGTCAGCACAGAGCCCGACGCGGGGCTCGAACTCACGGACCGCGAGATCGTGACCTGAGCCTAAGTCAGACGCTTAACCGACCGAGCCACCCAGGCGCCCCATGAGAGCAGCTTTTCAAGGCAGCCATTGTTGTTCTTATCTGGGAAATGGGTGATGTGGGTACTCACTGAGCCTGGGTGTCCTCATTTACAAACGGGCTGACAACACAGCCTCCAAACAATAATGTGTGTGTGCTTGTGTGGGTGCCAAAGTGACTAACACGATGCAGTCAGCATAGCGCCTGCCATGCTGCTCAAGACCTGCTCCCTGCTCTTGCCACTGTTCTCACTGTGTTTGTTGTTATTCTGACTGTCGTACGTCCCAGGAAAGTGGCAGAGCCCACATCTGTCAGATTCTGTATTCTTCGTCCTCTACAAATGTGCCAAAGATCCATCCTCCTTGGCATTCGCCACCCTCCAAGGCTCTCAGGGTCTTGGGAAAGATGCACCTTGGGAGCGTAAGACAGCCAAGAGAAGAAGACGATACAGCTTGGGTTTTAATGTCTTATCTCAGGTTGATTTCCTAGAGGTAAAGCCCAAGACACAGATTTGGTTGGGAGTGTTTCCCTTACTGAGGAGAAGGGAAGTGAGGAATCAGAATAAGGCAGAGGAACAAAGCTAAGCGAGCATGTGGCCTTGGTGGGAGATGAGTTTCAGCCTGATCCCACAGGGAAATCTGGAGCATGAATTGTATCACAGAGGGGGTGCTGCCTTGAGGCAAGTGGCTGGCGTTTTGTACCTTTACTTCAGTCAGCCCTTTGTTGGCTGTGGGTGCTCCCCTGAGTGGACGCAGGGCAAAGTAACTTTCTAGGAGAGATGGTTCTGGAAGCCAAGGTGGAGAAGGGGCAGCCATGAGCCATTAGCAGCCGGTAGAGATGATCTGAGTCAGGCACTAGCAATGGCCACTGTCCATAGACCGGGGCAGGAGTCCAGAGACTACAGCCCATGGGCCAAATCCTGCTTGCCACTGTTTTTGTAAATAAAGTTTTATTAGAATACAGCCATGCTCATTCATTCCCATATTGTCTCCAGCTGTCAGTGCTGCAACGGCAGAGTTGAGTCGTTGTGACAGAGACCATACGGCCTTCAAAGCTAAAACATTTACTCTTCCCAGCACCTAGTCTAGGGGTTCAGAGAGGACTGAGGTGCTCAGAGTAATCTGGGGTGGCCCCATGGTGAAGGTCACTTTTCCCTGGGACTTAGGGGATGGGTGAGGTGTGGGGTAGTGGTCAGGAATCTGGAAGATCTGCAAGGGCTAGTAGGTGAATGCAGGTACAGGGGAAGCAAATACACCCTGAAAAAGGTGGAAGACTGCACCGGGGAGCGTGATATGGTCTAGAAACTTCTCTCCAAGGACCGCGTGGATATCTGGGACAGGAGCTTGTTTAAGTGAAGAAATGCACTTAAGGCTCATTTCCAGGGAAGAATTCCATTTAGAAACCCTTAATCGGAGGAGTGTGTGGTCTGGGGTGTGCTAAGCGCAAATGCATTCAGACGTAATTATTTGGAGCAGCTATAAACAAGTCTGGTCACTTAAGATAAAGATGTAAAGCACACACATTGCCTTCATAGGAACAGCAAAGAGAAGGGTGTCTCAGTCCTTGATATTGGTGAACGCGTAGCAGGAATTCACTCAGCACCGGTAGACATCATGTGCTAGCTAACAGGGACGTCGGGACAGCAGCTCTTGCAACCCACGGACTATTTTTGTCAAAGGAGAATTCAGTTTTAAATATTCGATGCCTTTAGGATAACTCATCTATCACTGGGCCAATTTAAGTCTCATTAATCACATAAAGAAGGGGAAAGAACTGTCTGCCCCTTGAAGGTATTAGTGCACAGCTGTGGGATGGGAGCCCGGTTCCCCTGAGAAATGGGACTCGGTGGCCTTAATATGCAGAGATTGGAGCGACCGTGATCCCCCTGAGTGGGGACTGTTCCTGGACTCAAAATTGCCAATCGTGGCTTTTGCTGCGGATCCCGGGGCAACCAGATTTGAGAGGATTTGGAAGATCATGATGGGGATCTACAGAAGCATGGGGCGTTTGGGGTTGGGCAGCCTCTATCTATGCATCTGCCACCCACCGAGACCTACTATGTGCCAGGCACTGCGCTGAGCACTTTAAACCCCAGATCTCACTTGGTTATCACAACGACCCTATGGGATGTATATCATTGCCACCCTCTGCCCCTTTTACAGATATGAAAATTGAGGTTTAGAGGCATTAACTCAAGTCATAGGGCTTGATAGTGGCCGAGCTGGGATTTGAACCCCGGTTTGACTATTTCCCAAACCAAACCAAATGAAACGCTTTTACTGTTAGACTGCCCTGCTCTCAAGGTAAGCCAGTCTCATCAGAGGAGAAGTACTCACCACGCACTTTGGAAAAAGTGGAAAGCACACAATGGTAGGAAGTTGAAAAAAATAAACAGCCATTAATTCTAATTGCCCTAAGTAAGATCGATAACACTGTGGTCTATTTCCTTTCAGGCTTTTCAAAAGTGGTCCTATTTTAAAAACACTTGTATTCACACAGTGCCTTTTTATCTTATGTTTTCCAAATCAACATGATGCCATAAGTGTTTAAATATTACCACGTACCGTTGCAACGGTAATTTGAAAGAGCCCCCCAATATGTTATTGAGTGGCTGAACGTACTCCTCTACGTTAGGTCCCTTATCTTTAAAATGTGGCCAATATTTCCTACCTCATAGCTGTATAGTGAGATAAGATAACAGTTATTAAGTGTCTGGCATATGATGGGTACTCAATAAATATTGTCTATGTTAAGACAAGTTTTCTAGAATCAGAGCCTTAGATGGGGATGCTGGCATAAGCCTCTTTTTTTTTTTTTTTTTTTTTTTTTGAGCTGCTCTCTGATGATAATCTCATCATCAGGATCATCATCTGGGTGATGTCTAGGGTGTCACCTGGCCTTCTGATTAACCAGTTATAAGTCAAGCTTCCCAGGACCCCCCTCCTTGAGTTTGATAATTTGCTGAAATGGCTTAGAGACCTCAGAGAAGCACTTACTTCTGTTTACCGGTTTATTATAAAAGGATATGATAAAGGATACAGACGAGTATTCAGAGGGAAGAGATCCATAGGGAAGAGCATATGGGAAGGAGTACGGACTTTCTAGTACCTTCATGTGGTCAGCAACAGTGTGAAGCACTCTGAACCTTTTGTTTTTGCGGTTTGATCGCATGATCATGTAGGCACCAACGATACTTAGTTTTTAGTCCCTGCCCCCTTCCTGGAGGGTAGAGAACGGGGCTGAAAACTCCAAGCCTCTAGTCATGAGTTGGTCTTTTTGGTGACCAGCTCCCATCCAGAAGGCCACCAAGCATTGCCTCCTTAGAACAAAAGACACTCCTATCACTCATTTCAAGGGACTCAGGAGCTCTGTGTCAGGACCCAAGGTCACTGACCATATATTAGAATAAAAACATGCTCTTGGTGCTCGTATCATTTAGGAAGTTATAAGGATTTCAGGAGCTCTCTGTCAGGAGCAGGGGCAGAGACCAATATATGTACTTTCTGTTATTTGATAGGTGTAGAATTTTTGAGTGAGGAGTCGCCTAGTCTCCCAGAGGAGACTTTCTAGAGCAGTCCTTCCCAACATGGTAGGGAAGGACTATGAAGTGCTCGGAACGTGGCTGGTCTTACCTTACCTTGTGATGTACCTTGTGATAAAATACAGACCAGATTTTCAAAGGCTTCACATGAAAAAGTAGATGTCTATATCATAAATAGATTACAACTCAATTACATGTTAAAATGATAACACCTTGAATACAGTGGGTTAAAGAAAATATATTATTAAGATTAATTTCACTGGTTTGCTTTTATTTATGTTTTTAAGTGTGGCTGTCAGAAAAAATGAAATTACATATATGGCTCGCATCTGTGGCTCTGTTGGATAACATTGCTCTGTAGTAGGCGTTGGCAAACTTTTTCCATAAAAGGCCAGAGAGTGACTATTTCAGACTTTGTCGGCCGCCCAGTCTGTGTTGTAACCACTTCAGTTCTGCACTTGTGGAGGGGGTGGGGGTGGGGTGGGGTGGGAAGGGGCCATAGAGACGAGGTCAATGTTGAATGGGCATGGCTGTGTTCCAATAAAACTTTATTGATGAAGGCAGGTGGTGAGCTGGACTTGGCCCATGGGCTGTGGTTTTCTGATTCCTGCTGTAAGAGAAAAAGAATCAGCTGTGAACTTTTAGCCAGTGTCCACACCAGTTGGGGATGGTGTGTATCAGTCTGTTAAAGACAATCTGGGTGGGACACCAACAGTGTGTTCTCCATAGTCCCATTTCTCCCCTGGTTAGGGAAGAATTCTCTGCCCACATGATTTCCACCCCCCCCTGCCTTTGCTACTGACCTCTACTACTGTCTCTAAAGGAGTAAGCTTTAGCAGAAAACTTTAGGGAGCTTGGACCGTGAGGCTAAAAATGGAGAAATAGAGTAAGACCAAACATTTCTTTCCTTGAGAATCAGAGGAGAGGAACACACGCCCATCAATGCAGCGTTTGAAGATGCTATTTGGTATTCTAAGGGTCTGTGTAACTGGTCTACCCTGGAAGGTCGGAGGCAGTGTCCTCTTGGGGATTTAAGTAATCTTTTTTTTAATGACACATCCTTCCTCCTTCCTCCCCCTAGCTTTTGCCAACACAAACAGAAACTTGGGGTTTTTCAATGGAGAGCAATTAACATAGAATGCCTTAGGCCAGGAAATAATTAACACACAATTGTGGGGAAATGGCAGCCCCTGCCTCCCTAAGGTGGACTTACTCAATTAAAATGATCCCTTGGCCTCCAGAGAACTAACTGTGACCTGTTTAGGCAGAACCTGCATGTCTCCACTGGCTCTGTGAATGTCTCCTGGCAGCCCCACTGCCCAGCCCCTTCTTGCAAATGCTGAGAATCTTCCAGAGGTCCCTTTGGCTGGTTTGCAGATCCTTCTTGATATTTTACCCATTTATAGGTGAGGATGCCCTCCCAGGTCTCCTGTCCCCTCCAGTCAGGCTCCTTCAAGGCAGATTGACATCTTCCTCCTTCTAATTCTTTCTTGCTTTCACAAATGTTTATTGAACACCTATTATGTGCCAAACCTGTTTTTTAAGGCACCATTTACTAGGTCAGGCTTCACATGCTAGTGGAGAATACTAATAATGAATATGTAAATCAATAAGCAAATAATACAACTCTAGAAGTGATAAGGGCACGGGGATTGAGATGGGGGAACAGGAGATGTCTTCTCAAGAAGGTGGCATTTGAAATGAGGCCTAAAAAAATAGAACGAGCACGGCCAGTGTTTATATCATGCCTCTGTGCTACCGCGGTGTTTCCCAGACATTGATTGATATCCATGAAGAGGCGTTGCGATAGACCTAGGATGAGCCCCGGCTGGTAGAACCTGAGGTATAGACAGATGAAGTCATTGGTCTGAGGATGCCAAGTTCACCAGTGGTGGGATGGCTCCAATCCCCCTGGCTCCAAGTTCTCTCAACTATCAGGAGGCATTAGGACATTGATTTATTGAATATTTGATTCATTGATTTATTCTAGACTCTCAGAGAGGACCTAATATGGGCCATGTAGACATAGGTAAGACCTATTCCTCACTCATTGCCTTGGGGAAGAGGCAGCCTTGGGGCTCAGGCTTGCTGAGAACTGTTTTCAACATGAGGAGCTAGGATCTTTTCTCAGCCTGGGACAGTGGCGGAAGGACCATGGAGACCCCTTGAGAGAAAGTGACAAGATAAACTGATACTTGAAGGATGGATTTGCAGGAAGGCAGTGTTGGACTGGAAAGCGGGAGAAGAGGGGTCAGGAAGGGCTGGCAGGCACGAGGGACCACGTTTCGCAAGGACACGGAGCCACTGCAAGCTCAGGCAAGTAATGGTACCGACAGAGCACCCGTAGGGAGGCAGCAGCTCATGCGACAGGCAACGTGGGCAGAAGTTCAGATTGCTTGAGCAACTGGGGTTGGTAGGATCCCATGGGATGATTCTAAGTAAGAAGTGACATGGTTGTATTTGTGCATTTAGAAGATCCCGTGGGTTCCATTGTACGAGTACGTGGCGGTTTTACGGGGGAGACCCAGGTGTATTTGTGTATCACTTCTTATTCCTAAAGTAATATATATTCACCACCAAACATTTAGACTGTTTGGGTAAGCAAAAAGACGAAATCAGAAGTCACCTTTATTCTTTTAAAAAATTTGTTTTTATTTTTTAAAGTTTATTTACTTATTTTGAGAGAGAAAGAGTATGAGCAGAGGAGGGGCAGAGAGAGAGAGAGAGAGAGAGAGAGAGAGACAGAGAGAGAGAGAATCCCAAGTAGGCTCCGTGCTGTCAATGTGGAGCCCTGTGCGGTGCTTGAGCTCACAGACCATGAGCCGAAACCAAGAATTGGACGCTTAACCACCTGGGCCTCCCAGACGCCCCCAGAAGTCACCTTCAATCTTACCATTTAGAGATAAATGCTGTTGATATTTTGGAGAGCGTTCATCTAGTTCTCTGTCTCCTATTTATTACAAAATGAAATCATATTATAAAATGCTATTTTGTAATTGGTCATTTCCCGTCACCACCTGATGGAGGCACTTTGACATTCTTCTCCAGGGATGGTCTTCAAACTGGTTGTAGCCTTCTGAACCGTTTCTATGAGCACTGGAAATGAAATTTATAAGAGAGATTGCTTTTGTCTGCTGGGGCTGCTATAATGAAACCACAGCTTGGGGTGCTTAATCAAGAGATATTTATTTCTCAGAGTTCTGGAGGCTGGGAAGCCCTCAGTGAAGGTGCTCTGATTTCGTCCCTTGAGATCCCTTTCCTGGTTTACTGTGAAGGGGATCTTTCTTGCTGTGTCCTCATGTGGTAGTAACAGAGAGAGAGACAGAGAGAGAATGTTGCCGCGTGAGCACTCAGGGGTCTCTTCTTCTTATAAGGGCACTAATCCCATCATGGAGTCCCACCCTTATGACCTAATCCTCACCTAATCACCTCCCCAAAGCCCCACCTCCTACTGCCAGCACATGGGGAGTTAGGGCTTCAACATACGAATAGGGGGACACCAACATTCAATCCATAACACAGATAAAAGAGCCTCTCGGATTGAAGCAGAAGCGAAGGAACCCAAATTTCATGCATTTGTCCTCCGTTGGCTCCTAAGTCAGCTCTGTGGATCTTCTAGCTTCCCAAGGAGGACTTTTTGCAAAAGGAAAATCCTTCTCTGGCATTATTTTAGGTGGTCTCACTGTGTGCCATTGTACCCACGTATTCATTCTGTAGCATCAGACATCTAGATTGCTGTCCATTGTCTGCCATTAAGAACGACATGATAACGGACAACTTTGTATGTCCAGCCGTGTGTGCACCTGTGATCGTTTCCCCCGGATGTGTCTTAGAAGTGAAACGTCTTTTGATTCCTGGCTGGTGGAGATTTCCCTCTGAAGCCCAAGTCTTTATTTGGCAGGCCAGGAGGGTAGGCCTGGGTTCTGAGTGCGTATGTGACAGACACAATATGTCTTCGTAAGAGACGGCTGGTGGTGGCCTGCTGAGTCGTGCCGTGTTGTCAGGACAGCCACAGACTTACCCCTTGGTCCAGCCTGGCAAGACTAAAGCCTTTCATGCGATCTTGCATTTGCAACAGGCTTTGATAGTTTTCAAAGTCCTCTTCCTCTGTTGTCCCACAGTTACTCCATGAGGTAAATGGGGAGGAGAAAGATGGATCTTTAAAACAATTTAAGTCATACTGAGGTCCAGAGAGGTTAAGTGGCTTTCCTAAGATTATGCATCTTGTAAATGGTGGCACTCTGTATTAGTCAGCTATTATGGCAATAATGCTGCATGACAAATAATACCACACCCTCCCCCCAAAAAAACCCCAGATCTCAATACCTTACATCTATGATTATTTTTCTTTCCTCCATGACAGCTGAGTGTGAGGGTTGGTTGTGGTTTGGCTGATCTCAGCTGGGGAGCGGTAGCTGGGTGCAGGGGACAGAGGGAAAGGGAGACCAGATAATGTCCTAGAGGAAGATTTCGGCAGGACCCGAAAGGCCCCGGTGGGGACTTTGAATGTTACACTTACTGCAAGTTGGGAAGCTGTTGAAAGATTTTACATGGTGGGGGGCAGTGTGAACTGATTTATGTCTTAAAGGATTATTTAGACTTGTTTGTTCCACATTGGATTTTCTGTTCGTGGTTCATAACTGACGCACCGTTGATATTTTGTTGGATTAATAATGAACCCGTTTCCCAGAGAAAGCAATGCTTGCCAGACCCGAGGAATTGAGTATTGTCCTGTCCTGTGCGAGACGCTGTCGAGCTGGTTGGCTTGTCTGGGCAGGATCTGTTAGTTTTTTCATTTCACTAATTCAGCAAGCATTTACTGGGTGCTTCCTCTGGGGTGTCCACCCCAGCTCAGGGAAGGCTGTGCATCTGCAGAACTCTGGAGACCTCAGCTAAGGTCCTGACCTCCCCTCTTCTGCTGATCTGCTTTTCTTCTAAGGAGGAAAATCTCAGAGCAGCTGGTGAATAAAAGGGGTTCAGACTCTTGAGAGACAGACTCCTTCTCTATTGGAGGCAAGGAACCAGGGCAGAGGGTGACAGTCATTGGTAGTGCCAGAACACCCTTCATTCACTTCTTCACTCAGCTCAGTTGTGTGGAAACCAAGTCCCCGGATGGGGGAGAGGCGGGGAGGTGACCTGATTGCTCAGGACAACCCAGCAGGACAACCCAGCAGATTAGCACACAGCCAGGTAGACCCAGGACAACCCAGCAGATTAGCACACAGCCAGGTAGACCCTGCTCCCCCCGCCTTGTTTTGCTCCTCGGGCTCCTTTGCACCACCCTGCCCCCCCCCCCCGCACCCTCCACCCCCCACATTCACCTTTAAGCCAACAGTTTCAATGCTCCAAACACAACCTTGGGGAAAGAAAATAATGGTGTTTATTTTGAATTAAAATGCTTTTTTGATTAAGGACCAACTCCGTAAAGATAGTTTACGTTTAAAATGGAATGTCAAAGTGCAAAGGTTGCCTTCAGGAATAGGAATTACGGTTTCTAATTATATAGTATTTGGGACTATGTATTTATGGAACCTTTGAAGAAATGCTTTCATAAATGGGTCAAAACGGGCCTCACAGTCCTTATGTGTTTATTTGCCTGGTACGCTCATTTGGCATCCGGCCCTGATCTTGTGCAGCCCTGACTTTGGTTACATATTCTTGTGTAAATGAATCCTCTCCAGCTAGACTGTAAGCAGGATTTTTTTTTTCTTTCTGTTTATCCTTTCTTTCCCTCCGTCACAGTGCTAGCATCATGGTACCTGGCACAGGGAGCTTACTTAATAAATGCATCTCATTCCTTCTCCCCCCGCTACCCCTCCCCTACCTCTTGTCTTCCCACCCTCCTCCTCCCTTCCACAAACACCTCTGGAATAAAACCATTCCAAGCCCTTTATAGCCACTGGGGATTCAACGATGAGTGCGGTGAACCGTTCCTGCTCTCACAGAGTTTGGAGTCTGGCTGGGGAGGCCCAGACACTGAGCAGCTAGAAAGTGTGATCACTCGTAAAATTATGTCTCTGACGTGAGCAGGGGAGAACGGGAGACAGGAGAGCATGAAATTGGGGCCTTTGGTCAAGGGTTAGGGAATGCTGTTTGCCCAGGATTCACTGCTGGAGCAGAGACCTGGAGGGCAGGTAGGAAACGCAGTAGGAAGGAACAGAGTAGAACAGCAACCCAGGCCCAGGGCACCGCATGGCTCTGCTGGGGGAAGGCCTTGAAGTAGGCAGTGGCCTGGGCCTTTGGAGGAGAGGGCAGGAGACCTGAGTGGCCAGAGCGGAGACGGCAGAGGGGGTGTGGAGAGGTCAGTTCACCGACCATGGGAGGTCTCAGAGGCCATGGGGCAGAAGGTGGCGATTTTCTCGAGAGCAGTGGAGATCCACAGAAGCGGTTTAAGGAGGAGGAAATCAGCCTGAATTTCATTTCTGGAGGGTCCCTTTAGGCCCCATCAGTAGGGAGTGGCTTAAATAATCGGTGTTGGGTCTGCACTGTAGTGGTCTGCAGGTGTAAGAAAGAAAACAGAGGAGACAGAACGGTCCCCAGAAATGGGGAGACACCAAGGTGCAGAACGTAAGAAGTAGAGGGAGTGAGACTGTGTATCTGAATTTATGTGTACTTGAAAAAGGAAACATTGGAAGGCTGAAGACAAATGTAGCAAAAACGGCTGGATATCGTGTAGGGGGAAGACGGATGGGGACAGGGTGGCCGCCCCAGACTTCTCCACGCGTGCCTCTCGATGTCGTACTGCCTTTTGAGCCACGTGGATGGCTTCTGGTTCAGAGATTGCAGACAGATTGATGAGCTGAGCTGGGCCCTAGCAGCCGGGGGCTCTAAGTTTGGGGGTGGGGCGAGGGGAGTGCAGGCTGGCTGTCAGATCTCCACGGGAACCGCTCTTTTAACTTTGACTTTCCCTGCCGGTGCTTCCTGGTATGATGGCAATGTTTTAATCATTTATTGAACAGACGCTCCTCATCTCCTAGCTCCTTCTCTGCCAAGACTCTGGCTTTAATAACTAATTCATTGGCATCTTACCTTTGACGGTTGTTGTAGGGTTGCCTCAGCTGGAGGGTGACGTTATCTAACTTTTACTGAGCACATACTATTCACCAGACACAGCGTGTTCCTTCTGCACGGTCATATTTAATTCTGACAGCCGTTTCTCACCCCTGCTTGGTGCAGGAGGAAACTGAGACATAGAAAGCTGAGGTGTTTTTGTCAAGAGTCCCCCCCTTGGAGGTCACCCTGGGGAGGGTAAGAAAGCATCCCGTTACGGCCCGGGTCATGATCTCACAGTCCATGGGTTTGAGCCCTGCGCTGACAGCTCAGGACCTGGAGCCTGCTTTGGATTCTCTGCCTCTCCCTCTGCCCCTCTGTCTCCCTCTCTCTGCCCCTCCCCGGCCTGTGCGCTCCCTCACTCTCTCTCTTTCTCAAAAATAAATAAAAAACATTAAAAAGAAAAAAAGGAGCGCCCTGAAACTGACATGGGGGAGGAGCTGGGTGGGGGCCAGGTCGTGCTGGACCTTGATACTGTTCCTGGGCTTTACGCCATTTTCCCCGGCCAGCCCACCCCTGATGTACACCTTTCCCGGCTATCAGTAAGTCCTGCGGTCTTTAGAATAGGTCTGTAGTCAGCTCCCGAGAGTCCTTCCTTGCTCAGCTGAGCACTTGCTATGTGTCAGCCTCTGAGCTAGGGGTTCAGTGGTGAAAATTATGCGGTGCTGTCTTGGGTGAATCCGGCGTGGAGACGGACAGTTTCCAGGTGTTAAGTGACATTATACAACGAAGCCCAGAGAAGGGGCATGTAGCTAGAGGCAGACGGTGGTCGGGGAGGGCTTCTTGGAGGAGGTGACCCTGGAGCTAAGTGCTGGTGGATGAGGGGGAATTGGGTTGGGGGGGTGAGCTGGCGATGCCTCAGAGCGGAAGGGGCAGCAGAGGCAAAGAAGTGTGTCTGAAACAGCGGAGTGACCAGAGATAAAAACTAAAGGGCTAATCAAGGCCCTGGGAACCAAACACTGAAGTTGAATACAGTATTTGCCAACCGAAGCGGGAAGGAGGAGGAAGGAGAAACAAGGGGAAGAAGGGAGGCATCCTCTATTTCAAAACCGTTTCCCACCCAGAGCAGCCTGTCAGTCAGTCCCCAGAGCACTTGGCACTGGCACTTTCCCCCGGGGGACAGTGAGCTCCTCACAAGAAGTCAGGTTTTGGCTGAGCCCTGCACACTGGGCAGCTGTCAGGTGTGATCGCACATACCTGCCAGAGCTGCCCTTTGTCGGCCAGGCAGTGAGGTCTTCCTGCGTGGCTGAGAGCAGGACCCCAGGGGGCCAGAACCTCCGCCTGGTAAGAATAATTAAAATGGGATCAGCGGTCCCTGTGGCGACACGGACATCAGTGCTCCCAGCACGGAGGCCTCTGGCCACGGCCGGACTTATTTCTGAGGGCTGGCCCCCCTGCCTGCCTTGCCTGCTTTGGCCAGGCTCACCCCAGCCGGGCGGGAAGGAAGCGCCTCCCTCCACCACCTGCCGTCACGTGCTGGCGCTGTGCTGTTGTCACATTATACGCGTGATCCGAATTGTCAGGACGGCAGCCTCAGGAGGCAGGAAGGGGAAACTGAGGCCCAGGGAGCCCCTCCCATGGACAGTGGGAGCCGAGTCAGGACGCGACCCCAGGTCTTCGGGCTGCTGCAGGTTCTGGGTTTTCCAGCCTCCCTCACCACCTCTTCTCAGCCCCTCCTGATTCTAAGAAGGATGCTCACCGTGGTCCCTGTTGTGGACTGCGTGGGTGTGCCCTCCCCAGGTTCCTGTGCAGAAGTCCTCATCTCCATGGTGTTTGCAGGGGGGTCTTGGGAGGGGCTTAGGGTTAGGTGAGCTCATGAGGGCGGACCCCCTCCCCCCCCAATGGCAGTAGTGTCCTCAGAGGAAGAGGAAGAGACACCAGAGCTCTCTCTGCCATGTGGAGACGCGTGAGAAGGCGGCTGTCCACAAGCCAGGTTGCCCTCACGGTGACCTGAGTCGCGTAGCGCCTTGACCTTGGACTTCCCAGGCTCCAGAGCTGTGGGAAATCAGCGTCTGCTGTTGAAGGGCCCTGGTCTGTGGTGTTTTGTTACCGCAGCCGGAGCAGATTTAGACAGCCGGCACATATTGTCACTTCCTTAAGGCACCGCGATTTCCACTTGGAGGTTTACCTCCTCTCCCTAGCTACCTCGTGGTGGGCCTGAACGTGGGCTGGTCATGTGACCACGCCAGGCCAGTCGGAACTCTCCCAGACCTGGCCTCTGCAGTAGATTCTCAAAGTCCAGCAACTTCCTTCCAGGGGCGGCTTGGGGACATGGGGAGTGTGGCCTGACCCCAAGCCTACTTCCGTACCTGGTTCTCAGCCTCCCATCTGCTCTGTAATGTACCCGGGGTCCGTCTAATCTTGTCCCCACAGCTGGTTTCTGGTGCTTTCAGTCAGGGTGGCCCAGGGACAGCAGTAGCCTGGTTCTGGGCACAGTTTTCTTCTTTTCTTTTCTTTTCTTTTCTTTTCTTTTCTTTTCTTTTCTTTTCTTTTCTTTTCTTTTCTTTTCTTTTCTTTTCTTTTCTTTCCTTTCCTTTCCTTTCCTTTCCTTTCTTTTCATTTTTCTGGAAAAAAAAAGTATTTATTTTTGAGAGAGAGGCAGAGAGAGAGGGGGACAGAGAATCCCAAGTAGGCTCTGCACTGACAGCACAGAGTCCAATGAGGGGCTCAGACTCATGGACCAGGAGATCATGACCTGAGCTGACCTCGGAGGCTTAACTGACCGAGCCACCCAAGCGCCCCTGTTTTGTTTTAAAGAGCTTTATCAATATATAATTTACATTTCCTCCTGCCCTCAGCCCTGGCAGTTACAAATCTACTTTCTAAACTCTGGATTTGCCTATTACAGACTTTCCACATAAAAGAATTCACACTATATGTGGCCTTTCGGGTCTGGCTTTTTAGACTTAGTGCATTTTCAAGGCTCATCTCTGTCGTAGCTTGACTCAGTAATCCCTTGCTTTTTAACAAATCTATGGTAAAAAAGACACAGAACATGAGATATACCCTCTGGGCAAATGTTTAAGCGTCCCGCACAGTGTTATTCAGAACTTTTTCATCCTGCAAAACAGAAACTTGATACACATTAAATGCCATTTTTTAAAAAATATTTTCTTTAAAAATTTGGAGCGGGGGGCACCGGGTGGCTTAGTCGGTCAAGCGTCCAACTCTGCTCAGGTCATGATCTCACTGTTCTTGAGTTCGAGCCCCGCGTCGGGCTTTGTGCTGACAGCTGGGAGCCTGGAACCTGCTTCTGATTCTGTGTCTCCCTCTCTCTCTCCCCACGCCCCCAGTCCCCCCCGCCCCTGGCTCTCAGAAATTATAAATAAACATTAAAAAATAGTTTAAAAAATTTTTAAGTAAATGCTCTGCCCAAGGTGGGGCTCAAACTTATGACCCCAAGATCAAGAGTCACCTGCTCTACTGACTGAGCCAGCCAGACGCCCCAAATGCTGTTTGTTTTTAATTGTACACTGGAAGTGTGTAACCACCAAACAAGTTGTTACAACCGGACATGTATCCTGAGAGAATGTGCTAGACCAGCAGGAAAGGCACTGAGCATGGAGTCTGTCTTTGCAGGGTGCAGTCCTGGGGGGTCCAGAGGACCCTAAGCAAGGTGACCGTCTGACCCATTCCTGCAGCTGGAGCAGGGCATGGGGGTCAAAGATGCACCCATCACAGGCTTTGACCTTTGGGGGCTCCTATGTGGCAGGAGAGGGCCTAAAATAACCACATCGTGGTGAAAATAATCCGGAGCGGAGGAGACAAGGCAGTGGGTGTTCAGAGGACAGAGGTGGTTCTGTCTGTGGATGATTAATAATGATAACAGGAACAATGACAATAGGGCATTTGTTGAACTTTTATTATGTGCTGGGTGCCTTGCTTCATGTTGTATGTTTTTACATCATTCGATCTTCATAATACGCCAAGGAGGCAGCCACTGTTCATTCTCCCATTTCCCAGTTGGGGAGACTGAGGCACAAAAGAGGTTATAAAAGGGGCTCATGGTTACAGGGTCAGAGCCGCATAGAAACCCTCCCCTTTCTGGCTCCGCAGACCTTGGTTTCCACAAGGTTTCACAGGGCTGGAGTTTTGGGAGTCGAGCTGTGAAGGCAGGCTGGGAACATTTAGCCCAGAGTCAGATAATACTCACCTCAGGCAGAAGGCATTAGAACAAGCTTTTTACATGTTCTGGGTGTTGTAGGTGAGAGAAAATCATTCATGTAATCCCTTCCCTCCAGTCCTCACCGAGGGGGCTTCTGCAACCCCCTCATGTCACAGCCTTATAATTAACTAAATGAAAAGCTCCCTGCAAACAGGGAATCTTCAAAGGGCTGCTGTTTGCAGACTAATAACACTGACACATCATGGTTTTCATTAGAACAAATTGCTGCCGAAGTCGGGCCAGGCACAGGTCTGCCCTGGTTATGTTACAAAGCAGTCTGTTTTCAGATCTGGCCTGAGATACTGACTTTGAAAAGAACTTGGAGCCAGGATACAGACTTGGCTGATCTGGAAGGAAGCAAGAATGTATCTCCTGTCTGCTGGCCCCAGATCTTGGCACATAGTGGGTACTCCATAAAAATCTGATGCCTGAACAAATAAAAAGAGTTCAGAAGTAATTGTGTGGAGCCTCACCGGCACCACATGACCCAAAGGGGTGATGGTGTATCAGTCAAACCTTTGTTTGGGGTTTTCTGCTTTTTGATGCAACAGAAATTGAAACTGATTTAAATAATAGAATATATTGGCTATATAACTAAAATGTCCAAAGGCATGGTGGCCTTCAGGAAAGATTTGATCCAGCAATGTCAGTGTCATCAAATTACTGTTTTGTTGTGAAAGCTCAGCTACTGGGAAATTCAAGACAGGATGTGTTTGTACTACAGCCCTGTTTGAAATCTGATGTTGTGGCTCGGTCAAGGGTAATATTTTACTGGCACATGATCTGGCCTGAAATGGAAAGAAATCGCCAGATTGCCAGGCTTTTGTGAAGTAGAGAGGAGCAAATCAACAAAAGTCAAGAACACAACAGAGAGTGGAGGGAATTCCTAGCTCTGTTAACCTCAGAAAAGTTGCTTAGAGCTCCCCAAACCTTGTTTCTCTGCAATACAAATGAGTAGTAATTTTTGCCCTGTTTAATTCTTGGGGCTGTCCAAAGGCTCATTTGAGAAAATCTATCTATTAGAATTCTACACAAATGAGCAGCTATAACTAGTGATCATGGGAATTAACTGATTATTGATAATGGTAATTTCTTCTAGTAGGTGCTTAGGCTGATTCATTCATTTATCTATGCATTTCTTTTTTTCTGTATAGTTTTCAGGAAATGTCTGATCTAGCGATATCACCAGATGATTGTTTTTGTCTTGGAAACTCAGCCCCTAGTAAATTTGAGAGGTGATGTGCTTAAACTACAGCCCTATTTGAAGTCTGTTTGAAATAGGCATGTGTGTGTGTGTGTGTGCACAATTCACATACCATACGGTTTCAGCCTTTTAAGGTATGCAGTTCAGCGGTTGTTTGTAGGCTCACAAAGTTGTGCACCAGTCATCACTTCCATCTCCTCAGAAAGCAACCCCATGTTCATTAGCAATCATTTTCCCTTTCCCTCTTAGCCCAGCCCCTGGCAGACACTAATCTTCTTCCTGTCTCTCTTATTGAGCACCTACTGTGTGCAAAGCCCTCTACCAGGTGCTAGACAGATGATGATAAGAAAATCCTCCTAACTGGTTTGGAATCAGATGAACAAACCCTGAATTCTTCAGGCAAAACCCCAAAATAAGTGGACCTGCCTGATTGCTGGTGTCACTTAGGCAGGTGACTGCTTTTTCAGGAAGGGACAGCATAGGGTGGAGCAGAGCTGACTCCCTTCTGCCAGGAGTTGGCAGCCCTGTGGCCTTGGTCTTCCTGAGCCCATTTTCTTGTCTTTAAAATGTCATCCAGCTTCTAGTGTTGTTCTGAGGATAGGATGAGGTAATGCATGTTAAGTGCACCTAGGTGATGCATGTTGAGTGCTCCTAGGTGGTGCATGTTAAGTGCTCCTAGGTGGTGCATGTTAAGTGCTCCTAGGTGGTGCATGCTAAGTACTCCTAGGGATGCATGTTAACTGCTCCTAGGTGATGCATGTTAAGTGCTCCTAGGTGGTGCATGTTAACTGCTCCTAGGTGATGTATGTTAACTGCTCCTAGGTGATGCGTGTTAAGTGCACCTAGGTGATGCATGGGAAGTGCTCTTAGGTGGTGCATGTTAAGTGCTCCTAGGTGACACATGTCAAGTGCACCTAGGTGGTACATGTTGGGTACACAGCACCTAGTGCAGAGTAAAATAAGTGGTCAATAAGTGGTACCAATATTACCCTTGAGATGAATGATGAGAAAGAAGTCATCTTTACCAAAAAGACGGTAAAGACAGTGCTTATCTCAGGAACGGAAGAATGGGGAACATTTTCTAAACCTACTACATTGAATCTGGGGTCTGACCCTGGCACTCTGGCCTGGATAAATCTCTGTCGGCGTCCAGGTCTATTGTGGGAAGCATAGCAGTGTCCCTGGACTCCAGCCCCTGGGTGCCATTTGCATTTTTCAAGTAATAACAACCCAAACTGTCTCCTGACATTTTGCCCCATGTCCCCTGGAGGGAAGAATAGGGTGGCACTGGTCAAAACTGGATACTCAAGTACTTTCTGAAGAACCCTTGGCTTTCTGGCCTCAGTGACTTTGTCCCTTGGGGGATTTCCAATGCCCCAGCCCCACTGTGTCCAAAGCCCCCCATTGACTTTCAAGGCCAAGCTCCAATGCCTCTTCCGTTTTGTATGTTCCCCGTTGTAAGAGCTTCCCCCATCTCAGATCCCACGTGTTTGACAGTCCTCATGGTAATTCCGCGAGGAGGGCATCGGTATCTTCATTTACCGGTGAGGAATCCCAGGCTTGGAAAAGCTGTGTCACTTGCTCAAGGTTGCATAGCTGGAAAGTGGCTGAACCAGAACCTGGGTGTGCCCTTTAGGGTGTATGCTACTTCCTACACCCGCCGTGGTCTCTGTGAAAATCCCTTTCTTTGCATTGGCATGACCCACATACATAACTCTCTTCCTCTGAAGCCTGGGAAGCCGTTTGGCATTCATTTTCTAGCGCCGCCCCTGGCTCGTAGCAAGGGCTAAAGAGTATTTGTCAAGCGAGTACATGACAAGTAGAAGAAATCTCCGAGGAGGCTGCCAGGTACGGTCACTGAGATTTTGAACCTGGGAAAGACACCCACCTATCTGAGATGGTTAAATATTTATCGTCTGGAAGGAAGGCTGTTGTCTGGGTTATCTTTTGAATTCTTGCCTGCTTAGAACCTTTCAGCAGAAGTTTCCTGAGTGTCTCCTGCATGTGATAATTTCTAGGGGCCTAGAAATGAGTAAGACAGGACATTGCTTGGTGGAAATATTCTGGAAACCAATTTGGAAACTTCTTGGAAAGTTGAAGATGCTGATACCATCTGAATGAGCAGTTTCTCTCCTAGGTGTAGATCCTAAGAAAGTGAGTGTCACGGGCACAGGGAAACCTGCAAAGAATAGTTATTGCAGTGTTAACAGTGAAAAAATTGTAGCCAACCTAATTCATTGGTTCCCAAATTTGTCTGCCTGTTAGAATCGCTGGAGATGTTTAAAAAATTCCAAAATTCGGGCTACGACCCATTTCAAGTAAATCGTAATCTCTGGGGGTGAGACACAGCTGTCACTGTGCTTTGAATCTCCCGGGTAACTCCAAGGTGCAGACGGGTTTGGAACCACTGATCCAAAATATCCACTGTCAGGTGAATGAATAAATACATTATGGTATATTTATATAATGGATTACCTTCCTGTAATTACAATGAATGAACTACGCTAAAAGATGTGTGCATGGATGTTTATAGCTGCACTCTTCATAATAGCCCTAAACTGGAAACAGCCCAAACATCCGTCAACAGTAAAATGGGTAAATAAATCGTGGTGTGATCATAAAACGGAATACCACACATCAGCAAGAATGAACAAACTACAATTACATGTGTGAGTCTCTTAGGCTGTGAGTAAAAGAAGGCAAACCCAAAGGTATACAGACCATATCATTCCCTGGATGTGAGACTCTAGAAGAGGGGTCAGCAAAGTTTTCTGTAAAGACAGCAGTAAATATTTTAGGCTTGTGGGCAGTATGGTCTCGATTGCTCACCAGCTTTGCCATTCTCGTGCAAAAGCAACCATGCACCATACATAAATGAGCACGGCTGTGTTCCGATAAAACTTTATTTATAAAAACAGGTGGCAGAATGGATTTGGCCCACCATTTGCAGTTTGCCAATCCCTATTCTAGAGCAAGCAACATTAATTTATGGCAAAACTGCGATGAAATTTGTTACCCTAGGTGGAGACTGGTGAATGGAAAGGCAGCTGCTGGGACTTTTTTTTTTTTTCTTTCCGTTTGGCTGCTGATTATGCTGCTGTGTTCACTCTATGGAAATTCATCGTTCTGTGCACTTATGATGTGTACACTTTTCTGTGTGATATTATTCCTCGGTGTTAAGTTTGCATTGGAAGCAGCAAGTAAACAAATGAACTGAAACAATGTGCTTTATTTATTTATTTTTTCAACGTTTATTTATTTTTGGGACAGAGAGAGACAGAGCATGAACGGGGGAGGGGCAGAGAGAGAGGGAGACACAGAATCGGAAACAGGCTCCAGGCTCTGAGCCATCAGCCCAGAGCCTGACGCGGGGCTCGAACTCCCGGACCGCGAGATCGTGACCTGGCTGAAGTCGGACGCTTAACCGACTGCGCCACCCAGGCGCCCCTGAAACAATGTGCTTTATTTATTTTTTTTTTTTAATTTTTTTTAATGTTTTATTTATTTTTGAGAGACAGAGATAGAGTCCAAGTTGGGGGAGGGACAGAAAGAGAGGGGGATAGAATATCTAAAGCAGGCTATGCCCTGAGAGCAGCAAGCTGAATGTGGGGCTTGAACTCATGAACTGCAAGATCATGACCTGAGCTGAAGTCAGATGCTCAACCGACTGAGCCACCCAGGCGCCCCCGAAACAATGTGCTTTAAATGATAGTGTAGGACAAAGTCAGTGTTGGAAGATATATTCACAATTTGAAACAGGCAAAACAATGTAACAGACTATTGAGAGACCACGCACTAGATTAAGATGAAGAAGGGGTTCATGGGAGTGGTAACCTCCACATCCAGGATAGTGGGTATCTTTTTTTTTTAATGTTTATTTATTTTTGAGACAGAGAAAGACAGAGCATGAATGGGGGAGGGGCAGAGAGAGAGGGAGACACAGAATCGGAAACAGGCTCCAGGCTCTGAGCAGTCAGCACAGAGCCCGACGCGGGGCTCGAACTCAGGGACTGCGAGATCATGACCCGAGCCGAAGTCGGACGCTTAACTGACCGAGCCACCCAGGCGCCCTGATAGTGGGTATCTTGAGAGGAGGGAGGAAAATGGGGTGGGCGGGGCTACAGAGGGGGCTCTTGGTGTAGTGCTAATTTCTTACTTTTTTTAATCTGAGTTTGAGTAAATCAGGTTGTCTTTTATTTCCCTTTTATGTATCTATGCAGTAATAATAGCAAAAAGAACAGCAGATAATATCCCTGCTTTTCAGGGGTATATGTTTTCAAGTGAGTTGAGAAGATGGTGAGCCCGGGAGGGCAATGGTTTTTAATCCTCTTAATTCATTGCTTTTTCTCCAGTGCCTAGAAAAGGTCCTGAGTTAGAGTAATTAAGCACATGAAATACTCATTGAATGAATGAATGAATGAATGAATGAAGCACTCATCACACAAGACTGAGATTAAGTGTGGGAATTTGCAGAGAAGGGGAACCAGGGACTCCCCGAAGACCCACACCTGGGACCTGGGCAGGAACGCTGGACACTGCCCAGTCTTCAAAGGTGCCCATTTTCCAGCCTAAATGACACGATCAAAATGTTGGGTCAAGCATTTAAAAGATGACACCGGCTGACCTTATTTCCCTTCCAGATCCTGAGTCTGTGCAGGGAAGGCGTGAGGACCCCTTGGCTTGCCTGCTTTGTGGGCTGTCTAGTAAATTCTGCAGCCTTTGTTGGGAGCCAGGAAGCTCAGATGGCCAGTGCTCGCTGCTGGGGAGGGAGGCGGTGGGGGAGATACGGGCCGTGTCTGGCTGCGCTGGAGAGGCAGGCAGAAGCCCGCTTGTTTCTTGGCTGGCTGCCCGGTCTTGAATGGGAAAAAGGTCTTCCCATGAAGCATGAGTCAGCCTCTGAAGCTTGGGGAGGGGTGGGGGAACTGTGGCCTAATTTGGTGCATAATTGGGGAGGCAAGCACCCTCCCTGTGCTCTGCGGATGCTGTCGTTTAAAAAATTCATGAATCTCCTTACTCACCCTGTGCTGTTCTGTGGATCATCTCTCTTTAGGAGGATGAACACTGAGAGCCATGTGCCATACCCGATTATTTCTGTGATCACCATTATTATTAATGCCATCACCGTTGTTCTTGGGGTGGATCTTTGAGGCAATTAATCAAAGCAGCCAGAGTAAAGAAAATCCTGTAAAAATGGAGAAAGCCGGTATTTGGCAGACTTTCCCAGCTCCTTTTCAGCTCAGTGTTCAGCTCAATCTTAGTGGTACCCACGGGGTTATTCATATTAGCTTTCTCTTTAGAGGATTGCCCCATGGATTCTGGCCTGTCTTTGCATTATAGTTAGTCTATTCATTCCATAGAAATTTCTCTTGAGCCCTTAGTCTATACCAGGCACCTTCTAGATGCTAGAGATGTGGTTGTAAATAAATTTGGTAAAATCCCTGCTGTCCCAGAGTTTATGTTCTAGTATGTGTGTGTATATGTGGGGCGGGGGCAGGCATGAGGACAGAACAAACATAAATAAATAGGAACATTTCCAGTAATTGTAAGCACTAAGATTATTATGGTAGCAGAATCCATTAGTTAGGGAGATCAGGGAGGGTTCTTAGGAAGGGCAAAACCTGAACTAGGACCTGAAAGATAAGAAGAAACAAACAGTAGGGCAGAGTGGAAGAGTGTTCCAGCCAAAGAGAACCGTAGGTGCAAAGGTCCCGAGGCAGGAAATAATTTGGGAAGGTCTAAAACCAAACAAAAGTCCAGTGTGGTTGGAACCAAGTGGGCAAGGACGTGGGTGACACTTGATGGGATGAGAGGAGATATTGGAATGAGTGAAGTCATATAGAATCTTTCGGACCCTGATAAGGAGTTGAGACCTCCTTCTAAGGCAGCACTCTCCAGTAGAGCTTTCTGTGATGATGAACCTCTCTGTTCACTATGGTAGCCACTCACCATGTGTGGCTACTGGGCAATTGACCTGTGGCTCATGCAACTGAGAAACTCTATTCTTAATTGTATCTAATTTTAATGAATTCAGAGTTATATTGGAATAGCTGCATATAACTATCCGCTACCATATTGGACAGTGCAATTATAAGTGACCCATATACCAGTGGGTGGTTTTGACCAGTATGATTGGGTAATATTTTTCCTGCTAATGGACTTTTGGGGCAAGAGTAGAAGCAAGGGCCCACTTAGGAGGCTGTTACATCCTATATACTTTTCCTAAAGAGCCTGGCAGCTGAGTCCAATACAAAGAAAAATTTCCTTTTTTCCTTCTTCTTTTCCTTCTCAAATGCCATCAGCTTCTCTGGAATGATATGGGATCATGCCTGAGCAGATCCTTTAGGAAAAGAGATAGTCATGGGGAGTAGGCTTTGTGTTTCGATAGACAGCTCTATTCTGGGGGTACTCAGGAAGAGATTCTTGATTCCCATAAAGATATGGACTATAGACCAAGCTAGTTAATGCCATTTGAACAATCACTGGGCAAATGGTACATCTTCATTTCTGAGCACAAAGCTGTCAGGACACTGGGCAAGAGAAGGCCAGTTTCACATCAGTGGCTTTCCTGCAGAGAAAGCTCACATAATAAAACCGGGAGATGTTTTTTTTTTGTTTTTTGTTTTTTCAATATATGAAGTTTATTGTCAAATTGGTTTCCATACAACACCCAGTGCTCATTCCAAAAGGTGCCCTCCTCAGTACCCATCACCCACCCTCTCCTCCCTCCCACCCCCCATCAACCCTCAGTTTGTTCTCAGTTTTTAAGAGTCTCTTCTGCTTTGGCTCTCAAGCCGGGAGATGTTAACGATAGCCTTTTTTGTTGTCGTTGAGTACCTATGAGCTATGCCACTTATGATGTATATGTAACACATTGAATTTTGACAACCGCTCTCCCTGTGGATGATAGATCCCTAAGAAATTTCAAGATACAAATATTTGTATTAAGACTCCTCAAGGTAAGGGTGGCATTGCTGATATGGGGACAGTGGAAAGAACAGAGGACCAGTGCTCCAGAGACCTGGGTTCTGGCCTCAGTTCTGCCACTAACTGGCTGTGTGGCCTTGGGAAAGGCTCTTCTTGTGTCAAGATATTATTTGGAGGGGATTAATGAAGTCTGCCCCAAGGCCCTTTCTGGACCCTGCATGTTTGCCCTTCTTATCACCCATAACTGGTGTTATTGAGAGTGGGGCTCAGGGAGGGAGCATGGCAGAGGGTCTCCAGCATTAGCACGGTCAGGGTCCTTGGGTGGCACGCAACAGAACCCAGTTCTGGTCATCCTGAAGAGCTGAAGATGAGGCCTCGGAAGGACAGGAAGCAGGACTTCCAGGGTATCTAGAGAATGGCTGTGAAGGCCTACCTAGGTTGAGCCCTTGTGTTCACATGCACATGATTCCAATTATGGGGAGAAGAGCATATGTTTGGACAAGCTGGGACCACTGCTTGGCCAGGAGAGGGCAGGCCGCCTTTACTGATAACTTCTCAAAAATTGAATCTGGTGGGAGAGAGACCTGTTCCCTAAAAGAAAACTGACACCCTCTTGCTGACAGAAGGGGGAAACCAGGCCAGGTTGGTGGAAATGACCAAGGTGTCTCCTAAAAACACAGACTATCATTTTGAAAGTGAAACATGTAATCCAACTGTTGTATACACTTTGATGATACCAGCCGTAATTCTAAGGGAAATGTGTCTATTAATCAGAATCCTCAATTCACTGTTTTTTTTTGTTTTTTTTTTTTTTTAGGTGACTCAATGTGAAAATTATTCTGAACTTGGAACTATTTCTATCTACATCTGTATTATCTATATTTCTACTCATTTCTCTATATTTACATAATGTTTTCGGATTAATGCATAGTCAACTGAGATCCAAACTCTTGTACAATGTTAACCTATATGCATAAGATTCTGATCCACCCATCCACCCACCCAGCAGGTGTTTGTTGAGTATCTTTTGTGGCTAAGCACTGTCTTTAGGTGCTGTGAACACAAAATTGTAGAAGATACATTCCTGGCTCTTCAAGGAATTTTTGGTTGGGTGTGGGTTATTGTCAGGTGGTGGGTGGGGAGACACATAAGGTAACAAATGAATTGCCATGTATATTGTGGTCAAAGCTATTTTGATCTGGTGAACTAAGTATTGTGGGGAGGGATGGGGCTCAGAGATTGGAGCTATTAGCTCTGTCCAAGTAGTTGGGATTATGGAAATTGGGTGTTTAAGGATGATTAGAAATATTTAAGTCATAGTGGTGCCTGGGTGGCTCAGTCAGTTCAGCCTCTGGCTCTTGATTTTGGCTCAGGTCATGATCTCATTGTTTGTGAGTTTGAGCCCCACATCAGGCTCTGCACTGACAGCTCAGAGCCTGCTTGGGATTCTGTGTCTCCCTCTCTCTCTGCTCCTCCCCCGCTTGCTCTCTCTCGTGTGCTCTCTCTCTCTCTCTCGTTCTCTCAAAAAGAATAAATAAACATTAAAAAAAAAAAGAAATATTTAAGTCATAGTGACCAGGGAAGGCCATTCAGGCCATGATAACTGAGGAACAAAGGGGTAACACTGTGAGTAGGCCTGGCCTAATCAGGAATTGTTTAAATTTCAGAGAAAATTTGTGGGTGAGGTCTGTGGCAGACATGGATGATGCCCCAGATATTTGACAAGATCCTCGGTCATCCTTGAGGGATTTGAAGCCATACTCAATAGCCTGGCTTATTAAGAAGGATAATAGCTTCATTTGTTTGAGCAGCATTTTTGGCAGTGAGCATTAAACTGATAGAAATTTCTAGTGAAACATTAATTCATCAGAAAATCTGATGACCCAGAGCCTCCTGACTAATCAAAGTTTTACTGCGATTCTCAATTAGTTTCGTTTGGCAACATGTTTGAACCAATCCTGAGTTGCTTACCCCACTGATTGCTCTAGGAAAAGAAACTCATTAATTTTTGAAGAGGGTGGCCCTTTGGATTCTCTTCTGTCCTTTTGTGGTCACTGGCTTGCGTGCATCATCTCTGAGCTTGAAAGGTGGGAGATGCAGCCTCCCCTGCCGCTAATTCTCATTCTGCTACTGTCTCCGCGGCATTGCAGAGGTTTGGAAAGATGCTTTACTTTCTCCTGTATGTTTGGACCAAAGATATTTTCTCCTGAATCTTTGAATCATTGAATCTGAGAATCTTTGCCCCTCAGAATCTCTGAATCATTCCACGCTGTGGCTTTGCACTGCAAAGTGACTTCCAGGGGCTAAATAACAAAACGGTTTTCAGGCGGGTGAGCGTTACAGTCAAACGCGGGTGACAGTCAAAACCTTGAGCCTGAGTCAGACCACCCTGGTTCCAGGCCTAGCTCTGACTGGAATGTCCCCCTCGACAGAGGAAATGAAGTAGCATGGTGGAAATGCTACCTCAGAGATGTGTCAGGGACCACAGAGGAGGCTGGCTGAAGGTAAGCCAGTGAAGACTTTCAGAAAGAGATGGGTCTTACAATGAATCAAAAGAACACGTAGGGTGGCTGAGAGTCTCGGGAGGAGACCATTATGAGCTTGAATGATGCGGGAAAAGGAGTCATGTGAGTGGAGAATATGTTGGGTATTTTTGTGGGGAGCAGGGCTTGGCAGGATGATTGTGCATCAGTCATCCTAGTTTGGGTTATGCTGCAGTAACAGATGGTCCCAACGCTTCAGTGGCTTAACCCAAAAAGGCTGATTACTCCTGCCTCAAGGCGGTTGCAAGTAGGTCTATTCTGAGTCCTGCCCACTCAGGAAGCCCAATTACCGGAACGTCCGTTCTCTGGAACGTTGTCAGTCTCTGAGACGGGGCGGAACGGGCTACAGTAAGTCATGTGGTGGCTCTCACAGGCTTCTACTCACGTGTCACTGTCCAAAGCAAGCCACATGTCTCTGCCTGGCATCAGGGGCATTGCAAGGTCCAGTCCTACCCCGTCGGAGGAGAATGGGAAATGCCAGTGTAGAGAAGGAATGACTACTAACAGAGTTATAAAATTGGTTTGGAATCATTTAGTATCCTTATGTGATAAGGAGATGCTAAAGATTCTTGTGCTGGGCTGACTGAGGACAATTATAATCACTGCTGAAAACCATTGTGCACAGACTCTCTGCTAGGCACTGGCTACATGTTTTACGTGCATTAAAAAATGGAGTCTTGGGGCACCTGGGTGGCTCAGTCGGTTACGCACAGGACTTCAGCTCAGGTCATGATCTTGCAGTTCACGAGTTCAAGCCCCGCATCAGGCTCTGTGCTGACAGCTCAGAGCCTGGAGCCTGCTTCCGATTGTGTCTCCCTCTCTCTCTGCCCCTCCCCCCTTGTGCTCTCTCCTTCTCTCTCTCTCAAAAATAAATAAAAACAAAAAATGGAGTCTTAAAGAACACCTGGGTGGCTCACTCAGTTGAGTGTCCCACTTCAGCTCAGGTCATGGTCTCATGGTTTGTGAGTTCAAGCCCCGCATCGGGCTCCTTGCCTTCAGCACAGAGCCCACTTTGGATCCTCTGTCCTCCCCCGCCCCCCTTTTGCCCCTTCCCTGCTTGTGCTCTCTCTTTCTCTCTCTCTCACTCTCTCTTTAAAAAAAAAACATAAAAAAATCGAGTCTATACAACCTACTCTGTAAGCTAGATTTTTAGTTATAAAAATGTATGCCCATTTAATGCATGAAGAAACTGGGGTTCTGAGAGGTTAATCTAAGTTTGCCCGAAGCTACCCATGTAGTGAATTCTAGGGTTCATAGCTTGAGCCCATCAAAGCTCAGTCTTTCCAGCTGAAAAGGAGATGGAACCCTTATAGGAACATGGCATCTCCCGTCCTGAGTGTGTGTGCGCCTATGGGTGTGGCGTTCCCCCTGGATTGTAAGCTCCGTGAAGGTAGAGGACCTTTCATGTCTCATTGACCCAAGTGCTCATTGTGTCCCAAGTGCCTAGAACAGTTGCTAGTACTTGCTCAACAAGTAGCTGTTGAGTGAATGAGAAGGGGTAGACCTTGGTGGGTTATCCTCTGGCAAGGCACTGAGCATAGACATGAAAGAAATGGGCCCTCCCCTTAGGGGACTCACCACAGATGGGAGTAGGTGGTGCTGTGGGGAACACAGTCCAGTGGGGGGCTTGGTGGGGGAGGGGGGGATCCGGTAAAACTTCTTGGGCTTCCTGAGCAGAGCTGTGAAGAAGGAGAGGAAGTTATTCGCTTGATGTGAATAAGGGTGGGGGTGGGGAGGAAGCTTGCCTAGGGACTAGCTGGTGTAGAGACAGAGGGGAGAGAGAGAAAGAGAGAGAGGGAGGGAGGGAGAGAGTGAGCGTGGTAATGGGTAGATGGCACCTGGGATGGGGTGCTGTTCACCAGCGCATAAAATGGAAACCCGAATTTGCCCCACCCTACTTTCATTAACCAAAATGGCACCGCTGACTCGGTGTCAGATAATGGGACCGCTCAGTGTTTCTTCCGGAAGAAACAAGCCTGACTTCTATTCCCCCTTGGGGAAGAATTTTCATAAATGTAGCCCTGTTTCATCCAATTACAATTGCTGCTTTATATAAAGAAGGAGGAGTATTATGTAACCTAAGGAGTCAATTTTGATTGTAACTGACATTTGAGTATTATTTGAAGCACTCAGAATTTAATTATGCTCCATGTAGATGGTAAATAATTTGAAATGTTAGGTGGTGAGTGTGTTTCCAAACCCCAGACCGAATGCCAGTGATGCAAATTGCCACCTCCATAAAACTCACATAAAGAACAATTAAGGACAATAGTGTTTGTTTCCAGAGTAATCTGTTTAATATCTAACGGGAATGACATTATCAAAGCCCCACAGGAGTGCAGCTACCTCGGGTGGGGTGGGGGACAGTTAGGGATCATCGCATATACTGTTTGGTCTCTGTCTGTAAGGAGGTGAGAAATTTCCTTCAACTTTGTTTCCTTCCCAATGCATTGTGACGGAACTAGTAAGGGGACCCTCTCCTTAAAAACATAAACACTAGCAGGGGCGCCTGGGTGGCTCAGTCGGTTAAGTGTCTGACTTCTGCTCAGGTCATGATCTTAGGGTTCGTGAGTCCGAGCCCCACGTCGGGCTCTGTGCTGACAGCTCAGAGCCTGGAGCCTGCTTTGGATTCTGTGTCACCCTCTCTCTCTGGCCCTCCTCTGCTCGTGCTCTGTCTCTCTCTGTCTCTCAAATATAAATTAATGTTAAAAAAAAAATACTGGTAAAAAGAAGATGAGTTGAGGAGTGGCTGGAGAATGGATAGAATGAATGATAGATCGTGTGAAAGAAAATCTATCCAAGTACTGACTGTAGCCTCTACATGGTGAGTATGTGGGTCTTCACCATACAGTTCTTTCCAGTTTTCTGTGTATTGGGAAGTTTCTGTAATAAAATGTTGGGGGGATGAAAAAGCCAGACACCAGTCTCTTCAAGCGATGGGATGGTTTCTAATCAGTTTGGGGGGTTCCAGAACCTGGTTGCCAGCTTTGATTCCTCTCCCCTCTCAGTCTCCCTGTCTAATCAGCCACTGAGTCCTGCGGATTGTGCGTTGGCATTAAATCTTCAGGTACTGCCCTGTCCTTTCCTGTCACCATGTCTTGTCTCGCCACGTATCCTTGCCCGGGTTATACAGCCACACCCTCTTTGCTGGTCTTTCTCCCATCCCTCTGTGATCCTGCACATTGCTGCCAAAGTAATTCTCTATCCATTAAGCACCTTTTGAGTATCTGCTCTATGCAAGACACATCTGCTATGTGCCGGGCACACAAGACTGGACTGATCATACTCCTTGGTTTAGAGCGGACTCTCATTGTTCCATGCAGGGCTTGCTTTTGTGTGGTTAGTTATATCGAATAGTTGATCATTTTGGGTGATGTGATAAGCGCCTGTGAGCTCATGGCCCAGATTAAGGTAGAATATTGATAGTAATGTGCATCTAACCTTATGGTTCCCTGTCAGCCCACTCCCCTGGCTTGCTGCATCCAAGTCCAAATCCCCCCCCCCTTTTAAAAGTTTATTTGTTTATTTAGAGAGAGAGAAAGAGAGCGTGCACATGTGGGAGGGGCAGAGAGAGATGGACAGAGAGAACCTCAAGCCGAGAGTTTGGATGACTTGGGGCTCTGGCTCATGACCATGAGAACATGACCTGAGCCAAAATCAAGAGTCAGATGCTCAACTGACTGAGCCACCCAGGCGTCCCTCCTTTTTTTTTTTTGTAAAAGATGTATCATGTTATTTATCACCTTTTGGGTCTTCCCTTTTGTCCCTGATTTAATGAATATTCATCCATAACATTGCATGTTGCCATTGTTCATTGGTTTTGACTGCTGTTTATCTGTTGTAATTTCTTTCAGTGTTTCTCACTTAAAAATTTTTAATCCTTGCTTTCTTTTCACAAATCGATGTCTCTAGGTCTCCTCTTGTAAGATGAGTACTTAACACACTTCCCCATCCCTTTGGCCCTTCCCTCTTTACCACTAACTACTGACTTCATTGGACTGGTGCCTCTCACATTCTTTAAATTTTTTTAAAATGTTTTTGTTTATTTTTGAGACAGAGACAGAGCATGAGCAGGGGAGGGGCAGAGAGAGAGGGAGACACAGAATCCGAAGCAGATGTCTCTCACATTCTAATATGTATTTACATCACCTGCAGATCGTATTAAAATGCAGATTCTGTTTCAGTAGGTTTGGGTGGGGCCTCGATTCCTGCATTTTTAACAAGCCCAGGTGATGCCCCGGCTGCTGGTCCAGGGACCACACTTTGAGTAGGATCTGGAGGCTTTGAATTCTGTGTTTTTATGGGTACAATTTCTTTTTATTTGGTCTTAGCCATTCCTTAAAGACCGCATCAAGACAGTTGGTCAGCTATATCAGTCTATCTGCCGTCTCCTGGATATGTCTTTCCCTTTATTTAGATAATTCATTCCAAATTGTTTTCCATTGCGGGGCTGGCTTTGTGTGACATTTTTGAGGTCTTCTGTGCCGGACAATACTTTTATCATATCTTCATATTTGGATGACAGCTTATTTGGATATAACATTCTAATTTCTACATTTTTTTCCATTTAATTCTTTGAAAACACTACTTTGTTCTTGCATACAGTGATGCTGATGAAAATTCTGATGTCAGTCTGACTCTTTGATTTTAGAAATGTGATCTCTTTCTCCTTGGAAGCTTTTAGAATTTCCTCTTTCATTTTGATAATTTTAACTTGTACTCTAATATGTCAACATACATGTTTTTCCTCATTTCTCCTCTTTGGACCTTTAAAAAAAAAACTTCTGAGAACACCGTATCCAGTGTTTTTTCAGATACTTAATCTTCTCTACTTTTATTTTTCTCTTTCTGGGATTCTTAATGTGAGATGTTAGGGGTTCTTTTCCATCCTCTGTATCAGTTGACCTAAAAAGTAATTTTTTGTTTTTTCTTCTTTCTAGAATATTTCCTCAACCTTATCTTCCAGTTGATTAATTCTTTCTTTAGCTGTGTTTGTTCTTTATTTCATTGTATTCTTTATTCACATTGTATTCTTTATTTCAATGATTACATTTTTCATGTCTGATATTCCAACGTGGTTTATTTATTTATTAAATTCGTTTTTTATGTTATGTTATTTATTTATTTTTAAAAATGTATTCATTTTTGAGAGACAGAGACAGAACAGGAGCAGGGGAGAGGCAGAGAGAGAGGCAGACACAGAATCCAAAGCAGTCTCCAGGCTCTAAACTGTTAGCACAGAGCCCGATGTGGGGCTTGAGCCCACGAGCTGTGAGATTATGACCTGAGCTGAAGTCTCATGCTTAACTGACTGAGCCACACAGACACCCCTGAAGTTTATTTATTTATTTTTGAGGGGGGGGCGGTGGCAGGTGGGTGGAGAGAGAGAATCCCAAGCAGGCTCCATGCTGTCAGTGCAGAGCCACAGGTCTGTGGGCCTTGATCTCCTGAGCCACGAGGTCATGGCCTGAGCTGAGATCAAGAGTCAGTCACTTAACCAAATGAGCCACCCAGGTAGCTCTCAACATGGTTGTTTTATATATTTTCTTGTTCTTTAAAACATTTTTTTTCATTTCATTTATTTTAGAGAGAGACCAAGAGTGTGCAAGACCATGAGTTGAGGAGGGGCATGGGGGGGGGGAGAGAGAGAGAGAGAGAGAGAGAGAGAGAGAGAGAGAGAGAGAGAGAGAGAGGATCTTAAGCAGGGTGCACGCTTAGCTTGGAGCCCGGCTTGGGGCTTCATCCCACGACCCTGGGATCATGACCTGGGCTGAAATCAAGAGTTGGTCTCCACCAGCTGAACTACCGGGCGCCCTGACAGTTTCTCGTTCTTATTTTTTATTGCTGATGTTTTCTTTTTATCTTTGTAACACGTTTAACGAAGGACTAGTTTTCAATTCTGACTGCTCTGGTATTTTTTCTTCTGTTGGAACCTGTAGCCCAGTGTGTTGTTTTTCTTTTGAAAAGGTTGTATTCCTCAAATGTCTTGCTATTTGGGGTTGTAGGCTTGTTCTACCCTGAAGGTACTGGGTTATGGTGATGGGCAGTGTAGATGGGTGAACGCCAGGCCCCAGTGTTAGCTCCAGTGGGCTCAGGGCTCAGAGGGTAGGGGGTGGGTGCCCTGGCCTGAAGAACCCCAGGTGCCAGCAACCCGCAGCCAATCACTGCTCACCATTCCAGACAGCTTTTCAGGCATCACTGTGCCATCAGGGCGGCAACAGAGGAGGAGACGCTTTTGGGGGTTTGAAGGGCGAGAAGTCCTCACCTTTCTTTGAAGTCAACTAACTTCCTTCCTTCCTTCCTTCCTTTTAAAAATTTTAATTTTTTTTTTAATTTTGAGGAAGAGAGAGACATAGCATAAGCAAGGGAGGGGCAGAGAGAGAGAGACAGACACAGAATCCCAAGCAGGCTCCAGGCTCTGACTGTCAGCACAGAGCCTGATGTGGGGCTCAAACCCACAAACTGTGAGATCATGACCTCAGGTGAAGTCTGACGCTTAACAAGCTAAAGCCACCCAGGTGCCACAAGGTCTACTTCTTTTAGGTGACTTAGGTGCCACCTGCTTTTTTCAGCACCCTATAAGCACACAGCCTTCCCTTGCCCTGATTTTACCTCTGACAGCATCTGGATGGGAGGCCTGAGTTGAGCGACAATGGGGCAGGTGCTGTTTGCCCCAGGGCAATGGTAGGGGAGCACTGGGGGCCAAATTCTTATAGCTGCCCTTCTGGTTTATCTTCCTACAGCCATGCTAAGCAGCTTCTGCCTCAAATCCCAGTCATTCCCCACTTTCCCCCATCCAGATTAGCCCCTAGCCGCTCCAGCAACTCCTGCCCAGTCCTCTGCTTTTCTCTCTGGTTCCTCCAGGGTGGATCCCCAGGGGAACGATCCCGCAGCCAGGCTAGTGCAGCCTGTGATCAGAATGGAATTGGCAATCTTGATCTGCCGCCTGCTGTAACTTTGTTAGAACATAAATTGTGTGCCCCTCCCCCCCAATTCATATATTTAAGTCCTGACACCCATTACTTCACAGCATGACTGTATTTGGAAACTGAGTCTTTAGAGGGCTCACTGTGTTAAAATGGATCTTATGGGTGGGCTCTGATCCAGTGTGCCTGGCGTCCTTATAGGAAGAGGAGATTAGGACACAGTCATAAAGAGAGAAGGCCATATGGGGACACAGGGAGAAGACGGCCATCTGCAAGCCTCAGAGGAAAGCAGCTCTCCCTCCTGACACTTGACCTTGGACTTCCAGCCTCTGGAAGGGAGAGAGAATACATTTCTGTTGTTCATACTGCCCAGCCTATGGGACTCTGTCATGGCGGCCCTAGGCAACCGTCTGTTGCTGTGGGACTCTACGGAGGCCACCCCACTCAACACCTCTGACTTCTGTCCATCTTCCTGCACTGATGCTTGTTCAGTGGTTCCTGTGTGCCAGGCACCGTTCTGACCGCTTCACATGCACCTACTCGCTTCATCCTCCAGTGCTCTGGGGAGACCTCAGCATCATTCCCATATGGCGAATGAGAAAACTGAGGTACAGAGAGGTCATGGAACTCTGGTCAGGGTCGTGCAGCCAGTTGGGGGTGGAGTCAGCCTTAAGGGTGCCTCCAGACACCATTCGGGAACCGTTAAGTGTGGCTGCCTAATATGGCACCGTTAGTCACATGTAGCCATTTACATTTAAATTAATTCAAATTCCGTAAAAAGGAAAATTAATTAAATCAACATAAAGAGCGGTGAAACCTTGAGGAATTTCCTTGGACCTCTTGGAGCCTCAGTTTCGCCCTCTGAGAAATGGGGATGTTTGCACCTCAGAGACTGTCTGTGAGGGTTAACTGCGAGAGACTGCAGGTCAAGCATTTGGCACAATGCCTGACATGTAGTAGGGCCTCAGAAAACATTTGCTTTCACTTGGTGTCACAGAGGACAAAGTACTTTTGAGTGTTAACTTTCTGGTTATTTACCGTATTGAGCTCTGTTCTGTGCCCTCCGATTCTTCCAATTTAAATCCCCTTTAGTTCAAGCTGGTTTGACTGGGTTTCTGTTTCTTACAATCCAATGGTACATGATTAAGGTAATGAGTGCTTGTTGGCTCTTGGCGGTGGCTCCTGTTTATGACTCCATATTGGCATCCGTTCTCTTCGGCTGTTGGTGTTATTTGCTTCAATACTTGGTAGGCAACGTTGATTTCCAAGCTCAAACCCACCTTGGACTCCCCATACGGGGATCTGGCATTCGTGCAATCCCAGCATTCCCAGCCTTCCTGCCACCTTGCCCTTGTCACTCCATTGCCAATACACTGATTCTTATCTCTTTAAGCTTCCTCAATATCGAAGCCTCAAGCATCAAGGAAATGAGCAGAGGTACTGAGCAGCAGAAAAAAAAAAATGAAAGGCATATTCAATATCTACCATGGTGAAAATTAAAGCCCTTGTAATGTATTCAATCATTTTCCTTGTGGAAGGATTTCATATTAAATCTTAGCGGCCTTTTATTTTGCCCCCAAATATGAGCTCAATTTGCTGAAGTTCTGTGAACAGTCGAATTCTCTCTTATTTACTGATCCATGTATGAAGAGAGCTGAAGATCCAGGAGCAAGTTACTCAATTACGTCTCTCTCTCTATTGAGGTGTAAAATGCAATACTTTGCTTCGATCAGAGCCACGCTTAGGTAATCAGCTCTTGGAAACGGTCTTCGAGATGATGTTTATAACTTCAGGAAGGGAGCCTTCTTTCCACTAGACGGCAGGGAAGTTGGTTCTTGGGGTTTAAAGCCTAGGGCTTGGGAGAGTGCTCCTGGGCTTGGGGAAGAATGATGGAGGCCAGTGTGTTGTCCGCCTCTCCTCCGGTTGCTTTGGCATGCCTCTGTGGGCTCTGCTTCCCCTGGTCTGCTCCTGTGAGTCTTTGAAGGACCCCTTTGGGCAGTTAGCTGGATCCTTTCTGCCTGGGAGCCTGCATGCCCCCAGTACCTGAGTGATGCAGGCCTGTGGGGCCCAGTTCTCTTACCTTGAGTTGGAACTAACTCTGAGGTCTCGTGTTCACATCAGAACTACAAAGAGGATCAGGATGAGGTTGGCACATTCCCTGAAATTGCCCCTTGCTCAACCTCTCCCCCTTCCCTGTCCTGTTTTGTCTGCTCCCTTACCCGTTTTTGCTGTGAGCACTTTCTGGAAAATGTGTTGCACATTACCTGAATTGCAAGTAAATCCTCCTCTCAGGGTCTGCTTCTGGATTATGTTTGCACCCAAACGAGGTAGTGTTGGTGGGGGTGGGGGTTAGAACGTAAGGTGTATTGTCTGGCGAACTTGAGATCCTGGGCTTTCTCTGTTACCACTTACTGGTTGTGAAACTTTGTCCAAGTCTCTCAAACGTTCCTAGCCTCAGTGTGCTCCTCTGTAAAATGGGAAGAATATGATCACCTTGCAAAGTATGGTGAGGTTGGACATGTGGTCTGCCCAGTGGCGTTCTGTAAGTTTTAACTCTTATCACTCTTTACTATTGAAGGGAGTGAGACTGGAGGCCAGGAGTTCATTTGGAAATGAATTGCCAGAGGGGTGCCTGGGTGGCTCAGTTGGTTAAGCATCACGGTTCGTGAGTTCGAGCCCCGCATCGGGCTCTGTGCTGACAGCTCAGAGGCTGGAGCCTGCTTCCGATTCTGTGTCTCTCTCTCTCTCTCTCTCTGCCCCTCTCCTGCTCTCTCTCTCTGTCAAAAATAAAAATAAACATTTAAAAACACAGAAATGAATTACCTGAGAGGAGAACTGTTAACCACCTGAGCAGGTACCCTCTGCTACCCTATATACCATTTATCTCCCACAGTCATCATTTATATGCATTCCCTCCCCACCTAAGGGCTTGGACTGACACCCAGCTGGTGTCATGGACAATGTCGGCACTCCACCCAGGTCTGCTAATTTTTCTTTTCACGCTGAAAATACTGGATTTTGTTCAAACATGTTTTTGTATAACTATTTTTATGTTTAAAAATTATAATTATTATCATTACTACCGTTCTCGTGGGATCCAACCTTTGACTCTCCTGTGCTTTTGTTGGCAACAGCCAGTACCAGTGACTCTTGTTCAGAGGACTTTCCCAGCTGCTCCTGGAGCTGTTTCGCTCACATGCAAGCAGCCAAAGACGCCTGACAGTTTGTATGCTGTTCCCAGGGCAGCCCTGAACTCATGAGTGCCGGGCGCAAGAACTGAGAGCCCAATTCGCTTGCCCTGGGTCAGGCCATCAGTGGGGCCAGTGTACACCCTAGATCCTGCCCCCCTTTCCTTTCTTTGTTCTGCTTCAGTTGCTTTCTTACTGGTTCGTTGTTGTTATATGTTTGTCCGTTTTTGTCTTTCTCTGGGAGCAGTTTCTTGGTGGGTCACCCACGGGGCACCCGGTCTAGGACAGCTGGTACACACGCATGTGGCCATGAGCGGTATTTAAATGTTGAAGTGCTTCCTTGCCATTTGGGAAATAGCCATTGTCCTGGTGCCCTAAGTGCCCACCTGCCACCTTGGCCCTTCCCGTAGATTCTCTAAACCTTCCCAAGGTTTTTTTTAACTAAAAGGGTAACGACAGTGTACTTCCAGAACCTTCTCCAATGCTATGGTCAGTGTCCTTTCTGATTGGTCAGTAGATGCAATGTCAGGATTATTAAATATTGTGTGTCAAGCAGGCACACACAGGGTTACCCAGAAGTGTGTGTGTGTGTAGAGTTGAGAATGGCAGGCAGGCTGGCCCAAATTTGTCATCTTGTGGTGGCACTTCTCCCAGACATCACAAAGCCTCCCTTGTTTAACAAAACCCTCAAGCACTTCTGTCTGCCCAAACGTCCAGACTCACGCCAGGGAAAGGAAGAATGGGCTTCTGTTGGAAGTCAGCAAGACACATGAGTCCATTCAGCTTGAGGCTCACCCACAGTGACCCCAGGGGGCTTCGGGGCAAGCAGGTGTGCTGGTGGCATAGTCGTAGGGAGACACCTGTCACCTGTCTGCTCTGGTGAGGCCAGGAGAGAGTGTGCTCAGGTGTGCAGTACCTGTTTGTCCTCAGTCAGTCCTGCCCTGACCATGGTTATTCCCCATTCACCCTTTCCTGGTGGTGCTGAAGGACTCGCTTTCTCCATTCCTCTCTCCCTCCTTCTTTCCCTTTCTCTCCCTCTCTGCTTCCTTTTTCCTTCCTCTCTTCCTCCCTCTCCTCCCTTCCTTCTTTCCTTCCTGCCTCCCTCCCTCCCTCCCTCCCTCCCTCTCCTTCCCTCCCTCCCTCCTTTTCCTTCCTTCCTTCCTTCCTTCCTTCCTTCCTTCCTTCCTTCTTCCTTCCTTCCTTCCTTCCTCTTTCTTTCTTTCTCTCTCTCTCTCTCTCTCTCTCTCTCATTCTTTTGTGTGTATGTGTGATAGGGTACAGTGTGGTATTGTCTTTACAATTGATTTAGAATTCCCTTTCCATGTAGTGAATGGATGAATTACTCTTTACAGCCATGAGTTGTTTGTGTTTGGGGGGGGAGGTGGTGGAAACAATGAAAGTGTATATCGTAATTCCTGAGAAAGTTTCCTGTAGATATGGGTGGTGAGGTGGAGGGGGAGTTCAGATGTGTGAGGTCATGAGTCCCGAGGCCTTCCCAGACCGTATATTGGAAGGGGTGCCTGACTCCCGCTGAAAGGATCTCATTTCTCTGCAGGTCGGGGAATTGGGGAATCAGGGAATCAGACTGTCTTTCCAGGATCCATACATCTAGTCACCCACATTTCAGGAGTGCTAGTTACTCACATTCATTAATCACTCACTTGAGTGCTAGGCACGATCCCAAAGGCTTCCCCTTATTTTGTCCTGCCAACGATCCTAAGTGGGAGATGCACTATTGTTATTCTCCCCATTTTACAGATGAAATACTGAGCCTTAGAGAGGTGAAGTTTCTTGTCCAGTTCACATGGCTGATCAGATCTGGAGTTAAAACCAGGGACTATGACTTCAGGGCCCGAGTGCTAACCATGATCTGACCTTGTGTCCTCCACTCAATAGCTGCTACCACACTTGACTAACGTGCGTCTTGCCTTCCATCTCTGTCTTGGCCACGGGACTCTGAGCCACCTGAGGCCAACAGGCTGTTTCTTGACCTTCTCAGGATCCCTCACAGCTCTCCGGGACCCAGCACCGGTCAGTGGGTGCTGAAGGGAAGAGAGCATTGTGGGCAGAGACCGTGTGACGATCCCCAGAGCAGGTGATGGGGCCAAGGAGCTGTTGTCTCTCGTTCTTTGTGCATCTTCCCACTGATCTAGCCCGTGTTTGAAGTTTCAGAAGGACCAATTCCAGTTGAGGAAGGTTCTAAGTCTACATTGGGAGGAAACAAAATGAGAGCTGCCATTTTAGTGAGTACTTGCTAGATGCTACCTCCAGTGTGCAAACCAGTTTACCCAGCATCAGTTCCAGCATCTGCCTCTTGTAGATGTGGAAATGAAGGGTTACTACCTGCATAAAGTAAGCAACTTGCTCAGAGGTACAAGAGCTAGTACGTAGTGGACCCAGGATTCATCTCTAGGTGGTGGGTCCCCAGCTTTCCTATGCTCACACACAAAGCTATTCTACTTGTTTAATTACGTCAGTAGTCAGAGACCCAAAGAGGAAAAGGAAGTTGCGGGACAGGCAGGAAGATCTTGAAGCCAAGTGTCCAGATTCTTTCAGGATGTTCCTATGGCCATGCCCATGGTCCTCTTAGATTTCCCTGCAATTACCTGGGACTCCCAACTCTCCAGGCTCTGTAGTCTCAAGGGACCACTGTATGCCCAGTAACATTCTCAGACTCGATTCCCCTGCCTCTTTGTAAGGCCTTTCATTGGCTGTTTTAACTGTTAGGTCAGCTCTTCATGATCATTGACATTTCCATACTCTTGCTTTGAAGGTCTCTCTCTGCCCAATTCAGATAACATTTTCCTACAGGCCGTGCCCTTCTGCCAGGCAGATTTTTCATCCCTGTCTTTATTCTACCACTAAGAGTTCTGCCCAATGCCAAGTCCCCAAGCACCAGTGACCACTCATTGTCAGATAGCATCTTTCCCCCTGGAGAAATCCGACGAGCTCCTCCTGTCTTGGTGCCGTGTATTTGTTTTCTTTTTAAGAAAAAGGTTTTGGGGCGCCTGGGTGGCTCAGCCGGTTAAACATCCAGCTTAGGCTGAGGTCATGATCTCGCAGTTCAAGCGTTTGAGCCCTGTGTTGGGCTGTGTGTTTACAGTCTAAGCCTGGAGCCTGCTGCATATTCTGTGTCTCTGCCCCTCTCTCCCTCTCTCTCTTTCTCTCTCTCTCTCTCTCTCTCTCTCTCTTTCTCTCTCTCCCGCTCTCTCTGCTCTTCCCCCACTCGCACTCGCTCGCTCTCTCAAAAATAAATAAACACTAAAAACATTTAAAATAAAAAAAGAGAAAGTTGAATTAAAATGTAGTTCCTGTTAATGAGAACTAGCTTTTATCTGAATTCTTAACGACTTGCCAGCCGCCTTCCTAGGCATGTACGTGCGTTACCACGCGGTTATCCCATGTGGTGGATGAGGTCACAGCAATTCGGAGCTTAAGAGTTAGTAAGAATAAGTGCTAGAAAGTGGCACTGCTGGGATTTAAAGCCAGGCTTTTCAGACTAGAAATCCATTCTCTGAGCTTATGGAACCTGTAGCTGTTTTGAAAAAAGAAACAGAAACTGCTTTTTCATCCTACTACCTAAAGAAAATGGACGTGGGCATTTGCTTTATTTCCACTTGGTCTGTTTTTAAAAAAAATTTTTTTAATGTTTATTTATTTTTGAAGGAGAGGGAGCAAGACATAGAGTGTGAGCGGGGGGAGGGGCAGAGAGAGAGGGAGACACAGAATGTGAAGCAGGCTCCAGGTTCTGAGCCATCAGCACAGAGCCTGATGACATGAGGCTCAAACCCACAAACTGTGAGATCCTGACCTGAGTGGAAGTCGGGTGCTTAACCGACTCAGCTACCCAGGTGCCCCACTCCACTTAGTCTGTTTTCCTAAGAATACACGTCTAATTAATTTTCTCTCCCCCCCATGCCATTTTGTTATGATTAGGTTTCCATGCCATTAAATACCTCTTAAAAGCAACATTTTAAATGTCTCTGTAATATTCCATCCTATGAACAGACCATAAATTATTTGACCCTTTTGTTATAATTGGACAGGCGGGTGGCTTAAGTGGTTATTCTTAAATCAGTGGTTTTCCATGGGGATTTTGCACCCCAGGGAACATTTGGCAATGTCTCAAGACAGTTGTGCTGGTTGTGACTGCTGGTGGGTAGGTGAGTGGGTGTGCTCTTGACCACTAGCAGGTGGAGGCCAGGAATGCTGCTAAGCATCCCAGGATGCACAGGACGGCTCAGCAGCAGAGACCCCAAGTGTCATTTGTGCTGTGCATGACTGGCCTTGGTCGTAGATATTCTTCGTGATGGCCATCCTGCCCATTAAACCAAGCACATTGGACTGACAGAGCTTCTGTGGTTTCTAGAAAGGGAATTGCTGAGTCAAAGATTACCCCCTCTGGGAGGGCCCTTGAAACACAGTGTCAAATTGCTGTCCAGAAATGCAGAAACACCATTCTTCCAACATGGGTACCCATGCCACGACACTCCACCTAGCTTGGAAAATGATGTTGCAACCCTTCGCTAATTTGTAACAACAACAACAAAAATGCTCCCCTGTTGTTTTAATTTGCATTTTCTTTGATTAGTAAGGAGTTGAGTACTTTTCATATGCTTCTTAGCTGTTCATATTTCTTTTCCTATGAATTAGCTCGTGTCCTTAGTGCCCCCCCGCCTTTTTTTCCTACTCAAGTTTTAGGGGCTTTTAATTGGTGGGAAAGTGTTCCTTTTGAAACCTTTTTTTGGATTTCAAAGGCAACTCAGAACATAACATGTTTGGCTCCTTATGCATAACTTATTAAATATTGTTTGGTAAGAACCATCTAATAGGATGATGATGGGTTTTCTGGAGATTTTCTCCTGTCAGATATAGAGAAGTCTTTGGAAGTTGGCAATATTCTTTGAAGATGAAAACGTCTTTGCCTGGGTGTAAACTAACCTCCTATTGAACTGGAGAGAAGGAGATGAAGGGGCCTGAAGTTTCAAGTGTGAATTGAAAACAGAACGAGGACATTTAAGCATGTTCTCAGAGTGACAGAGCCCGAGTCTCCGGCTCGGAAGAAAAGTTCCTGTAATTGTGGAGTAATTCCTCAATTAACGTCACTCTGTTCGTCGCTCCATCAGAGTGGGCTGGAGGAGAGGAAGGTAAGCTGTGTCATTCCTCCCTCCAGAGGCGTTCAGAACAGCACATTTGGGAGAATAACACGGAACTCAGCTCTTTTCCGAGCCCAGGTGTCCAGAAGCATCCACCTTGTATCACTGGGGGCACCTGAAATTTTATAGATGGATATTGATGGACCCTTCTAATCGTTCCATTTATTATTTTTATTTGTGTTTTTAAAAGTTTTTAAAAAAATGTTTATTTGTTTTTGAGAGAAAGAGAGAGAGACAGAGCACGAGTGAGAGGGGCAGAGAGATAGGGAGACATAGAATCTGAAGCAGGCTCCAGGCTCTGAGCTGTCAGCCCAGAGCACGACGCAGGGCTTGAACTCACAGACCATGAAATCATGACTTGAGTCGAAATTGGATGCTTAGCCGACTGAGCCGCCCAGGTGCCCCTGTTTTTTTTGTTTTGTTTTGTTTTGTTTTGTTTTGTTTTGTTTTGTTTGTTATTTTAGAGAGATTGAGAACAGGGAAGGGTTGGAAGGGGAAAGAGAGAAAGGATCTTAAGCAGGCTTCGTACTGGGCTCAATCCCATGACACTGAGATCATGACCTGAGTTGAAATCACGAGTTGGACACACTCAGCCAACTGTGCCACCCAGGCTCCCCGTTATGCATTTATTTTAATGTACTCTAGAGAAAATATCTCTAATTGAGCCCATGTGTTCACGGATATCAGTGCTCAGGAGAAGGTAAAGTGGTATAATTAGGTAAAAAAGCAAAAGTCATCTGGAGCAGTGTTCAGTACTCAGAACTGTCTGACACGTATCAGGGCTCAACAGACATTTTTCGGATAAACAGAATATATTATTAAGTGGGTGATATGGGTAGTATGTAGGTACTTTATAGTAAATACTGCAAAAGTTGTGAAAGAACGGAAAGTTTGAAGAATAGTGTTACTAACATCCTTGACTTCACACAAGAACCCTGAGCCTCGCTCACGGACGGGAAAAAGTGGCCCACAGTCACATGGTAAGACCCAGACTCTTGCCTCGATGCCAGTTTCTCTGTTTCGGAGACCCGTGCGATTTCAGCCACAGTAAAAGGTTGTTTCTTGCAATGTTAGCATGGAGTTTTCTTCTTCGCTGTTGTAACTGTAGAATGCACTTCCCCTGTCGTTGTTGGTCTGGGACATGACAGGTGGTGGTGTGCATTTTGCCAAGGGCACGCTTTCCAGGGGCAGTAAACATTTACCATGTGCGCATCGCACACGGGGCGGAACTGAGCCCTTCACACGTTTCATCTCTCTGCTTTTCCTCCACATCTCTACCACGTAAGTGCTAGTCGTTTCCTCCCATTTCACAACTGGGAAAACCGAAGCCCAGAAAGATGACATCACACTTCTTGTGTCATCCGTTTGGCCCTTCTGCACGCACTGCCAGTGACATTTTCCTCGTCTTGGATTCTTAAGGAATTCATTTTTGTCTGTATGTATTTATAGCTCTTTCTCTGAAAGAGATGACATATTTTATGGTGGGGATGGGGTGGAGAGGAGAATGGGGTAGCCTCAGTCCCTCCGGGAGCCTCCCACTGTGTCAACCCCCAGTTGTGGTTTGTGAAGAAGAAACGAGTGAACTTTCTTCTTGTCTTTGAGGCTGAGTTAGGTGGCAAAGAACAGGGGCATGGCCGGCTGTCTCTGGTCCTCAAAAATTACTTTTGGGGTGCCGTCCGAGGAAGCAACAGACAAAGCACAACAGTTAATTGTGTGGACCCTGGAAATGGACATAACTGGGTCTGTGTCTCAGTCTGGTTTTTCCTAGTGATAGGACGTTAGGCCCATTTCTCTGCCTTTCTGAACTTCCATTTCCTGGGATTAATATACCTAGATCAGGCATGGTGATGAAATAAAACAATCTAGAAAGTACCTGCAGGCTTGGTGTTCATTCAAGAACCACTTATCAAGCACCTGCTCTGTGTGCTGTGTCCAGCACTCATGACCTGGTGGGGTGAGTCGATACAGCCCCTTGCCTGCATGGAGTTTACCACGTAGTGGAGAGGCGGACATCAAGCCGACACTTGCCCACTTTGAAGTTTTCAACTTCCGATCATTTCAGCTCATAACAAATGTAGGTTATTTAAGGAACTAGTCTGAGGAGCCTGTTTAGCCCGGGCAACCCCTTGCCTTTCTGAGCAAGATATGTTAAGCTGAGATCTGCAAGGTGAGTAGGAGAAGGCTCAGACACCAAGGAGAATGGTGGTGGTGGTGGGGGGGGGGGGGTGGTTCCTGGAGGAGGGAATGACCAGGAAACGGACAAGAGGTTAGCCAAGTAGGGGGCCTGAAGGCAGGCCCGTGTGGCTGTAGCATGAGTGAGGGCGGAAAAGGGAAGAAATGAAGCCCTGTACCCCAGGCTAAAAATAGCTAGAGATTTTTAGGTAGAGAAATAGTCAGTGCCCTAGAGGTCAGGATAGGGTATTTGGACTTTTCTGGAGTGCAGTGGGAAGCCATCGGAACATTCACCATGAGCTTATCAATGTGTAGCCGGAAATGCTGGCTCCTGTGTGAAAAACAGATTGGAGGGGCTGTAGAAAGCAGGCGATTGCAAGGCTCTGTGACACCCAGTTGAGAAATGACAGTGACTCGGCCCAGGGTGGGGGCAGCGGCCATGGAAGAAGTACATGGATTCAGGATAGGTTTTGGAGGTCATCGAGGACTGCATCACTGGCTACACTTTCCCCCCGCCATTGGAAGACAGTACTTCCTCAACCACTGATCCTGGGCTTGGCTGCATGACATGGTTTTGTGAGTGGAATATGAGCAGAACTGACTCTATGATCTGAGAAGAAACCCTACGAGGACTTGGACGTGTGTACCAAGCTCTTGTGTTCTCTTGATTTGCTATGAGATCGTCAAGCCTGATTGCTGGTCGTGGTGGTGCTCCATCACCCTCGTTCTGGGATGAGGGGATGTGTGATATGGTCCTGCCCTTGCCCTGCATCTTGCGAAGAAGCCCCGCAGAGTCAGGCAGACCTCCTGTTGACTCCCTGTGGTCTCCGACCCCTAAGAGTTTGGAGTTGTTTGTTACTAGAGCAAAAACTGAACCTTACGGAGGTAGAACGGATATGATCACGGGCAGGGATGTGATGTCAGGGTGAGGAACACAGTGGTGTCAAGGTTGATGCCTGCGTTTCTGGTATAGGCAGCTGGATGGATGGTGGAGCCATTTACTAGGAAGGTCAAGGGTTCCGTTTTGTTATTGGTAATCTGAGATAACCGTCAGGTGCCCAGGTAGAGATATCAAGTCTATAGATGGACAAACGTGTCTTGGGCTCACAAGAGGGTTTTGGGTTAAAGATAGACTTTTCTTTTCCTTTTTCTCGGTCAGCCTCTAAACAATGCTCAAAGGCACGGGAGTGGGTAAGATCATTTGGGCCAGTGTTTCTTGAACGTTGGTGTGTGCCCAAATCTCTTAATGATGCTTGCTGAGAAAGCAGGTGTCTTGGCCGCACCCATGGAGATTCTAACTCATCAGGCATTGGCTAGGATCCGGGTTATTGAATTTTTAAGAAATCTCCCCAGGTGATTCTCTGGTCGAGGGTCTGTGGACCATACTTTGAGAAACACTGGACTACCGAGAGGTACCTCGAATGCAAACACGAGGGTCTTGCGAATCTTCACCTGGCGTTCAGCCCAGCAACAACAATGTGCTCGATTTCCAAATTTAATCCTGCTCTTGGCTGCTCCTTCACTCGGCTTCCACCTTCCCACCACCAGAACTCCTAAGCCTCCAAGGATTTCTCAAAGTAATCAGCTTTAAGAGAAGATGTTTGCATTCCTTTTTACTTATTTGTTTGTTTGTTTATTTATGGACAAAAGTCTACCATTAGATGACCTAATAAGCATTTTTAATTAGGCATTTAATTGTGTTTATTAATTTGTTTTATTTTTTTTTATATTTATTTTTGAGAGAGAGAGAGAGAGAGAGCGCGTGTGCGTGTGTGCATGAGTCAGGGAGGGGCAGAGTGAGGGGGACAGAGGATTCAAAGCACAGAGCCCAATGTGGGGCTGGAACTCAGGCACCACAAGATCATGACCTGAATTGAAGTCAGATGCTTAACCGACTGAGTCACCCAAGTGCTCCCATCATGTTTATTCATTAAAAAAATTTTTTAATGTTTATTTATTTTTGAGAGCGAGAGAGAGAGAGAGAGAGAGAGAGTGAGAACAGGGGAGGGGCAGAGAGAGGGAGACACAGAAGCCAAAACAGGATTTGAGCTGTCAGCACAGAGCCTGATGCGGGGCTCAAACTCACAAATTGCAAGATCATGACCTGAGCCTAAGTCCGGTGCTTAACCGACGGAGCCACCCAGGTGCCCTATGTGTATTCATTTAAGTGGTACCTTCGCTCAGCTGCTTGAGCCTGGGATCTGTGTAGCCACAGTCTTGTAATTCCTGCCTTCCCAGTGGCTGTCACTCAGGTGTGTCACTGGCCAAGGGATGGATAGACATACAGGAAGCAGTACCCATGGCACTCATGGTGCTTCCAGACTTGAGTTTGGTGCTCATGTCTCTGGTAATGCCAATTACATAATTCCCTGGAAATTGCAGGAAGGTGTGACTAAAATCTCCTGCCTCTCAGAAGGCAGACAGCGAAAATTCCTAAATGTATCCAGGACGCAATGGGATAACGTGCACCTGCCTCTTCTCGTTTGTTGCCAAGAACGCAGATGATTTTTGATTAAAGTCTTCCGCCCAAAGTTGCAAACTGGTGACCAGGAAGGCTCTGGAGTTGTCTGGCAGATATGTTTGATTTGGGCTGCACCGTGGGTTTTTTTTTTTTTAATCAATTTTATCCCCAGCATTTAAAAACTGGGAAACTGCATATAAAATGCAGATTTTTGGCTCTCTTGAAAAAATTCAGATCTGGCAGCGCTGAGCGCATTTTCCCACATAGCAACCGTCAGTTGGAGGTGAGTAGCTGCAGTCCCATTTTAAGGGGGTCGGGTTCTCCCATTTGCCACAAGCCCCACCACACCCTCCTGAGCCTGGTATTCTGGCTGAGGGCTGGTTGCCATTTGTCATCTTTTCCAGGCCTCCTTGACTTGCTTCGGTTACCGGCATGGCGCCCACGGCTGCCACAACTAAGACCTCAAGCTATGCTATTCACATCATAGTCTGGAGGTGTGCCTGTGTTCTGTGCAACTGTACTCAGCAGCCCTGCGAATTCCCTTGGATCCGTGGTTCTAAACCTGGGATCCCTGAGCCCTTAGCATCTTTGAACGTGTCTCAGGGGCCTTGGAGGTGAAAAGGGAGGTCCTGAGGGTGGGACCTTATGAAGGACTTTACATTGCCTGTCTCTGCTTGCAACAGAAAAGCTTCCTTTGGGTCTGTGATTGTGGAATGCCAAATAATATTTTCATTTTGAAAAAAATAAAAAGTTTTGTGGCTAAGAAAATTTGGAAAAGACGACTGCTCAAATTAGCTTTTCTATAAGGCGCCCAGTGCTGAGCTCTCTGGGGATAATGCCGCTCAGCATGCCTGTAATTGTCGTCTGCAGCCCTCCAGTCACCAGATCCTTAGCCTAGAATTTGTTTTAGGCAGTGTGATTTACATACAGTGAGCTGCACATAGCTTAGGTGAACAGTTCAGTGAGTTCTGACAGCTGCATTAACTCTTGTAACCAAGTCCCCAGTCGAGATGAGGAGCCCATCCCTCACCCTCAAAATTCCCTCATGCCCCTTCTCATTCAGCCCGCCCATCCCCTAGAGGAAACCACTATTCCGATTTGTCTCGCCACAGACTAGTTTTGTATGCTCCTGAGTATTGAGTAAATGGAATCATCACTTAATGCTGTCCTTTGTGTTAGCTCTTCTAGTGGGCCAATCCCTGAGGCCCACTGACTAGGTGTCAGAAGGTCTTTCTGCTGTTCCTGAGTTTTCTCCCCTTTCCTGAGATCCCTAGGGTGGATGTATTTACCTAAGCCTTTGGTTCTGAATCTTGGCTGCACAAAGAATCTCCTCGAGAGTATTTAAGATTGTAATGCCCCAATGTAAAAGAGAAAGAAATCAAACAGTGGTTGATTCTGGGGAAGGGAGGTGTGGATTGACTGAGGAGTGGTATGGAGGAACTTTCTGGGGCAATGTATCATATCTTGATAGAGATTGGGAATATGCTTAGGAATAGGCAGTGTTAAATCCATAAAATAGTATGTGGCAGATTTGTGGGTTACATTCTAAATAAATATTATCTCAAAAGATAAAAGCATAGACAGATATTGAACTTCAGTTAATGACATGTTAGGCATGCCAACATATTTAGGGGGAAATACTCTGATATCTGAAATTTACTCTGAAATTCATAAAAAGTAGTATGGAGTGACGGGTGGATAAAGGGATGGATGGATGGATGGATGGATGGATGGATGGATGGATGGATGGATGAATGCAAGGAAGGATGGAAGGAAGGAAGGAGGGAAGAATGTAAGGAAGAAAGGATGGTTAGACAGATGGAAGGAAGGATGATGAATGGATGGATAAATATACAAGAAAGCAAGAATAGTAAAATGTTAAATGTAGAAGTCAGGTTGTGGGTAATGAGGGTTCACTGTAAAAATCTTTCAACTGAAAAAAAAATCTTTCAACCGTTGTGTATGCTTCAAATTTTTCATAAGAAAAATTTGCAGGAAAGCGCCAATGCCCAGGACCCTCCCCCAGATAAATGGATTTAATTGGTCTGGAATGGGGCCTGGTTGTCAGTACTTTGTAAAGCTCCCTGTGATGGAAAACCCTGACCCTTTTACCTAGGGTAGTGGCATTTCTCTTTTATCATGTGCCTATTATATGCCAGGACCTCTACATACAAGATTTCATTTAATCCCTTGTAACAGCTCTGGGTGACCAGAGAGGGGACACGTGTTCATCGTCACACAGCTGCTAAGTGGAAAAACCAGGTTTGGAAACACCATGCTCCATATCCTTGACGTGTGAGCTTTCATGCAACCTTTCGCATGGGCCAGGCATGATGATAGCATGCAGAGTTTCACTGCTTTCCCATGCAATCGTCCTAGGAGGAGGTCATGATTATCCTCACTGTGGAAAGGCAGAGGCTGAATTGCTCAAGCAGTCGTTCATTTGGTTGATAAAAAGAGATGTACCAGGCACTGTGACAGTCAGCTGGCTCCTGTGTTCATAGGATTTACTGTCCAGTAGGAAGGGAGGCTCCAAAACGCATTCTGGGCCACACATCGTATGACAGTGGTGATGGGTGCTGCACAAGTCCAATTAGAGGGCGCTAGGAGTTTATCTAAGAAGGACATTGGACTGAGCCTTGGACATGAAGAGGCCATAAGCAAAGCACCGTAAGAGAATACTATTGAGCTGAAACCTGAAGAAATAGTTGGTCTTGGCAAGGGGGCGAGCACATTCTAGGTAGAGGGAACAGCATGTGCAAAAACTTGGCAGTGGGAAAGAGCAAGAAATAGCAAGAAATAGCAAGCCAGGGTGGTTGAAGCAGATCAAGAATTGGACAGGGTGGTGGAAGCTGAGAGTAGGGTGGTAGCCTGTGGCCGGATCCTGCATGGCCTCATGCACCAAGTGGGTGACTTGGGACTTTAGCCCCAAGTCCTAGGGGAACAAGGAGGGGCTTTCAGGCCTGAGAAGAATGTGACCCATTTTGTTCCAGACTCCATAAGTGAGAAAATGGCCAAATGCAGATTTAGACTGGCATCTCTCTGTCCACAACCTGTGTTCATCTCCCCTAAGCGGTGACTCTAAGCTTGATGGGATTCCACACTTTTTTTAATGTTTATTTATTTATTTTGGGAGAGAGAGAGAGAGAGAGAGAGAGAGAGAGAGAGAGGGAGGGAGAGAGAGATAAAGTGCATGCATACGCACGAGCCGGAAAGGGGCAGAGAGAGGGAGAGAGAATCTTAAGTAGGCTCCACCCTGTCAGCCCAGGGTCCAATGTGGGGCTCAGTCTTATGAACAGTGAAATCATGACCTGAGCTGCAATCAAGAGTCAGACGCTTAAGCCGCTGAGCCACTCAGGCGCCCTGGGTTTCCAGACTTCAAACGCTGGTGTGTTTCCAAGAATTAGTTGTCTTGGCCATACGCGAAGACCCAATCTGCTCTGATGGCAAGGAAACTTCTCTCTGTTCTAAGGCAGGGGGCATGAAAGCAACCTGTAAACACCGCTCACAACAAAAAATAATAATCAGAAGTTACAATATCCGTAATATTCTGTGCGGCAGGAATAATGACTAGGTGTTGGATATGCAGGGCGCTGGCCACGCATTCTTTATGATTTCTGTTCCAGAGGTGTCTTGGGAGGACAGCGTGTTGGGCTGTGGTGGGAAATAAAGCAGGGAGGGGAGGACAGCGTGGGGATACTTTGCATATTCTGAGCATTCTGCTTAATAAGTGCTCGGAAGTTGTCTGAGAAGGGGGACCGTGGATCTCTTCCTTAAGCCTGCCTCAAACGAGGTATAGGAAGGAGCCTACGTTTTGACAGTTCTGGAAGGAAACCTGGGGCCCAACTTGTCCATTTTAAGGAAACCCAGAGGAGCGATGTTACGCAGTCAAGGTTCAGCAGGAAGCCTGTGGTAATTCAGGAGCTGGAAACCGGGTTGCTTGATGGACGGGTCAGCATGTTAAGTATCTTCAAAGTCAGGGCCAAAGACATGGTCAACAGCGAGGCCGGAGGGTTGGGCTGGCCGAGTTGCTGCTTTTGGGGAAGGTTCCTAAGGTGAGGATTTTGGTCTTCTTCTCAGAGCCCCAGGAAGCCACTGGAAGACTTGAAGTAGTGGACTGACTTGACCAGATTTACATTTTATGGAGAGATCGCTAGATGCTTGGTCTAGAGCAGATTGGCAGAGTCATTCAGGTGGCAGATGATGGTGATTGAGCCTAGTGTGGGGTGGGGGAGGTGTTGCCTGGGGATAGATTCAAGAAATATACAGGAGATACAATTGGACACGACCCTTTTGATGGTTCATGGATGAGGGTGGGAGAGAGGTGTTGAGGATGCTTCCTAGATCTCTAGGTTGGGCCGTTGAGACCAATGGAAGTACCGTTCCTGAGGCAAAGGTGACTAGTTTGTGGAGTCGGTGGGCAAAGGGTGGCTTGTTCGCTTGATCTGAGGCACTGAATCCAGGACACTTGTGAGACAGCCAGTCACAGATGCCACGTCAGCTGTTGGATAAATGAATCTGGAGTTCAGAAGAGAGATCAGTGCTGGAGATTTAAATTTGGGAGTTTTGGAAGGGCTGCAGGACAGATGAGATCAGCTGCTAAGGAAGCATCGAGGGAGAGGAGGCTGGGAGTGTGGGCGAAGGACAGCCAGCACTTATGAAGCACCTACTGTGCACCAGGCCCTCTTGCACCGTGCTAGCACCCTGGGGGGGGGGGGGCATGCCTGTTGTGCCAGTGAGGAAAATGAGGCTCAGGGAAGTTAGGTCATTTTCCCAAGGGCACACAGCTCGTAAGTGGTGGCAGAGGTGGAATTGAAATCCCGGTCTTTCCCTCTCCTAGAAAGAAAGCTCCTCCTGCTCAGTGGATCTCAGAGATGCCATTCATAAGGGTCCTGGGACTGACTTTTGCAGGACAGATATGATACTTTCTCATCCCTGTGTCCATCACTCGGGCCAGCGGGACTTCTTGATTGGCCTGGCCTGGGACACGTGCCAACCCCTGAGACTAGACACAGACCACATGGCTGGAGAGTGGGGGAGGGGAGGAGCTGTTACCAGAAGAAGGGGGAGAGGATGCTGGCAGGGACAAAGAGCAGGTGCTCAATGCAGGCAGACACTTAGCCTCTTGGGCACCAGCATTCCAGGGACTGCAGCCTGTTTGGAAAAGCATTGCTGCCACATGGTGGCTCTTGGGTGACCTCGGCTTATGAGCAGGGGAAGGTCTGAAGCAGTGGGAGGCTCTTATTTCAGAGAGCTGAGCGCAGAATGCTGGAGTCCTTTTAGATTGTAAAGTCACCCACAAAGGCATATGTCTCCTTGCAACTCAGGATGCAGATGGGCAGTGAAGCCACACACACACACACACACACACACACACACACACACACACACACACACACAGACGCTCTGAGAGACTGATTTCAGACGAGCTTTTATTAGCTAGCATATCATCTGTGTGAAGAAGAGACTCACATTTGAGCATTTGCATCATTGGAAGGAAAGGAAAATAAACCTGCCAGACTCTTTCCTTCCTCCCCCAAAGGAAGGGGCGAGAGTGACCTCAGCAGCCTGGTGGGTGTGTCTGGTCTGAGCACCTGTCCTCTGGCTTGTTTTCTCAGCCTAGAATGGGAGAGGTCAAACCACAAGCCATCAGCAGTGACAGAGAGTCTGGTGCGGGTGGGGGTGGGGGTGGGGGGAGGAGAAAGTTCTCGCTCCCTGTTACCTATCAACATCACAGTCAGCCCGTGACACTGGGTCAATATTTATCGAGCACTTTCTCTGTCTTTCCAACTTGTGGCTGAGGGCAGAGACGATGCCAGTGAAGCATGACTCAGAGTTCTGTCCTCAAGGACTTTGCAAGTCACTAGGGGACTTGATTCATTCGTTCGTTCATTCATTCATTTATTCATTCATCGTTTTTATCTGTCTTGTCCATTATTGTGTTGCCAGCACCTTGCACATTGCCTGGTTCGTGAGAGCTGTTCCGTGAATACTTGTGGGGTGCACACAGGAGGGAAGAAATGAGGAAATGAGTGGTAGGAGACCTTTGGTGAAGGGATCAAGAACCTGCCTTCATTAGGGGGACGTAGGCACCCATCACCACACCTGAGGCACCTCCACTGGCTGCTCTCTGATCTTTGAAACTCACCCCTCCCTTGCTTTTCACGCTCCACTGTCTCCTCTGCTTCCCTTCCTTCCACCACCCAGCCCACACAGCTCGGGCTACCCTTCTCCCACCTGTCCCAATCTGCAGATGGATGTCTTTAGCTCTCTTCTTCTCACCTTCCATGCCTTCTGCACACCTGCTGTCTCAGGATCCTGGCCACACCACTGAGCACTACCTGGCTTCATTCTGCCATTCAATCAACGGGGACCCACGGGGAACTGTTCATGGGCCAGGCCCTTCTAGATGCTGGAGAGAATGTGATGAACAGCACAGATCCAGTTCTTGCCCTTGGAGAATGTCTGTCTTCCACCCTGAAGTCCCTCTTGAGATCTAGACTCATGCAGCCAGATGTATTCTTGATTAGACGTCCAAAGGGAAATTCATCCTCTTTGCTACAGACCAGCCCATCCTCCTGCGTGAGGGATCTCAGCAGGTGGCTCTTCCCACTACCTGGTTCTCCAAACCAGAGAAGGGAGGCTCACCCTAGGCTCTGCCCTCTTCCCGTACCCCCTGCACCCAACAGGTCTCCAGTCCAGTGGGGTCCCACATCTGGCATATCTCTTGTTTTCCACTTGCCCAGCAGAAGTGCTCTGTAGCTCTGGCCTGTATGTACTGCTGTGGCCACCATATGGGTCTCCCTGTCTTTGTTCTTGCCTCCTTCCAATTTATATCCCCACTGCTGCCAGAGGGATCTATCCCAATAACATCACATGTCTTCATGGCTCAAAACTTTGAAAGCCTTACATTGCCTTAGGGTGAGAGCCCAAGCTTTTAAATATGGCACTAGGGCCCATCATCTTGACTCGCCCCCTCTGGATACTTCCCCACTCTCAGCTCTTCCCCACTCACACTGATCTACCCACCGAAACTCCAACCCTTTGCTCATGCATATCTTCTCTGTAGCTGTTTCTTACGCCCCTGCAGAGACCTGGCCTCTCCTTCCTTCAAACCCCACTGGTGCCCTGCAGCCTACCTATCTGTAATTCTTATTACATGGGATTATTTACACATCTTTTAAATATTTTTAAGTTTATTTATTTAGAGAGCGAGCGATCGAGAGAGCACACAAGTTGGGGAGGAGCAGAGAACGAGGGAGACAGAGAATCTCAAGCAGGTTCTGAGCTGTCTGCTCAGAGCCCACCGCGGGGCTCGAACTCATGAACCATGAGATCCTGGTCTGAGCTGAAGTCGGAAGCCTAACCACTGAGCCACCCAGGCGCCCCTAAATGTCTTTGTTTTTAAATCCCACAATGGAAAGAGCAGGGTCTTAGTTTCCTCAGTGCCTTGCACTTGTAGGTGACTGTCCCAGACACTTTTGGTGACTGCTTTCCTCTTTCCTGCTGGCTTCTCACCTGCAGGTACCTGGGACTCTGCCTGAGCAGTCTAGACGGCCACAGGAGCAGGCCTGAGATGTGAGAGGGGCCGGCTGGAAGTTAGGGCTGTAGGGAGCATTGGTGGGTAAATAATAATTTAAAATATATGTTAAATTAGGATTGGCATTGGAGGATTAATAGTCCAGCTTCCTTCCTCCTTGGGTGCAACAAATGTGACACGGTTTTCCCGCCCTCTCCGAGAGGTCCCCGTTGTGATGTGCTCCAGTTATGTCTGTGGTAACCTGCTCGTTAACACACCCTTCCTCCGTATCATGTCCTCACTCCTCTGCTGCGACTTCCTGGGATCATCGTGTGAAATAAGCCACTGTACCCGAAATCTTTGTCTCAATAATGCCTGCTTCTGTGGAACCCCACTAAGACAGTGCCGTAAGAAATGTTTGATGACTGACCACACAAATGTCATACAATGACTATAAAGTATCCATAAAACAGTAAGTGAGAGGCCCGAGACAGCTTTTAAGCAACCATCAACAGTTGCAAAGCTTTCTAAGTCAGAGGAGAAGGATGGGGAGGAGGATGGGGAGGATGGGGAGTGATGAAAGCTAACACTGAATGGGCATCGAGTATGTCCCAGGCTCTATTTTAAGGTTGTGTGTCCGTGTGTATTTTTTTCTTCATTTAACTGTCACAACAAGTCCTGGGAGGTGCTGTTGTAACCGCGCTTTATACGTGGGGAAGTAAACTGGGGCACAGAAGGGCTGAATGTAAGACTTCCCAGCTGTAGGTGAAGGAGCTGGGAGTCTGCTCCAAACGGTCTGGTCTCCAGCTGGATTCTAAGCCGCTGTGCCTTGACAAAGCGATGCGATTTGTTCTGGGTCTGGAATGGCTGGAAGGGATTGGGGGGACGGCTAGGAAGGCAGGTCAGCAGGAGCAGAGCAAAGAGTGTGCACAGCTTTGCTCAAGGTCTCACGCCTTGAGCGAGTCTTTATTTGCAGGAAGGTCTGCGTTTTGCAGCTATCTCCTTTCATCTTCCGTTTTCCCTGCCCCCCACCGCCCAGGGTTTTTAGCACTGGAGGGTGTGGGGACGTCTGAAGGGCCAAACCCTGGAGTCAGAAGCCTCTGAGGAGACTGGCTGCAGACCCAGCTTTATGCATTTGTAGTCAGAGTCTTGCAAGAGTCTCAAATGCACACGGGAACTGAGATCCAAAATCACAAGATCCCCGAGCATCATATCCAAGGTCACAAACTGAAATGCCTCTAAAGGCCAGGCAGTCTGGGCAAACAGTGGAACGCCCTGATGTAAGATGGTAAATGCCAGGGCTCCTGGGTGGCTCAGTTGGTTAAGTGTCCGACTTTTGATTTTGGCTCAGGTCATGATGTCACAGTTCGTGGGATCGAGCCCTGCGTTGGGCTCTGTGCTGACAGTGCAGAGCCTGCTTGGGCTTCTCTCTGTCTGTCTGTCTGTCTCTCTCTCTCTCTCTCTGCCCCTCCCCTACTCATGCGCTCACCGTCTCTCTCTCTCAAAATAAATAAGTAAACTTAAAAAGAAAAGATGGTCACTGCAGCCTGTATCTTGCCTGGAGTAGCCAGGCAACACCCAGCTGCAGCCTGTCATTGCCTGCTGGAAATGCTAAATATTGACAATAAATTAATTTAAGAAAACAGTTTTCAGGCTGACATTGAGGAGGTCAGACAAAATGTGTTGGTGGGTTAGGTTTGGCTCACAAGCCCCCATGTCTAGACTTCCTACTGTAGACAATAGAATACTGTACTCAGATCCACAGAATCCTGGATGTAGAGAATCTTAGCTTCAGAATCATTAGTGTTATAGATGCTCGGACTTAACACTCTTCTGGATGCTTGGCACATTAGAATAACAGATGTAGAATTTTAGCTGAGACCTCGGGTATATAGAATTGTAACCAGAAAATCAGAATCGTTAACCTGATAGAGTTTTCTGAGTCCAAATCTTTATTGTTTGACTTAAAATCTCACAATCGAGTATCATTCGAATCAGATGCATCTGGCCTTTAATGTATTTAAAGTTAGTAAAGATGTTTAGCTGAAAAAGTATAGTTGTGAAATCTCTGCCTGAATGAATCTCCCTCCCCACCCCCCGATATTCTTGTTCATGTCTTCCAAAAATTTTTTATTGAGCACCTGATAGAGGTATCAGTGAACCGAGAGAGACATAGGTGCTGCTATAACGTAGCTTAAATTCTTGTGCAGGTAGGCAGGCAGTAAACACATACACAAGATGATTTTAGGTGGTGATGATTTCTTTTTTTTTTTTAAGTGTATTTTCTTTATTTATTTTAAGAGAAAACCCGAGCAGGGGAGGGGCAGAGAGAAAGAGAAAGAGAGAGAGAGAGAGATGGAGAGAAAGAATCCCAAGTAGGTCCTGCACAGTCAGCCCAGAGGCTGGATGCAAGGCTCAATCTCACAAATGGTGAGATCATGACTTGAACTGAAATGAAGAGTCAGATGCTTAATCAGCTGAGCCACCCAGGCGCCCGACAGTGATCGTTTCTAAGGAGAAGCGAAACAGAATAATATTACAGAAAAGGAGCTGGTGGGATGAAAACATTGGGGTTCAGGTGGCCCTCTCTGACAAGGTGACCTTTGAGAGGAGACTCGAATGATGAGGAGTCAGCCATGGGAAGATTCGGGGAAAGAGAGTTCTGGGTAGGCAGAACAGCATGTGCAAAGGCCCTGGGGTAGGGACAAGTTTGTGTGATTGAGGTGTAGGAGAATACTAGTGTGGTCATAGCACGGTGAGTGGGTGGGAAAATGGGGGGAGGTGAGACCAGATTGCTGGGCAGGAGTGCACCCTCTTTTCAAGTCAAATAAACTTTCAGCACACTTGTGTTGAACCCCCTGTGTACTCTACGTCACAGTAAGTGCCTGCTAGGGGGTTTTGCATACAGAATTCAGGTCAGAGAGAATGAGGTGGGGGTTAACCCTGCTCTGGGCCACAGTGTCGTGCAAGGGTCCGCAGTCAGTTTTGCTCAGTGCTCTTGTAAGCATCCTCCTCTGTACTTAAACCACTTGCCGTCATCACTGCTTTGTGATATCCCCTCCTCCCTGGTCCTGCATCGGACCTGGGGTCCTGTGTCTCTATCAGCAACGGCCAGACAGGGAGGAGAGGCAACTTTCAGAAGGGTGTGTGAGAGCTGTCACAGCCTCTGTGCCTGCTATCTCCATGGTACCCAGGCAGGGGGACAATCTAATTAGGCTATTTTCAGCATCCCAGAAGGAGGGGGGAGTGGAGGGAGACGGGGAGAAGGGGACCTGCCTTTCCTGCTGCCTGTCTCTCCCTCCCTCCCTCTCTGAAGTTCTTATTGATTAAGGAGTCAGGGTCCAGGGAGGCAAGACCTTTGCATGCTCCGTGCTGGGATCAAAGGAGGCTTTCTGACAACGTGGTGGGCCTTGTAAGTCACATCAGGGACCCCAGGGCTGGCCGGCTCCCAAGCCCCCATTACTAATGAGCTCTGAAGCTTATAGCATTGTCCAGAAACATGTCCCCTGCGGGCTATTTGTCCTGTGCTGGGGCCAGCTGCCACCAGCTTCCTCTGGAATGATGGGCCCAGGGATAAGGAGGCTGGCAACCCTGTGTTTCTTAGCCCGGGGCTTGTGTTGGCCTTCAAGGCTTTTGCCTGTGATATTCAGAGCCTTGGAAGGGAGCCGGGCTTTCATCTGCCTGGAACACGTGGCCAGAGGCTTCTGGAGGTGACTCATGGGCTGTAGACTCAATGGAAACCTACCAGACTCTTAAGTTCTGAGTGGCCGGGGATCACAGCCGGTTTGGTCCCCCATGCCCCGGCGTCTAACACTTACAGGCGCTAAACATTTATTCATCAAGTGTCGTTCTACGGACCCATAAGAAGGCGGGCTCTGTACGTTTTTTCTTTAAACCACAAGACACCCCCTTTTCACGTCTGCCCATTTGCTCCTGCTTTGTTCCAACTTTGCCCAGGTCTACTGGATCTGGATGTTAATACGGTCAAATCAGGTTGCAAAATAAAGCCATTACTCTGTGTAGGAAACTGTGCCAGATAGGCCTCGTGCATCGTCTTATTTAACCCTCAGAACGACTCAGCGAAGTAGGTATTTTTATTAGCCCCATTGCACAGATGAGAACACAGAGCGGGTAAAGGAAGATGCCCAAGACAACACAGCTGGTGTCAGGTTTGGGATTGAAACCCAGGTTTGCTTGACTCCAGAGCCAGCTTTCCAAGGCAATAAATTTAAATGGGATTCACAGTTTCAGGACTCAAAGGTGTCTTTATTTATTTTTTTTTTCAACGTTTATTTATTTTTGGGACAGAGAGAGACAGAGCATGAACGGGGGAGGGGCAGAGAGAGAGGGAGACACAGAATCGGAAACAGGCTCCAGGCTCTGAGCCATCAGCCCAGAGCCTGACGCGGGGCTCGAACTCACAGACCGCGAGATCGTGACCTGGCTGAAGTCGGACGCTTAACCGACTGCGCCACCCAGGCGCCCCTATATAATTTTTTTAAATGTTTTTATTTATTTTGACACTGAGACAGAGCGTGAGCAGGGGAGGGGCAGAGAGAGAGGGAGACACAGGATCCGAGGCAGGCTCCAGGTTCCGAGCTGTCGGCACAGAGCCCGATGTGGGGCTCGAACTCCCGGACCGCGAGATCGTGACCTGGCTGAAGTCGGACGCTCAACCGACTGCGCCACCCAGGCGCCCCTCAAAGGTGTCTTTAAAAGGTTAATATAAGTTGTGAGTCTCAAAGAAGGGGCATCTCCTGAAATTATTTGATCCTTTCTTTTTTGTTTTGTTTTTTTTTGTTTTCTGGGCACACTTGTTAACGTCTTCTGACAGCATTTTGGGAAAGGCTGCTAGGAGGTAATTAAACAGAGCAAGTGATAATGTCCTTAATTAATCCAATTCACTCTCTTTCATTTGTGCTTATTTCCTTATATTGGCAATAGCTCCAACAGGAGGTCTTTAACAGTCAAACCCCTGGTTATTCCGTCTGACTCCAGAAAGAGCATGAACACCAGAGGGGGCGCTTTCAGAGAGAGGCTCACCTTGGGTTACTGCTTTGCACCATTCGGAGAGGTGATGCTGTCTGTCACAGCAGAGGGCGGCACATGAATTCTGAGCCGGGGTTAAGGCTGTTACACAGCCACACACACACACTTTGACACACTCACACGCGTGCCCTGGTGAATCGGAGCTGACCTTGGGACTTTGTCCTTTTGTTTAAAGTATTACAGAGTCACAGGACTTCAAAGACATCCTTCTGATATTTTTTTTTATTGCTGGATTCCCTTTTACCCATTATTTACTTATTTGCTCTGTGACACTGCCCCGATGGTGGGGTCTCACTAGTACGCCTTCCACTTCTCCCTTTCAGTGTCTAGCAGAGGGCTGGCTATGCAGAAAAGCTCAACAAATGACTGGTTGGTGGATCTTCATTCAGTGTTGCTATTAGCGTCGTCAAAGTTCCCCCTGGTTGATTGTCTTCTGTGAGTAGACGTTGGGCTTTACGCTTCATAGTCCAGAGTCAATATATTGCAGCCCATCGGCCAAATTCAGCTGGCTGCTTGGTTTTTGTCAAGTAAATTGTTAGTGGAACAACAGCCACGCCTCGTCATGTAGGTATTGTCTGGGGCTGCTTTTGTGCTGCAATGGCCGAGGTGAATAGTTTAGGCAAAGCCCTTTGCAGAAAATGTTTGCTGACCCCTGCTTCGTACAACACACGCAGTCTCTTTTAATTCTTGCAACAACCTTGAAAGCAATGTTCCCATCTCACAGAGAAGGAGATCGAGGTTCAAGAAGGTTAAACAGGGGCGCCTGGGTGGATCCGTCAGTTAGGTGTCTGACCTGGGCTCAGGTTGTGATCTCACGGTTCGTGAGTTCGAGCCCTGCATTGGGCTCTGTGCCGACAGCTCAGAGCCTGGAGCTTGTTTCAGGTTCTGTGTCACCCGCTTTCTCTCCTCCTCCCCCGCTCACACTCTGTCTCTGTCTCTCTCAAAAATAAATAAACATTAAAAAAGTAGAAAAAAAGGAGGTTAAACCATTTGCTCAGATGTTAAGTGGTAGACCCAGAGTTTGGGCTGAGGTCTGTGCCTCCAAAGCCAACTCTCTGTACTTTGCCCTGTGTCCCCTGTTCCTCAGCAGCACAGAAAACTGAGAACAGCCTGAATAGTTTGGAACTAGGTTTTCAGAGCATCTGGGGTTGGTGCTATTGGTGGTGGAGGGGGCAGTGCCTACCTAAAATCACCCAAGAAGGCAGGCGGGATGCCTGGGTAATTGGAGCTGGAGGGGACTGTTACCCTCTGCTTAGATACATAGATTCCCTCCTGGAGATCAAAGGTGTCGGGAGCCGCGGATTCATCAACACTTTTGAAGTCTGGTGCCAATTTCGCAAAGACAAATGAATTTCCTTAGCCCCCCAGCCTCTGATGGCTTCAACACTTTCATTGCTTTCCTCTAAAAAAGTCTTGCAGTATTTCTGCACGCCATGGATTCCTAGAGCTGGCCGAGCCTTTGGTGACTTAGAGTAAAGCCCAGTCCACAGGTGTTAGGTCCGGCTGGTTGGCTGTGCATGGGTGGCGGTGAGGGCAGAGGAATTCTGTGTCTCTGGAAAGAATACTCAGACGAATTAATCTCCCGGTCGCCGGTGGAGTTTTTATCACTTACATTTTCGTTAGGCAAGCCTAACAACCTGACCCAAATGCAGCGCATCTCATTTTGTTCATTGATTTCATTTGGACCTATGGTTATCTTGATGTTAAGGTGCTACAAATGCATGACATCATGTGTCAAGGGAACAGACTTTGTGGAAAGCGTGGAGTGACAGGAGTCAAGACCATCTTGCAAAGGCAGGGGCGTGTTGGTTTGGTACTTTCTAGGCACTTTTCAGGGACATTGCAAAACACAATCCCCAAGAGAGGCAATCCCCAAGAGAGTGAGCTTTTTGTGGTATTAGGAATTTGAAAGTGCTCACCTGTGTGCTGAGGGGGCCACAAAAACCTTTGCTTTTCTGGAGGGATGAGATTTGGGATTCTATGCAAGGCACTTTGCTGTACATTATCTTCACACGGTAGCTACATAAAAAGCCTTCCATGGTGTAATCATTATCCCCGTTTTGTTAAAGCAAAAAAAAAAAAAAAAAAAGAAAAAGAAAAGAAAACTAAAACTGAAATCTATTAAGCAAGTTGTTGAAAGTCTCATGGTTCCTGGCTAAGCAGGGATTCCCATTTAGATCTGTCTTATTGAAAGTCCTTTTTCTTTGAAAATAATGGTATCATCATCATCAACAATAACCATGAATAGTTGATGGCATTGAGTGCCAGCTACGTGTCAGGCCCGTAGTAAGCGCTGCCCGTGAATTACCTCATTTAATCCTCATGATAACCTCACGAGGCAGGTCTTACATTATCCTCATGTTACAAATTCGAGAAAGTGAGATTCGGGGCAGTTAAGTACCTGTCTCAAGTCTCCCCAGCTTGCAAGTACCAGAGACAGCGCTTGAGTGCATCTTGCCTGATGCCAGTGCTGGAGGAACAGGAGTTCTGCTGCCTTCTATTCAAGTCACACCCATTCATGTGCTCATCCAGGGACATCCCTGCTTAGGGGTCATCTTATCCCAATCTCATCCAACAGTGAATCCACTGGGATTTCAGGAAACTCCCTCATGTCCCTCTTCCCCTCTCAATGGAGATTTTTGGCTACTTAAAGGTGAAAGGTCTAGACTCAGCCTTCTTCCATATACCACCCAACACCATTCACTCGCCCCAATCCTATGTTGTCCCCCACTGAGGGGCTAGCTCAGAGCCCCAACCCTCTGCTGGACAGAAGCAGCCACAGCTAGATACTCACGCAGCCCACCCTTTATGCCCCTAGTGGAAACATTCACCGTCCGCAGACATCGATGTGGGGATGGTTATTGAGCCACTGCTGGCCTGGCTTCTCCTGATCATGCATGCCCTACACCCAAAGCCTTGGCCCCAATCTCGCAAGAGGGGTCTGGTCTGCTCTTTGAATTTAGTCTCTTGTCTGTTGGCTCTGCCCCTGGGGAAAGCCATTGGCACTGGTCAGTTAAGACCAGATTCTCTGCGTTTCCTGTTTCCTTCCTGGTCTCTCCTGTTCGATCCTCCGTCCACCTACCCTACCGCCTAGCATTTTCCTGGCACCCACATCTTGTACCTCGTGGGTCATTCGTTACAAGCTATGCTTTTGAGCAAGGCAGGGGAAGAGGAGAGGGTTCCATGGGGATGCAGGCAGTGCTCAGCATAGCAGAGAGAAGAGTCACAGGCAGGACATGCGGAGACATCTCAATTTTCTCTCTGCCTCCATCACCGTCATTTCCAGCCCAGGAGAGGCAGTGCAGCTGGTATTTCCAAAATAGAAATCTGCTTCAAATCCCTTACTGATTCCCAGCCACCTATCAGCTTTGGTTATACAATTTTAATGTGCATGAACATCACCTTGTGAGTTTGTAACAATGCAGAGTCCCAGCTCTCAGAGGTCCTGATTCAGTAGAGGTGGGTTGTCTGTATTTGGAAGAGCCTCTGGGGAATTCTATGCAGATGGTCCAGGAACTGAACAGTGGAAAGCTTTGACCTACAGTCCAGACTCCTTCGTATGTGTCTTAGTCTGCTTGGGCTACAATTACAAAATGCTCTAGACAATAGGCTCCAACAGCGTGAATTTATGGTCTCCCAGGTTTGGAGGCTGGACACCCAAGATCAAGGGTCTAGCTGACTCAGATCTCTCTGCCTGGCTTGCAGATGGTACCTTCTTGCTGTATTTTCTCATGGCCTTTCCTTGGTGTGTGTGCAAGGAGAGGGGAGAGAGAGGGGGGGGGGAGGGAGGGAGGGAGAGAGAGAGAGAGAACTGGAATCTTATAAAGACATGAACTGTATTGGATCAAGGCACCATCCTGATGTCCTGACTTAACTTTAATTACTTCCTTTAAAGGCCCCATTTCCAAATACAGTCACACTAGTAGGTTAGGGCTTCAAAATAGGAGGCTTTTTGGGGGGGCGAGTAGGGGGACACAAACATTCCGTCCATAATAGTATTGCACTCAGGGTAGGGGGACACAAACACTCAGTCCGTTATAGTATTGCACTCAAGACTCTTTGAGACCTGACCCTCCACATCCTTTGTGTCTCCACTGCCCCTTCTCCTTGGCATTGTCCGGTCCAAATGTACCAAACTACACTAGGCCTGTGATATTTTGGAGGGATGGGTTGCCAGACCTTTGCAGCTCTAAGCATCAAGGCATTCAGAGTGAATGTGATGCTCGCTCCTCTTTGGAGGAATGATACACAAAGGCACAAAGTCTTGATTTCATTCTTGACTGCACGCCTCTGACAGCTCCCTACCCCTGCGCTTCCGTGGGGATTGGTGCTGGAGCAAGAAGCCCAGACGTTAGAATCCCCGTCTTGGTTCTGCTGAATCTGGAAGAGCTGGGTGTGCCGAGCTGAACTTGTTCGTGCAGCCTCATGGACAAAGAGGGGGTGTTCCTGTCTTCCCCGTGACCGGATGCATGTGCCGCTGGGTTCTCCTCTAGAGCAGGGGTGAATCAACCCGGGGTTACCCTGCCTTTTTTCCTTCTCCCCCAGGGGTATTGAGCAATATCTGGAGACACTGCTGATCATCACCCACGGGGGGGGGGGGGGGTGGGCGGTGGCTCTCGGCATGTAGTGAGTGCAAGCCAGGGCTGCAATACACAGGACCCTCTTCCCCTCCACACACGCAGAGCAAAGAATTACCCAGTCCACATGATGGCAATGGGGTTGGGAAACTCAGCTCTAGAGGTCCTGCTGAGGGTATGTTGGCAGAGGGCGTGTGTGTAGAACAGTCTTCCACGTATGGAGGCAAGAAGTGACACAGGAGGGGGGCTTCGCATCTGATATTTACCAGCTTCCTCATCATGCTCACTAGCAAAATGTGTCTCAGTCAGTGTAGCTACTGCCAGATGTTCAGATGAGCAACTCCTCTGCCCAGGGGACACTGGAAGACTGGGAGCTGGGATACGGGAGAAGGGGACAGAGAAGTGACCCACTCTCTGGGTGGAGGGGGCATGGGCGGGAGTGGGGGGGGAGGGAGAAGGTGCACCAGTCTCCTGTGACTGCAGCACCACGATCACCACACACGGCCTGGCTGTAACACACTACAAACCAGTTTTCCTAAAGCTTGGGAGGCCAGAGGTCTGAAATCAAGGTGTTGGTAGGGCCACACTGTCTCCAGAGTCTCGAGGGAGGGTCCTTCCTTGCATCATCCAGCTTCTGGTGGCTCCGGGTGTTCGTTGGCTTGTGGCTGGTGGCCGGTGTCCAACCTCATCCCTGTCTTCACGTGACCTCTTCTCTGTGTTGCAAATCTCCTCCTGCCTTTTCTCTTCTAAGGACACCTCTCCCTGGATTTAGGGCCCACCTGGGTAATCCAGGATGATCTCATCTTGAGATCCTTAATTGGATTACATCCGCAAAGAGCATTTTGCTAAATAAGGGCACGTTCACGGTTTTGGGGATTAGGAGTTGGACAGTCCTTTTGCGGGGTGGGGGGGGGCAGCTGTTATCTAACTCACCCCAGAATGGGATAAACCACGGAGATGGAAGAGGATAAAGACACTCCACGGAATATGATTTACCACCTAAAAATTCAGGGCAAGAGGCTGACGAAGGAGACAGAAGCATTAACAGGGCACCCACCATGTGCCAGGAACCGGGCCAAAGCGTTCCACTCCTGAGACCCGTTAATCCTCACGGATACTTGGTGGATTGGTTATCTCCATCTTCAGGATGGAAATAGAAGCCCGGAGAAGGCAAACAAGGAGCTCAAGCACCTACAGAAATTGAACACAGGTCTGCTGTTTCCAGAGCCTGTGCTCTTTCTAGGATAAAGGAAGCATTTGCAGCCTCTTACTAGCAGCTGCGGGGAGAGGCCAACTCCAGAACATCTATTTTGCAACAGAGAAGCTGTCACTGCTCGTCCTAGGACTCCCCCAGCCTGGCGTTCACCTGCTTCCTTTGGCAGCCGGGACCCAGGTGCTGGACAGCCCAGCTGGCCCGGAGCCTCCTGAGGCTGGGGGACAGAGGCAGATTCTGGCTGGTTCAGAGGCAACGCCCCTTTTGGCGCCCTTGCCCACTTGGCACGGCAGAGGAGCCAGTCCCACAGATAAATATTAGTGGGTTTGGATTCCCTACTCCCACTGGTGCTGGGATCAGAGCAACCCAGGCTGGATTTTCTGAGAGAGGCTGGGCAGAGTGAGAGAAAGAGGAGGTTGCAGGGGGACAGACCTGGGTTCAAATCTCATTTTTCCCACTAATGGGCTGTGTGACCAGAGGTGAGTTATTTCAGCCCTCTGAGCCTCCGCTTCCTCGACATTAGACCAAGGGTGATAGGGCGCCTGGGTGGCTCAGTCGGTTAAGACTAAGGGTGATAATCACCACCTTCGCCAGACACGCACATCATATATCTTGAATGGTGCCCGCTGCATAACAGACTCTCGAAGTTCCTAGGTTGGCTGAATGTGCAGATTCCTGAGATGCTTCCCTACACCAGGTTAGCCTCACTCCGTAGGCCTGGTCGCTGCTGAACTCTGCAGTTGTAAAGCTGGGATCTCACTGTCGGGTACCTTCTGTCAAATGCAAATGTGTCCATCAATGCTAATGAACGGGGCAGATCAAAAGAGGTTGTTAAAACTCTGCCTTTTGTTCCTTATAAAGGGAAACGTAAACTTCCAACACGGAGCTTGCAGCCCAGAAATTCCACTCCTATGTATCTACCCAAGAGAACTGAAAATTACATCCACACAAAGGAATCTACACTAATATTCATAGAAGCTTTATTCAGATTAGCCCGAAACTGGAGACAACCCAATTGCCCAATAAACAAACTGTGGTACATCCACACAATGGAATAATTCTCAGCAATAAAAAAGAATGAATATGGATACATGCAAAAAAAAAAAAAAAAAAAAAAAAAAAACCACCACGCTTGAATCTCAAAAGCATTCTGGGGGGTGAAAGAAGCCAGGTACATACTGTATGAATCTATTCATGAGATTCAAAAAAAGGTAAAACTATAGCGATAGAAAGCAGACCAGGGGTTGCCTGGGGTTGGGATGGAGTAATTGACTTCAAACAGACCTTCCTGAGGTGATGAAAATGTCCTCTCTCCATTGTCATGGGCGTTACCTGACTAATACGCCACAACTGATCGAATTGTACACTTAAGACGGGTGCATTTTATTATGTGTCAATTATACCTCAATAGCGTTTATTTTTTAAAAATCCGTCTCCGTCTCTAGGCCCTGCTTGCCTCTCTGTGCCTTCACTGTCAGGTGGCCTCGCCCCAGGTGGTGGCAGGGACGGACCTCAGTGACTGTCACCCTTCAACTCAGCAACCCTAAGGGAAGAGACTTGTTCCTATTTAAAGCTAGCGTATGCGTTGTTATTGGGCTAGCTGGGTCATATGATCTTCCCTGAACCAATCACTGTCTGGGAGTGGTAGTGGAATTGTCTCATTGGTCAGGCCCGGGTCATGTGCTAGATCCCGGAAGTGGGGTCAGTCTTCCAAGGCCACGGCACACCGAGGCAGGAGAAGAGAACAGAGGAGCTCATACCGGAAGGTGGAGGAATGGACGGGATGCATAGACCTTACCTAGCTATGACCTTTCTGGGACCCTTGTCTCTCTTGCAGACCCCTCGTCTTCCAGAATTAGAGAGATCCGCCTCCGTCTCGCCTTCTGCCGGCTTGAGGTCGGAGAAAGGTGTTGCTGTCAGAAACACGTGGGTTTGAATCTTAGACCGGCTTCTTCTTAGCCCCTTGACCTCGTGCAGTTTTATTGAAGTTCTCCAAGAATCCCTTTTGTCACCTCTGAAGGGAGCATAATCGCAAGGCCCGCACCGAGTCGCTGTCGTATTAAGTGAGATGATTCACGTCAAGTGTTTGCATAATGGCTGGCACCCAGTAAGCGCTTAATGTCCTCTATAACTATTGGTTCTGCGATTTCAGATTTCTTTTAAGAGCTGAACATTTTTGTTTATGACCGGGTGGAGCAGATGTATTGGGGCCCTGCCATACACCCTGGGCGCTTGCATTCCCATCTACCCTCGTGGAATCCTCCTTACTACGGGAACCTCCTACTCCTGCTGGAGGGCTTTCTCTGGCGTGTTCTCTTGCATGCGAGGTGGGCTAGAAGTGCTGAGTGTTGGCGCCCGTGGGAGGAGCCTTCCGCTAGTGATCGGTACCCAACTTTCTCATCTCTTGGGTGAGACAGTTCTGGGGCACATTCTATAGCGTCTGACAGGGCTCCCCCCTTCCCCACCGGTTGTTCCTGGTAGTAATATGACCTTTAACAAGGGATGGGCTTACATTCCTTTCTTGTCTATCTTCCCTGTTCCTTCCTACCTACTAAACAAACTATTTGCATCCAAACTTTATTTCAGAACCTGCATCTGAGGGAACCCAGCCTGAGATCCAGACCTTATGAGTGAGTTGAAATATGCTTTTTTTTTTTTTTTTTCTCTCTTGGCTGGAATCACACGATTGTCTAGTGTTACAGTGTAGGGTACTTGTCTCCTGCAGGCCAGACGCATTGAGTGGCAGCTCTTTAAGGTTTTGATGAATAAAATATGGTAAAAAATAATGAATTATTCCCTAGTAAATGCAGGTTGATGGATAGGTAGACCCTATAAAAACATTTATAGCGAGGAATGCAAAGGGGGATGTGAATCCCAAAAGGCAAAAAAGAGAGGGAGTCACTGACGGGGGAGTTCTCAGTAAATATTGGTTGAGTGATTGATTAGCCTGGCTCCTTGCACCGGGCTATGACTCAGTGTCAGAATAGTCAGCTGCGGGCTTGTGTGCATCCTAGTGGCTTTGCAGAACTGCAAGGCTTAGAAAGCTGAGCACACAGCCTCAGGCCACTCCTGTAGCCCTGTGATGTTGCCAGAGAGGGCCTCGTCTGAGAAGACATTGGCTAAACAAAGTGCCACTGGGCACCCTGGCTATGGTGGGTCTTACCCCATGCTTTTTGGAAATGATTTCGCTAAGGGTCCACAGCCTCCAATTTTAATCCCTCTCTTGCCATTGTTTTCCTCAGTGACCTTGGTGAGTCCCCTGCTCTCTCTGGCCCTCAGTTTCTTCCTCTGTCCAGTGAAATGGTTTGGATGAAGAGGTCCCAGTGTGTTTTGTGAGCGGTAGGAGCGCCGTTGCCTTGTCCATGGTGTATCCAGCCACTGTGCCCTCTCCGTGATGCGTGTGGGTAGCAAATGGACACTGGCCCATTTTACAGATGGGATAACTTAGGCAGAGCGAGCACTCTGATGCAGTCCCCACATACTGTGCCACGTTTAAAAAACTTCAGTGCAGAAACTTGTGTCATTCTTGAGACTTGACAGTCAGAGATAGGGAAACTTAGGCATGTATCATAGGAAATAGTGGTGTTTAGGTGAAGCATGCCCGCGTGGAAAGCAGGTGAGTGCTACGGTCTGATAAACATGGGTTTGAATCGTAGGTTGGCCACTCACTGGCTCTCTGAACCTCAGTGTCTTCCCTTGTAAAATGGGGAGAAATCCTATGTATGTCCCCAGGTTAGAGGTTGGGCTCACGTGAGAGAGTTCTGCTGCCACACTGGCCCCCAACACATGCATTTGTTCCTGTGCGATTAATCTGTTAGGAAATGGTTTTGACTATAATGCGGATTTCACACTTGCTTGTGTGCAGTTTCATCAGGGAGAGACAATAGGTGAATGAAGAAAACTGCACTCACCCGAACTGAGCCATGGAGGACTACCCCCAGGCACACGTGCGCACACCTCAGATGTCTCCCAGGTGAACTATGAGCCCTACCCATTCACGCCTGCTGGTAAAGCTTCCCATCTGATTTTGGATAGCCAACAGGAGTCCCATGTCTTCACAACCCCAGTTGCAGCCCTTACAACACACACCTCCAGCAGCCACCTTCAGGTCATTTCCAAGGTAAACTGTCACATTTATTGTCAGGTGCATGCATTTTAAGACCGCAGACTCCATGTAAAACTGTGCTACCATTTTGATGAGGTTCCTGTGTTTTTTCCTTTCAAATGCCTCGCTGGTGAGGTTTCTGAGTGCTGTCCCCCAGCCTCGCTTTCCCAGAAGCTCTGTGATGTTTGCTGCGTGATTTTGCCCGGTGCATTGACGTTTAGGGATGCACGTGCTGTACTGTGGCAGAACTGGGTGCAGCGGAGTGCCTAGGACAGTGCATGGCACAGAGTGAAGGTTAGAGTGTCCTCCTACCTTCGTTCTTCATCCTCATGTGATATAAGGTAGAAAGGCACGGTTGTGACTCTTGATTGTTGGTAAGAGGAACCCCTCAAGATTTATAGGTGAAAAAAGAGGGATTTATAGAATTCTCTAGGGATCTTTTTTTTTTTTTTTTTTAATTTTTTTTTTCAACGTTTATTTATTTTTGGGACAGAGAGAGACAGAGCATGAACGGGGGAGGGGCAGAGAGAGAGAGGGAGACACAGAATCGGAAACAGGCTCCAGGCTCTGAGCCATCAGCCCAGAGCCTGACGCGGGGCTCGAACTCACAGACCAAGAGATCGTGACCTGGCTGAAGTCGGACGCCCAACCGACTGCGCCACCCAGGCGCCCCTAGAATTCTCTAGGGATCTTTAACGGACAGGAATGGAAGTTGGCTTCAGGGAAGTCACACTGATGCCCTTTGGTTGTAAGAAACAGAAAACCCAGCTCACTTCCTAAGACCAAAAAAAAAAAAACAAAAAACAAAACCAAACCAAACTTATTGGCTTGTATCTAAAAAGTTCGCGGAAGATTTGTTTCTGTCACAGATGGATCCAGGAACTCAAGCCACAGCCATGTCCCTGGGACTTCGTTTCCGTCTCTCAGCCCTGCCTTCTGCCACGTTGGCTCTATTTTCGGGCAGGCTTTATCCTAGCGGTACCATGATGGTAGCCAGCAATGATTGGCTTACATCCATACAGCTTCGAGCCAGTGGGAAAGAGAGGGTGCTCTTTCTTCTAGCCTCAGCTGCCTAAATCCTGAGATTTGCTGGCTCTCATTGGGTCACATTCCCATCCTTGAAATTACAACTGTGGGCGGAGGGACACCATGTTCTTATTTGGCCAGGCTTGGGGGCCACACCATGCCCTGGAATTAGGGTGTGGTCAGCCCTTATGGGAATGTCTGGCACTGAGGCTGGGAAAAGAATGGTTCTCCAAAGGAAATTCAAAGTATTAGTACCCACGTTAAGAAGAATGAATATTGGGCAGGCAAACAACAGAATTTCATTATACAAAGTTACTCAAACCAGGGATTTGGAAGCCATTTAGATTTTCTTTCCTACTCTGTGCTTTATCCTTTTCTTTGCCGAAAACTTTTCTTTCTCTGCTCGTCTGATTCACATGGTCTTCATAATGGGCGGAATCTGCCAACCCTCACGCTTGCCCCACACACAGAGCCAGCCACCAGGAGGGGGTGACTATCCAATTCAAAATTCTAAAGGAAGGAGTCTATCCCAGCTTGGATCAGGGGCCCGCTTGTATTCATATGGCCTGACTCAGGCATGGGGGTGTTGCTGTTCCGTCGTACAAAGACATGCCAGGAGCCCACTGTTATGTCTGTAGATGGGGAGAATGAGAGGAGTAGTCAGCGTGAGTTGGTCAGTTCATAACAAGGCAGGTGTTTTCCACCTGCTCCTACCTCTACTGCTTTCGGGATTCCAGTCCAAGATGGCTTAGCCCATCACTGACAAAGCGGAGGAGGCTAATTATGAGATACCACCGTCTGAGACCAGAATCTTCCCTTCCCGCAAGCAAAGAAGGAGCCTGTTTGGTCCTTGGAATCTAGCCCATTAGGAAGGATAGAGGGGAGCACAGAGGAATGGAGTTGGTGGGGGTAGAGGCAGTGAACAGTACCAGCACCTCTTTGCCAGTGACCCGACTTCGCAGCTTCCCTTTCACCTCCTGGCCCTGCTAGACTTGGTAATGAACAGTAACGCTGACTCATGTCTTACAGAAGTCAGGTCGTTGCGACGTTCTTTTTTCCCTCAGATGAGGGAAATTGGATCATAGGCATTTAGCCTCACTCCAGAATTAGTGAGATACGAGAGCAGGAAGTAATTTCAGTTTATCATTTTGGTCCACTTGGGCATTGTTTGGTCCACTGGCAGATGGTCATGGCAGACCCAATTCTTCAGCCCTCTTCCGCACACACAGTCTTTTCTGTGTGACGTTGCAGTTGTCATCGCAAAGAGGCAGAGCTGGTTCCCCAACCTCTTAAATTTGGTGTGGCCTTCGATGTGCTTTGACAAGTTTGACAGAGGTGACCGTGCACTGGTTCTGAGCCTAGAGCTGAAGAGACCCTGTGTGTCTCTACTTGGACTTATTGCACCTCCATCACTGCCCAGACGGGCCTGCTGGGGGATGACAGACATGTGAAGCATCCCTGGGACCCCCGGTAGCCCCATCTGAGATTTTCGACAGTCGGCCCGTCCTGACGTGTCAGTGAGCTTAGCTGAAGATCTCGTGGCCGATCCTTGCCTCAGCCACTGGTCCTAGACTTAGAAGCTAAATACATTTTGTTTCAATGTTTATTCATTTATTTATTTTGGGAGAGAGAAAGTGAGCGAGCAGGGGTGGTACAGAGAGAAGGAGAAAGAGAGTCCCAAGCAGGCTCTACACTGTCAGTGCAGAGCCCGATGCAGGACTCGAACCCACAAACTGTGCGAGCCGAAACCAAGTGTCAGACGCTTACCAGACAGAGCCACAGCATTTTTTTTTTTTTTGAAACTTCAGTTGTTTTTTTTTTTTGAGGAGGGGAGCTGATTTTTTTTTTTAATGTTTTATTTATTTTTGAGACAGGGAGAGACAGAGCATGAACAGGGGAGGCTCAGAGAGAGGGAGACACAGAATCTGAAATAGGCTCCAGGCTCTGAACTGTCAGCACAGAGCCTGACGCGGGGCTCGAACCCACGGACCGTGAGATCATGACCTGAGCCGAAGTCGGCCGCTTAACCGACTGAGCCACCCAGGCGCCCTGGGAGCTGATTTCTAAAGTAGTGTTCTGTGACACATCACTGATGTATGTTTGGGATGGAACTAATAATTCTATATCTGAGTATCTATTATGCAACAGACATTTTGTGTACCATGGCTATAGTCTTCCCAGTGCATTTAGGTAGGTTACATTTAGTAGACAACTGGGATGGGGATCAAAGAAACAAGTGACTTACATGGGGCCAACCAGCTAGCAAGGGGGTGGTTTCAAATAACACAGCAGATAATTGCCAGTCTATCATTCTGCCTGCTTCTCTGTTGTGCATCCACACCCATGTTGGTGATACCTATTAGTCCAAAGAGCTCAGTAATTCAGAATGAAGGTGTGTGTATTTGTGTGTGTGTGTGTGTGTGTGTGTGTGTGTGTGTAGGCAGGGTGGAGGGGCATTCTCATGGATGGTGTCATCCCGAGGTTGATTTTGTCTTCCTGTAACTCCGTTTTGGTAATTTCTACCCATAAAGGTCTTGGATTTGTTGGTGGTATTAACATCATACGTAAAAGAGCAAAAAATTTGAGCAGACAGTTCACCAAAGAAGATACACAAATGGCCGATCAGCTCCTGAAAAGATGCTCAACATCATTAGCCCCCGGGGAAATGCAAATTAAAACCGTAATAAGATACCACCCTATAGAATGACTGTATTTTTTAAAAAAAATTTTTTTTTCAACGTTTATTTATTTTTGGGACAGAGAGAGACAGAGCATGAACAGGGGAGGGGCAGAGAGAGAGGGAGACACAGAATCAGAAACAGGCTCCAGGCTCTGAGCCATCAGCCCAGAGCCCGACGCGGGGCTCGAACTCACGGACCGCGAGATCGTGACCTGGCTGAAGTCGGACGCTTAACCGACTGCGCCACCCAGGCGCCCCTAGAATGACTGTATTAAATAGAGTATCCAGCGATGACAAAAATGTGGAGGCCACTAGAATTTTCATATATGGCAGGTGTCGAAGTCTACAACCAAAAGTAGTTTGGCACTTCTTCCATAAAGTTAAATCTGCACTGGACCATATGACTCATCAGTTGCACTCTAGGTATTTACTCAAGATTCATGTAAACATGTCAGTGGAAAGACTTGTACGCTGATGTTCATAGCAGCTTTATTCATAATAGTTCTGGAAGCAACCCAAAAATCCATCTATAGGTTAATAGGTAAACTACTCGTGGGATGTTACATAACAATGAAAATGAGTTAACTAATGATATATGCATTAATATGGATGAATTCCAAAGAAATTATGTGGAGGGAAAGAAGACAGATATAAATGAGAACATACCATGTAATTCCATTAATGTGAAGTCTAGAACTGACAAATCACATCTATAGTGACTGAAGGGAAATAAGTGGTTTTTTTTTTTTTTTCCTGTGGCTGAAAGTGTAGTATTTAATTCATATAAGGCCCAAGGGGGCTTTTGAGGATGACGGAGATGTTCTGTAGCTTGGTGGTGGTGATGGTTAAACGAGTATATAAATTTGTCAAAAGCCTTCAAAATGTACAATTAAAATGAGTGCATTTAATTGTACATAAATTATACCCAATAAAGTTGATTTTCAAAAAGACCAAAAATTAGGTCTTTTGAAAGTCACATGGTTAGGAATTCTTGGGAGATGGTGGATAGTGAGATATAAAACCAGCTTCCAAGAATTAGGGGGGAAAAAGTCCCTGAGCTGCCCAAGGTAATTCAGGACCACAGACAGCCCCTAAGTGTCCAATGATGTATCTAATGCAGGTAAAGCCAGTAGCACAGAGCCTGGCAAGAGAGTTAAGCACTTACTAAAAAGGCAGTTCAGAAAACCCTTTAATGAATGCCTACTATGTGCCAAGTATCACGTAAGACCCTATTTATATGCATTATTTCATTTTATTCTCACCAGCCACTATTATTATCGTCACTTTGCATTTGAGAAATCAAGCATTTTCCTTAGTGCAATTTTGTAAGGAAAAGGAAAGTGTGGAGAAACACACACACACACACACACACACACACACACACACACACACACACTAAACTTTGCCATGTTTCCTGAAAGGGGAAAGGGCATTGTTGCTTCTCTTGTGTAATCATGTTCTGCTTCCAGGATGTCTGAAGGCAGGGTAGTCATCAGGCAAAGCAGCTGTATGTGCCAGTGTGGAGGAACCACAGGTACATTTCCCCTAGCCTCTGGCAGATTGTTTTTTACATACAAAATTACTTGTCAGGCAGACTTTTTTTCCTCCCTTAGTTCTCATAGGATAGAAACAACAGTGTTATATAACATGCATCAGCAGCGTTGGTTTTGCAGAGCCTCTGACCAAGATTGGGGGGTGGGCAGCAGCAAGGGAGAAGGTAGTTGTAGCTAAGGGAGCCTTCAAGGCTGGAGTTCAGGGCAGACTGCCGGGTGAGAGCATGGGGCGGAGACGAACCCTTCGCCTTGGAGATTGGGCAAAGGGACAAGCTGGGGAGCTCGAACCCGGGATCCTTGCCCGCCCGCCTCTCCTCCAGTTCACACTGTTGCCCTGTGGTTCCACACCCATCTCTTGCCTGAACTTTAGAAGTGACTTCCTAAGTCCTCTCCGTTCCAGCCTTTCCTTGGCTTAACCTTAGAGCTTTGTACACGTGTATCAGATTTTTTTTTTTACTCCGTTTTATCAAATGTATGAAACATTCTTCCAAACTGAACTTCCTCATGTAGAGTCAGTCCTTCATAAGCCTAAGGTGTCGTTCAAGATCAGGCTCCTGAGTTCTTCACTGGCCTCCTTCCTTGCTTCTGTGCACCTTTGATCCTCCTTCCACTGAACTGTTTGCAGGTCTCTGAATACATCATGTTGTGCTGTATTTTGCCTACATATTTCCCTCCACCTGCGGATCCACGTCTCTAACTCCTAAATGTCCTCAAAAAGCAAGAGCTCAGTTGTCAGTTTGTCCCAGAATCTTCCTCATCTCCCTTCCCCCATTACCATTCTGGCTGGATGAGAGATCCCTTTGTTGTGCTCTGACAGTATCCCTATTCCAGTCCCTTATGCAAACTTGTACTTGGTAATATACACATCTTTTTAATCATTCTGTACTTTGCTCTCTTTTCTCTAGTTCTCTTCCCTTCCTCCACTTCCTGCAGAGCAACTAGGGATAATTGATTTAGGACCCCACTCTTACTAACACTGTTCCAGCTACCATGGGTTTTGGGGCTGGAGAGGAGGCTTCTCCCACATGCACCATACTCCTACTGCCTCAGGGCCTTTGCATGTGCTGTTCCTACTACCTGGAATACTCTTATCCTTCCCCATAGTTTCCCATCTCATAGCTAACTCCCATGCTTCCTTCAGAATTCAGCTCAAGCATTTCCCCCAGGACCCCCTCTTTGTGCTTTAATGTCACCCTGCATGTTTCTTTAAACACATGTCCTAACCCTGTGAAATTATGTATTTGCTGATGTGATCGTTTGCGAATTCTCTTCCAGGCTAGGCTGTCATAAGCTCCGCAGAGGTGGAGACCACATGTCATATCTTTGTTGCCTACCACTGAATTACTAGCATCTGGCACATAGTAGAGGCTCAAGAAATTTTTATTGAATCGCTCAATGGCTCTTTCTACCTCATCCCCTCACGTTAGAGTAAAAAGTTCCTAATAGTAATCGTAATGTCACATAATTCAGTTCACAAATGACTTTGACATGCAATGCCTTCTATATTTCTGCTCGAACTCTCTGAGATTGACAGCATAGGGTTATTACCCCATTTTTCAGAAGAGAAGCTTAAGGCTCGGAGAGGTTAAGTGACTCAAGAAGGACACCCAGCTTTTCAGGAGCCTCTCTCTGTCTCCTGCTCTCTCCATGCTCCCGACTCCAGCTTCTGTAAATGGAAAAGATATGCCTGACCGATTTGTCAGTGCCGTGGGTTCATTTCCGTGACTCATAGAGGAGGTTGCGAGGCTAAGGAGGGTGGTGTGTTTAGAGCCCAGAGAAAGCTACAGTATAATGCAGGCCCTTATTACATTATCCTTTGGAAGATGAATTGGAGCCGCCAGGCATTTGCCTAAATCAATAAGCAGCATGGCATTAACTAGAGCGAGGTCCACTTCTCGTCCCCAAAAGAGGAGCAGTTGGCTAGAGGGACTATGCACTAATCCCACACACGTGTTCTTTGCCAGTGACCATAAGCACAAAAGCTCCATGAAAAGAAGGCAGACTGGAAAGAATGCGCTGGGCTCTGGAGCCACACAGACCTGGTTTCATATCCTGGCCCTGACGGTTTCCGGCCCGGTGGCCTGGACCTCAGTCTTCCTAGTTGAGCAAATGGGGATCATAAGCCATTCCTCATCCATCATCCCCCACGGTTGTTGGCCTGCTTGATTCTTTTCTCTCTTGAGTCCTATTTTTTTTTTTTGCAACTCCATCTATACAGTGTGCCCTGCATCCCTCTGCTTCTGGGCACCACCTTGGTCCAGGCCACCATCATCTCCCTGCTGGTGGCCTGCATTAGCCTCCTCCCAGGTTTCCTGATTCCAGTCAGACCATCCACCCGCAGAGTCCTCACTATGCCCTGCGAGGCGTGCATCATCTGGTCTGTGCCTCCCTTTCTTGCTCATCTACACCTCCCTGTGCCTTTCCTACTCAGTCACAAGTGCACTGGCCTCCTTTCCTTCCTCCAACACTTGACGCTTGTTCCCCACCCCAGTGCCTTTGCACTTGCTGCTACCACTGCTTGGTGTGCTATTCGCTGTAATGTTTGCACACCTCCTTGTCATTCATATTTCAGCTCAAATGCCACTTCTACAAATGGTCTCTTTTTCTAAAAAAACTTCCTGCCTGGCTAGTTTGTTTCTTCTGCATCTGCCTGTTTAAAATTTTTTTATAGCATTGATCACATTCCAAATGATCTCATTCATTTGCATGTTTTCATGTTTATGGCCTGACTCCCTCATTAGAACATAAACTTCAAGAGAGAGGGATCTGGCCTATTTTTTTTTCCTGCTCTATCACCAGTGCCTTACACAGTGTCTGATGCATAAAACATCCCCATAGAATTTTTGAATTAAAAATAGCAAACAGTCACTGAGTAAAGAAAAGCTTCTTTTCCTTCTTCCTATCATGCTAAGGTCTGAGGATGCTTAGAGGTGTGTTTCTGGTGCAGGTGAACACTAACCATAGGAGTTTTAGAGTCATAAGCAAACATTGCTTGTCTTAAGCTGCCCCACTGGACTTCACAAGACCACTTTCTAGAGCCGGCCTGATTTTTCCACCACTTGGAGTGGGGAGCAGGTATGGAATCCTGAACATCGCTTCCAGGGACCCTCCAGCCCAGAAATGGGCACCTTTGCTTCATAGTGAGCAACAAGGGGCTTGTAGCAGATATGGGCCCTTTCTCCATCTGTGCATCCATCCCACCCTCTATCCATCCAGCCAACAGATACAGTAAAACCTTGGTTTGCAAACATAATTCGTTCCAGAAACATGCTTGTAATCCAAAGCACTTGTATGTCGAAGCGAATTTCCCATAAGAAATAATGGAAATTGAGATGATTCGTTCCACAACCCAAAAATATAATACAAATATAATATACTGTATAATATACACTAATCTATACAAATATATACTAACATAATACAAAATAATAACAAAAATACAAAATAAAAAAGGTAAATAGATTAACCTGCACTTACCTTTGAAAACCTCTGTGGCTGGTGTGAGGGAGGCAAGAGAACAAGAGAGAGGAGGGTTATTGTGTAGGACGACTTTCATTATCACTAATGGAATCACTGCTGTCTGTTGGCTTAATGGAACCTTTTTCTGCATGGGGGTCATTGTATACATTCGCACGGGTGTTGACTACAGTGCAGTATTAATAAACTCTTGTCATATACTGTATTTAATGTAACTGGCAGTAAGGCATCAGAGGAAAGGGTCTATATCCGCAGGCAGGCTGACCTAGAATGAAGCAAAACATTCCTAGGCTTACTCTTGTCTGGAAAAGCAAAGGACTGTCTGGAGGTGCTTGGAAGTGACAAAAGATACACCAGTGCCAGTTGTGGGTACCTTCCCGCGTTCTGAAAAATCACTGATTTCTGCCAAATACCGCAGCCTGAGACTGAACATCCGAGCATGGGACACGATTACCCACAGTCCCGCAGTGAGAGAGAGAACAACCACTGACTCATTCGCGATCACGTGATGTTCGGCATCATGTACTACTCGTATTGCAAGACATCGCTTGCTTATTAAGTTAAAATGTATTAGAAATGTTTGCTCGTCTCACGGAACACTCGCAGAACAAGTTACTTGCAGAGAACAGTTTCTCTGCAAGTCCTGGGCTCCGTATCCAGGATGCAACATTGAACAAAACTTGCATTTTTCCTCTCAGCAGCTCACAGCTGGGTGTGAGGTCTCCGTGATGGACATCATAGCTGTCCCCAGGAGCACTCGTGCCCCCTCAAAAGCTCGCCTTTCCTTACCAGTTCCTCCCTGGCCAGATAGAGCCTACCTCTTTGGCCAAGTTGATCTCTTGTTTGCCTCTCTGTGTCCCATAGCTGATCTCTCTTTGTATGTTGGGCTCCAGTCTCATTGTGGCAGATCCATATTTAGGATGCCTGTCTTTGTCCCCAGCCTGGGCTTGGCCAATCCCTGACTCCCTGCTCTAGCTCCTATCAGGCTTTGCAACCTGCCTGGCTCCTCCCCCACATCCAAGATCGGACCATGCCCTCCTCTCTTTGGCTGTTCTGTTCCTTGTCAGGGCCAGGTAGCCCCCAATATGGCTTCTGTGGTACACCCTCCACCCTCCTCAGCCATCTCGAGGCTTGCAAATCAGGGGCTGGGTGCAGTTCTACCCTGATGATTTTGTGTTCTGAAATCCTCATGAAGAACTTATTTTAAGGAAGGGTTCTGTGGCTCTGATCAAGTTTCACAAACACTGATCAGATCAAATGAAGGCGCAAACCGGTTTCTTCCCCTTTTTAGCAAAACGTCAAAGTAGTGCCTAGGTTCACAGTTCTCAAATTTTCGAGTACCCGAGGCTCGTTGAGGAAATTGATAAAATACCAATTCTCTGGTATTCTAATACCACGAATTCTAATTCCGTGTGTGGTAGGACTCTGGAATCCGCCATTTGAAAGAACTCCCCTGGAATTCTGATGTAGGTCCAGGGGTAATATCAAGAATGTTTAGGGGCTCCTGGGTGGCTCAGTCGGTTAAGGGTCCGACTTCAGCTCAGGTCATGATCTCGCAGGTTTGTGAGCTCAAGCCCTGCATTGGGCTCTGTGCTGAGAGCTTAGAGCCTGGAGCCTGCTTCAGATTCTGTGTCTCCCTCTCTCTCTCTGCCCCTCTCCCACTCACACTCTCTCTCTCTCTCTCTCTCTCTCTCAAAAATAAACATTAAAAAAAAGAATATTTAACAAATGTTATGACATAAGCACCATCCTGTCGACAAAATCTTGTAGGTCCCCCTCAACCTTTCACCAAATGCCTGGCTTGCCTTTTTGGTTTCTGGATTGGAAGGAGATTTGGGGAGGTTGAGGGGGTTGTGTAGCATTTGGATGATCCAGTGGATATTTTGGGTTCCCAGGGCAGTGCTAGTACCAACAAATATGGATGTGTTTCTATATTTTAATAACTGGTATGAGTTCCAAGCTCTTCTGTGATCTGCTGGGTAGAAGGTCTGCCGGAATGCAGCCCATAAGGAAAACTGGAAGTCTTGGACCAGTTCCCACCTCACCCTATAACTGTGCGTTCATGTTCACTACTATCTAGAAGAGGCTTCTTCCTTGCTGCTCGGCACAGTTCTAGCACCATGCTCGTGATTGCCTTTGGCTCACTGGCAGAATTTGTTCCTTTGGGGACTGATCTATAGGATTAATGAAGTCAAAGCGGATTTGCTTTGACTGTCTTTTGTGAGAAATACAATAGCAATTTATAGCAGAACAGACACTTTTTGCAAGCGTGTGATCAGGGTCGGAGCAAACGCTTCCCCTGTTCTCGTCAAACTCTTCCCAAGCTCAGATCGTTCGGCTAGATGTCCACTGAGCCAGATGTCCAGTTTTTTGATGAAGGGGGTCAACGGTGGCCCCTTTCTTTGACAGCTCTCTGGTCCTCTACTGTGTAGAATGCTAGATACTGAAACAGACTTTTTTGTTTTGTTTTGTTTCAGAAGAAAAGTGGAGGCAAGTGACTCCCTGATTCAGGGTCAGTGCCCTGCTCCCTATTCCTCTCTTCATGTCATCTTGTTTTATTTCCAGTACAGCTCCTTTTGCAGCCTAAAATGCTGTTTTGTGCTTATTTGCAATGTATCTCCCTTTACTAAAGTTGCGTAACAGCAGGGCCCTTTTCCTTGCCCGTTGCTGTGTCCCCGATGCCTAGAAGCATCCCTGGGACAGAGTTGACTCTTTGCGGAACGAACTAACTCAAGGAGGATGTTGGTTAAAGTAACGCTAGCTTCTGGAACAGATAAACTCCAGCATCTCCGCGGCTTTAATGCAACAAATGTATTGTGCAGTCACAGGAAGTCCTTTTGTATATTCCCGGACAGCATTTGGGGACTGGAGATGGCAATAGCATGCGCTGCCTCATGCAGTCACTCAGGGACCCAGGATGATGGAGGAAGGTCTGCTTTATTTATTTTTTTAAAGTGTATTTATTTATTTTGAGAGGGAGAGACAGTGCAAGCAGAGTAGCGGCAGAGAGACAGAGAGAGGGAGACAGAGAATCCCAAGCAGGCTCCACACTGTCAGCGCAGAGCCCGACGTGGGGCTCGAACTCGCAAAACCGCGAGAGCATGACCTGAGCCCAAAGCAAGAATCAGACGCTTAACCTCCTGAGCCACCCAGGTGCCCCAAAGGTCCCCCCCTTTATCATATGGCTTTCAGGGTTGGTCTAGGTATCATTTTTAGCCAGTAAACAGCAGTGAATGCTGTGGGCACAGGAGGGAAGGATCCCCTGGGAGTTTTTAATGGGCTCGACCTGGAAGTAGGCATGTCAGTTCTGTCCATAGTCTTTTGGCCAGAACTCAGTCACATGGTTACATCCAACTGCAAGGGGGAGCCTGAGAAATGTCTAGCTGTGGGCCTGGGAAGAAAGAGAAACAGGTCTGGGCGTTAGCTAAGCACTCCCTTTTGTGGGGGCTTTCGTGGTCGCTTTGTGATTCCAGAGCTGGACTTTGAGGTACTTTACTTAGTTTCTGAAAGGACCCCAAATGACATCTCTCCTCCTCCTCACTGGCCCAACAGGCTCCACGGACATTGAATCCCACCTTTCTTAAGTACTCTCTCCGCTTTTTTTGACATGTTTACAATTTTCCTTCGGGGTGGGGTGAAATAGGTGTAGGGGATGAAGGGGGACAGACATCCAGTTATAAAACAGATAAGTCACAGAGATGAAAAGTATAGCACAGGGAATATAGTCCGTAATACTGCACTCATGGCAGATAATGACCACACCTATCAAGGTGAGCACCGTGTGGCGTATCACACTGAGTCACTTTTTTGTACGCCTGAAACTAGCCTCGGGTTGTATGTCACCTATACATCAGCAATAAAAATTAAATTTTTTTCCATTGTAGAAAGGCAAATAAAGTTAACATTTATGTTGACACAGTCTCTCCTTGAAAAGCCACATGAGTATTTCACAAGGCTGCCCGGTGCGGCAGTTAAACACGTAGTTTCCGCAACCCTGCTTCCTGTTTGAATCCCTTCCCTGTAGTTCCTAGCCCCGTGACCTTGTGCCGATTCCTTGTGCCTCAGTTTCCTGATCTGTAAGACCCGATATCAATAGTACCCACCTTATAAGCTTCTTCTAGAGATTCAATGTGTTTGTTCTTTTTAGTGGGAGTTATTGAAGGTTTTAAAGTGTTTTTAAGGCAAAAGTGTGAGTCAATGTAAAAAACGTGTAAGTTTTTCACGGGTAACTTTGATTCCTTATTGGGTATTATTCTAAGTGTCTTACCTGTATCATCTCATTGATTGCTTACTATGAGGTGGGTGTTAGAAAACCATTTTACAGGTGTGGACAGATAAGTGGTTTGCCCAGGGTCACATTGTTAATGACAGAGCAAGGATTTCTGCTGGAATTCTGCCTCTAGAGCCCACACCACTAATCATGATGCCCTGTCTTGGTTTAAGTAACACAAGATAGTCCATGGATATGGCAGAAGTAATGAATGTGTTCATTCACTTACAAACTCAAGAAATACTTATTGAACATCTACTATGTGCCTGGCTTCCTTGAAAATGCTGGGATCGGTAAATCTCCTGGGGAGTTTAAGTGTACTGGGATGAGTCCATAAGCAAAGACATACACCAGATAATTTCATACCCAGATAAGTCCTGGGAAGAAAATAAAGCCGGAAAATGGGATAGAGTGGCCGGAGAGATCTTGTGTGGCTGCCCCAATGGAAGAGGCCACAAGGGGCTGGGAAAGGAAGGTTTTTGTCATTTCCCTGGCTGCGGCTTGTCCTTGCTGATAAGCCGGGCCATGTCACTGTTATGAATTCAATCCAAATTTCAAGACGGTCAGGCCTATTAAGTCAGACCTTCCGTCCAGTGTGCTGAGCACAGATTTATTATATGTCAATGTTTGTTTAAATCCGTAACTCTCTCACAGCGGAATTGAGAAGGCAGGCTCCAAATAACCATCAGAGCCCATTAATTTTCTCCAAATGCAACAGCATATTAATCAGACCATCACCAAGAAGCTGTGGTCTGGAGGTGACGCTGATGCTAGACAGATAATCTCATCTGCTCCCCCCCCTCCAGCCCCTTTCCTGGGGAGAGGCAAGTTTCCCTCCGTGCCTGTGTATTCTGTGTGTGCAAGATGAATGTCGCGTCACAGCCTATCTGCGCCAGAAGAGACCTTAGTGAGGGAGGCTGTTTTTTTCTTGAACCTCAATTCAAGTCCTGTCTGGGCCGACACAGGATTTTTGAGCTGCTTCTAAATGTGAGAGACATTCTGGATACGGGATCCAGGCTCCCAGAGAGCAGGGTTCCCAGGTCCTCTGGGCGGGGGCAGGGACTGCCGTGACACAGAGGATTTCCTGGGCCTGCCGCTGGGGCAGCCAGGATGCATTCCTGCCCTGATCTCTGCTGTCAGCTCTCTTGTCTCATCTTCCAGGAGATAGAGCTCAGAGAGGGTGTAAATGACCCCTAAACACACAGCAAGTGATTGAGAGAACGAGTATTCACTGTAAAGCAGCCGGGGCATGTTCATAAGTTTGATGGGGCTTCCTCCTGCCTCAAGCCCTCCATGGCTCCCCATTGCTCTAACTAGGGAAGTTAAACTCCTTACCTGAGTCTCCTGTTCACCTCCCAGGTATCTGATAGCTTGGTTTCCTCCGCCCAAAGCACGCTACCTCTACTCCACCTGGCTAGTTTCCCCTCATCCTTCAAGCTTCGGTTGTAAAGCCATTTCTCCCAGGATGTCTTTCTGGAAGCTCTCACCTGGAGCAGCCGCTCCTGGTCTGTGTTCCGCCTCCCCCCGCCCCAGTCCCTCCCCGCCACAGCGCTCTGCCTGGTGCTGGCCACAGGAAAGAGACCTGAATAAAGGCGCTCACATCGAAGATGATGCGCGAGAGTGCGGGTCTCTCTCCAGGGGACCTGGTTTGCTATTTTCTAGGACGGGCAAACAGGAAGGCTGGAAGTGTATTCATGCCCCAGGTCTGCCCCACTCCTAACTCTTCAGCTCCGCCCCTGACACCCACGTTTCGAGGGTTCCTTTCTGGCAGTTCCCCCAGAGCGTTAATGCGTCCCTTTCCGCCCTTCCTGCCCACCCCGCGAGAAGGGAGCCAGCCAGCTCACTCCCTGCTCACGACCCTCAGGCTGTCTGTCCCTCCGTTAATCAGACCACTAGCCCATGGTGCCTCACCCATCGTGGGGAAAATCAGAAACCTTTCTCGGAGCCTTTGGGGACAGGGCCAGGGCCTCCAGCTGTGGCTTCCGATGCTGGCACCCCTCCAGCCCCAGACTGTGGCAGATTTTTCTTGTTTTAAACAAACTTTCTTAGGCAGCCGAGAGGAGTTTGCCCAGGGCGTAGGAATTGGCTTTCTGACAGTGGCTTTCTGGAGGGGGTGCTGGGTGTTTACCACGTAATGGTTCTGCCCTTCAGAAAGAGAATACATTCAGAAAACCCCCAGTAGGGCCATCTGGAAAAAGTGACAAGAAATAAACATATATCAAGTTCCTCCTGAGTGCCAGAATCTGTGTTAGATTCTTTGTGGCTTTTATCTCACTTGAGACTCTCACCACCCTATGGGCTTAATACCACTGATGATATTTAATAATAAGGTCGCTAAAGCATGGCAAGCAATTACCATGTCCCAGACCGTATGTCGCGGGCTTAAGATGCATCATCTCATTGGATCATCACCGCCGCCCTGTGAGGTTGTGGCTGTTAATGTATGTTCCTTCCTGTAAAAGTGACGTGGAGACTCGGAGAAGCCAAGTGTACTCAGGTTTACCCTGTTCACAAGTGGGATTCAGATCCTGTCCAGCAAACCCCAAGGCTGGTTCATTTTTAACGCCTGGCATTCCGACTTAATTGTTAGCTGAGCTGATCGTGCAGCCTCTTGAGGCTTTCTGAAAGGACACTGCCCCAGGAGACCACCCCCCCCCACCCCCCCCACCCCACCCCCCCCACCCCGCCCCCCCGCCCTCGCCCCAGGAATTTCTTGAGATGGATTCGGAAGGCTCAGCTTTGAGGTAGCAGTCTCCAAAATTTGCATACCAAACAACTCATTTGTTACTTGTTTTCCCACGTCAACTCTGTTGTTATGATAAATGGCATCTCTCACACAACTGGTGTTGAGGAAGTAAACAAGTCACTTCTCTGATGTTTCATTTTGTCACACTCAAAATCTGGTGGGGTCCTCAGGACTTCTACCCAAAGCAAATCCAGGCTGGTCTTGAAGGTGCAATTTCTCAGAAGTCTTTTGAGCCACTGAACATGGCTTATGGACCACAGCATTTTTAAGAAGCACTTTGTGCATCTAGGAGTCTAGAAAGGAAGCTGGATTGTAAGGTCAGCTTTGGACTTTAAGAGAACTCCATAGTCGTTAGAAGGCATGGGACCTGCTTGTCGAGTATACGTGGGTTTCACTGAGTAGATGATTCAGTCATGAATTAATTATTCAATTAGATACATTCGCTCATTTAATATTTCATTTCTCCTATTATTTATTGATTGATTATGTCATTCAATTCATTAAATCCTTTGAGCCAACGTTTCTGGTCCAGTGTGTGAGGTGCTGGAATGTCTAACAAGGGAAAGTAACCTTAAATCTACTTTTTGCTCCTGGCCCTTCAAGGCACATCCAGGAATTATTGGCAAATCCAAAGCTTTGAGCAGCCATTCTAATTTTGGTGAGAGAGAGAGAGAGAGAGAGAGAGAGAGAGAGGAGAGAGAGAGAGAGAGAGAGAGTGTGTGTGTGTGTGTGTGTGTGTGTGCCCAAGTGCTCTCTGTTAGAAGTTAGCATACCTGGGCCCTGGGGTGGTTCTGTTCCTTAACAGTTATGTCATTTCTGGTGAGTTGAGGAACATTTCCAAATCCAGCGTCCGCATCCGTAAAATAAGCTGGTTGACCAGATGACCCAAGATTCCTTTTACGACTGCTTGTGAAGGGCCCTGCCCTGTGCTCCATGGGCAGTCAGCTCTTGGTAGGTAATCACTTCCTTTGCTTCTCTTGCTCCAGGTTTGAAATGAGGATTCATGGAGAAATGACCAAGTGTGGTTTTGTTCCTTACCCTCTGGGGAGGAAACTGTGTCCTCTGTGTTGTTTTCCCCCGCGGGATCATTGATAGTGGCGAGGGAGCTGGAGATCAGAGACCAGCCCGTGTTGTTGTAACTAAAGTGAGCAGCTATGGACAGCACAGATTTCTTCTCTGTGTGTGCCTTAAATCTTCCCTGTCAAGAGGCGAGAATTACACAAAGGAAAAGTTCTCATTTCTTCAGCTGCTTTTCCTCCCGGTGAGGTCAAAGTGTCCTGGCTTCGCCCTGCCGCCCCCAACTCAGCTCACGCTTTCAGATGATTCTGCCCTCGTGAAATGCTCAAATCGGAGAGGTGATGGTATGGGGGTCCGCCTCTCCCTGTCTGTGGGTGGTTCCGCACGCGGAACCCCACTGCTGATACTTTTTTCCCCTTGATGTTTGTTTTCTCATGTGCCTCTACACGTGTCTATTCAAGGTTTCGAGGACAGAGGGCTATACATCTCCTCAAAAGGAGAAACGACTTCTAGGAATTTATCCGAAGAAAATCAGGATGGAGGGGTCAAACTGAATGCCCATAAAAGGGGATGTTACATAAATGAAGTATTATGACATCACATCATGGGGATGTAGAATAAGTTTTGGCATGGAAGGGTGTCTAGGATGTCTTTGGTAAATTTATAAAAAGCACGGTTACCAAATTGTATGAATAATATGACAATGTGATCGGGAGAGGGATATGGAAAGAGTTCTAGATACATCGGTATGTAACAAAATGTTAAAGTTAATCACTGGGGAGGTATTTCCTGTCTTGCCTTAGTCCCTTAACAAACGAGCAACAGAATAGGCTTAAGCTCTTTTCGTGGGACATCCCATCTCCTAAAGATTCATCAAGAAGGGTGCGCCAGGAAAACCCCAAATATTTTGCCACGAGTAAATATCTGTGTATGGAAGCGGGGTAACTTGGTGTGCTTCTGTTTTACCACTCCTTCGCTGGGTGACTTTGGGTCTCAGTTTTATCCTCTGAAAATGGGGTTAATAATGATCCCATGGTGGGGCGCCGGAGTGGCTTAGTTGATTAAGCACCTGACTTTAGCTCACGTCATGATCTCACAGATTGTGAGTTCGAGCCCCACGTCGGGCCCTGTGCTGACAGCTCTGAGCCTGGAGCCTGCTTCGGATTCTTTGTCTCCCTCTCTCTCTGCTCCTTCCCAGCTCAAGCTCTGCCTCTCTCTCTCAAAAATAAATAAACGTAAAAAAATGATCCCATGAGACTAGGCTTCCAAACAAGCTTAGCACAGAGTATGTACCGAGTACACATCAGCTACGGCTGGTTTGGGGTTTGGAATTCGTGTTCCCTCTCTGCCATTGGTTTTTACTACCCATCTTCTTACCTACGTTCTGTTTTTGTTTTTGGTTTCTTTTCTTCTTCCTCTCATTCTTCTTCTTCTTCTTTCCCAGTTTCTCCTCCCAACTCTACTTCCTTTCTTCCTCCTCCTCCTCCTCCTCCTCCTCCTCCTCCTCCTCCTCCTCCTCCTCCTCCTCTTCCCAGCTTGAGCAGCATTTTTGCATACCTGGGGCCACATGGTTTAGATAAACAAGTGAGCAAGTAACAGTGAATGTTGGAAGCAGTCCATATTTCCAGAGGAAGTACCACTTTGTTTTTTTTATTATTAATTATAATCTATTGTCAAATTGGTTTCCATACAACACCCAGTGCTCATCCCAACAGGTGCCCTCCTCAGTACCCATCACCCACCCTCCCCTCCCTCCCACCCCCGCATCAACCCTCAGTTTATTCTCAGTAGTTAAGAGTCTCTTATGGTTTGCCTCCTTCCCTCTCTGTAACTTTTTTCCCCCTTCCCCTCCCCCAGGGTCTTCTGTTAAGTTTCTTCAGATCCACATGGGAGTGAAAACATATGGTATCTTTCTCTGCCTGACTTATTTCACTTAGCATAATACCCTCCAGTTCCATCCACATTGCTACAAGTGGCCAGATTTCATTCTTTCTCATTGCCATGTAGTATTCCATTGTGTATATAAACCACATCTTCTGTATCCATTCGTCAGTTGATGGACATTTAGGCTCTTTCCATAATTTAGCTATTGTTGAGAGTGCTGCTGTAAACATTGGGGTACAAGTGCCCCTATGCATCAGCACTCCTGTATCCCTTGGGTCAATTCCTAGCAGTTCTATTGCTGGGTCATAGGGTAGGTCTATTTTTAATTTTTTGAGGAACCTCCACACTGTTTTCCAGAGCGGCTGCACCAGTTTGCATTCCCACCAACAGTGCAAGAGGGTTCCCGTGTCTCCACATACTCTCCAGCATCTATAGTCTCCTGATTTGTTCATTTGGGCCACTCTGACTGGCGTGAGGAGGTATCTCAGTGTGGTTTTGATTTGTAGTTCCCTGATGAGGAATGACGTTGAGCATTGTTTCATGTATCTGTTGGCCGTCTGGATGTCTTCTTTGGAGAAGTGTCTATTCATGTCTTCTGCCCATTTCTTCACTGGATTATTTGTTTTTCAGGTGTTAAGTTTGGTGAGTTCTTTATAGATTTTGGATACTAACCCTTTATCTTATACGTCATTTGCAAATATTTTTATCCATTCCGTTGGTTGCCTTTTAGTTTTGTTTAGATTGTTTCCTTTGCAGTGCCGAAGCTTTTTATCTTGATGAGGTCCCAGTAGTTCATTTTTGCTTTTAATTCCCTTGCCTTTGGAGATGTGTCAAGTAAGAAAATGCTGCGGCTGAGGTCAGAGACGTTTTTCACTGTTTTCTCCTCTAGGGTTTTGATGGTTTCCTGTCTTACATTCACGTCCTTCATCCATTTTGAGTTTATTTTTGTGAATGGTGTAAGAAAGTGGTCTAGTTTCATTCTTCTGCATGTTGCTGTCCAGTTCTGAGGGAGTACCACTTTGAATTAGAGTCCATTGTGCCCTCAGTCATGCCCCCATATAGTGTTTGTGTTTTTAAGGCATTTTTAGACTTTAAATACTCCTCATTGCAACCCTTAAACCCTTGAGGAAGGACCAAACTTAGCTTACCCACAGATGCTAGAAAGCTCCAGCCATTAGAAAAATAACACACCAAGAAAAGAAAAAAGAAAAGAAAAGAAAAGAAAAGAAAAGAAAAGAAAAGAAAAGAAAAGAGAAAAGCAATATTGTGTGAAAGTCCAAGTTAGAACCTGATTGCCAAAAGGCTTTATGCTCCCATTAGTGATTTAGAGATCTTCCCCCCTTTTCGTGAATAGGCTTCTGGGCTTTGGAAGTAAGCTCGTTTTCCTGATAACTCTTGGGGAACATGTCACCTGAACTGTTTGGGTCTAAGGATGGTTAAGGGTTATGCGTGGGAGGGCGAAGAAATAAGACCAGGGAGCTGCATCATTGGGCTCTGTCTTCTGAGAGCTCCACAAACAGCCTTATCTGGAGAGCTTCCTCCGTTGCCCCACTGCTGTGGATGAGGAGTGAATCAACCCCATCTTTTTTTTTTTTTTTTAATTTTTTTTTTTTCAACGTTTATTTATTTTTGGGACAGAGAGAGACAGAGCATGAACGGGGGAGGGGCAGAGAGAGAGGGAGACACAGAATCGGAAACAGGCTCCAGGCTCCGAGCCATCAGCCCAGAGCCTGACGCGGGGCTCGAACTCACGGACCGCGAGATCGTGACCTGGCTGAAGTCGGACGCTTAACCGACTGCGCCACCCAGGCGCCCCTCAACCCCATCTTTTAAATACTCAGAGCTGCCAGTCGCACAGAAATTCTGGAGTCTTGACCCCACTGTGGCGAGAGTACAACTGGCTGGCGAACACTGTGCCCAAACCCTATTCAGATGAGTTCACCGAGCTGCGAAGGCCCTATGGCTCCAGGTTGCTGGAGAGTCACTTGTGTTTTCCTGGATTAAGTTAAATTTCTTTAACCAAACCTGCAAGGTGCTAATGGAAAACTTTTTTTTTTTTTTTTTTTTTTTTTAATGCTACCTGGGCTGTGCCCTGCGCGGGGCACGTATTTGGTCCTCCCAGCAACCGTCAATGTGGGCCTGGCTGTTCTCGCTTACGGCCGGGGAAACTGAGGCTCACAATTTTAGGGCGTGGCTTGATGTGGTTGTTAGACACGAGGAAATCCTTTAGGACTCCCTTCTGTCTGTCCTCCCTGTCTCCACCCTTCCCCTGGGCTGGCGTCCTGTCTGTCTTACGTGGTATACACCAGATCACTTCCTCTGTCCCAGTGCTTGGACCCTGGCCTGAGTCTCCACCACCTGTCACCCGTGCCAAACAGGCCTGCTTGCTGCCTCGCTGGCCTCTTGAGATCCATTTTCCATCTGCTGTCCAAGTGTTTGTTTTAAAACGGTAAATTGGATTGTGTCGTTTCACCCCGGCACCCGTCCACAGGTTTCTCATCCGCTGGGCTTAAACTCTGCACCCTTCTGCATGAGCTCCCCCTCTGAACTCACCTTTCTTGGTCCCTCTCCTCCCTGAGCTCAGCGATCCGAACCTTTCCCCGTGTACCTGACACCTGCCAGCCATGCTCCTGTCTGCCTCAGTGATGGCACATTTGCGCTTGCCTCGAACGCTCTCCCTCCAGATGCTGGATGTGGCTTCTCGGTCCAGATCTCAGGTCCGTGTCCCCTCCCCAAGAGGTGCTTGTGACCATTCCAGCCAGAGAGGTCCCCGCCCTTTCCCCCCTAGTCTGTGCCTTCTACATCGCGTACTTGTCAAAGCCCACGTCAGTCAGAAGTACTTTGGCTTAATTTTACATCTTTCCCATTAGAATACAATGTCTGCAAGGGCAGAAATGATGTCTGTGTGTTCCTCGCACGTAGAACCATGCCGGGCACTTAATGCGAGTTCAACAGTCCTCTGATCACAGAGTAGATGACTCCATCCTTGGGTTTGGAAAACGTGGCCTCAACTCTTCAATTCCCTTAGGCTCACGTGTTCTTATTTATTGTAAGTTTACAGGGGCTTCGAGTGTGAGCAGCCTTGCCACGAAACAAGGTGCCTCCTTACTCAATCCGGAATTTGCTCGGGGGGCTCCGGTACCCCAGGAGCCGCGCCGCTTGGCCTGGGACTAGGGGGTTTCCTGGCAGGCCTTTCACTGTTAAAAACTGGGAGAGTCCCAGGCAAACTGGCCAGGTAGGTCACTCTGATGAGCGGGGACCAGCTAACCTACGGCTAGCCCTTTGACCATCGCTTTGTCTTTCTTCCTCACCTTGACCGTTAATCAAGGGTAGCAGGCCCACAGTAGATCCAGGCTTTGCTTGAGACACTGGCCTCAAACCATCAAAGGAGACTTAGTTCAGTCATCTGTAAAATGTCGGGGTACTAAAGATCTTTAGCTTTACAGCGGGGCGTGGGGGTGGAATTAGAAACACCAGGGTGGAGCCCATCGCCGGCTCGGCCCCCTCCCCCATGCACACTTGGCCTTGGCTAACGTTACTCTCTTTCTTCTTCTGCCTTTTTGTGTAGCACTGAAGTTTCCTCAGCAGCAAATGATGACTGTTCTATTTTAAACTCCCCGATATTTCTGGGAGCCAAGGAGCCTTGTAAGTCATTTGACTACACACACAGCCACAGCAATTCTTATTGGCGAATCAAGGAGAATGCCTTTAACTTTCCATCATAACCTCCTTTTAAAAATAGCTGACAAATTTGACTTATTTTCAGGGCAACAGTAGGATTTTGCTAAGGGGGTTTGTGAAACTCCTCTGGAGATGGCTGATGAAATGGCAAAGAATAAATTGCCCCATGTGGGGAGGGTTTAGACTTGCCTCCAGGCAGAGGCATGCTTACATTAGAGGGAAATCTTCAACATGCGCTGCCTCTCTCTGGCCTCTGCCTGCACCTCCAGCCCCCTTTCAACCTATGTCCCCTTCACTTTCTGCATTCCATTTACACCGACCTCCTTTTAGTGCTTGGAAACGTCCATGTGCCCTCTGGCCACAGGGCCTTTGTACATACTGCTTTGTGCTCGCTTTCTGACTCACTGTTCTCTCTAGTCCAACCCGAGTTGGACTTGGCCTTTAAGTTTCCACTCAAATAGTGGAACTTCCTCTGTTCTTCGAGAACTTTCTCTGACCTTTCCAAATCCAGTCCCTTTGCCTCACCCTGTCAGAATGTCCCCGTGATCACAGATGCAAGTTTGTATTCACACACATCATTGTTAAATGAATAATCCTGTTAAATTTGTCCGTCGACATCATCGCCATAGCTTACCTGTTTCAAACCTCTTCTCTGTGCCAGGTGCTGTTCTAAGCACTGCACACGTGTTTATATAATCCACACAACAGCCTCGTGAGGGAAGTACTACGATTATGCCCATTTTTCAGGTGGGGAAACTGAGCCACATAGTGGGTAAGTGATTTATGGAAGACCACACAGCAAGTAAGTAGGGCTAGGATTAGAACTCAGGCATCCTTGTTCTAGAGCCTTTGCTTTGAGCACAGTGGGAGCAATGACCGTGGTGATTTTTTTTCTATTCACCGTCTTTCTGGTTCTATTACAGGGCCCAACACTCAGTGGGCTCCACCTAAGTATTTGGGGGATGATTAATGGCTTGCTCTCTCTAATTCTGTGCTCCACACCCACTATTTCCTTAGTCTTGGTGATAGTCACCGGAAGAAGGTGTCTCGATTCTCTGCTCAAATCCCAGTTTCATGAGAGCTATCCTGGGGCTTCATTGGACTCACTGGGGAATGAGTCGCTATCCCTCTCTGGTTTACAACACCCGAGCAGAAGTTGACAGCACCCTCCACGTTCACCTACCCTTGCTTCCATCACGGAGCTCTGGAGGTCGTGGCCGTCCAGAGAAATCCTGAAAATACAGAGGAATTCTGGAATTGTTGAGGGAGTAGCAAAGTTGATATTGTCCTTTTCGTTACTCAACCAAGGTGTATTTTGTTTTATTTTATTTTATTTATTTAAACAAATTTTAAATGTTTATTTCTTTGGAGAGAGGGAGAGAGAGAGGCAGGCAGAGGCAGAGAGAGAGGGAGAGACAGCATCCCTAGCAGGCTCCACGCTATCAGCGCAGAGCCTGATGCGGGGCTCGATCTCACAAACTGGGAGATCATGAACTGAGCCCATATGAAGAGTCAGATGCTTAACCACCTGCCACCACGTGCCCCAGTCAACCAAGGTGTATTTTAGAAAAACCTTTCTTGCACTCAGGTGAGAGTGGATGAAAACCACCAACTGTCCTTGGTAGCAGCCTGCGAGTCCTTGTTAAACAGAGTTCGCGGGTTGCTGTCCGGACCTCCAGACCCTAGTCAATGCTGTCATCCGTGGTTTTCGTGATGCTGGGGGCACAGATGTGCTTTGTGGGTCCCACACCTCTCTCCCTTAGTAGGCTGTGAGCTTTGGTGGTGGGAGGAGAGGCAAGGGCTCACCAAGGACTCCCCAGGGCACACTTCAGGGCCAGAAACATAGCAGGAGCTCAGGAAATACTGGCTGAATGGATGCATGAGGTTTTGGGGGCTGTATGTGCAAATGGGCTGTGGTCTGATTCTTTATACAGGGCAGCAGAAGGCATAGAAAGCACATGTGTGCTGCTCAGCACACGAAATGATGGGAGACGTGCTGGGGGACGTTCACGGTGATGGAATACGTGTCGGTAGAGGCAGGAGAGAAATGTATTTTTCAGGGTGGAGGCAAACCAGGCTTTGTCCGAGGAAGGCTGCGGTCACCTAATAGGGGCTGGAATGCAAGGAGGTAACAGCCAGCTCACCGAGTCAACTTCTCCGGGCCAACAGGATCTGTGTTGGCCCACCTATGGTGGACTCACCTGTAGGCATCAAGGTCAGACGTGTAGACCAACATTAGGTCTGGGGAGGTACTCGTATTCAGTGGGAGCTTGTTAAAAATGCAGATTTGGGGGCTTTACCACAGACCCAAGAATCCGAGTCAAGGGAGTAAGGGCCTCAGAGCCTGTATTTTAAATACGCACCAAAGGGGATCTGATCCATTACACAGTGTGGGAACTGCAGCTCTCTAAACTGGTGATTCTTCATCAAGAGTCTACTGCAAAATTGCCTGGGGAGCTGTTTCCACATATACATGTGCAGGGCTTGCCCCCTGGAGATTCCGATTAGGTAGGGCTAGAGGTGCATTTAAAAATAAATGCTTTGCCAACGATTGGGTGAATACCAACTTGAGTCCCTTTTCGCCTGGCGGTAACAACACCTGCATGCTTGTTTAAAATGCCACATCCCAGGCTGGCCCCAGAGTTGCTGGATTTGCCTCTATGGGAAGCGGTGATTCTCAGCATCTGCTAAAGTTTGGGACACGGGGTCCTTTCCTGTGCCTGTTACTCAAGGGCTCCCTGGTGGCCACAAGCAAGGGGAGGTCATGTTGACAAGTATCTGCTCGTTTGGCCCCAAGCCAGGAGGCAGTTTTGTGCTCCTCCTTTTTTTTTATTCTCACACCTCTCATAATAGGTGTTCATCATCTTCCCCATTTACACATGAGCAAAGTCGAGGCCTAGGGAGGGAGCCGTGGTGCTGGGAAATGGTGAAGCTGGGTGTAAAATGCTACAGCCTCAAAGGTTCTCCTCCAAGCTTTCACTCCAAGCTTAAAATAGCTACAAGTATCAGCTTGTCGGGGTGGGTCATTGAAGGTTTTGCATGTGCTCAGGGTTACCATACACCATGCGGGCACCTTGACATTGGCCTGCTGTTTGCTGGTGTTTGAGTTGTAGGGGAGATATCTCTGGCTGGTGGGGGTCCAACTCCAGGCCAATACACATTAACAGCATCAAGTAGCTCACCAAAGAGCAATCCATAATCCTAGACCATTTGGCCAAGGTATGCATTGGCTTTGTGTTGGGGATGGACATTTGGAAAGGTGTTTCCATGTATGTTTTGTGTAGTAATCAATAAAACATTCTCATGAGGTCATATTATGGGTTGAGCTGTGTCCCTCCCCACCCCCACGTTTCATATGTTGAAGTCCTAAACCTCAGAACCTCAGAATATGACCTTCTTTAGAGATGGGATCTCTACAGAGGGAGTCAAGTTCAAGTGGGACCATTAGAGTGGGCCCTGATGCAATAGGACTGGTATCCTTGTAACAGGGGAGGTTTGGACACAGAGACATGCATGGAGAGAAGACAAGGGAAGACACAGGAGAAGGCAGACATGTCCACGCCAAGGAGAGGCCTGGAACAAGTCTCCCTCACAGCCTGTGGACACCTTGATTTAAAAAAATTTTTTTTTGATGTTTGTTTATTTTTGAGAGAGAGGGAGAGACAAAGCACACATGGGTAGGGCAGAGAGAGAGAGGGAGACACAGAATCTGATGCAGCCTCCAGGCTCTGAGCTGTCAGCACAGAGCCTGACATGGGCTTCAAACTCACAAACTGCGAGATCATGACCTGAGCTAAGTGGGTCGCTTAATGCGCTGAGCCACCCAGGCACCTCTGGACACCTTGGTTTTAGACCTCTAGCCTCCTGATCTGTGAGACTGTTGTCCAAGCTACCAGTTTACTGTGCCCTGTTACTGTCGCCTGAGCAGACCGATGTAGGAAGTAATTACTGTTGTTTACCCCCATTTTACAGGTGAGGTAACTGGGATTCACAAACGTCACGACCTTGGTCCAGGGTCTCACCCTGCCGAACCCCAATTGGACCCAACCCCAGTATCCTGGCTTTCTCCCTTCCCTCGCTGTGCTCCACCCTGCCACATTATTTAGGCTGTCCGGTCATCATCCTGGGAAAACCATTTGGATTCCTTCCCCCTCCTTCGTCTGATGGGGGCTGCCAGTGAGGACGGTGAGGGTATTAACTGAGCTGTCTCCAGACCTCATGTCTGCCTTCGGAAGCAACAGACTGAGGTTGAATTCCCCTGCTCTGTGTCTTGTCATCCGGAGGACATGGGACCGTTTTATTTGTTTTTGTTTTTGTTTTTGTTTTTGTTTTTAACCTCTCTCTGGGCCTCTTTCTGTCTCTGAGAAGCGGGGAGAATGGAACTTATCACAGAGGGCGACGTGGACGATCAGAACAAATAAGGCCCGGAAGCAGCCTAAGCCCAGCACTGGGCCCACCAGGCTCTGGGTGGTTGGTAGCCACCTCTGTGATTCCTTGGAATCAGACGATGTGCCTTTCAAGTCAAGGTGCTCGTTTCGGGAGAGGTGAGCCTTTTGGCTCTAATCTTCCTATCTCCACTGGGACCGAAGGAACTGGCATATAGGAACAGCAAGCCTTGGCTATCACTCTGCCACTTGGATGCTAATCCCCATTAACCATAGTAAACAGTAGGGACGCTTTTTCCGGCCTCCACACGGGGCCTGCTACGGCTACAGGCAAGACCTACTAGAATAGGCTTCCAAAGCCTTTGCATATGCTCCGTGCTACAGCCGGAGATATAAATATGCCTCACACACAGTGTTAAAAGAATCATTCCCCAGCCTACACAGATGTCAAAATAATAACAGGATGATGTTAGGCAGGGAAATATTTTTGATGACTATTCCCCCATCTAGAGTTATATAATATACATATATTTTTGGTTGTTATTGTTGTTAAGAGAAGTAACGTGACGGTTGGTGAGTCCAAAGGTCTAAGACTGTTGCAGAGCAGCAAAGCCTTTGAACTTTGCAGTTTTGCGCATTGCCCGGGTTAAAGGGAACGTGGGCATGAGATCACGTGGGAAGGTGCTTTGAGGACAGGCAGGGTGCTGCTGGCCTGGGGCTGCCCAGTGGTTCTTGCGACTCCGCACATTTGTTGAGCGCTTTCTACATGCTGGACACTGTGTGGGAAGCTGGGCGCGGAGACGGGGCCCGCCAGGCGCGGCAGCTGCCCTGTGGAGGGACAGCCCCAAAGCAAGTGACCAGCCATGTAAGAAAACCATTGCAAGTTTTGACTCCTGCTGTAAAAGAAGCAAACAGGCAGAGAGGGAAATAGGACGTGAAGTAACTGGAAGGCTTCTCTGAGGAGGAAGCGTTTAAGCCAAGGCTCGGAGGACAGAAGAGAGCCATTCAATAGTGGGAGAAGGAACATCACAAGCTGACCGAAGGACCTACCTGTACAGGGTCCTTCAGGTTGGCAACAGCTCCCTGTGCCTGCTGAAAGGAGAGAAGGCCAGTGGGGCTGGACTTGAGTGAGGGAGGGCACAAGCGGGGGCAGGTAAGTGCCCGCTTAGGCGATTCTTTTTATTATCCGATTATTTTTGTTATCCCAAATCTGTTGCAGCTAGGGTTGCTAACGGCAATCCAGGATGCCCAGAGAAACTCAAGGGTCAGATGAACAGCAGGTAACTTTGTGTGTCCCAAATATTACATGGGGCTTACTCTAAAATATTATCCTTTGTTTATCTGAAATTCAAACGCACCTGGGTGTCCTGCATGGCTAAATCTGTCCACCCTGGCTGGAGGGATCCACCAATATTCCATGCAGACCACGAAGGCGGACCGCGAAGATAGAGGGAGGCGTTCCAATCAATCTAACAGGCAAAGACTCTGGAGTAGAAATAAGGACTGAGTCTGGGTACTTGGGATCCCGCCGTGGGGCCTGGAGCAGGTTGCTTAACCCCTCTGGGCCCCAGCTGCCACGGCGGAAAAATAGAGTTCCTCCTTGGGTCTCATGGGCCTCAACAGGTTTTACTGAGGCTTCAGTGGCAGAATATTTGCTAAAGCGCCACAGGGGTATTGAGTGTTTTGTAACTTGAGGGCATGAGATACGATGCTGCCCCTTATGACCCCTGGCACTAGGTACACAGCCATTTCCTGGACTAGTGTGAGCAGGGTATTTACTGGTTATTGGCTTCGGGCTCTAATTTGGCTTGGCACAGCAGTACTGATTCTGTATTTTATTTTTTTAAGTTTTTAATGTTTATTTTTGAAAGACAGAGAGAGAGAGAGAGCTGGGGAGGGGCAGAGACAGAAGGAGACACAGAATCGGAAGCAGGCTCCAGGCTCCGAGCTATCAGCACAGAACCCGACACGGGGCTCAAACTCATGAAAGCGATATCATGACCTGAGCCGAAGTCGGACACTCAACTGACTGAGCCACCCAGGCGCCCCTTTTTGTGCATTTCTAGTTACACCTTCCACTTGCCAGTAAGCAGTGGGGGAAGGCTTCTTTTTTTTCTTAATGTTTATTTATTTATTTATTTATTTATTTTTATTTTTTTATTTTTATTTTTTTAAATTTTTTTTTTCAACGTTTATTTATTTTTGGGACAGAGAGAGACAGAGCATGAACGGGCGAGGGGCAGAGAGAGAGGGAGAAACAGAATCGGAAACAGGCTCCAGGCTCTGAGCCATCAGCCCAGAGCCCGATGCGGGGCTCGAACTCACGGACCGCAAGATCGTGACCTGGCTGAAGTCGGACGCTTAACCGACTGTGCCACCCAGGCGCCCCGATGTTTATTTATTTTTGAGAGAGAGAGACAGAGTGCGAGCCGGGGAGGGGGAGAGAGAGAGAGAGAGAGAGAGAGAGAGAGAGAATGAATGAATCTGAAGCAGCCTCCAAGCTCTGGGCTGTCAGCACAGACGCCGGTACAGGGCTCGAACTCACAAACCCTGAGATCGTGACCTGAGCCGAAGTTGGTCGCTTAACCGACTGAGCCACCCAGGCGCCCCGCAGGCTTCTAATCAAGGGCACATATGTGATAGAGGCGCACAGTCAGAAACCTGAAACAGAAATGTGAAATGTGCGTGCTGGGAGAGTGGGTGTGGTGACGATGAACCTGAAAAATGGGGGTCCTGAGCGTTCGCGCACTGGGAAGAGCCGGGGTTTCCCCATGGCCCACTCTTTGGTTCTCTCCCACCCGTGGGCCCCTGTGTCTGCCTCCCATTGTAGCAGAGTCTCTCCTGCCCCGGCCATGCTCTCCAGGCTTGCTGGCCGAGGCAGGCTTTGTGCTGGGTCCCGAGGCTCCTGGCTCCCCTGCACCTCTCTGTGTCTGGGTCCCTGCACTTGGATTCACCTCCCGTTTCCTAGATCGTGACTTTGGAGTCTCCACTCCCCTGGGAGCTGAGGCTCAAACAGATGTAGTGGCAGGCTATAGTCCTTCATTTATTCAGTCCACAGATTCTGACCTGGAACGTCTGTGCTTGGCCCATCTGTAGATGCTGGGGATACAGCAGTAAAGTCACAGAGACGGGTCTCCACGCTGAGGGAGAACACATGAATGAGCAAGACGACTTCCAGTGGGGGGAAGGAAACCAAGCAGGGCCAAGGGACAGGGCTCAGGGAGGACGCACGCTGAGGTGTGATGTTGGAGCAGAGGCCCGGTAGACTATAGTCTGCATCCTTCCTTTGAGCTTTGTGTCTTTTTTTTTTATAAATTTTTTTTAACGTTTATTTATTTTTGAGACAGAGAGCGACAGAGCATGAGCAGGGGAGGGGCAGAGAGACAGGGAGACCCAGAATCTGAAGCACGCTCCAGGCTCTGAGCGGTCAGCACAGAGCCCGACACGGGGCTCGAACTCACAGACCGTGAGATCGTGACCTGAGCCGAAGTCGGAGGCTTAACCGACCGAGCGCCCCAGGCGCCCCAGAGCTTTGTGTCTTTATCTGTGCAACAGGGGTGAGAATCCCACCCCCCGGGGTGACATTAGGAGTAGACACAGCCAGCGTTTGACCGCTGCCCTTCAATGTGGCCTGAGTGTCAGAAACCTTGCCTTGATCTCCCCCAGGGGTCCCAGACCACAGTCCTAGTCTAAGAAGGCGTCACTTAAGTCTGGGCCTCCCGCTGCTGCGTTCTTCTTCTGTCCTCAGTTTCCATCCGTGACAGTGAACACAGCCCATTAACAGTGGCAGTCTGTTTCTCTCTTGTCTCCTGTCTTTTCCTTTTTTCTCTCTCTCCTCCCACTCACAAACCCAGCCTCTCACCACTCCATGAGTTGGGCCCCCGTCTGGACACCACCTCATCGTTCGGGTCCAGACCAGATGTGCATAAGCAAAGGACCAGTGACGCTTTCAGAGACAATAGGATGGAATTTTCACGGTTGCCAAAGCATGTCCGGGGTACAGCCACTGTTCGCGCAAAAAAGACACACCTGTTTAACGACTAGATATAAAAATGATAATGATAATCCAGATGGCCTTTCATGCTTCTAGGTGAGGTTCCTCCCCACCTCTTTCAAATGCTCTTAACATTCTTTGCCTACGTGAATAATCCTGTCGCCGTGGAAGGGTTACAAGGTTTGCCATGGTTTCCATGCTGTGTCTCTCTGTGGAAAGGAATAGAGAAAGAAAGTTAAAAGTTCCTAAAGCAAAACGGAAGTCCTTTGAATTTGCCAAGGGAGGTCAAAGCAGTGAGTCTTGTCTGCAGCTCCTAGAATCTCTGCTTGTCAGGAAGACTGGGCAGGTCGTCATCTCCCTGAACTTGACCTTCAGCATACACTCCCTGCCATAGTTCACTTGGCAAGGGCTTCTCTTGGGTACCTGTGCTGCATGAACTGTCTCATGTCAGCGTCCATTGATAAGTCATCTTAGTAGCCTGGCCGAGTGAGCAGGTGCAGGCTTGTGAAAGACCGGTGTTTACATGTCCGTTTTCTATGATCTTTCTTCCCTGAGCAGCTCCCGCCTCCCACCCCCACTACTCTGAGGGAGGCTCAGGTTCAGGAGGGCTGAACACAGTAATGTCTCTCCCCCTTTCAGGGGCAAAGTAGGGTCGTGGTCGTGCTTGTCTTCATTTTAAGCTAGGAGTGGCCATGCGACTTGCTTTGGCCAGTGAATTATGAGCAGAAGTGACACGTGTGTATCACTTCTTGTGGAAGCTGTAATGGCCAGTACGTAATTTCCCGTGTCCTCTTTCCCTTGCCTTGGCGATCACGCTGAGATCAAACACACATTGAGATGGAGTCTCCATCAGCCTGGGTCTCTGAGTGACTATGGTGAACATATCCCTCTGCCGGCTCGTACTTGGCATGAAGTGTGAGTGACAGACCAGCCACTGGCTCTTCAGGATTGTGTGTTACTGTAACACAGCCTAATGATTCCTGACAGATACGATATCCCCTTTAAATGTTCTCTTTTTCCTTTATAGCTTGTATCACCCCCGCCAAGCTTATTTATCCTTACTTATTTTTTTTTCTAATTTTTTTTGAACGTTTATTTATTTTTGAGACAGGGAGAGACACAGCATGAACAGGGGAGGGTCAGAGAGAGGGAGACACAGAATCTGAAACAGGCTCCAGGCTCTGAGCGGTCAGCACAGAGCCCGACGCGGGGCTAGAACTCACGGACCACGAGATCATGACCTGAGCCGAGGTCGGCGGCTTAACTGACTGAGTCACCCAGGCGCCCCTATCCTTACTTATTTTTTATTTCCTTTCTCTAGAACAGAAGTTCCATGAGAACCATCTTTTTTGTTTTTTTGAAGTTAAAAAAATTTTTTAATGTTTATTTTTAAGACAGAGAGAGAGAGAGGAAGGGGCAGAGAGAGAGGGAGACACAGAATCCAAGTCAGGCTCTAGGCTCTGAGCCATCAGCACAGATCCCAATGTGGGGCTCAAACCCACGAACCATGAGATCATGACCTGAGCTAAAGTCTGACGCTTAATGGGCTGAGCCACCCAGGTGCCCCGAGAACCATCTTTTTTGTTAATGTTTACTGGAGTAATTCTAGTATCTTGAAAAGTGCCTAGTACACAGTAGGCACCCAACGAATATGTATTGATTTGATTAATGTGGGCAGGTCACTTAAGTCCCGCAAGCCTCACATTGCTCATCAGTAAAATGGGAGTACTAGCCATACCTGTGTCACAGAAATGTTTTGAGAATTGAAGTGTCAAGTATATAAAGCACCTTGCACTATGCCTGGCACATAGTAGGTGTGCAGTAGATATGTACTGTTGTTTTGTAACCGTGAACCAAAGACAGAGCCCCTGTTGTCAGTTACACTGGGCAGATATAGTTCACACAGTTCCCCAGACTTATAAAAGGTCCCTCTGCAAATGGGTGGCATCGTTATACTGGAATCCCAGGTCCTCACTCAGAGAGACTCTGCGAGACTTGTTCTAAGTGTCTGCTTTTAGGTTCACAAGCAGGAAATGGAATGTGGGGAAAGAAGGTGGTCTACCTTAGGCTGGTGCACAGTTGAGTCCCCAGGGAGCTTTAAATGCTTTGGGTCTTGGGATGGATGTTCAAATAGGAAGGGATACCTTGTGCCTGTGCAGTTTCCAGGGATTCTACATGGAGAATTAAACTTTTCAAACCCTCAGAAGAGAGCTGGGGTGCTTATACTTAACTTTCTTTCTCACTGCTGGGTGTGGAATCTGGTTCTGATGTCGGGGATAGGGCCACAGTGGAATCTTCCAGATTCCTCTTGGCTGAGAGACGGATGAGTCTATAAGAAACTCCCGACGGGCAGGGGCTTGTGTTGGTGCTGAAGCGTTGGGCTCTGGGGTTGGATGAACTCAAACTTGAATCCGGGCTTCACAAGTTTATAGACTCTGGGCAAATGGCTTCTCCTCCCTGTGTGTTGGTTTCCTTTATCTGCCCTTCTGGGGAGAAGCAGGTGAGATTCTCTGTGTCTCCAGCTGGACTTAACCTCAGTCAATCTGTTCTCTTGGCTGAGGCTGATGTGTTCTTCCTGAGAGGCAAATTTGATCATGTGACTCGTCACCTAAAGAACAAATCTTCAGCGGGTGTGTGGCATTTCCCTCCGGGAAGGGTCTCAACTCTGCCTTCCACAAGGGTCCTGCCTTCACTGGACTTTGCCCTCCTTCCCTATTCCACCTGTTTCTCACCCTGCGTGGCTCACCCCACATGCTTGCCTTCCATTCTGACTTCCCTCTTCCTGCTAATTCCTCCTTGACCTTCAGATCTCTCTGTTGGTGTCACCTCCTCGAACCCCAGGCCCTGGCATTTCACTAACAGGACTCAGTCTGTAACGCACAGGCAGTTTTCAGGCTGGCTGGGATGGGGCAATCATCCTGGGAGGGCTGAGGAGCTGAGTGGTTCAGCACCTTGGACAGCACGCCAGGCCTTCCTGTGCCTTGGTTTCCTCACCCGTCAAACAGGCCGACAGCCATGTGCCGCGTAGCTGAAATGAGATCACACATGTTAAGTGGTGCCTGGCACATAGAGAATGGTTTTCTAAGTTGTTTTCAGCCTGTCATTTTGTGGACCTGAAAAGTAAACAGGTTCCTAAAAGGGTGTGTGACACCCACGTAGTCATTCTCTCTCTCTCTCCCTGTCACTAGGGGACATTGGGGACAGTCCTCTCAAAGTACCAGACCTTGTGGTGCAGTCGGGCAGGTTTGGGAGTGGCCTTGCTTTTCGATGGAAGCCGGGACCTGTTTTTTCAGGGGTCTTCCTCCGTCCCATACTGGTAGCTCAGTAAGTTGATTTGGAGGTATGGCTTTGGCAGGCGTCCCGGATGCCAATGAACACAGCAGCTGTGCCATTAGGAAGCCCAGCTTCCCCGTGATTTGCAGATGGAAGAGGGTGCTAGGCGTGTGTGTGTGTGTGTGTGTGTGATCATATATGTGCGCGTGTATACGTGTATGTGTACACGTGTGTGGATGTGCACGCGTGTGCGTATATGTGTGAAAATAGCAGAAGAGATGGAATTTCTTTTTTTCTTTCTTTCCAGCATTCTGCATTTCTTCCCTGCGTTCCTGCTCGTGTCACTTGGTCTCCGTGCCTGTCTCTGTCCTCTGTTTCCTCCCCTCCCCCACCACCGTCTCTGACCCTCACTCTGTCAGTCTACACTCCTGGGTCCCTCTCTGTGTCTTCCCTCAGCGCCCCCTCGCCCAGCATCCAGTCTCTCTGTTGGCACAGAGTACTGGTTACCTAGGAAACCACTGCAGGGTGAGCACATGTGATTGGCCAGATTGGGGCTCGACTCTGGGTTGGCGGGCAGATTTTGGGGGTGATTCTTGTCCTCAGTCCCCTTTGGGGGAAGGGCCATTGTCCAGGACACGAAAGAAACCTCAGTGTGCTGCGATGAGCAGGGCTTCTCAGCCGGGGAAGGGATTCCTGTCCTAATGAGTCCTAATGAGGACTCAGAATTACAGAATGAGGTCGCACTAAGAAATTTCCAAAAGGGCATGCTTGCAGGAGGCTTTGGGAGGGGCTATAATAGTAATAGCTAACACCTACTTACTCGGTCGCTCTTTTCTGAGCTCTTTATACCTATCAGCTCCTTGGCAAACCTATGCAATAGGTGATCTTTTTTCTCCCCATTTTACAGATGAGGAGAGGGAGGCCTAGAGAGAACTATCTTGGCTAAGGCGACAGTGCTGGTAAAGCAGAGCCAGGATTTGAACCCAGGCACGTCCTGTATTTAAGCCACTTTGCCTGGGAACTATAGGGAAGGGATGGAACATGTGGGATCACTGCTCATGGAGGCAGGGGCATGGATGAGATGGCTTCCCAAAACCCTTTTGCCCATTCCCCCAGCCCTGTCCTTTGATCTGCTGTTCTCGCTCCCTCTCCCTCTCTCTGTCTCTCTTAAATGTTTGTTTATTCTTGAGAGAGGAGACAGAGCCCAAGCGAGGGAGGCTTAGAGAGGGAGACACAGAATCCAAAGCAGGCTCCAGGCTCTGAGCTGTCAGCACAGAGTCCGACGTGGGGCTTGAACTCATGAACCATGAGACCATGATCTGAGCTGAAGTCAGATGCTCAACTGACTGAGCCACCCAGGCACCCTTCTCTCTCTTTTTATTTAAGTTTATTTATTTATTTTGAGAGACAGAGGGGGGGGGCAGGTAGGCAGAGGGGCAGAGAGAGAGGGAGAGAGAATCCCAAGCAGATTCCATGCCATCAGCGCAGAGCCCGATTGTAGGGCTCGAACTCACGAACTGTAAGATCAGGACCTGAGACCAAGAGTCAGATGCTTAACCCACGGAGCCACTCAGACACCCCAGTCTTTCTTGAGTAGCCCACTGCTTCATGCAGGCCTGGGGTGCTCAGGAACTAATGCATCACACCTGCTTCCTCATCTTTCAAGAATGACAAGGGCTTCTGGAAATGGATGGTTGGTGATGGTCCTCTAATGACGTGAAGGTACCTAATGCCGCAGATGAGTGGTAAATTGTATGTTCTGTGTATTAAAAGAATGACCAGAGTCCTGTATGCATCCACTTGGGGTCTTGGGGGCCTGTAATTCTGGCCCTGTGCCTGTCCCGTGGGAGAGAGAGGAATCGGCTGGCAGGGTGCTTCAGAGTGCTTTCTCTCTGCTGGGTGGGCCGTCTGCTAAACCCTTCAACGTCGATTATTTCACTGATTTCTCTCAACACCCCGTGAGGCACTTTCCCTCGTGATCTCCATTTTACAGATAGAGTAGTTGAGGTTCTACGAGGCTGAAGAAGTTCTGGAGTTCACACAGCTAGCTAGCGATGCCTTCTGATTTGAAACCCAAGCCTTTCTGACACCAGAACACCTCCTGAATTGCTGAAGGCCTCCTTGCTACCTTATCGTTCTGAGGATGCCACTCCTCTGTGGTCCTGGGAGATTAGATGATCCCTTGTCCCTGATTCCAGCTCAGTCCCTTCTCAGGGCCTTGGTGCCCATCTGTCTCCTAGCGGGCAGCTGGCTGGCCCAGGCCATCACCCTAGTGTCCTGAAAGTGTCAAAGCCAGTTCAGTGATGTTGCAAAGTGGTGGCTGGAAATAAACCAGGGACCCAGCGCAAGTAAGCCAGCCAGATCAAAGCTAATGAGGCACATCTTTGGGAAACGCAGTGGAGGTGGGCAACCTCGAGCGATTGCCTGCCACTGTCCGTTCTGGAGATGTGGCCGGGCAGTAAATTGGCCAGAGGGGAAGAATCTGGGGCTCTGCGGGGCCGGGAGAGGAAGGGAGGGGACAGGACACATTCCCTTGCAGTCACGTGGCAAAATTAGAGCCAAGAGTCCTTCCAGCCACCATGTGCCCGTCACACATCAGGACTGCTGGCTTGCTGAGAGTTTTAGCCGTGGCAATGGCTTCATTTATACACACAGTCCATTAAGCCTTTCAGGAACTATGACTGGGCCAGTCACGATTCTTCTCCCCAGGTGCCAGGGTGGCTCAGTCGGTTAAGTGCCCAACTCTTGCTTTTAGCTCAGGTCACGCTCTCATGGTTTGTGAGTTTGAGCCCTGTGTCAAGCCCTGCACTGACATTGTGGAGCCTGCTTGGGATTCTCTCTCTCATCCTCTCTCTCTGTCCCTCCCCCACTCTCTCTCTCTTTCTAAATAAATAAATAAATAAACTTAAAAAAAAAAAAAAAGATTCTTCTCCCCATGTTACAAAGGAAGAAGCAGGCTCAGGGAGATGAAATGATTCATCCAAACTCACACACCTGGCAAGATGCAAAGTTGGGTCTGGCTTAAGCCCAACCTCTCTTTTTTTGTACTGTAGGTCTTCCTGCCTCCTGAAGATTAATTGGGGTCACTAGGGAGTCAGGGCAGGGACTTATTAGGTGGTCACGGATGAAAGATGGGGGCAAAAGTCTACCATCTGTCATAGTCTGTTCAGCACACATCTGACATTAGTGCTGAAATACCAGAACATCTGATCACGTGGGCGTGGAGTGTTTTGCCTGTGGCACCGGTCTTCCAAGTTTGGTGCCTGGTCCAGAGCATCAGCATCTCCTGAGAACTTGTTAGAAATACAAATTCTGGGGATGGAGCCCAGAAACCATCAATCTGTGTTGACTGGTCGCCCCTCAAAAGGTATGTCCACCTGCAACCTGTGTGTGTGACCTTATTTGGGAAAGGGGCCTCTGCAGATCTAATTCAGGTAAGGATTTTGAGAAGAGATCTTCTGGAGTTAGGATGAGCCCCACATCCAATGACAAGTCTCCTTACAAGGGCAGAAAAGGGGAAAAGGACACGACGTGAAAGCCACGTGAAGACGGAGAAAGAGATTGGAGTGGTGGCGGAGAAGCCAGCAACCCCCCACATCTAGGAGAGAAGCATGCAGTGGGTTCTCCCTGAGAGCCTCCAGAAGGAAGCCAGCCTGCAGGCTCTTGGATTTCAGACTTGTAGCCTCCGGAACTGTCAGAGAACATGTTTCCGTTTTAAACCACCTTGTTTGTGGTCATTTGTTGAGACCACACAACCGACACAAAACCTGCCAGGTGATCTTGGTGTATAGTAAGCCCTGGCTTAGAGCGGGACCTGTCCGGGTGTGCAGATACATAGGCCCCAGTACTTGGCCACCCAAACCAAGTCAGCCCAAGGATGTTTAAGCTTTAACAAGCGTCGATGGTGATTTTCAGGCATAGTCAAATTTGGGAGGATTTAGCACTCGTGAGTATTGCAGGTAAACACCTTTGTCTCTCCTCCCCTGCCTGCCCATGCCAGGCCAGCTGAGGGACACCCCACTTTAGCCAGCTCCCTACGCTTGCAGGAGCATTGTTATTTTTTACCATTATCGTTGTTACTATTCTGTTTTTGCTCGGTATCTCTGCTTCTCCGCTCTTGGCAAGGGAAGGAGGTGAACGTGGTTTGTGGTAGAGACCCATGTACCCACTTAGGACTCCACACCTGCCCTGCACTGTAAATGCATTCTGGCACAGTGCACACAACTACCAGGATAGGCATGACGCTTGACTCCCTAATCCACATCTGGGGGCCGGACCCCTGAGAAAGCAGAGCAGGAATGTGGAAATTTCCTGATCATCTGCTTGGATGGTGTAATGAAGTCAACATGCCACGTACTTACATACTTGAGAAGGTTTCCATTATTCACTGTGTTCTCATCTCCAACACCTGGTGTTGGCCCCTCCAGAGACAGAGGGCCTGGGTGGCCAGAGACGCTTGCCTGGCCTTTCAGGCCCTAAAGCCAACAGCTCCTGAGCACATCCTTCATGATTTGAACCTTTGGAACCGTCTTTTGAACCCAAGGTGCTCTGCTCTGCCTGCCTCTTGCAAGAGATAGGAAGATGGGAAGAAGGTGTCTAACCATGAAAATCTCCCGGCTGGGCTAGGAGGAGCGTCAGCTGTGGCTGTGGGCCCCTGCAGGGATCCTTCTGGTTCTGAAAATTCAGCCATGGCTGAACAGGAACGGCCCGTTCAGTTAAGAATATCTATTGATGGTCTCCTGTATGCATAGTGCTTCCTATACGTTATCTTTTGACCCTCATAAAAGCTCTACCCTGAAGGTATTATTGATTCCTGTCCTGTAGAAGACAAAATAAGGCCCAAGGAAAAAGTAGCCTGCCAAAGGTCACACAGGTGACCTAAGGTACCATGAAGATTTGTTTCCCATGGCATTTCTCAGCCTTGGTGCTGTTGATATTTTGGACCAGACCGTTTTGTGGGGGGGGGGGGGGGGGGGGGTTTGCTGCCCTGTGCATTGTGGGATGTTTAGCCACATCCTTGGCCTCTACCCATTAGAAACCAGTAGTGCCCTGCCCCCAGCGTTGTGACAACCAAAAGTGTGCCCAGACATTGCCAACTGTCTCCTGGGAGCAAAATCATCTCCCGCCGAGAACCGCTGGTCTAGCTTCAGATACTTTGTTATTTCTGCAATGCCAGTTTGTCTCAGCAAACGTTCCGAATCTGAGCACCTTTGTGTGAGGCACCAAGGTATAAATTACATATGATACAACTCATTAACTTCATTACCTTCTAGTTGACTCCTTTTCCACACACACACACACACACACACACACACACACACACACACACACACACACATTTTTGAGGTATGGAACAACAGAGAGTTTTGTCCACTTGTTTCAAGGTCTGTTTGACCTTGCAAATAACTGAATCCAGGAGAAAGTCCTGTTTGCAGGCCCTCATCCAGTCCTTTCTCTGCCTCTGCCTTCTCTTCCCACTACCTCCCTGCAGCTCCAAGGCCTGTCTGTTGCTCCTGCAGAAGGCTGGGCGGGCTTCTTATGTTGTGTCAGCCATAGCATCTTGGAATAATTGGTTTCCTTATTTTCCCTCCATTCTTTCCCAAGAATTGTCATCTCCACAGAGTCCGAGACGTCTGTATGTGTGTTTGGTACTATATCCTCAATGCCATCATGGCACTGGCACATAGTAGGCCCTCAGTAAATATTTGTTGAATTGATGAAGAAATCACTGTTAGGGCTATTTCCATGAATGAAAATCACAGGGGCATTCATTACCTCTTGGTGTCAGCAACACCTTGGTAACGACTGGTTTTGAGACAAGAAGCAGAAACCCACTTAAGGTGGATAAAGCAAAAAGGCGTCGTTTATTGGGAAGCCCCAGGGACATTGCACAGACTTCAGGGCCAGGACAGCCCAGCATCAGCAGGCATCTGGGCCAGGAACTGGACCACTAAGGCTAGTGGTCCGCCTTCTCTGCATGAACAGCTTCAGATCTTAGGGTTCCATCTCTCTCTTACTCCTCTCTCTCTGCTTCTCCACCCCCTCATTTTCTTTTTCATTCCCTCTCCATGGCCAGACCAGCTTTCCCTACCTTACCCCCACGGCAGAAGATGACCTTGAAAAATCAAATTCTGGACCTCCAAACTTACTTGACCCCTTAGTTCAAACACAGACCCAGATCAAGGGAGGTCTCTTACTATCAATTTCAGATTTTCAGCAGGGAGAATCTGATTGGCCTAGTTTGGATCAGGTGGTCCTGTCAGGTCCAATCCGGAATGGCCAGGAAGCAGGTAGGGCTTGCTTAGTATAAAAATGACCCCAGTGGCCCATTTCCATGTGTTGGGGGGCAGTCCTGAGAAAGGTGGGGGTTGGGGAAACACTCCCAAGGGCGTCCACTACACTTTCGTTGCCCAGATGAGAAGTGGCAGCTCTCCCTAGCTGGGGTGAAAGGCAGGTACTCAGTGCAAATCTTCTGAAGGTCGGAGTGGGTGGGGGAATTGGGTGAGGCATGCTGTCCCCAGTTGCTAATTACAGCCAGGTTTAGTTCATTGGGATTAATTGGGAGGCAGAAGTCCAGTTTACATTAACGAAAAGCCAGATACATATATATTCCTCTGTTTTGATTACTTGTAAGGACACGCGAGGAGTTACACTACAGTCGTAAAAATGTGGTGGCAAAAACAAGTAAAAAGAAGCCAAGAAGGATGAATAGAAACTTAAGCGATAAAAATCCCAGGGGGACCTGCTTTATTCAATAAAACCATAATGGTTGTAATAAACACATAAACAGTTGAAATGGAAACAGGTGCTCGTTTGATTCTCTTAAGTAATAACAATGATAAGAAAGAAAAGAAGCAAGTGTGTTGTATAGCATTTACTTTGTGTCAGGCACCATTCTAAGTGTTTGGTAGATTATAAAAGCAATTCACTTAGTCCTGCAGCAACTCACTGAGGGAGATTCCTAAAGGATGTGAAGCCCAGTACTAGACCCTGAAGCTGGGGGCTGCACAAATGCTTCGAAGATACTTTGGGGATTAGTTAGGGGGAGAAAGGGAAGGGTACGTCTAACCTCCTCTAGAGGAGGCATAACGGAGTGGTTAAGAGGTGGGAGTCCGCAGGAGCCAAGCAGCCTGTGTTTGAAACGAGCTGAGCAACGTTGTGTGAGTTACTTAACCTCTCTGAGCCTCAGCTTCCTCTTCTGTAAAATGGGGTAAAGAACACCTGCCTCAGATGATCGGGGTGAGGGTTAAATGCGACAGAGAGCCTCTGTAAATGCCTAGCACAGCGCCTGGCACATAGTAGATGCTGAGTAAATGCCGTGACCTAGTACTTGAGGACACACTAGATCCCGGCTGTGAGCCTTACAAGCTTTGCCCACTGGGAGTTAGTTCTCGCTAAGCTTCCGTTTTCTCATGGTCGCTGATAGATCCTACTTCGTGGCGTCTGGTGAGGAAGAATTCAGGGAATTCAGGGAACGTACTTAGTCCTGTATCTCGAGTAACGTAAACTTTGCTGCATATTGTTATTACTGTGATCGGCATTCTAGGGGAATGAACTAAAGAAGTACAGAAAAAAAGATGGTGGGCTATTAAGAATGACAATGTGAAAACCGTTCCACTGTTAACCAGTTTGTGCTGTGCAATTAGAAAGTTACACTCTTTTCTTTCTTTTCCCAAAAGTGCTTTAACAAAAGGAAGGCATTTGTGCCAATCACGACAGCCTGTAAACAATTTTTTGCCCCCGGATGATCCATTTTCTCCTGACAGTGCTGGCTCAGCTTGATGGCATGCACATTCCCCTTGATTTGCCTAATTTTAACGAGACATTAGATAAACATCACAAAAGTAATTTCAGGTCACTGTGGTTCCTTGACAGGATTCTGTTACCGTGGCAAGACTCGGTTTATACCTGGAGAATCTGTGCCGTTGATTCCCAGGCCCAAACTCTTTTGGACTGCCAACACAAAATGTGAAATGCTGATTGTTTAAACTGTGTTATTAAGGTTTTTAAATGTTTGTTGATGCACGCTGCAGAACCCGACCTTGGCTGGCATACGTGAAATGGAAATGGAATGAATGCGTAAGAGAAGGGAAGGCTAGGGAACCAGGACCTAGGGCAACTCCAAGTGTGTGGGAAGCAGGACAGCCGGACAGTCTTGTCTGGATACACCACATGGTCAGCTCCGCCTTTCTCTCAACCTTCTTTCCTTCCAGGTGAGGGTTGAGGTCCCAGGAAGAATCCTCTTGGTCTAGCTTGGATCTTATGTCTACTCTTTGGCCGGTTAAAACATGATGACTGAGTCTCGCTGAGACCACAGACACTGAAGAAATTTCCTGAGAGCAGGTGTGACAGGAGCGGGGTCATGGCGTGTGTATGCATGGGGCCTCCTTTTCTCTAGTTGTCATTTACCAGAATCCTGGCTAGTGCTTTGCAGTGACTGATTAACGTCCAGACTTAGCCATGCATTGCCTGCTATTGGAGATGTAAAATAGGCATGCTGTGAGAGAAAGGGGTTGTTACATCACGGAGGATTGGGGTTTTCAAAACCATTCCTAGTCTCCTCTGATTCTTAGTCCAGGGAGTTTTTGCTGTATCCAAGAATGGATAGAAAAACGTGAGACACAGAGTCAGAGCCTGTTAGTGATCTGGGCTTTGTGGTCATTTTACACAGAGAGGGAGGGCCACATCTGGATTTAGACGCGGAGCTATGGGAAGGGGTCATCATTTAGCCCCCGGAAGAAGAAGAGATGAGCAAGACAACTTCATAACACTCTTTATCAGGAACCTGACCGGGTCAGACGAGGCTGCCAAGCCGGTCCTCAACGGCCACTGTGAATAGGCGAATTCCTTAGCTGGACCGAAATTGCGATGTGAATTATTTAAGTGGGACACGAGGAAGGACTCTGTAGCCGCCAGGAAAGTCAGGCATTGTAGCAGGACTTCAAGGTATGGTTTTGATTCAAGGTGGTCAGCTAGTGCCCCTTCTCTCCCCCACCTTCCTGCTTTTAAATCCTGTGTCTGTGATGTGCATCATCGGGTAATCACCGCCTTTCTTCCGGGCAGGATCAGATTTCAGAATATTTCTCAACTCAGCTTCTGAGATGGCCTTTACCTCTCAACAGGATCAACTCGCAAGTGGGGGAGGGGGAGATGAACAATTTACTGCCCAGAATCTAGATTCAAAATTGAAATTATGAGTGGAATCAGGGGACTGCACTAAATATCTTCTCAGTGTTTTGCCGTACTTAGGAGTCACTGAACAACTCATTAGGTAATTGCCGAGCCAACAACAATGACAACAACAGGAAACCCCGATGGGGAGAAAAAAAGGACAGGGGATTTTGTCAGGGTGAATTCACTGAGGGCAAGTAAGGCATTAACCAGAAGTGTTTGACTCCTTTGAGAACACACAGAGTACATACATACCATTTAAGAACTTTTGCATTGTATGCAAAAAAACCCAAAACTACAAATCCCTCTGACTTAAAAATCAATGCAACTTATTGACTAACACAACAGGAAAATCAAGAGATGATCTTGATTTAGTTCAGGTAGGGCTTGATCTAGTGGTTTAAAGACCCGATTTCCTCTTACTTTGTCTTTCCATGGTAATAGCCCCATCCTCGGGGCGCGTCTTTGTGGGTCATCAAGAGTTCCATACTGTCTTCTTCTGGTTCCCCAAATGGCTACAACAGCTGCAGACTTGGCATCTTCAGCCCATGGCATTCATAGAACAGTGTCTCTTCAGATACCTCTTACTCAAGTCCTGGCATCTTTTCTTTCTCATTGGTCCAAATTGGCCAGTGTGCTGTACCCTGAACCAGTCACTGGGTGGGGGCTGGTATGAAGGTCAATCCTTGGAATTGAGGGATGGCTCACTCTGCCAAAACCACGTGGCTGAGATTGGAGTGGAGGTAAATTCCCCAAATGAGAAGCCGGGTCGGATTGAAAGGAGAGGGGAGACTGGACACTGAGGAGGTCCTAAAAGCTATTGTCTGCAGTTGTAGATTTTATATGCATGAGTGGATGGGTAAGGGGCGGAAGTCTGTTTCTTACAAGCCCTTCCTTAAATAAAATGGGAATAAGGAAAAGAGGGAAAGTTTATCCTGTCCGTAGGTTCTCAAGGTGCACATTTTAGAGAAAATCTTTGGCTCCCCAAGAGAGTCCATCACCTTTTTTTACCGCCTCTTCATGCAGAAATTGGTTTGGGTTAACTTTGCCAGTGGTTTGCTCCACAAGCTTGGTCTGAAGCTTCCCCTCCCTAACAACTCTGCCACATGTGTGCCTGGTTCAGAACCGGTGTGCCGGGTGGACCTGGACTTTCTCAGCCCTTAAAGGTTGGGGCGTGAGCAGCCAACCGTGGGACCCCCCTGTTGGCTGGTAAAGGAGTCACCTGAGAAGTAGATGCTATTTCTCCTGCTCTGTCTCTCCTCGCCCCCACTGGGCCTCATGCTGGCTGCTCCGTGGGTCTGGTGAGGGAATGGGATGGGGATGTGCTAAGACTTGGCCTTGGACAAGTTGCCCAGTCTCTTCTCGGCCTTATGCTTTCTCAATGCAGTGGTGTTATGAGTGAGTTATTCTGAGGATTACCATAGGCATTACATGAGATGATGTAGGCGAAGCAAGAGTGCCTCCTTTTGAGTCTTGGATTGGGTTTTATAGAAGCGGACTCTGAGACAGGGGTTCTTGCACGAGTGGTTTATTGAGGGAGGCTTTCCGGAGAAGGGTGGCGAGAAAAGCAAATAGTTCACGGGGAGGAGCTCAGCAAGACTGTGGTGGTCTCAGCTGGTCTTCAGCCGGACCCCATGGGAGACTCTGGGATATCAATTGCTGGTCCCACTTTAAGGCAAAGGGTCTGGCCTTCTGTGCCCCTGTGTTATTCAGTCATCATTTGTGGGTGGCTCCAAGGGGCTGGGGGGGCGTAACCTCACTGGTGAGGCAACTCCCATTCAGTTGGAGCCAATTTTCCATGGAAGAGGGTGGCTGTGAGTCATTAGCAATCATCATTCATAGCATCTGGGAATGCCCCCCCCCCCTTGAAAGGAATCTGGGCAGGGCACCAATGGCACCCACTACACCATGCTGGATACAATCTGGTGGCAAATGGGGGAGGGACATAAGGCTTGTGATTAACTCTGATTTATAGATTTTGGAACTGATGTAGAGAGACCATGTTTCTTACTCAAGCTCATGTTGGCGCTAGGGCTTTAGAGGGGCGGGCGAAGGTATAAAGTTCTTTCTGCCTTTTGCGGTGAGGTTTTTAGTGTTGTCAGCTTTCTCAAAAAAAAAAAAAAAAAAAAAAAAAAACCAGAGCAGTCTCTTGTAGATTATCTAGACCGGCCCCTTTATTGTACAAACCAGGAAACTGAGGCCCAGAAAAGACCAAGTGACCCAAATTCATAAAGAGAGTAGGGCAGACTCAAGATCAAACCTGCCCAAACATACCCATCAAACAAACCCAGCAAGGCTCCTCCTGATGCTGCTTTTTGAAAACAGGCAGCTCTGAAAGCGGCTGTTGGTTTGTGGCAATAAGTTCCCATGAACTCAATGACCCCCTGCCGCTTAGAAGAAAATTTTGATCATGTGGTGAACACGCCTCCCAGACAACAGCATTCTTGCTTCAGAAGAGGCTTGTGGGAAAGTGCACTGAGCTCAGGTGCACGTTTGTGAGGGTGCCAGAGAGGGCTGGCACCAGGGGGCTTGCATTTCTGTAGCAAATTTTTATTGTGCTAGACAGTGGGGGGTGTGGCGGTACACAATCCAGATGGGTTCCTTTTTCTGGAGGTTACAGTCCGGTGGGAAAGACAAAAAATTAAACTACTCTTTGTGCGATTGAAATGACAGTCATGGTAAGTGCTATGAAGATGTTCAGGGTATTGTGTGAACATAGAACCAAATGACCTGACCTAGTTTGGGGCCAGGAAGCTTTTTCTGTGGGAGTGATGTTCTTTTTTTTTTAAATTTTTTTTTTCAACGTTTTTTATTTATTTTTGGGACAGAGAGAGACAGAGCATGAACGGGGGAGGGGCAGAGAGAGAGGGAGACACAGAATCGGAAGCAGGCTCCAGGCTCTGAGCCATCAGCCCAGAGCCCGACGCAGGGCTCGAACTCACGGACCGCGAGATCGTGACCTGGCTGAAGTCGGACGCTTAACCGACTGCGCCACCCAGGCGCCCCTGTGGGAGTGATGTTCTAATTGAGATCTAAAGAATGAAGAGAAATTAACCAGGGGTGGGGGTTGAGCAGATGGAAGAACATTCCAGGCAGAGGAAACAGCTTGTGCATTATCTCCAAGGTGGGAAGGTCTTTTGGAGACCTACTTGTTGGGGGAAGGCCAGGGTGGCTGGAGGTAGACAGGGGAGGAGTTTTATAAGAGATGAGGATAGAGATTTGGCTCTTTAGTTGAGGGAAAGACATTAAATGGAGGTAAGCAGGAGTGGGTATGAGGAATGAGGGTGTGTGTGTGTGTGTGTGTGTGTGTGTGTGTGTGTGTGTAGGGTACAGGATAAGATTTGTGCTTTCGAACTATCATTCTGTTAGTGATGGTGTAGGGAGACTTGGCAATATGGCAGACTCAAGTGGCATAGCTATTTCCCTTCATAAACATATAGAATTATTTGATATATATATTATTATATATTAATTTGTATATATCTATTTTTTTCTCTTTTTGGTACTTTCATCTCTGGAGTCTTGGCTTCATGGTTATCTCTTGCTGGTCACTTCTTAATTAAACTCAATATTAAATTTGTCTTTCCTATATGAATGACTCTGCAAAGGATAGTTGGGTGTGCATTCTTGTAGCTCTCCTTTTCCTGTTGGCCTTTTGATCATTTGTTTAAGCTGGCCATGAGCACCTATAGAAGATATCATTTCTTTAGTTTAATTGAACTACAGTAAGTTAACATACAGTGTTATATTGGCTTCAGGTGTACAATAGAATGAATCAGCAATTCTCGGTGCTCATCATGATAAGTGTTCTCTTAATCTTTTTTATTTACCCTGGGCCCCCTTTGTCCCCTGTGACAATATATTATTAGTCAATTAATATGTTATTAACTGGCACTCCCATATAAGGCTAGAACTTGTCCTCTTTTGTTAATGGGCTAGAGAAACTCTGTCCACATGTCCAAGGGAGGTCCTTGCCTGCCCAGGATTCAAGGTTGGGAAAAGATTTCTGGTGAGAAAGTGAAAGGCTGAATCTGTGTTACGTGTGGATGTACACACCTGGGTTAGAAATTCCATCCTGGGCAATGAAAGCATTAACTAATCTAGGGCCCAGGAAACCTGAGATCAAGATCTCTTTGTAGGGTAACCTCTGTATCCCTAGGCTCACAGGAGTTTTACAGAATAAAGAACCTATGTTGAAGGTGGGCTCACAATTAAAATATTACAGACTGCATGATTAGGCATATTACATAAAGGAAAGTTAACAGGCAGAATATGTAGAAATAGCATCTCAAGAACTTGAGACTATAGAACCATCTGGAAAAGACTATAAAATAAGTTTGTTGAAAATGACCACAGAGATAAAAGAAGGATGAGAGATCATAATGAAAGCAGAAGATGTTATAAAAAAAGAAAGATTTTTTAAGCCAACTAAAATTTATAGAAATCAAGAATCTCCCTATTGAAATGAAAAACGCTATTTCAGAGTTAAACAGCAGATTAGACACAGCTTCAGAGAGAGGCTGTGAATTGAAAGACAGACTGGAGGAAATTAGCCACAGGGCCGCAAAGTGGTATTGCTAGATGGGAAGAAGTCAAGAGTAGATTCAGAGACTCTTGGGTTATGTAGGTAAGAGATGGTTGTTGTGTTCTGGGAAAAAGTGGTGCCAGTGAAAATGGAGAATAAAATGGAATTTAGGAGACTTTGTATTTCAGGATTGAGCCAAAGAATGTGCTTAGGCCGAGAGTAGGGTGCTTGTCCTCTGAGGGGAAAACAATGAGTAATGCATGGAAGTTGGAGGGAGGCTGGTTTTTGTGCATTCCTATTTTTCTAAGAACCAGGCTTGGAGAGATTATGAATTCTTATTCTGAATACTACTGGTGGAAACATGATTCTAGTTCTTGTTGACCCCAAAGCCCATTTGTAGAAATACTGAGCCGGGGTATAAAGGGATGCAGCTTTGAGGTTTCCTGCATCTGACGGGCAATAGCAGAGGCGGAGTGGGTGGGGAACATGGAGGGCACGAACTCTCTGCTTCTGGGTCTTGGCCCAGGACTTACTCAACCTCAGGTGATTAGGAGGAAATTCTTTGTTTTTTTCTTAAGTTTATTTATTTATTTTGAGAGAGAGAAGGAGAGAGCGAGTACGGGCCGGAGCAAGTTGGGGAAGAGCAGAGAGAGACAATCCCAAGCAGGCTCCACAGTGTCAGCACAGAGTCTGTCCTGGGGCTCCAACCCACAAACTGCAAGATCATGACCTGAGTCAAAGTCAGACGCACCCCCCCACCTTTCCCCAGGTCTCTCCTGCTCTTACCCTCCCCCCCCTTCCCCACCTATCCCCCCCTCCTGCTTTTATCCATAACAAAGGGGTTAAGAAAACCCCAACTCCCAACTCTGCCACTAACAATGTGATCCTGGTCTGGTTGCTTTCTGTGTCTGGGCTTCTGTTCCTTCATCTGTAAAGCTGGGATGCTAATAGGACTCACCTTGCAGGGCTTTAGACACGATTAACTGAGCAACGCGTAAAACGGCAGGTTTGCTTTAAACTTGGTAATAAACGTTGCAGAAAGGTAGTTACTCATGACTATTTCTGGACACAGTTCACAACTTGGGATGGGAGGGGTCCACTTTGAGGAGATCCCTGACCCTCAGCCTTCACGGATCCCAGTTAAGGACTGAAGTGCCTTAACCATGAAAATTCCAGGTATGGTGTGTGCATACGGGAGAGGGCGGGGCGCAGACATTATGAATCCCCTCTGGGGAACCTCGTGTTTCCCTTTGGTCAGTTCTTTTGCTCCTTTTCAGCCCTGAATTTTTTTTTCCCCAGGTGCTCAGGTGTGTTTTGAGACTTTCCTTGGGAGTTTGGGTATTTTTTTTCCTTGGCCTTCCCTTTCCCTCTGCAGCCTGTGCATCTCCACTGTGGCAGGCCTCTGCTTACACACCACATGGCGCTGTGAGGGATATATATAGTTGGGAGGGCAATCTAGTTCAGATGAAATAGTCACTGACTCAGATGTTCACTCCTCTGGCAGAAGGGACAGGCACGCAGGATTTAGTGGGTGTGGCTTGCCCTCCTTCTGTCTGTCTCCTTTCTCTGCCTTTCCCTGTGGCCTGCTCAACTCCACGCCACACCCCAAGAAGGAATGCCCCAGGGGCGGGCCCATTCACAAACCTCCAGTCCCAAGGAGGCTGCCCAGGTCCTGCCCCTTGGTACTTTTCCATTCTGCCTTTGTCCTTCGCCAAGGCGGCAGTGGAAGGGATTCTGGGAGAGAAAAATTTATCGTTGTCACAGGAAAGGAGAAAAGGTAACATGACAAACTCCCCAAGCGTGCTTCTCTGGTTCACGATGGGGGTAGAAGATGCATTCCACATACCCCCCCTCTGCCCCACCCCCAAGAGCCCGAAACCATCAGCAAAACATGAAACTGAACTTCCCATCCTTGGAAGATGACTTTAAAATAGGCCATTAGACAAAAGTAAGCTAAGAGCCAGTTTGGTGCTAAATATACCCATTCTTATAAAATCTGCTATTTTTGAGTTAAATGTTGCAGAAATTACCGAATTTGCATTTAATTATTTTAATAGATCTTGTTTACAGATGACTAGGCAAAAATGAAAAAAAAAAAAATATATCCCCCAAACTAATTCACTTTGACTGTTCTGGTTGTAACTGTGCCTAAAATAGAAAAACATTCTCAGAATCTCTCTCAAAGTCGGAGGGAAAGACAACCTTAATTCCATTTTGTCTTGGTGCCTCGACACCACACATGCTGTTTCCCCTCTTAAGTGAAATTCATACCTTTGAGAATGGGGATGAAATATATTTTCCCTGGTGAAGGACTTTTCTGGATCTGTCTCCTAATGGGCTTGCAGGCTTTGTATGGGGTGTGATGAGGACTGACATTTTATATAATCCCCAAGACCCTGTCTTTGTGGTCCAGCTTGTCTGGGACTGAATTCAAGTTTTGCTGCATACTAGCTGTTTGTCCTTGGGAGAGTCACATACCCTCTCTGAGTCTTGGTTTCTTCTTCTAAAATAGAGATATTAATTTAACTGTGTAAGGGTGTCAGGAAAATTAATGGTAATATACGCGGAAAGCAGCTAGTATTGTGCCTGACATAATAGGTGCTCAGTAAATACATTTTCCTTCCTTCCTTTCTTTCCTTCTCTAGATGTGATCAGTCCCTCCCCCTCCCACCTTTTGACAGAGCCAACTTGATGGGTTCAGTGATTTGTCAAACAGTTCCTGGGCCCCAGGGATAACTGTGAGAGAGAAGAGCAGAATTCCCTGAGCAATCAGTTATGACCATGCGTGCAGGCACCTTGTATTTGGAACATGTTTCTTGGGAGGCTGGCAGGCGTCTAGTTGCAAGGGTTTTCACTTCCTATCTCTCCTTCGGGGATGACCAGCCCCATTAGCCCACAACGTGCAATTTGTCTTGGTGTTTTCACACCGAGCTAAGGATGCCAGGAAGTGGTCAGCTTTGCTGCATTGGCTGACTCCCTACCTTTATAGGGCTAATGGGTAGAAGAGGCAAATTATAACTTCTCAGATCTGAGTGTGGCTACCCCATTGGGCCAGGGAAGGGAAACCAAAAAAAGAAAGTGCTGGGGGGCTGCCAGCTTCCTCCTCGGGACTGTTCTAGCTCACATGGACACAATATTTGCCATGTGTTAAGGAAAAAAGATTGTGTTCCAGGCAGTCTTCATTTTACAGAGCCCTAGCCTTGGGATTCCAAGTATGATAGAGTATAACGTTCTCTCGGCAAGCCCTAAACAGTTAGCTTCGTACACACGGGAGCTGGTGATGGTCTTTTCTTGCCACGGTATTCCCAGCATTCCACATACTATCTGGCACATGGTGAATACTCTGTAAATTGTGAGTGAGTTTACACTGCCAGATAGTAAGCCCTGTGCAGTGGTTGTCAAAGTTGAGCATGCATCAGAATTACTGGGAAGGCTGGTGAGGACAGATTGCTGCCCCTTCGTTAGATCCTCGGTGGGGCCAGAGACCTTACGTTTTGCGAGCCACTGCTCACGTGGTCAAGAGTGAAAGCTTTGGAGGCAGGAACACTTGATCTGGAATCCGTGTTTCACTAGGTGTTAGGCGGGTAACTTTGAGCAAGTCACGTCACTGCTCTGAGCCTCAGTTTCCATTTTTATATAATGGGACTAACACCAGCTATGTCATAAGGTATTGAGAAAATTAGATGTGAGGATGCATGTAAGTTGTTAAACGTCCCAGAGTAGCTGTTCCATAAATGGAAGCTAGTTTGATGATATGCTGAGCACCTGCTGTGTACAAGGCTCCATGCTATGCAGTGGGGAAGGCAGAGACAAGTAAGCTATGGTCCCTGTTTCCATGAACTGTATAGATTAGCTGGGAAGGCAAAGGGCTAAAAATGGTTACCTACCATGACCACATGTGAGAGATGCAGGCTTCTATGGGGGCACAGTGGGAGGCACCCAACCTAGCCGGGGCTAGGGGCTTAAGGAGGGTCCCCGGGCAAGGCTGATGCCCCTGTGGAACCTTAAGAAACATAGTGAAGATGGGGAAGGTTGTTCTAGGTGCAGAAAACATTTGGGTAGACTTGGGATCTCCCATTTGGTGTCCTTGTAGAGAACCAAAGGCCATTCACGGTGCTGAGTCTTACCATAATTTTGGAGGGTTGAGGCAAGTCTTGGAAGTTTAATTCACTGAGCCCTTATCAGGCATAGACTCCCTGGCTCACTCGCTCACTTCTGCCTTCTTTGACCCTTTGAGCTTTCATGAAGACCCCAAGTGGTTTTTCCACTGGGCTTTCATACCTGCTCTCCCGTCCACCTAGAACTCTCTTCCCCCAGACATTCTCATGGAGGACTCTCTCCCTTCATGTCATCTGCAGAGAGGCCATTCCTGATAACTGTCTTAAAGTAGCTACTCTGTCCTCTTCACCATATTCTTAACCTGCTTTATTTTTCTTCAAGACACATATCACCCCATGAACTTATATATTTATTTATTCATTTGTTATCTCTCTTCCCCACTAGATGATTGTCTCCCTTAAGACACATACCGTGCCTTGTACCATAGGTGCTTAGGGCATAGCAAGCACTTGATAAGCATTTGTTGACATAATGTATGAGTAACTGAGACAGTGGCTAAGTGACTGAATCCCTGTGTAGACCCCTACAGTACTCCTTGGAAATTATCTAGTTCTGTTCTTTTGTTGTATTGGAAGAAGCCCAGGAAGGGGAAGGGAGTGTCCCAAAGCCATGTAGTGAGTTGCTGTAAGGTCTGGCTTTGAACCCAGGACCTTGAGTCCTAGAACGGAGCTCTTCCCTCTTCTAGCCCAAACAGAGAGCAGGTACTTTATGGGGTGGGCCATGAGATGGTAGAAAGTCTTGCATTATAGTGGCATTGTCTGGGTCATGCAGTCTTCAGGGGCTTTGACTTTAGTATTTCCTATGCAGAATATAGCTTAATAGCACTGTGTGACTGGGGGTGGGCTGGAGAGGCGTTTTCAAAGTGGGTAGAATATCAAGGTAGACAGCATCCTGCTTCACCAGGTTGCCCCTGGCCAGTGGTGGGAACCTTGTAAGGCTCAGAGTCAGAGCTTCGTGGCTTTGGTAGTGACAGTAGTGCTAGGTCTGGGTCTGGTACTTGTAGTTCTAATGATAGTTGTTGTCATTAACTGACTGCATTAACTTCCTATGTGTGAGCCACTGTTTAATGTCTTAATGCAGATTCATTTCAGCAACCTGCAGATCAGATACTATAGTTATCCCATTTCACAGAAGAAACTGAGGCCCAGGGACAGGAGGTCCCCTGTCCAAAGTTTTGAACACGGGTTGGTTGACTCCAGAGCATGTGCGCCTAATGTTATTGCTGAAGAGTCACAGAAACCTGGTCTCAAATCCGGACTGTGATTCTACGGAGCTGTGTGATCTCGGGCAGATGACAACCTGTCTGAACGTGGCTTTCTTCTTCTGTCGAATTGGATTGTAAAACTACACCCCCTGTCAGATTGTTGTAAGATTTAGACATAATGCTTATTCGGTACTGAAGAAATCCCTGGTGCATAATTGGCATCCTTAAATGCCGGCTCTTGTCATTAATGACCACTGGGAGGGGGGCTTTTCTCTTGGCAGAGCCCGGGAGCCACTTCCAGCCTCTAGCAAGAAAGGAAAGAGGCTCGGAGAAAGGGGCATGTGAAATTAACGCAAACGACTTGAGTGGTTTCTGGAGGATGCACAGGGCAGAATGTCCAGATTCTCTTCAAGGACTGGCCGTGGGTTCCCGTCCACTCTGTGCATGTGCCCCTTGCTGCCTCAGAGATGGAGCTCGGTGCTGAGATAATGGGCTTGCAGAGGCTGGGTGGTTCTGGAGTCGGGCACACCCCTGGCTCTGCCTCTCCAGACCTCGTGACCTTGGACAGCTCCCTTTGTCTCTCCATGCTGGTTTCTTCATCTGCGTGGTTGGTGTGGTTGTTAAAGAGAGTGTTGTCTATATGTGAGGGACATTAAAGCTCTGAGTCTGTTCAGCAAATCTTTTTTGAGTGCTCAGTGTCTGCTAGGCATGTCCTGGATGTGGGGTTGGCAAACAGCCCACGTGTCAAACGCTGCCTATTTTTGTAAATAAAGCATCGTTGGAACACTTCCACATTCATTCGTTTACGTATCCTGTGGCTGATTTGGTGCCACGGTGGCAGAGTTGAGTCGCCGTGACAGAGACCACTTGGCTCATAAGGCTTAAAATCTTTGCCATCTTACCCTTTCCAGAACACTTGTAGGTGAGGAGATAGGGAATAAACAAAACATGCACACACCTCTTCACTAATTTGAGGAGAGAGGAAGCAGGTAAGAAACCAAATAAATAACTGAATTTTATAATATATTAGAAAGTGGAGAAAAATAAAACGGGAGGGTGACAGGGCCTGCTGGGGAGGGAATGTAGTTGTAATTTCGTATACGTGGACCGGGACCAGCTTCACTGAGAAGGTGATGTTTCAGCCCTGACTTGGAGGAGGTCAGGGAATGAGCAGTGAGGTAGCTGGGGGAAGAATGTTCCAGGTAAAGGGCATGGCAAGTGCAAAAGCCCTGAGGCAGGGGCATGTGTGTTGTGTCCTAAAAGCATCGTGAGTGCAGTGTGGCTGGAGCGGGATGGGTGGGGACAGAGAAGTGGGGAGAAGGAGGAGACTGAGAATCCCCATCTCAGAGTGGTCTTCTGAGACCTTGTGTGTTTTCCGTTTTCCCCCTGAGTGAGCCGGGAACATGAACGGTGTCGAGCTTGTACTTCACGAGTGTCACTCTGGCTGCAGTGTTTGAGCGGGGCAGAATCTAGGAGATTGGAGAGCCTGGGGTCTCCACATGGACCTCCAAGCCTTCCATCCTTGACTTTCTCCCTTGGCACCTGAAGGCAGTGTTCAGAAGCCACGTACCCACGGGGCGTGTGATCTCACAGGTAAGCAGGGACTGTAGCAAAGTGGGCGCGTGGCCCTTTAAGAGATAGCTGCTGATTAGCTCCCGCAGGTTGTCACCATATGGGAATGTGAGCTCCACGTCCCCAGAGCTGATTCCTCAAGAGAACCCAGAAATGCAGATTTTAATATCAAGTCTTCCAGCCTTTGTATGTTTGCTAGTGATTCAGCTTGTCTTTCTAAATACCACGTGCAACAAAACATATCTGCAGTATCTTGCCAGCACAAATACAAATATTCCCAGCTTTACCGAAGCTCCACCAGGATTTGGGCTGTGGGCTTGTAAATTTTTGAATATTTTTTTTTTTTCGGAGAGGGCCTATTGGACCTGGCATTAGCAAATTGTTGTTTCTAATAATGTGCCCTGGTGAACTGTGACTTAAACCAGAGTACAAATAGTGCTCTGGGTGGGGCTGCTCATGCCAAGCGGGTTATAGCCTCAAATGCGCACCAGGACTGTGGTCTGCATGGCCCTATCTGGCTTCTAAAACCTTGAGGGTGTAACTAGCCCAGCAGTGATGGTTGTTTGCCCGGCTCATTCATACTCCAGGCCTGGCTCTGTGCTCTGGACTTTCCAAGGGGCAGAGTTGGCAATCTTGTTCTTGCCCTCCTGAAGTTTCCACGCTAGAAGAAAAGGTGGCACAAATGTCCTGAAAAACAGAGAAATGCTGGCTAGTGCCAGGTTGCAAACTGGAATCCTCAGGTGCACCTAGCCAACAATCATGTGTTGTTTGGGTTGCACAAGTGTGTGTGTGTGTGTGTGTGTGTGTGTGTGCGTGTGTGCGTGTGTGTGTGTGTGTGTGTGTGTGTGTGTGTGTGTGTGTGTGTGAGTGTGTGTTTTAAACTAGGTACTGGCTTTTGTTTGGTTTTGTTTTTTAATATTTTTAAAATCCTTGTTTATTTTTGAGAGAGAGAGAGAGACACAGAGTGCAAGCTGGGGTGTTGGACAGAGAGAGAGAGAAGGAGACCCAGAATCTGAAGCAGGCTCCAGGCTCCAGGCTCCAAGCTGTCAGCACAGAGCCCGACGCAGGACTCAAACCCATGAACCACGCGATCATGATCTGAGCTGAAGCCAGATGCTTAACCCACTGAGGCACCCAGGTGCCCCTAGGTACTGGCTTTTGAAAATGGAAACATTTCACAGTAAATTCCAGATTTGTGCTTCTCTTGAAACGTCAGAAGAATCCAGTCACATTCTGCCCAAATTCCGGTCCAGACAATTGAATTGTGTTGAGAATGGCTGCCTCCTTGAGATGGGGTATGTGCTAGCAACTCACACCTTGTCCGGGTCTACTTTGTTAATTTGTGGTCCCTGCCTGTCCCCCTTTTCCCTGCAGGCTTTGGAATCTGAATCTCTTGAAATTAGGGCTTCAAATCTGAGTGAGACCCACTTGCGGCCGTATCCTGTCTCTAGGCACTTCCACGGACTTGCATTCATTCCCAGGACTCAGTCCCTCATGTGTCTGCCATGACCAGTGACCAGTTAGGATCCCTCCTATTTATTGTGTATCCCCAAGCTTCTGGCACAGTGCTCTGGGCTCAACCTCTGGGGCCGAGCAGCCTCCAGAACGAGCTACCAACAGGCCAAGTGCTGCTGTTTTGGTAGACGTCTGACCTGCCCTGGTGTCTTCACCTCTGCCAGGTTCCTGTGTCCTCACCTGGTGGCCCAGATCATCATTTCTCAGAGTGTGCCCATGGTAGCCATTGCTGCCTCTCTGAAATACTGAGGGGTAAGAGAGAGAGGACAGGTTTTCCCTCCACCCCTTCTGGTGCCCTGGTGCAGCATTCTCAGGCAAATTGATCATACAGCGATGTCAGGGTCGCAGCTGGCCCTTGGGAAACATTTCATCCATGATGTCATAATTGATTTTCCATGTCCTGACTCCCTCCCCCCCCCCCCCCCCATTTCCCTGCGTCTCTGCTGCTATGATGCTTTACTGATTCCCCTTGATGTTTGGGGAAAATTCACTCTCCGTGACTTGTTTTGTCCCTGTTAATCCCCAATCAATATGTGGCATCCAGTGCAGTCACTGTTCAGGGGAAAATAATAATTATTCTCCCTGGGCCAAAAGTCATCTTAATTTCAAGGATAAATGGCTAAGTCAACTTTCAGGTTTTTCCTTCTTAAAGTGACAGGTCATGGGTTGGCAGAGGGAGGCAATGCTTCCTCCTATCACTTCCAATATGATAGTTTATTCATATAATAATAATACCCTTTTTATCTGTAAAAAAGTGCCTTCTTATTTCTGCTTTGATGGAGTGCCTACAGTATGCGGATCTCTTTGAGCACATCATCTCTGGGCCTCTCAATTGCCCATAAGGTGGTTTACTCCTTTTGGAACAGGAGGAAACTGAGGCAAAGAGATTGCATGACTTATCCAAGGTCATATAACTAGTCGGGGTGGCAGAGGTATGTTACGCTCCAAAGCTCACAAGTACATTGAGCAAGAGCCCCACTGGTAACTTCATTCCCTGCCCTTTCATCCTTGTCCATCTCCTGGGACAGCCTGAAAGCCCCCTTCTCAAAACTCCTTTTCCTGTAGGAGTGTGATGATTTATCTTTCTCTTTCAACCTTGGTTTGTAGAGTTTGGGATATGCCTGGGGGATGTGATCATGTTTCTGGGGTGAATTACTGCACATTCCAGGTCACAGAGTGTCTTTAATGTTCGTGAGCAGGTGAGTGGGAGCAGCAGGGGCTGATGGGAAGGAAGCCAGGGTGGCATCTGCAGAGCAAGAAGGGTCTCCGGTGAGATCAGCTCTGCTCTTGAACACTCTCCTCCAGCCTGTGGGGAACAGGGAGTCACAGGGTCAGGGACTGCCCCGTTTTTGGGCACTGATCATCTCGCACACATGTAGAACTCCTGCCTGTGCAAAGTCTCCTCTGTTATGTCTGAGGATTGTGCAGTGGGTCCGTTGTGTTTTTGCTTTGGTCTGGCTGTATTCTTCTTACAGTGTCTGCCACTTTTTTTTTTCTACTTTGGCCTCATTGTCAATGTTTGCAGCTTGAGATGCTCTTGTGGGTGCTTCATGGTGCCGGCACCCATGTGTTACCACACCATAGGCTCTGTGTTAGGACGTTTGCAAAGATGCCAACTCTTAAGTTTCCAGAGCAGTGAGAAGAAGTCATGTCTCCTGAACTCTGGGATACACTCTACCATCTGAGCTCCAAAGCCATCCATCTTGTGCTTTGCACTTAAAGTGTCTCATAAAAACACAGGCTTCAGTTTATCCATTCATATTCTCTCTAGATTGCGCCAGGGACCACGCCCTTGGTTCTTACTCTTCCCCCATGTCCGTCTCTTGGGACATCAAAGCCTCTTGTTTCTTCTTCATCCCCAACCAGTACCCTTATGCAGTGGGCTCATGGAAAAGCAGTGTTCCAGGGGGCCCAGCGCACCTCTCAGACGTGTTGGGATTCCAATTTGGCTTCAAGGTAGGGCCTGGTAATATTTAATAGTATGGGCTTGGATGAGAATGTAAAATGGTGCACGGGCCTTGGAAAACAGGTTGCCGATTCCTTAAAAAAATTAAATGTAGACTTACTCTATGACCCATCAGTTTCACTCCCAGGAACTTACTCAAGATACAGCCATGAGGATTCTGAAAAGTATTATTCATAATAGCCCCAAAGCGGAAACAAGCCAAGTGGCCATCCATCAGTGAATAGATACACAAGATGTGGTAGATCCATACAGTGGAATACAATTCAGCAATAAGAAAGCAATGAAATACTGATAACTGCTAGCAAATTCGCTTTTGACCCTCAAACACATGCTGGATGAAGACATCCAGATGTATGGGCACGTTGCACGATTCCGTTATGAAATGTCCAGAGAAGGCAACTCTATAAAGACAGGATGTAGCTTAGTGGTTGCCTGAGGGAAGTAGGAGTAGGGGTTAACAGAAAATAGGCATGGGGGGAAATTGGGGGCATGCTGGGAATGTGTAAGACTGGAGGGTGTTGATGGTGGACATTCTGTAACTTTATGAAAAACATCATAGAATTGCATACATACAATGGATGAATTTCATGATATGTAAATTATACCTCAATAAAACTTAAAAAACAAAAACCACAACTATGTGGGCCCTGATTCAGACAGACCTTGATTTGAGTCTCCACTCTATTGCTTACTAGCTGTGCCATTGTGGGTTACTTCGTTTATTTTATTTTTTTTTTTTAAGTTTATTTATTTATTTTGAGAGAGACAGTGTACATGTGAGAGAGCAAGGCAGGGGCGGGGGTGGGGAGAGGGACAGAATCCCAAGCAGGCTCTGTGTGCTGTGGGAGCAGATCCCGACCTGGGGCCTGATCCCACCCCCTGGGATCATGACCCTGAGCCAAATCAAGAGTCAGACACTTAACCCACTGAGCCACTCAGGTGCCCTGAGGGTTACTTCATTTAACTGAACCTCTGTTTCCTTATCCATAAAATGGGCATAAGCACTGCTTCCTAGGGTTGTTGGGAGGGTTAAAATTGGTCAAAGCACTGTTAGCATCAGGAAAATATAGTAACAATAAAAGTTAACATGCATAAAAAAAAACGAACATTGATACACTCTGTGCTCCATGCAAGTTAATTTTTTTATTGTCTTTCCTCCATGCTGAGATATTTTTTATATTATTAACTTTGTTTTTTTTGAAATGGACCTCAGGAGTGCACAGCTAGTGAAGTAATTCCATTTCTGTATCTTGGAAAGAATTTTCGGACGTATGGTGCCCTGCTTACCACAACGGGTCTTTCAGGCTCCCTGGGCTCTCAGGCTCCTGCTTCTTATTTTTGCAAAGCTTCTTGTAGAGAGGCTTAGATGGAGGATGGGCAGGATGGCCCCATGGGGCTTCCCGCAGCCTCCCAATTAGACTAGTTGTGGGGAGACTCTGGAGGAGGGAGGTCTGGGCCCGTGCCAGCAGGATGGCTGGGAGTCTGGGGAGAGAACACAGAGCACAGAAAGGGAACTGTCGAAGCAGCCAGTTTCATTCTGGGCTTGGCAATTGCTTGTGCTGTCAGGAGGAATTGAGCTACTCTGCCGAGGAGAGCTGCCAGGGGCTGAGAAACTCTATCCTTCCAGGTCTCCCAGCACCTCTTGGGCTTCCTGAAAACCTGGCACTGCATGGTGGGAGACACAGAGCTTTGAGGTTGGGAAATGTTGAAATGACATTGAGAGCGCCATCTTGGATGATAGTGGCATTCGAAGTCTTCATCATTTGGCTTCTAGTCTGCATCTCCCCCCGAGGCCTGGCTCCTCTGAATATCCTGGGCTCCCTTTGTCCATAGGTACCATTCCCCCTCTGCCTCTTTGTTTTCATCCCTGCAGCTCCCCCCCCCTTTTTTTTTTTTTTTTGCAGAGGGGGACTTTGAACCTTGAGAGGTCAAGCAATTCATTCAAGGTCACACAGCCAGTAAGTGGCAGAGGTGAAATTAGAATCTGGGTTTCGATGATTCAAGAGCCCTTGGCTACTAAGCTCTGTTACCTCCCAAATTTTGGTGTGAATAATAGCACATGTGAATAATTTGGTGTGAATAATTATCACATTATATCATGACTTGATGATGTCACATTTGTCTCCCCTCTGCAGGGATTGCACATTTTCCACCTCTGTATCTTCTGGGCTCAGCACAGAGCCTGATGTACAGGAGTGACCTTGGGTTCTACCACTTGCTAGTTCTGTGGCTTTGGGTGACTCATTTAAACTTTCTGAGCCTTGGTGAATAATACCTACCCAGGCCATTTGCAAAGATTTGGTGAAGTGATCTATGCATGGTGCTCCATGCCAACTAAGTTTGGGGCCCCCACTCAGTTTGGATGGGGTTTACCTTAATCTCAGCTCCAGGGACTCTGACAGACCCCCGGCTGGCCTGGCCAGATTGCCAGGCCACAGGATTCCTTTGCCACAGGGATTGGTTCAGAGGTGGACATGGGATCTGGATGGGCCAATCTATGCTCTCTCTGGGACCTTGGCTAGAAATACCAGGAAGAGACACATTCCATCCTTCTAAGATAGCGGGTGCTAAGGGCCATATAGACAGTGAGGTATTGCTTTCACCAGGCAGGAAAACACTTTCCTGAGAGCCCAGAGGAAACAGAACCAAGAGGAGAGTGAAAGAGATTTCTGGTCATATTATTTGAGTTTCTGGATCCAGCCACGTCTGGACTTTCTCAGCTACGAACCAATAAATCCTCTCCCTTTCTCGAAACTTTTGGCTCGAGTTAGCTTCTCTGGGTTTTGTCACTTGCAAGTGAAACTACATTTCACACAGCAGGCATCTGAAAGTGATGAGTCTTATTTTTATTTACGTGGTCAGTGCTTGAAGGAGTGAATGAAATCATACGTGCATATTGAAGTGATCAGAGTTGAACTTCAGATTTAGCGAATATCACATATTGAGATAGGCAGGCAAGGTGAAGACATGGGACAGGGTCTAGAATTCATGGGGCAGGAGGTTCTTCAGCAGGGTGCAGGACATCGAGATCTAGCTATTTTCTGGTATAAAAGCCACCACGGGATTGGGGAATAATGACGGCAGATTGAGGCCCGGTGACGAAGAACTTTAAATGTCATGATGATGCATTGGAGGGTAAGCAGTGGATAGTGAAACCAAAGGCCAGTAGGTCATATGGAATGGGCACGAAGGAGGACAGTACTGGCAAGTATGGGGCACAGCTAGTTCTCAGTCTTGAGTCAGTGAAAGCCAGGTTGGCAAGGGGATGTGGGTAGGGGTCTAACCACGCATAGCATAAGCCCTGCCCGTGGTAGGTGTGACAGGTATGTTTTGATTTGATTTGATTTTTTTTTTAAGGAACTGAGCTTGTTGACTGTAGTTTTACATTATCCTAGGTTTCATTCATTTAAACCATCCATTTAGCAGGTATTTATGCAGCACCTATCACAGGCCAAGCACCCTTGGGGGCCCAGCTGGTAAAAAAAAAAAAAAAAAAAAAAAAAGAGGGATTCCCAGACATCTTAGAGTGTACTTCTCATGGGGTAGTGCATGTGGGGTATGTTAGGTGGTGATCAGAGCTAAGGAGAAAAGACATTTGGGTTTTGGGGGGACGGGGAGACCGAATGGAGGAGCACGTGCTGTTTAGGGAAAGTGGGCAAGGGGAGCTGATAAGGAAGTCTGCCTCAAATTCAAGGCTCATGGCAGGGGATGCTTATTAATTTTGGGGAGGTTGTTTATGGTGTAATACTAAATGGGGAAAATCAGCATAGGAACTACAGACCATTTGCGGATAGAGTAGGATTGCTTTTACCAATGGGAAAATCTTGAATCTGAGCCAATCTTTTTTCTTTTTCCTTAAGCAACTTTGGTAATTTTTTTTTTCTTTCATGATTTGAAAGGACTCTCATTGCAATTGATACTAATATCAGAGACTGTCATGAGACCGAGGGGGAGAACAGCCTCCCCCAGGTAAAGTCAAGTTATCCACCTTTCTCCCACAAATGTTGTGTCCTCAATTGACTAAAACCTCCCAGAGTGCCCTGAAATGGGACAGGCAAGGCTGTTGTCTCCAGGCCTGTGACAGGTACAAGCTCCAGGAATCCGGGGCAGGGTGGGGGGCAGAGTGTCTTGACCTGGCTCTCTTGGGACCACAGTCAAGCTTGGTATTTCCAAGCTTGTCAGGATTCTAAAAATCCAATCATTGTCCCATTGATTGATTGATTTTAAAATCCAGTCATTGTGTCATTGATTGATTGATTGATTCATTCATTCATTCATTGAGTTACCAAGTATTGTGAGCATCAGATGCCCATGTCCCTCATTTCTTACTCAGTCTCTCCTTTTGCTCAGGGATATGGAGGAATGGTGGCAGCCTCAAAAAAAAAAAAAAAAAAGTCTGATACACGCATCCTTCACTAATTCAGAAAAATCTGCATGTTTGATGATTAAAACAAAAGACCCCACCGTATGCAGGTACAATTTACATAGCATAGCATTCACCCATTTTAAGTGTACAATTTGGGGGATATTTAGTAAATTCAATGCCTTGTGCTACCATCACTGCTTATCCAATTTTAGAACATTTTCATCACCCCAATAACATTGTTCTTGTGCCCATTCCTACCCCCAGGCCACACCAGTCTATTTTCTGTTTTTGTAAATTGGCCTATTCTGGCTGTTTAATATCAACGGAAGCATACAATATGTGACCCTTGGTGTCTGGTTTCTTGTGCGTAAGCGCGCTGTTTTTGAGGCTCATCCGTGTTGTAGGTGGTATTGAGATTTCATTTCTTTTCATTGCTGAATAATATTCCATTATATGGAGGGACCACTCTATGTATCCATTCTGGCTCTTTTCTGTTTGGAATCTATTGTGAACAATGCTGCTCTGAATATTCTCACACACATCTGTGTGGATGTCTGTTTTCATTTGTCTTGGGTAGATACCAAGGTGGGGAATTGTTGGGTCATACAGGAAGACTACTTTTAAGTTTTCAGGAAACTCATAGCTTAGGGTTTTTTTTTTAATGCTTTTCTTTTTCATTTTGTTTTTGAGAGAGAGAGAGAGAGACAGAGTGAGAGCACAAGAGGGGCACAGAGAGAGGGAGACACAGGATCTGAAGCAGGCTCCAGGCTCTGAGCTGTCAGCACAGAGCCTAATGCGGGGTTGGACCCCACGAACCGCAGGATCATGACATGAGCAGAAGTCAGATGCTTAACCCACTGAGCCACCCAGGCTTATAGCTTAGTTTTTAAGCCATGTTAAAATGTCCTCCCAGCTGCTTGCAAAGGGCCATTGGTGGCCCTGGATGCCCTCCCCACGTGACTATCCCAGGGCTTACAATGGGATTTTCAGGACCTTCTGCCACCTGCCAGAGCAGATCCCCACTGCCACCCCTAGCCACTTGTCCATGCAGCCCCCTCCCAGCTCCGAGGAAGAGGGAACCTGAAGAGGGCCATGGCTGTGTGAACTGGGCTTTCTCCCTGGACCAGACTTGTACAGTCCTGTAAAATCAGCTGCAAGGTTTCCCTGCTGCAAAGGGTTTTTCATGCAAGGGACAAAGGAGCTGAATGTCGTGTTGGAAAGGTGAACCCAGGTAGCTGGGATGAAAACAGCTGGGCACTGTTTGCTCTGCATTTCCCTGGGAGGAATCAGCTGCGTTTGAGGAGCGGTCCGGTCCATTTTTCAGCTTCAGCTGCGGCTTGGGTCTGTGTCAACTTTCAGAAGCATAGAGGGGAGGGGACTGAGACTGTAGCAGGAATCAGAGGTCTCTGGAGACTTGGAGATAGCCTCCAGATGGTGTGACAGGTCAGGGAGGCCAGTCAGCCAGCTGAGCAGCTGTGATGGGGAGCCCGTGATCAGAGAGCCACACGTGGCTTCGTTCATCCCGTGGGAACCTGGGGAATTTGGGCTCAACCAGACGGTGCCCAATGGAATCTTCACTTGTCTAAGACACAGGAGGTTAGTGTAAGTTGAACAGATGCCAACGGTACCAGTCTTCTTACTGGTAACTGATCCTCCCCTAGTGGGGCCGAAGGTGATTTTAGAAAAAGACTCAAAACCAGGTTCCCAAGATGGAATTGTTGGTCGCTGAGAAGGTGCTATTAAGAAGGCGACCTCAGGGGACACCTGGGTGGCTCAGTCAGTTAAGCATCCAATTCTTGATCTCGGCTGAGGTCATGAGAGATGACCCGTTCGTGAGATTGAGCCTTCCTGTTGGGCTCTGCGCTGAGCCTGGCGCCTGCTTGGGATTCTCTCCTTCTCTCTCTCTCTGCTCCTCCCCTGCTTACATGCACATGCGCTCTCCCTCTCTCTCAAAATAAATCAACTTTTAGAAAAAAGAAGGTGATCTCAGGCATCAGATTAGTTATACAAAATCATCGGATAATGTATTTAACTCCTCTGTGCCTTGGCGTCTTCATCTGTTAAATGGGACCGAAAAGAATATCTCCTTGTTTTGAGGATTAACTGGGATTATTTTTGTATAAGCTTTAGCAAAGTGATGGATTCGTAGAAAGACAATAGTAATCCTACCTATCATTAGTTTTATTTTTAAATTTATGCTTTATTTATTACTAAGGTGATTCTTTTTATTATTTTTTTTTAATTTTTTTTTTTAACGTTTATTTATTTTTTTGGGACAGAGAGAGACAGAGCATGAACGGGGGAGGGGCAGAGAGAGAGGGAGACACAGAATTGGAAACAGGCTCCAGGCCATCAGCCCAGAGCTTGACGCAGGGCTCGAACTCACGGACCGCGAGATCGTGACCTGGCTGAAGTCGGACGCTTAACCGACTGCGCCACCCAGGCGCCCCTTTTTTTTTAAATTTTTTTTTTTCAACGTTTATTTATTTTTGGGACAGAGAGAGACAGAGCATGAACGGGGGAGGGTCAGAGAGAGGGAGACACAGAATCGGAAACAGGCTCCAGGCTCTGAGCCATCAGCCCAGAGCCTGACGCGGGGCTCGAACTCCCGGACCGCGAGATCGTGACCTGGCTGAAGTCAGACGCTCAACCGACTGCGCCACCCAGGCGCCCCAGTGATTCTTTATTTTAAGTCTCCATTCTACCAGGTGAATCTGGTAGAGTCTCCCATTCAGTTCTACCAATTGAATCTTGATGTATTCCAAGTAGCCCCTGGTGATTCAGTCTTGCCTCTCCTCACAGATTTTGTGTCTGTAAATGTCGTAGGGTTGCAGGCGAAGCACTTGGAGAGAGTGTGATCATCCTTGCCTGGGTGAGGGGCCATCCTGTCTTGAGTTATCGTCTGTCCAGGCTGATATCTATGGAGGCTCATTTTATCGTGTTACTTGCAGCTTTAGGAACTGAAGCCTAGAGAGATAAGGAAACGTGCCTAAAAAAACACAGCTGAAAAATGGAGCCAAGATTGAAAACCAGGTGTGTCTGACTTCAGGGACTTGCTCTTTACTATGTGTCTTCCAAATGTGACCTGAAGGCCTGTGCACCTTAAGTCCAGATGGTCCCATCATTAAAAAACCAAGGGGAAAAAGGGTTTTTTTGAGGAATGGACTAGGATTGCCTTGTGACCGGGCAGAGAGGACCTTGGGTACTTACTTGAGTCATCTGCCAGATAAAAGGTTTTTGTTAAGTTTAGAAAGCAATGGTGTTTCAGTTAACAAGGTATATTCAGTGCATATCTGTTGAATTGAAGGAAGTGGAAAGGGAGAAGAGAAAGAAAAAAGAGGGAAGAACATAAGAAAAAGAAAGGAAGGTTGGAAAGGAGGAAGGGAGGGAGTGAGGGCAGAAAAGGTTTTTGTCTTCCTTCATGAGGCATGCCTTTGGTTTTTTATTTTGTTTTTTAATACAAATTTTTTTAAATGTGTATTTTTGAAAGAGAAAGACAAAGCATGAACAGAGGAGGGGCTGAGAGAGGGAGACACAGAATGCAAAGCAGGCTCCAGGCTCTGAGCTGTAAGCACAGAGCCTGACACGGGGCTTGAACCCATGAACCGCGAGATCATGACTTGAGTAGAAATGGGACACTAAACCAACTGAGCCACCCAGGCGCCCCGAGGCATGCCTTGCAATGTAATACATTATGGGACTTCACCAGGTTATGCCTTAGTGTCTCCAGCAGAACATTTTCAAAATTTGTATTCTTGGCTTACACCCCACACCTACTGAGTTGGAATCCCCAGGGTCATTCCTGGGCAGGTAAACTCAGGTGAATCGACATTGTAACTGTCTTCGAGAACTGTGAGTTTGTGGTTTTTTTATTTGGTTTGGTTGGTTGGTTGTTTTGAAGCAAATTTAGGATTGATTGAGGTTTAGCAAATGATTTGTTACAGGTTGTGAGTCTGGGTTGATTGGGTCTCTTATTTAGACCCTTCGGACTGATTTCCCTGTCGGAGGTGTGCTCAGTGACGCACTGAGGGACCATTAAAAGGCACCGCTGGGTCAAGGCCCCCGTTTGCCTTTGTGAGGGCCAAGGAGTGTGTGGGGTTGACATTTTCCCTTTAAGCAAACCCTGTGTCACTTGGAACCAGAGTCTCTTTTTGTACCTTTATCTCGCTTTAGCTCGCTGATGGTAGAGTAACAGATTTGTACACATCTTCCTGATTTTCAGGACTAAAGATTTTCAGGTCTAAATGGACCTAAATCAAAAATGTTTTCACTAATTGTAGCGATGGTGGCCACGGCGGAGGTTCCCAAAGGACCAGTGAGATAGCGTCTCCTGTGTGTTTGCATGAGGATGTTCTCCCTGCCTGTTAGCATTAGGTTAGGGTTAGAGTGATCTGTTTTTCCAGGCAGCGCCCATCGTGACCTAGCTGGTGGTTGCCTGATTTGAATTTCCCGTCACCAGAGTAGAGGATGATCATCCTTGCTTGGTACAGCATCTCTGAATTAATTGGCTGCCTTCAGGACTTGTAGGTGACAGCCATTGGACAGGAATAGATATTGAAACCTTGGGAAAATTGTCTTGCCTGAGAGGCTCATTACTGCATCCAATACAAAGGAATTTGGGCAGGGAGGTCAGAGCTAATGTGCTTAATATTCAGTTGCTGCAGGGACCTAGCCAAGGAATTGAGAATGTCCTGAAAATTACTGGCTCATTTGTTTGCATTCTCTGGCTGTGTTCTTGGAACCCATGGAGGAGGGAGGGCTGAACACAATGGAAACTGGGAAAAGGCCCAGGCCAGTATCTTAGGGATGAGAGGGGTTTTGTGGCCATAGCCAAGAGGTCGTTTAATCTGACTCCGGGTCAATGTAGGCTTCTACCCTAAACTAGCAGCGATCATTCATTCTTTCACCACATACTTACCTAGGACCTGCTATAAGCCTGGAATTATGCCTGGAAATTTTTCAGAGATTACCTGTGTTGGTTAAAATATTCCTAGAAACAAGTGACTGTTTTCCCAGAACACAAAGATTTAACAATTTAGCTAAGTCATAATATCGAAGTGTCCCTTCCACTCGCAATGTTTTTTTCTTCTTCGACTACAGTTTTTACTTCGAAGAAGTTAAAAAGAGTACAGAAAAGTACAGAGAACGAGGTAAAAATCACCCGGCCTTCCACCACCCAGACTCTATGATTGTTAACTTTTGGTCCTATTTCTTCGGGATGTATTTTGTTTTGACATCAGAACCAGTAAGTGACAGGTCATGTTGAAATTGCCCCTTTTCTGTCACCATCTGTCTTACCCTCTCTCCGGCATGGGGTTAAGGGTCATGAATTTTGGTTAGTTCCTTTTTATATCTAATCCGGATAACATTTAAGTATTTAAAATTTATTTCTTTTTTAATTGTGGTGACATTTATGTAACACAAAATTTGCCATTTTACTACTTTTAAGCTCACAGTTCTGTGGCATGAATTGTGCAACCAATTCTATGACCATCCATCTCCAGATTTCTTTTCATCTTGCAAGACTTAAACTCTGTACCCATTAAACACTAGCTTGCCAATTCCCCCTACCCCAGCTCCTGGCAACTACCCTTCTACTTTTTTTTTTTTTCTACTCTCTACCTCTATAAATTTGACTACTCTCTGTACCTCATAGAAATGGCATCCTAGAGTATTTGTCCGTTTGTGAATGACATTTCACTTAGCCCAATGTCCTCAAGGTTCAACCACGTTGTAGCCTGTGTCAAGATTTCTTCCCTTTTTAAGGCCGAGTAAGGGTTCTGTTGTATGTATATACCACATTGTGTTTGTCTGTTCATCCGTCCGTGAATACTTGGATGGCTTCTACCTTTTGGTCATTGTGAATCATGTGGCTCGTAACATGGGTGCTCAAATACCTGGTTGAGACCCTGTTATCCGTTCTTTTGGGTGTATCCCCAGAAGTAGAATTGCTGGATCATAGGGAAATTCTATGGTGATTTTTTTGAGGAACCAACATACTGTTTTCCACAGTTTCATTTTATAGTCCCATTGCTTCTCGGCCTTTTGGCTAAGATCAAGTATAGTCCCACCAGCAGTGCATAAGTGTTCCAATTTCGCCACATCGTTACCGACAATTGTTATTTTCTGGGGTTTTTTTCCTATCTTTTTTTTTTAATAGCATCCATTCTAATGGGTGTAAGGTAGTGTCTCACTATGGTCCAGATTTGTGTTTTGCTGATGATGATTGATAATTGAGCTTCATTTCATGAGCTTATTGGACATCTGTATATCTTCTTTGGAACAGTGTACCTGCAGGTCCTTTGCCCATTTTTGAATTTGGTTGTTCATTTCTTTTTTAGTGTTGAGTTTAGGAGTCCTTTATGCATTCTGGATATCAACCTCTTATCACATAAATAATTTGCAAATATTTTCTCCCATTCTGTGGCTTGCCATTTCGCTGTGTTGATTGTGTCCTTTGGTGCGCAAAAGTTTTTGATCTCGATGGGGTTCAATTTGCCTGTTTTCTTTTGCTGTCCCTGCTTTTGGTGTCATATCCCATGAGTGTCAAATCCATGAGATCATTGACCAATCCATTGTCATGAAGGTTTTTACATCTGTTGTTTTTTAAGAGTGATGGCTTTGACTCTTACGTGGAGGTCCTCTTGTTAACTTCTACATATAGATTTATGTTTTGGTAAGTAATATATAGTATTTTATGTTTCAATTTTTGTTCATTGTATCATACTTGACATTGCATTCTCCACCTGCCTTTTCCCCCCTCACTCAACATTATGTTTTGGGGCTTTATATATGTTACCGTCTAGCTAGGTATTCCATCTAGCTCCATCCATCCATTATCCATTCAGCCGGCCATTTCTGTTTTTTCCTTCCTTCCTTCCTTCCTTCCTTCCTTCCTTCCTTCCTTCCTATCCGTCTGTATCATTTTTCTTCTTTGCCTCCTTCTTTTCCATCATCATCGTCATCATCATCATTTACGTATCTACTTACTTATTCATCTGGCTGGCTGTAGCTACTTTACACTTATTCTGCATTACTCACTCGTTATTCTTGCCTCATCAAGTAACAGGGGTGATACTCAAAATATCTAATAACCCACATGCTCCGTAATAAAACTTTGTAACGGCCCCATCAGACTCCATTTGGCTATGAACAACTGGCAATACAACAACTGTTGTATTGGTTCACACCAGCTGACCAGTCTGCCTGCTTGTAGGCACTTGGATTTGTAAACCCCCCACTAGCAATACTGCCGTTCCTTCCAGGGGTGATGTTCTTAGAAACAAAATCATCTGAATGTCTTCCTCAGGAAGACTTTCTCCTTTGACTGCTGACTCTCTCACATCATCTCTCCTTGTAGAAGTTTAAGCAGCCTCTTTGGCCTATTTCAAATAGCACTCCCTGCATGGATAACTCTTGGACCTCCAAGGCAAATGTTTGCTTTGATTCTCTCCTCTTATAGTTGGGGGTGTATCTGTAGCATTGTCCATCGGTGGCATGTTCCAATGGACTGTAGGTTCTTTGGACCTGGTAGTGTACCTTACTGGTCCATCTGACTTTATTTTGTACCCACCTCTCACTGAAACATGCATGTCAGCTGGTCTCTGGGGCACACCGCAAACTCTTGTTAGGTTAGCAAAGGATCAGTGGTCGTGTCTACTTGCAATGCAGCGTCAGGAGTATGTCTGGGACAATACGAAGATGTCCGGTTTTCATGTTCTCATTCACAGGAACTTCCCAAGGTGTTCTTGGCCCTACGGGTCCTTGCCTTTGACAGAGCTTGTCAGAGTAACATGGCTCATGGTATGGCACAGTGACGCTGCTGAAGGTATCAGGAAGGAGCTGAAGCCCCAGATAAAAGACTTGTTTTGAGAAGATGGAGGCGAGATGGTGGTTGACAGCCGGGCGGTGTGGACCAGTGAGCAGAGTGCTGGCTTTGGAGCTGGACACTCACCTCTCTGGGGCTGTGCCTAGAGAAGCCTGGGAAAGTGTGCGTCTTAAACACAGTCATTCCTGGCATGCGGTAGGCACTCAGTAAATATTTGCTGAGTGTGTGCATGGAGCCACATAGCCCCGGGTTCAAATCCTGGCTCTGATGCTGGCTGCCACCTGTGAGATTTTGGACACATTTCTCACCTGAACTGAATTTCAGTTTCTCTACCTGAAAACTGGTGACAGTAATATCCACCTTCATGGTTGTTGGAGAAAGGAGACATCCTGGATGTGTAATGCCTAACACAACTACCTACACAAAGTGTGTGTGCCGTAAACACATTGCACTTAACATAGGTTACGGCTTTTGTGTATGTTCAGGACAAGCCCTTGGGAGATGGACACGTGTATTTGTCCTAGTGCTAGTCTAGTTGTGATCCCGGGAAGGTTTGATGCTGTTGCTGTTTGTTTGTGTTTAAACCCTGTGAGAGAATGAATTTCTGTGAAGCCACCAAGTGTGTGGTCATTCGTTAACAGCAGCCGCCGGAAACTAATAAAGGTGGTTTCTGTGCCGAATTCCGCTTACGCAAGAACCTTTTCTGCGCATTGCAGGTGCTTATTGAAATGCCCTTAAAAAGTTTACCGTACAGGGCTGGGAGAGGACACAGAAGCCAGCAGTTCCACAGCGCAGCAGGTGAGGGTTCGATAGAGAGGAGCCCAGGAAGGACAGGTAACCCTGCGGCAAGGTGGTGTGTGGGTGTTTCCAGGAATACTTCCTGGAGTTCATGGAAGCTGTGTCCCAGAGATCAAGGAGGAGGCAGCTAGACAAGGATGTGGGAGGGCGTTTCAGGAGAGGGTGCCACACACAGAGGCATGAGACAGCAAGAACAGGCAATAATTCTTGTCTTGCCAAGTCTCTCGGGAAGGTCAGAGAGCCGTCTGGGGCGGTGCTTCTCAAACATTGAGGTGCATGCGGATCACCTGTGGGATCTTGTTAAAATGCAGACTCCAATTCGGTGGCTCTGGGGCGGACTCGGAGATTCTGCATTTCTTATTAGCCCCAGGAGGCTGCTGGTGTTGCTGGTCTGCAGAGGCACAAAGCTTTAGGATTCTGAGGTTCCTAACACTATTTGAATCTGCCCCGGAGAGAGCCCGCCGAGAAGAAGGGCCCTGCCTGAGGTCTCGCAGCCTCAGATGACATCTTTGATCTTAGAACCTAGGTTTTCTGACTTTGAATCCAGTGCTCGTTTTAAACAAGGCATCGTGCGATATCTTATGATATGCAAATGAAGACCGGATTTTGATTTAGACCCAGCCTGAGAGTCTTTTTCTTTTCCTGCGTACCTTGCATGCTTATTATCAATTCTGTCTTCATTTTTTGGCGATGCTTTTATTCCTTACGTGTCCTTGCAATTTTCTTTACCCTCCCACTTGTGTCTTTTCCTCTAGATTGGTGCTTCCCAGCAATAGACACATATAGGAATCCTGTACGGAGCTTTAACAAATTCTGCTGTCTGGCTCCCGCCTGAGATTTGGATTTATTTGCTCTGGCATGTGGCTTAGGTATCAGGCTTTTTTTTTTTTTTTTTTTTTTTTTTTTTCAACGTTTATTTATTTTTGGGACAGAGAGAGACAGAGCATGAACGGGGGAGGGGCAGAGAGAGAGAGGGAGACACAGAATCGGAAACAGGCTCCAGGCTCTGAGCCATCAGCCCAGAGCCCGACGCGGGGCTCGAACTCACGGACCGCGAGATCGTGACCTGGCTGAAGTCGGACGCTTAACCGACTGCGCCACCCAGGCGCCCCAGTATCAGGCTTTTTAAGACTAGCCCCACGTATTCTAATGAATATACCCAAGGTTGGGAATCACTGATCTAGTTTTTTTGGCCTTGGTTTTCGCTCCCTTCCTGCTACTTGCCTAATTTCTGGGGGTTTTTGTTGGTTTCATTTTTGGTTTTTAAATTTTTTTTTTAAATTCTTAATTTTTTAATTTTTAAAGTTCTTCAGTTGGTCACCTATATATTTAAAAAAATTTTTTTAAATGTTTATTTATTTCTGAGACAGAGAGAGACAGAGCACGAGTGGGGGAGGGGCAGAGAGAGAGGGAGACACAGAATCCGAAGCAGGCTCCAGGCTCCAAGCTGTCAGCACAGAGCCCGACGCGGGGCTCGAACTCACAGACCGTGTGATCATGACCTGAGCCGAAGTTGGTCGTTCAACCGACTGAGCCACCCAGGCACCCCATCACCTATATATTTTTAACTAGTACATTCAGTTCTTTTCCTTCATTTGTTATCAATCCCTTTGAAGTGGAATCTTTTAATTCGTTATTGTGAAAACATTTGAGACAAATGTGGATATTCACTCCCACATGCCTCTTCCTGTTAGCCCTCTTTATTCCAGCAAATCCCGATTCCAGTGTAATTGGTAAGATCTGGGTGTATGTCTCTGTGGCCTGTGGGCTTCTTTCACTTCTGTTGGTGTTGTTTATTTTGTACTATTTGACTTTTCCATTGACACTTGTAAGAGCCACATTTTTTTCCCAAGGTTGCTCAGCTTTTAGTTCTGTATTTCCATGGTTTCCTTTGTTAAAACAATTTGAAGAAGCTGGAGGGGCTAGAGGGATGGAAACAAAATTACTGTTTCTAAGATAATAATTAATAGTAATAATAAGTCCTTCTTATCTGGTAAGTCATGACATCTTACTAATCAGGGCTAATTAGGGAGCAGGTTCCAGGCCTTAAGGGGCATTCATTCAGCTGGGTTTTTTTTGTTTTTTGTTTTTTGTTTTTTTGGTGGGGGAGGATTTTGTTTTGCATCCATGTGTATAATGGAGACTGGTTTTCTTGTGTGGCCTTTGTTGAGGAAGGCAGACTGGGTTGGATTCAGTCCTTATGGTCTTTGTCCAGTCTTGGTACTGATATTATATACTTGTATCATAAAATGATTGGGGTAACTTACCTCTTTCCTATGTTCTAGAACAGTCTGACTAAACCGGGAATTCTCTGTTTCTCAAAGGTCTGCTACACTTTGGCTATAAAAGTAATTGGGATATTTGCTTTTGTGGGAGTGTATTTTTTTTTTAACACTGGCTTTTATTTTGAAATTTTGAAACATGTTCAACTTACAGAAACATTGAAAGAAAGTGCAACAGCAATGACTTTGGTTTAAAAAAATTTTTTTAATGTTTATTTTTTAGGGGGGGGGGTGGGAAGGTGGGGGGGTATAGAGAGAGGGGGCTGGCACAGAGGATCCAAAGCAGGCTCTGAACAGTCAGCACGGAGCCCGATGTGGGGCTCGAACTCGTGAGATCATGACCTGAGCTGAAGTTAGCTGCTCAACTGGCTGAGCCACCCCGGCACCCCAGAAATGACTTGAATTTTTATATGGCTTTTGGTCTACTGTGGTTTTCTACTTTCTCTCGGGCCAGTTGGGCAATGTATGTTTTGCTTGAAAACGTGGCCATTTCAATGAGATTTCTATTTTAGGGTGAAAATTTTAAATAACATTCTCTCATTTTCCTAATCTCGGCCGTATCTGCAGTTGTAGCAACTTTATCATTTCTGACAGGTTTTATGTTATCTCTAATCCTCATAGCGGATCTATGAGGCAGATACGACAGACGTACCAGTACCATTCGTAGTTTACAGATAAGGACATTGAGAGAGGGAGAAATTCAGTGACTTCCCAGGGCTGAACAGCCGGTGAGCGAGAATACCAGGTTCTAGCCGCAGCTTTCCAGAACAGAGTCCAGCTTCCCTCCCTCAGTTGTGTCTTCATGGCCTGCTGCTCTGCCACCCACACTTGGGACAGCAAGACCTCAGTGTTCCGAAGGCTCCAGCACTATTTGCCCATTTCTTACCACATGTGGGCCTCCCTTGGGGATGGCGGGTTCCCCATTTGCAGCTGGGAAACCAGAAGCTTTCAGAGAAGAGCTGCCTTGCCCAAGGTCACCTGGCCTCCACTGGTACCTGTGATTTTCGAGCCCAGGTTTTCTGATTCTGATGACAGTACACTTGTTAATAATTCACCGTGCCATTTTGTCGTGGCATACAAGTAAGGGTTAGGTTTCTATTTTCTGACCCGGTCCGAGAGGCGTTTTCTACTAACAGATTGTTTATATCCTATATCCACTTACTGATGTAACAGGCACATTTATTGGCCATTAATAATAATTATTATGTTTCCTATTATTAAATAGTTACATAATCAAGTAACAATTGTCAATGGGTTATTAATAATCATCATTAATTACAACTAATTAAATTCTTTTTTTTTTTAATTTTTTTTCAACGTTTTTTATTTATTTTTGGGACAGAGAGAGACAGAGCATGAACGGGGGAGGGGCAGAGAGAAAGGGAGACACAGAATCGGAAACAGGCTCCAGGCTCTGAGCCATCAGCCCAGAGCCCGACGCGGGGCTCGAACTCACGGACCGCGAGATCGTGACCTGGCTGAAGTCGGACGCTTAACCGACTACGCCACCCAGGCACCCCAAATTAATTCTTATTAAGCTGCCTCTCTTCACAGTCTCCCGAAAGGTGTGGACAGACCTTTAGGACAGACAAAGTCTCTCCCTGTGTTGTTACCTTTAGGAGAAGTGACCTAGTGGGGTCTGGGGTGAACTGGGCTACACCCAAATCAGCTTTCCCCCGACCAGAGCCCTAGACGACTATAGTGTGGGGCTTAGGCTTAGCTCAGGCAAACACTGAGTTCTTGGCCACCTGGTTCTATCGGGTAGGTACTGACTATTAAAAGGGGGCTGATATTTTGTTGATGCTGCTGTCGCTATTGTAGATTGCATGAGATCTAAGCTACTGTGCAAGCCCATGTGCAGTCAGTAGTTAGGAGGTACATTTTTTGGAAGAAGGATGATGGGTGACCTCAGAAAGAGCTGAGTGCACTCCAAGGGGGATGAGAATGTGGTCTGAAGACAGTGTCCTCCTAGACGTCCGGTGGGAATGGGTGATGGCAGCTGGCATGGCCCTAAAAATGGCATGATGGTAGTTGGCTACAGGAGAGGACAGGTAGTGCAGCCCTGAGGTTGAATCAAAGGAAGGAAGGTTGTAACTAGATATATCTAGATATGTCTACAGTAGTATTTCTTAGCTTTGGCCACATGATTTGGGTTGCAGAGTTACTCCCACTGCTGAGGGAGTTCCCAGTATAGTAAAGCAGTGAGAGCTGATAAATTCCACTCCAGAGCTTTGGAGCCCTTTGACCTATTACCTGGGGTCACGTGACCAGGGGACCTGTTCACAGAAGGGTCACACATCAAACATCTCCTCCCCACCACCCAGGATAGAGTTGGTGGCCTGGGCCTGCTCCAGGCTACAGGGCGTTGTTGTGTTAGCCGTGCCCTGATTTCCCCGCAGTGGTATATAGGGCGGAGAACCCCGAGGACTGGAGAACATATTTTTACACATAAATATTTATGTCAAATCAGCTCTGGTAAGAAGGTGGCAAAACAAGGCGTGAAAACACAATGAGACAGAGCAGCCTCACTTTCTGCAAATATTTATGAGAGAGGAAAATGCTGGAGAGAAATAGCCCTGGAAGAGAATAGCAAAAGAGGAGAACAGAACCGTCAAGGGTGCCCCGAGCTGTGGCAAGGCTGCCTTGTTGGAAGAAGAGGGTACAGAGGGCAGGGCTGATCACATAATGCTGTTAGGGAGGGGAGGGGTTGACACTGTTTATCTGTGTCTTGAATACCTATATGACAGGCACTTTGCTAAAGCACATGAAATCCTTTTAACATTTTTGTCCACTTCTGTTCAGAAGTGTTAAAAGGAGCATTATCACTAAATTGTGCGCGCGTGCACACACACACACGCACGCAGAGGACGGGTCTATATAACAGGCATATCTGGCATCCTTCTCTTTGGTAGAGCGATGACAGCGAACGCCCTATTTCATGGGATCCTCTGAGGACTGAGCGAGATGGTCCACATAAAATACCACAGTGCCCAGCACACTGGAAGCTCTCCATCCATGTCAGATGTCACGGTCCTCTTTTCAGCAGATGGCTCCTCGGAGAAAGGCACAGAGTGGTGGTCGATGGAGCGTGCATGCGCCATGCTCATAGTAGAGGCTCAGTGCTTCTGTTGTTGTTGAAGAAGAAGATAGAAAGAAATACGCTGGGGCTGACCCTGGTTTTGAGAGGAGGTCCGGCCTCCGTGTACAGTACAGCTCTAGGCGGTAACCGGCCACTGCGGAATTTTCCTCCAAGGGTCTTCCACTGTCCCTTTAAGATGTGGCCATCTCTTGCCAGGCCACCAGCAACTGTTTCTGCCTGTGGCAAGCAGTTATCCTCAGATTCACTTGACAGTCCTGTCCTTCCTAAATGCTGGAGGGAGCAGAACTATAAAACCTCTGTCCCATAGGAAACCAGCCAAGCGGTGGTGGTGGTGGAGAAAGAGATGCCCCTACGGTGTTTGAGTGTTTTCTCAGTTCAGCTTTGATGGACTGTCCATTTTCCAGGCATTGTGTTTGGTGCTGCCTGGGTGTTTTCTCTTTGGATCTTCACACAATGCTGCGGGGGTGAAATTAGCATTCCTGCTTTATAGACGGAGAAGCCAGCTCGCCTAAGGTCCTGTAATTCAAACAAATGGGATAGGACTAGGGTTTGGGAGCTAGACTACCCGTCTGGGTTTTAACCCTTTGGGAGGGTGTGTGGGGATCGAAAAAGCAAAGAGGTGTGAGAGTAAATGCGCGTTAGCATGTAGTCGGTTCGGTTTTGTGCCCTTGAGAAGTGGGGCAGGAAAGGGGAGATCTTGTTACTCAAAAGGATACGTGCCCTCGTTGACTTGGGAGCTGTGTGTGGCCCCGCTCATGGCTGGCAACCAGAGTCAATCTTGAGCATCTCATCTGATCTGTTTGGTAGTGGTGCTTGGTGGGAAGTTGACGGATGGGGCCCCTTATGCACGTGGGATAAGGAATCAGTGGCCTGTTTGCTATGTCTCTGTTGCTACTCCTGGAGCAGAGAGGTGACCCTTCTGAGTCATACAGGAAGGGCATAAATAAGGGTGGCTGGATTGTACCATCGTGACAACAGAGGTATGAGGTGAATGGTGAGCACAGCTGGCAGAAACGGAATCCAGCGAAAATGGGCAAAAAAGGCCTCATTTTGTGTTATAACGAGAGATCGTGAACTTGACAACTCTCCAACTGCCCTGAAGGGAGGCAGCCCAGTCTGGGCAAAAGAGAGACTTTTGGAAGAATCCAGAAAGCAAGGGCCTCTTCCAGTAAAGTGGCTACTAACAGTGGGACTTTTGGAGCTGGGCAGGTCACATTTCAAATCCTGGCACCACCACTCATGAGCTGTGTCACCGGGCTTTTACCTCTATGTTCTCATCCAGAGTGTGTGAGTACTGCTCCTGACGCTCGGTGTTATTCTGAGAATGATGTGACATAACATCATTAAAGTGCTTTGCATACAGCAGGTGCTCTGTGTATGGATCGTTCCCTTCCTCTCCACCCACTGTCTTGTACCCTGCATCTGGGGATTCTCTCCTTGGTGAGGAAGGGCCTCATCGGGGAGCACCGAATCCTGACTCAGACTCAGTCCAGCCCTTGGTATACAGGTGTCTCTAATGCCTGCCCCTTTCCATGACCAAACTTCAGGGCCCACTTGGCTTACTCTATTACTATTAATGGAAACTGTGTTCCTAATTCCCCTCCCCGCTGCGCAGTCAATTTACCTCTTAATGCCTGGTAGAGGCAGCATGCAGAAAGATTGACAACATTGTTCACACTGTTTAAAGGTTCCACTGTGCGCTGAAAATTGTCTAAATGGGGGGATAATGAACAATCACCAAATTGGAGCTTTCTCAAGCTGAGAGGAAAGAAAGGCTTCGGAGAGCAGTGGCCACATGACCGAAGTTATTATCTGGGGTGGGGAGGGGGAGAGAGATAGTGTCAGTTCCCCAAGCCCAAGAAAGATTGGATCTGTTGGAGCATGAAGCGTTTGGAGCCTTACACTATTTGCAGTTTGCCTGGTAACTTTCCAGGGGATGCTGGGACAAGAAGGGTTGGCACCCCTTGTATTCTCCCAGCTCCAGACAGGTGAATAAAACTGTAAATCCATTGGCGTCCACCACAATCTGGACCTACTTGAGATATGAATTCACCATTGATTTCTTGACCGCAACTTCCCTGATGGGATATGCTGGATGGAAGGATTGTATCTCAAATCCCATCTCTCTTTTAGTAGGGGTGTATCTTTTTTTTTTTTCAACGTTTTTTTAAATTTTTATTTTTGGGACAGAGAGAGACAGAGCATGAACGGGGGAAGGGCAGAGAGAGAGGGAGACGCAGAATCGGAAACAGGCTCCAGGCTCCGAGCCATCAGCCCAGAGCCTGACGCGGGGCTCGAACTCACAGACCGCGAGATCGTGACCTGGCTGAAGTCGGACGCTTAACCGACTGCGCCACCCAGGCACCCCAGTAGGGGTGTATCTTAAGATAGTTGGCTTCACCTTTAAGTCTCCACTTTTTGCCTGATAAATGAAGGGATCTCACAGAACCATTAGGATGAATTATAGTTGTAATATTTAGAAATAAGTATCATTTGCCGTGCTGCCCTTTTATGGTGGAGAAAGACACTGTGCTTTGTTTTGATCAGCAGCCCTGTGACATAGATTATTATCCACATTATAAAAATGAGACGCTGAGCCTCGTAAAGTTGAGATTTGTCATCCAGGACCTCACAATTAGGAACCAAAATCTGCTTGACTCCAAATATGCTACCTCATCCATCTATGCAAGAGTAATACCTCCACATGAGTCACTTGCTGGTTCCAAAACCACCCAATTCGGGGCAGGAATGCTGCTCAGGAAGTATTCATGTTGAGCAACCTGCCACTAGTCTCATGGGTGTTTCCTTGTATGTAACCCCTCTCTTTTCTCTTGCTGCTCTGACTTTTGCCAGTTTACTTAGAATGTGTTGGGTATGGCCCTAATTGAGTTCAGCCCACTTGGGTTCCTTCAAGGCTAATGGATTTGGATGTCCATTTCTCTTCCTAGGTTCAGGGCGTTTTCAGCCATTATTGTTCTAAATATACTTTGTCCCTTTCTCTTTCTTTTTTCCTTCTAGAATTCTCATAATGTGAATATTGTGGGTTTTGTTTTTTTTTACATTGTCTCCCATGTCTGCTAGGTTTTCTTCAGTATATTTTGATCTTTTTTCTTTTTTCTCCTTGCACTGGACAATTTCTTCCTCTTCTTTTTTTTTTAAATCTGCACCTTTATTTATTTACCTTTCAGTAAGTTTTAAGTCCTCGAGGGGGTACAGCATTACACAGATTCTGTGGCCCATGGCTTTGGCGGGAAGGTTGTTTTGGAATTTGGCACAAGCCATATGCCACTGTGTCCATGAGCACGAATTACTTTTCCCAAGATCCCTCTAGTTTTGTTCAGTTTGCCACCAGGAGTCACTGTGTTGTTCTTTGCTTTGTATACATAAGCACATCTCTTGCCTAGGTAGAATTTAGTTTCATCTCGAGCATAAACACCTTCAGTTTTAAGAAGAGCCATGCACTCCCTCTGTTTCCAGAGACCCCACTTTTACCTGCAAAAATGACTTTGGACCACAGCCTTCTAGACATATCTGTTGTTTTAGGAGTCCTGTTCCCATCAGGCCTCCCCAGGTTCCAAGGTGGTGGAAAGAGCTGGATAATTTCTAATGTTCTGTCCTCCAGGTCACTGATTCTTTCTTCAGGAGATCAGATTTGTGGTTACCAGAGGCAGAGGGTGAGGGGAGGGTGAATTGGTGAAAGTGGCCAAAAGCTACAAACTTCTAGTTTTAAGTTCTGGGGATGCAATGTACAACATGGTGACTGTAGTTAGTGCTGGTATATGACATATAGGAAAGTTAAGAGAGTGGATGTTAAGAATTCTCATCACAAGAAGAAATTTTTCCTTTCTTTTTACTGTATCTGTATGAGATGATGGATGGTATCTGAACCTATTGTGATCATTTCACAGTCTACGTAAATCAAACCACTATGCTATACGTCTGACACTTACACAGTGGTGCATGCCAATTATTTCTCAGTATTACCTGGAACAAAAGAAATATTTATGTGTTTATTGTTCATTAATCTGTCCTCAGTCCTGAGCACTGATCAGCTCTAAGGTTAGTATTGGACGTCCGCTGGTTCATAACTAACATTACCAGTCTTGTTGATCCTTACCTGGCATAAAGAATGGGTAGGCAGTCGGGGTGCCTGGGTGGCTCAGTCGGTTAAGCGTCGACTTCGGCTCAGGTCATGATCTCACGGATCGTGAGTTTGAGCCCCGTGTCGGGCTCTGTGATGTCAGCTCAGAGCCTAGAGCCTGCTTTAGATTCCGTGTCTCCCTCTCTCTCTGCCTTTCCCCTGCTCGCACTCTTCTCTCTCTCTCTCTCTCTCTCTCTCTCTCTCTCTCTCAAAATTAAATAAAACATAAAAAAATTTTTTTTTTTAAGAATAGGTAGGCAGTAGACTACCTTCTTTGGCTACCACAGCAATGGTGGGCCCTCTTCGAAATTGATAGGACGTGAGGAAGGGTCCAATTCAATGACATATCCTAGCTAGTGGCAAGTCCTTAGGTGTCTTATGGCACAGGTTGAGAACTCCGTGATTGGCAGAGGCTGACAAAGTGTTCGCAGCCCGATGTGGGTGGATGGTGACATCTTGAGCTTGGACAGAAGTTTAGACAGTGATGAAGAGGCTGCCTGGAAGTGAAAGCCTTCCCTGGGGCCCTCATCCACACTCACAGCCAAGTCTGGTTCCCCTATCGTAATACTTAACCTCACTACTGTGGGGTCTGTTTTGCTCTCTGTCCCCCTACCCCCCCCCCCGAATGTGAATTCCTTGAGAAGACAGATATGTCTAATGGATCTGAGTGTTCCCAACATGTTGCGTAAGGCCAGGCAAAGAGTAGGTAGTTAATTAATACTGTGAGAGCCTGAGGGTGCATGAGGGAGGGAGGAAAGGAGGGATGTAGAGAGAAATTGAGGGAAAGGAAGGAGGGAAGGAGAGAGGGAGACAAGCAAAGTAAGGGAAGGAAAGAGAGAAAACAAAGGCAGAGAATGGAGGGAGAAAATAAGAAAAGGAATTTAAGTAGGAAGGGAAGGAGGAAGAAGGATCAGACGAAGGGGAAAGAAAGGAAAAGAGGATGAAGGGGAAAGAGTTGGTCCACAGGCCAACTCTTGAAGGGTTTCTCTTTGGCTCTCTTGCAAGTCACGAACTCAAGCTGTCTATGTGACTGGTTTCCCAGGACACCAGGCTGCAGGGTGAGCTTAGGAATTTTATTCCAGAAGACCCACCTTTCTCTAGGGCTCAGTCCTCTTGTCTGTGAAACAGGCTTAGCCATGTCTACCTCGCACGATTGTGAGAATGAAGTCACATAGTCACGATAAAAGAGTCATGGCCCCTGAAGCGTGGAGACCCAAGCGAGGAGGTGGACCTATTCCAAGAAGCTCGGACCGGAGGAGGGAATCTCAGGGAGGGCCCAGCTTCCCATGGTGACCTGTCAGCCTTTCCCCTTCTAAGTACTCCAATTGTTACATTCTTTTATTAGACTCTTTTCTCTGGTTTAATAGGCCCATGTCTGCGATCAGGACCTTTCCTGGGGTGCTCACAGACTGTGCTATTTTGAATTCTGCATCATTAAGATAATTAGGTGCCCAGACGGAGTTTAAATACTATGAAGGGTTTGATGCACACTGCCTGGCCCTGGTGGCAGAGTCATTTGGGGACACAGCCTCTGCTTGCTGCTGGTGTTGGGAGCTCAGACCCTTGCCCTGGACATAATGTCTCTCCTGGGCGAATGAAGGGAAGAGAAGGGGAAGAAGGTGGCATATTTCCCAGCTCCTTCTCAGTGCCAGGTGATCGGCAGGGAATTCTACATGCCTTGTCTGATATACTTTTATCCCCTGAACAGACTTGTTAGGTGTGCATTATTGCTCCCATTTTACAGATGAAGACAGACTAGTGGAGGGGTGAAGGCTTGTGCTTCAGGTCAGCATCTGGGAAGGCCCTCTGGCTGGGTAGCTCTGAGACCTCTCCTTCACCTCTCTAAGGCTGGATATGCTGAATTCGTAAAATGAAAATAGCAGTAACACCTACCATGTAGGGTCGAGAAGCAAATTCAGCACCATGGGACATATATGACACTCTTATCACAATGCCAGGTGGCTACAAAGAACTCGATAGTGGTGTGTTAGCATTCTCATTCATTCCCACATTATCTGGGCCCAGAGCCTAAGCTCAGTGTATGAATCTGTGAGCTTCGCTTGTGACCCACCGGGAGACAGACATGGGCCCCACGTGGACAGCAAGAAGTTGCTTTTCTGTTTAGTATGTAATCATTTCCGGTTCCCATCGTGCTCTAGGAATTGAGCTGTACCATGGCTGTGTACTTGTGTCTACACCACAGTGCTGTAAGAACTCACTGTGTCCATGCCTGTATGCCTACTCTGTGCCTGTGTGGCCCCAAACCCACTTCTGCAGTGACGGAAAAAGTAAATATCTTCACAGAACTTTACTGTTCATAGAAGAGCCATGTTATGTGTCAGCTTTTTTTTTTTTTTTAATGTTTTTATTTATTTTTAAGATAGAGACAGAGCATGAGCAGGGGAGGAGCAGAGAGAGAGCGAGACACAGAATCCGAAGCAGGCTCCAGGCTCCGAGCTGTCTGCACAGAGCCCAATGCAGGGCTCGAATTCATGGACTGTGAGATCATGACCTGAGCTGATGTCAGACGCTTAACCGACTGAGACACCCAGGCGCCCCATGTGTTAGCTTTTATCTCTTCCCAGTGACCCTCGGTCACTGATTGACATTCATCTTGTCCTCAACCTACCAATAGTTGTGTCTACAAATGTGTTTCTGAGCATCTTGTTTATGTCGGACTGTTTTAGACAGAGGAGCAAATGAGAACACAGGGTTCTTGTCTTCAAGAAGCTTCTGTTCTAGTGGCAGTAAGTGTATAAAGGGAAAATAAAATACTTGTATATATTTTTAAAAAAATTTTTAACATTTATTTATTTTTGAGAGAGAGAGAGAGAGAGAGAGAGAGAGAATGGGGGAGGGGCAGACAGAGGGAGACACAGAATCTGAAGCAGGCTCCAGGCTCCGAGCTGTCACCACAGAGCCCGACGTGGAGCTCCCACTCACAAACTGAGATCATGATCTGAGCCAAAGTTGGCCACTTAACCGACTGAGTCACCCAGGTGCCCCAAAATACTCGTATGTATTAATTAGGTCTACGAAGGAAAACCAGAAACTTCAAACACCCAGTGCATGAATATGACCCGTGTTCACTTCCTGTTCCCATGACAGTGAGCGCTGCTCCACGCAATCATTCAGGGCCTCAGGACCCTACCTTCTGCTGGCTCTGCCGTTTTCTTAGGGCCCTGAAGTCCTCCAGTGGGCCCCTAGCAGACCAGGGGACAGTGTAAGACGGGGGACAAGAGGCTTTTACTAAATAGACCTTGAGGGGCAAACATAACTTCTACTTAGGTTGCATTATTCAGAACTATTGTGTGGCTGTACCTTGTTACGAGGGAGACTGGTAAATACGGTGCGGCCAGTTTCTCAGGAAGAAAAGGGAACCAGTTTAGTAAAACATGCCTATGTCCTCTGCCACCACGTTCACGAGTGTGGTTGTGCTCTGCTGGGTGTTAGCAGCTGTATGGGCTTCTTTGGAGGAGCCTAGGGGGGGCCACTTTCTGCAAGGGAAGGAGGCATCCCTGATGGGTGTGTGATGACCCCCCCGCCTCGCCCTTGGTGCCATGATGCTCTGTAGAGGAAAATCTGACCTCTGAGCCTGACTTTTTCACATTCTCTTTCTCTCCCTTTTCTGTCTCTTACCCCATGTCCTATCCTTTGCTCAGGCCTAGACAGTGCTCTGTTTCCCTTCTCCCTTGCCTGAGTTCAGATCTTCTGGCCTTGTGAGTCCCCCACCACTCCTCAAGGGCATCTCACAACTGGGCACCCAGATCATTTCTTGTACCTTTGAAAAATTCTCAGTTCTTCGTGGCACTCACACTAATGTCACTGCTTCGTTTGAATGGCCTTCAGAGTCTTTAGTGAACTTCGGTGTGCTGGGACTTCTGGCTCAAGGTCTGTATCCCAACTAGACTGTGGGTGCCAGGGTGCAAGGACCATGGCTGTCTGAGCACAGCTGTACATCTGGTGATTGGCACAGTCCCGGGTACAAAGTGGAGCATCCGTACGGCATGTTTGGTGGGCACATGCATACATGATTGAATATATCTTATTTCACCCTCCCAGCAACTTTAGGAATTAAGTGTAATTATCCCATTATGCATAATTTCTCTTCCCCAGTTTAATATTACCCTCAGGTTAGAAAACTGACTCTCAAGGAATTTAATAACTACTTTAAATCACAAGAATAATAATTGGGTGGGCTTGGATTCATACTCAGGTGTGCTTGATTCCCAATTCCATGCCTTTTGGCTTTTTTTTTTTTAAGTTTGTTTATTTATTTTGAGAGAGAGTGAGTGAGCATACAAGCAGGGAGGGCCAGAGAGAGAAAGAGAGAGAGAGAGAGGGAATCCCAAACAGGCTCCATACTATCAACATGGAGCTCAACTCAGGGCTCGATCTCACCAACCATGAGATCATGACCTGAGCTGAAATCAAGTATCGTATTTCTGTATCATATTTCTCCTGTATCATTTCTCCTTTATCATATCCCATCGTCTAATACTAATACTGATATATAACAAATATATAATACATATTTTACATAATTTTAAATATAATTGTTACATAATTTATAAATGATTATATACCACATAATAAATATATAAATAATAATAGTATGGCTCACATTTTTTTAGTACTTTTTGAAAGTACTTTTACATAGGTGATTTCATCAGAATATCATGATAATTCAGTTCAGTGTAGTTTGTATCAGAGGCTTGTTTTTATTCTCCTACTGCACAGATTTGGAAAGAAAGTCTATAAAGAGACTTCTACACTAAGGGTCAACAAACTTTTTCTGTAAAAGACTAGACAATAAATATTTAAGGCTTTGTGGATCATACAATCTTTCTTGCAACTACCCAGTTCTTTCCCGGTAGCACAAATACAGCCATAGACAGTATGTAAAAGATGGGTGTGGCCACATCCCCATAAAACTATATTGACAAAAACAAGGGACAGCCACATTTGGGCTGCGTGCCACAATTTGTCAGCTCCTGATCTACACAATCATGGAAAGAGCTAAAATGGAAAATACCAGAAAGGAAAAATCAGGCTTGAGAGTTTGAGTAACTCGCCCAAAGTCCCACAACATGTTCGTGTCACAGCTGGCCCCCAAATCTGTGTTTCTTGCTTCCTGACATAATGTTCCTTCCAGTACACCAGTGTTCCTCCTTAGCCCCTATGGCGGGGAGAGAACCTGATCTCAGACTCAGGGATTTGCCATTTGTTCCCTTCCACTACAAACACTAGCCACTGCTCAGTCTTTAGTGCTGATAGCTTCCTTCCACAAAAACCCAGAGAAGGGCAAACACTTCGCTGTCTTGCATTCTCTTTCCTAAAGAAATGAACCTAGAAGCCAGAACAGAAATCCTCTCTTGATTTTCAGTTCACCAGAGTAGTCAAGAATCCATATTTAGGGCCAGGCAGTGGTGGAACAGCAGCTCTGATGCTTACCAGCTGGGTAACTTTGGGAGCCTCAGTTTCCTTATTAGTAAAATGGGTTAGTAACAGTCCCTGCCTCAAAGGGCGGTTGGATGAGGACCAGAACAGTGAGAAGTGTGTACGCATTTAGGCGAACGTCTGCCATCCAGTAGAGGTTTACTGCTGATGCCGCTGTTTATCACGATCTTCATTATCATTAGTCCCAAATTTAGGGAACGCGTGACTGCTTATCCTGACTGCTTCTAACCGCCAGTGCCGGTGATGCAGAGTTTCTTGCTTTTGGCATTAGTGACATTTTGGGCTGGTAACTCCCTGGGCGGAGAGGGAAGTCCCATGCATTTGGGGATGTTTAGCGGCATCCCTGGCCTCTCCCCACTAGATTGAGGAGCATCCTCTCCCTCTTTTGGTTGTAATAACCCAAAATGTGCCCAGACATTGCCACATGTCCCTTGGGTTGAGAGAAATAAACCAGGCTGAAGAATGAGTATTTAAAGCAACGATCATTCCTTTGGGTTTGTTTCTTCAGGATTTTGTGTTCCTGGGGTAAATATTCCAGGCCACGATCAGGTCCTTTGTGATCCATCAGAAGCTGAAATCTGCATCCCAGGCCCTCTGACACTCAGAGATTCTGGGCTAAGATAGGCCCTTTAAGAGAATCCACAGGCTCTTTTAAGGGTTAGAGCTACCTAGCAATAACTGTCCTGAAGCCCTTGCGATTCTGTGGTCTTGGTTTTTTTTTTTTTTAATCAACCGTATCAGCGATGCCTCTGTGTATTAGACTGTACAAGCAAAAGACCCGTGTTTCAAGCCAGAAAGCCCTGGGCTTGAATTCGAACTCTTTATTAGCAGCTGCTTGACTGCAGACAACTTACATAACTTTGCTGAAACTCTGAGGTTTCTGAGACAAGGGCTGGGTTAAGCAAGAAAGAGAACAGGGATTGATTAATGATGTCTGTCACAGGAACAGAATGAGCATATGGGGCCACACATGGCACACGCTTGCCGTCTTTGTGGCAACATCAGCAGGATGTATCCTTTCCCATCCAGGAGTTTTCAAGCCTGTCTCAGTTTGTGGGAAATCAGGTAGAGTTTTGCTTTAGCAATGATGTCTGTCTTTTCTAATTAGCCAAGTGAATGAGAAATATTTGTTGGAACTGCACTTGGAGGCATGCTAGATGCTGTTGGGTGGAGTTCTTAACCTGGCAGTCTTACCTCTTTCTTTAGGACTCAGTTTATGTAGATGCACAAGAATGCTGCTTCTCCAATGTTAGCATGTATAAAAATCACTTGGAGAATTTGATAGAGCACAGCTTTCTGGGCTTTATCGTCAGAGATTCTGATTTAGTTGGTCTGTAGTAAAGCCTGAGAATTTGCATTTATGCATACTCATAAATGATTGTGATGCTGCTATTTCATGGACTGTGTTTTGAGTGGCCCTGTTCCAGAACCTTCTCTCTGCAAACAGCAGCATAAGCATCAGCTGGGATCCATCTGACATGCATAATCTGAGACCCCATCCCAGAGCTGCTGAATCAGAACCTGCACTTGAACAAGATCCCCTGGTAATCCATATGCCAGTTAAAGTTGAGAACCTCTGGTCCAGGAACTGTTGTCTACTCTGCTGTGCTGGGAGAGGTGGGTTAGGTTCTTATCATCCCTCCCTTATCACATGATTATAATCAGAGTAATCTACCTTTTGAGAACACGGCCCCACATCCTCACTTCTGTATATCCATCTCCTAGGCCAGTACTTGTGTAGAGGAGGACCTCAGAGAAGTGTACGTTGAATGAGCAAATATGGTAGCCTCCAGACCTTGGACTCCACTAACTATCCCTCCAGGTCTTATTCAAGTTCTCTCTTGGATGATCTTTGAAGAGCGATTTTAGTTTTTCACTGATTCAGGAATATGGACGCCTCACAAAGGGAGCATTTGAGCCATTTAGGAGGACAAGGGATTTCCAGACACATCAGCTCTTATTTCCCTGCAAACAATTGCTGCTGTAATTATGAATCATTTTCCCCCATTCATGGGAGCAGGTCATGAGGATTCCCTATTTGGCAATATCTTTTTGCAGGATTAGTGCCTCATGAGATGGCTGGAGTGTCTGATCGTCTACCTGAAGTTTTTAATTCTATTACACCTACCTTCACCTTGGCTTCATTGCCACCTTGGGCTAGGAGCTTTTTTTTTTTTTTTTATATTATTTTGGAGAGAGAGCATGAGCAGGGGAGAAGGACAGAGAGAGAGGGAGACACAGAATCTTTAGCAGGCTCCACACTCAGTGTGGAGCCCCAAATATGGGACTTAATCCCACGACTCTGCGATAATGACCTGAGCTGAAATCAAGAGTCGGTCGCTTAACCAAATGAGCCACCCAGGTGCCCCTCAGGCTGGGAGCTTTAATTAGGGTGCCTTACTGCATTGCAGGGTAAGGGGAGTGGGGGTGGGGTGGATGGAGCTAATGGAACTTCTGTTCTCAAACAAATGCACTGAGTTTGAATTAGAAGACTAGAGTCATCATTGTGAAAGTAATGTTTTCCTTCCAGAGTGACCTCAGAAATTCTCCTCTCCTGACTTCATTTTCTTGTGATAGGTTTGGATGTTATTAGTAGTTTGTTTTCTTCCTTATTTTGTTTCTCTTCCTTAACTTTGTTCCCTCCATCAACCTCCTCCCTTCCTCCCCCCTTCCTGCTTCCTTCCCTTCCCCTTCCCCTTTCCCTTTCCCTTTCCTTTCTTTTTCCTTCCTTCTTTCCTTCCTTCTTTCCTTCCTTCCTTCCTTCCTTCTCTTTCCCCCTTCCCCTCCCCCCCCCCACTTCCCTTTGCGTTATCAGCATAACCATTTCTTCAGGAATCTTGTGTGGGTGCCACTTTGTAAGCCAGTCACTAATGGAGCTGCCCCACTTGGTGTGCCTGCATCACCAGCCTCTTCCACTTTCTCTGTCTTTGAAACAATTCTGTAGAATCCCAAATTCCTGTGAAATGCACTTTACAGACCACTGGATTTGATGATCTCTGATAAGCATTTTGTTCCCAATAATTTAAGGATCATATGAGTAAACAAGACAAGTCAGGTTAGAATGTCTTGTTTGGCACCTCACAACAAGACAACTTTAAAGCTCTTACCCCAGGGCCTCAGAAAGGACAACCCTTGAGGCTCAGACTCACTCATATTGGCTCTGATTCAGATGAGTGAGGCTCCTGGTCGTCTGTATCCTTGTACCCTTTGCCATGGTTCTGTCCACTTCTCAACCTACTTCCCAGCTTGGCTCTGTCTTTCTGTTTTGGCTCTTGGCTGTTGGTCAAGCCTTTTTCTTTTATAGGTCAATAATGCTCTCTTCTGGGGGTAAGCAAACATCTCATGGGTCCATTCACTATCCACCCAACAAAGATTCATTACAGTGAGTTCCATATGCCAGACGCTGTGATAGCCATGGGACTGTAGTAATACATCACACGCTATCTTGCCCTCAGTGATGTTGTAGTCAGGCTGAACATGCAAACGCATCAATACCTATCAGTGTCAGCAGTGCAATGACAGAAACCTGTGCATGTCAGTGAGGGGAGAGCATGAACGCTGTAGGGAGGCTTGTTGGCACTGGGGAGGCTTTCCCAAGAAAGGTCATAGCTAGGTGTTGAAGGAAACCTCCCAAAATTGGGCTGGGGAGGAGGTGAGGCATTTGAAGTTGTAGGATTAGATGTATGAAGATTCCGAGTTGTGAGGCCACAGGACATGTGTGTTACACGTATGGGCATTTAGAACTATCGAAAAATAACTGTCGTCTCCAGAAGGAGGTGGAGTTGTGGATGATGAAATAACAGGAGCAGGACCAGCCCCTGAAGGCTCTGGTATATTACACTGAGAAGCTTTACTTTGTAGATGACTGGGCAACAGTGAAGCCTATTTGCAAATCTGATTTCCCTCAAAAGTCATGGTGGAAATTTTAGGAGACAGAAATCAAAGAGATACAAAAACAAAACAAAACATCTTACCTATGGAAGCCCATGGTCCAAAGGCAGCAACTGCTTATTTTCTAGTCTTTTTACTATGCATTTTTTGATATAGTGGAAACAATACCAACAGTGAGTTTTCCACAGGATAGTCAAATCCAGACTTGCCCACGAGAGCAATCATTTTGTGTGCCACATGACATCTGGAACCCTAAGCAAAATCTCAGTGGACCGGAAATTACATAATAGTCTTTTGTTTCCAAGTGTTTTACTTAAGAATAGTTTAGACTTATAGAAAAGTTGCAGAGATACTACAGAGAGCTTCTATGTACCTCCCTCCCCAGTTTCCCATTTCATAGTCTTAATTAATTGAGGTTTATTGCCATTACTTGTTAGTCAAGTAAGACAATAGGCAAGTCATGGGGATTTGTCTAAAAATGTGGTGGCTGGTTGGTACTTCCCCATGACTGCCCTCTCCTTAGTAGCTATAATACTGGACATTGAGGATGACAGTTCACATTGATAACTGTGAAGGGACCTGTCCGTAGGTCATCCTTGCCGAAGCAGGAAATTAACTCAGATGGTAGAATGATTCCCCACCACACCAGTTGAAATAAACATGGCTTTCTATTCTACCTGAAATAAAGTTCCAGCATCCCCATGCTGGAAACGTTTCTGAGCCTCATCCTTGAACCCATGGCCAGTTGGAGAAAGCTATGCTGGGTCTGGCTCTAGGTCTTTCCTCTCTGGATGTGGACTGGGTGAAATGGGAGTCCAAGGGTCATTATAATTGTGACAGATAATGGGGTGTCTAGCACGGCCAGGCCGAGTGGCATAGCCACAAGTACTTGTTAGGTCTTCCCTGAGTCCACGTCAGTAACAGCCTACACATTCCCTTCTGTAGCTAGAGAATTTGAGTCCCCCAAACCATACTGCCTGAGCCAGGCAGTTTAACTGCAGCTTCTGAGCTCCGCTTGGCTCCACTTGGTTTTCACAGTCCAGGTAAATACATGTAATCATAACCCAATTTATGACTATAACTCTTTGGCCAGCTGCAGTGGAAACTTTGCAAATAGAGACCATTAGTCTATAATACTCAGGCTCCAAGTCTTGATATTAGAGCTGTGCATAGTTATCTTGCCCTGCCTATGAAGACTGCAGACGATGCATTATCAAATCATTCTTTTGATGGTCCATCACCTGGCTCACCTCTGTCTTTTTTTGACCCCAGATTTAATGCTATTTTTTATCATGTCATTATTTCACCGAGGGAGGGACATTTCCGTGGCAGTGCAGAGACCTTCCTATTTTGAAGCAAGTTAAAGCATGTTAGTATACTGTTTAGGAATTTTTTTTTAGAGGGAACATTATTCAGGATGCTATACAGTATGTCACAGGGGCTGTAAGGCTTTTCCCTAATTCCCCTTTTTATATTTTTTAAGGGAGAAGATATAGTCAAGTTAGTGGGGATGAACTTAAGAGCATATGGAGGTGAGGAAAGGTCCTCAGTAGATGTTTCTTCTATTCCAATTAGCCTACTCACTTAGTATATTAGTGGACATTTTCAGCCTAACAGCACAGTGTGCTTAGGATAAATATGTTTCCATACTTCTCCTTCTGGAATTCAAATTGTTACAACAGAGGGTGATAAGAACTTCACACACAACACAGGGAAGACCAGTAAGTAGCTGCACTGGTCCCAGTGGGCCAGCTCTGGTCTGGTCACCGTGCTCTAGCTGTGCTCCCCAGCCTTATTGGCTGTCCCTCTTGATGTGACCTGGCTCCAGCAATTGACTCCCACTAGATTGATGTATAAACCATCATAAAAATATATCTATTGCCACTGAAAGAGAGAGTTGGTCATCAAGCAGACAGCATTGGGGTAGATGAATGAAATCTCTTCTGTGAGTCACACCACATGGGAAGCTAAATTATAGTCAAAATATTCCTTCAGTGGTACCACCAGGGATGCTGGAGCGTGCTTGTTTTGACCTACAAGGATCAATTGTACATGTCTTTTCCCAAATCCAACATTCCTGTTGGTGGCTTGCAGTTGGGCATGCTGAGAATATTTACACCATGATAATTGGCAAATGTTACAAATTACTGCTTTTTTTTTCTCCCCCAGAAATCTGATTGTTAAACATTTATCAGTATATCAGTTGACTTACTACATGTATCAGAAAACATATTTAAGTTGGTAGCATAGTCCTGGACATGTCTTGCACAGACCTTGGAGTGGCATGACGGATGTCTTCTTCCTTTACTCTTCTTGTGGCTGGACAGGAATTCTGCTAATGGATGGATCTACTCTTATGTCCCAGCATGGGAGACTGTTTTCTCCTTACTACTCCTTTAAGTTGATGTTATTTACCTCTACCATCTTATATTCAGTGGATAACCTAGTTTCTTGATTCCAGGTTCTCTGGGGCCACATCACTGTTGGCCTTGCATACACTACTGGGGGTGAGAGTGGCAAGATAAACAAAAAACAAGAGGCAAGTGCTGCCGTCATTTTAGTGACTGTTAACCGTCTGTCATTAAATGCCCTTGGTGAAACAATAGATTTAATGGGAGCTCAGATTGCGTGTGAAAACTGGCCTTCTACTGATCTTGGGCCTTGGTTTGGACAAATGGGAGGAAGCAGAACCCTCACTAAGTAGATTTTGCTCTTCTTAATGAGGGATATAGTGTTGAAAAAATTAAGTTTCTTTCATTAGTGAAAATGAGGCTCCTTCATCAACTTTCACATTACACAAAGAATGAAAGAAAAAACACAGGCAGAAGAGAAGGCAGGGAGCCTAGACAAAGTAAACAATTATTTCTGATTTATTGATCTCTGCAAGAAGATAGAGCTTTTGGCAGAACAAGGAGCATCTTTCTTAATTAGTGCCATGATTTTTCAGCAGTTATTGACCATGCAGTGTCTTCAGCTCTGTTGTTTCCTTAATGCCAGTCTCTTTGCCTGTGTTCTTCACTGTCTAGTTTGGATTCTCCATCAGAGGGATGAGAGGGAAAGGAGATTCTCTGCTTCTCCCCAAGAAACCAAAGGGGTGACTGGATTGCAGCATAGTCCAGTATTGGAACCAACCTTGAGTTCAAATTCCACTTGTGTCACTTAGCAATTACGTGGACTTGGGCAAGTTTTAACTTCACCAGGTCTAAGATTACTTAGCTTGCACGACTATAAAATGGAATAATCAGACCCGCTTCATGATTTTATTGAGAGAATTAAAGGTGCAGTGTGGAACGCATTTCATGGTTTAGGTATAAAGTGGCAGTTGTCAATAATAGTAATGATTGGACAGATCGATTTCTGCAATCTGCTGACAGGTACAGTATTCATTTTCCTAACAAATAACTTACTGAAAATAACCTACTCTGTGTCAGAAACTGTTCTAGAGGGGCGCCTGGGTGGCGCAGTCGGTTGGGTGTCCGACTTCAGCCAGGTCACGATCTCGCGGTCCGTGAGTTCGAGCCCTGCGTCGGGCTCTGGGCTGATGGCTCAGAGCCTGGAGCCTGTTTCCGATTCTGTGTCTCCCTCTCTCTCTGCCCCTCCCCCATTCATGCTCTGTCTCTCTCTGTCCCAAAAATAAATAAACGTTGAAAAAAAAAATTAAAAAAAAAAAGAAACTGTTCTAGACACTGAAGTTTTATCAGCACACACAACATACGAAACATTGCTGATCTTACAGAGTTACATCCTAGTACATGATGAGAAATTTACAGTTACTTGACTTGAGAAGACACTGGAAACCTCAGCCCAATGGACAAGGCTCTTAACTGAAGTCAAAATTGCTGCATTCAGGAAATGAAAGGGTTATTATCCAAGTCCTCTGGGAGGAAGTTAGGTACGTACTTCTTAAAGCCAACATTTTTTGAGCTCTTACAATGAGACAGCGTGTCAGAGTCAGAATTTAAGCATAGGTGTGCCTAATCTTGAACTCATGCTCTTAGCCATTACTATTGAGATACCAACTTGATGGGTGGGATCTTTCCCTGAAACTTCTTTTCACTTCAGATTCACACGCAGGTAATGGGACCAACTTTCTGGACAAAAGTCTGATTTCTGTCAATTTTAATATATAAGCTTTACAAGGGCAAAGTGTGTGTCTTTTTGGCTGGCTACTGCATTTTAGAAGCTAGTTGAGTTTCTGGAATTTATTAATTGCCCCCAAATATTTTGAATTAATAATGAATGAATGAATATGGTAAGATACGTCCTTCCTGGTCCTTGATGTGTCTGCAGAGGGAAGACAGCCTAGTTGGACTTACTCAGCACAAAGGACAGCAACCTGTGTTTCTTTGAGGACGTTATATTGCCTCTGAGGAACAGTCAGAGCCTAGAAGATATGGTGAGAAGAGGCAGGGAATGAGAAACTACTACAGTCAGATCATGGAGTGTCTTGAATGGCATGCTAAGGAAACTGGATACTATCTGGGGGCTATAGGAAGTCAGTGAAAAGTTGTTAAACACATTAAAAAGGGTTGGAATAGTTAAAATTAAGATGATTCTAGAACCAAGAAGAGGAAAGGTTTGCCTAAGGCCAGACCCCAGAATAGTGACAGAGCAGAAACTAGAAACCCTAAAGCCAGAGAATTTCTTCTGAGCCACACTATGTCTTAATTTTTGTGGGAAAATGTGAACTGAGCTTTAATTGTATGTTATTTCTGCTCAGGGCACATTTGGCATTGCTTTTGTTTTGACCATCTCCATTAGGTGGGAAAATCTTTGTCTACAGACCAGAGTTTGAGAGAAGCCCATATGTACCAAGAAATGCTAATTTCTCCAAATACTTCATGCCTAGTCAAAGGGGGTAATCAAGAGTTGGAGTCCCAGAGGGACAAAGGAGAGCAGTGAGTTAGCCTTCTGGAGAACACCTTCAAATAGGTCTCTGGAAATATGTTGGAGAGGACCTAGGATGTTCTAAACATTAGAAAGGTGTGCTCAAGAGTCTGTGACCATCTTTTCCTATGTCAGCAGCTGTCGTGTGCATGCGTGCGTGTGCGCACACACACGCAAATAGGCACACACCCCTTCCAGCACCCACCTGCGTGCTCAACTTAGAGTTCTGGTGCTGCCCACACATGCACACTGTCAACACACATTTCCCACCCTCCCCACACTATCTGAATACACACAAACACACATTCCCCACACTCACTGAAATATATGCACCATACATTCACATAGGCTAGAGCAGATGTAATGCCTTATGCTCACACACCCTTACACACCCCTGCAAGCACACATACCATGTCGTTTCTGCAACAAACCCATACAACTCATGCTTTCAGCCACAGAAATACACTACACACCTGCATCAAAACCTTCCCACTCCCCAAACACACACATTTCATACTCACCTTCTCACCCAAGTTACATATACTTTCCTCTACCACCTCTCCACAGCAAACACAGCCCATATTCTATTTATACCTATATCTATGTTTCTATGTGCATCCACAGCCACATTTCTAGCTATATTTACCCACACGTACATACCCCATACACACACACGCATGCACCCTCGTTTGCTCACATATATGCATATATACTTATGCCATGATTTTACCATGTGTATGTACCATACTTATTTCCTAGGAATCCTAAGTCAACAGTGAAAACATTGCCCGGGGCTGAGTGCAATCTTTGTCTAGGATCACTAAAAAAATACTATTTAAAGTTTAAAATTTTTATGGGAAAATAAAATTCTATTTGCCTATTTTTAGCTCCCCTGAGGTTAAATATGGCCTTATTCCGTGCTCAGGCAGCTTCTGGGATTATGTAACTCAAACAGCTCCAACTTCTGACGTCAGTGCCTGCTCTACCCTTGGTAATGGGAGTGTAAGGCCCTTTCATCCACCAGCAGCAGCAGCAGGTGTTCTAGGCAAAGGGATATTTACTGTTCTGGTTAAGGGATAGAATACTTGGGGGAAAGTGATGCCCTCAGCCCATTCGATGAGCTTCCTGAACACAGTAAAGCCCAGACCACAACATGAAAAATGGTCTGTTGTTGCCACATACTGCTTCCCAAGCTCTCTTGATGTGAGTCAGATATCTGGGGGAAAGAGTGTGGACTCCAGGTGATCAGGCTCAAGTTCCAAGCATGAGAGTTGAAGGGCAGCTGGGAATAGAGATGAGGGGCCCATGTGGAGAGACTGTGGTTCAACGCCGTGGGCTCTGCTGTTCATACTCACTGGGCATGGGGTCACAGAGGGTTTCCAGAGTCTACCTACTGGCAGGGATGATGTGGCCGCTGCATCACCAGGTGAGGGGCAGTATTGCAGGGTGGTTAAGTATATGGTGCCTAGAATCAGGTTACAGTGAGTCACATTCTGGCTCCTTCATCTTTTAGCTCTTTGGCCTTGGAGAAGTTCCTTGGCTTCTCTAAGCCTCACTTTCCCCGGCTCTAAAATGGGAATTGTTGTAATGTCCAAAAGATAGAGTCATGAAAAGAGCATAGCATGTAGAAAACACTCAGTAGTCTTCAGAATATCTTTTTTTTTCCCAAACCAGACCTATTTTTCTGGTGTCAACTGTGGCCAAGATTGAATTCGGAAGAAGCCCTGCTCTTTGGTTTTTCCTTTGAAGGTAGAACTTTACTCTTCCCCCACATTGGCCCTTCAGTAGTTCTTCAAATATGTATGCTACATTTGTTATAGCTCCATGTCTTTGCTCATGCTGACTCCTCTCCATGTACTGCCATCCCCTTCCTTGTTGGCTTGGCAAACTTTTACTCACCCTTCAAGTGTGAGCTTGTCTCGGTTAGTGTTCCTAGATACCCCAAGAAAGACTCAGGATTCTTCCACTCTGTCACTGCTTCTTGTGCATGGTGACCGTTGTCCCCATCCTTCACTTTTGTGGCAGACTTGACCCTGTTTGGCAGCAGCAAGAGACAGCAGGAGTAGCTAAGAAGGAGGGCTGACGACAGTCTTTAGGATAATGAGTTCAGTCTACTCCAAGCTTTGTTGCTCAACGTATGTTCTGGGGAGTCGTTGTCACCTGGGAGCTTGTTAGAGATGCACAATTTCTACCCTGCCCCAGACCTACTGAGCTGGAATATAAATTTTAATAATGAGGTGATTCATTTGCATAATGACATTTGAGAAGCTCTGTCTAGGACTCCCCCTATGCAATGATGGTGACAAGCAGGGCAGGTGAAATATTGTGCATCTGTGAGCATTTGGTTTATTTTGGCTGCTTTCAACCATGACCATGGGGGAAAACACAGGTAGTTACCATATGTATGCAAGATGCAATCAAGAATATGATCTCGGTCTGTCCTGTTTATTGAATCCCCAAATCTTTCTCCATATTATTTTCATCTTGCCCTCATCTTAAACCTTTCCCAAGATCTAGCCCAGTGTTGCCAAGGTGGAACCAGCAGACTATGGTTTACTCTGCCCTTAATTATTGCATATTTACTTGCACGTAGATTTTTTAATATTACAATTAGCAAGGGAAAAATGCTCCAAAAATGGAAAAACCAAGAACAGTACCCAGTCTCTTTGGTTTTCAGTAGACTATATCTTCCCTTCATTTGACTGAACAGCAAGAAGTTTAGTTTCCTCTTATGTTCACAAGAATATAAAGGCTCTGTAGCTATATCCTCTGTATGTATCCTACCCACCAATACATGCTCCCTCAACTCTCTTCAATTAGGATCTATCTCTACTGTTGTTGTATAAAGAATATTTCCAAATTTACATGACTGCGTAATTAAACCCTTACAAATTCTTGAACTAAATATATTTTATAAGCTTATCAATTAGCCAAATGTACTTCCCTCCTTCAGAAAAAACATAGATTTCCTTGCTGATCATTCTGTCCACCCGCACATGCGTCCTTTGTCTTTATACCCTAATCTCCATGAGTACAGGACCATGGATTAGCTGACACCCAGTAGGTATGCTTAGGACATTTTTCTTAGGTGAGTCACTAAGTAGGACCTTTGGGCCCAGGGAGTCTGACTTTTTCATCTGTACGTCCCCAAGTTTGCTGGCACAGAGTAGGTGCCATAATTAATTCTGAATGAACGAATGGACAGCAGGAGCAGTCACTTCTGCAGCCTCTGCCTGTAGGGATCAGAATGGCTCCCTAGATGAAATTACATGAGAAAAAGATCAGGGAAGAAAACAATATGCAGAAACCTTATTTCATGTGTATTATCATACTGCTCTTTTCATTCAGTGTAAATAAATAAAAGGGGCTCGTTCCAACAATGGAGCTGTGAAAATACCCAGAGATGCATATAACAAGTCTACCACTACCACTCCCTAGAAATAAATTCATCTGGTTGAGCTATTTATTTCAGACTCACTTTTTTTTTTCTTCAAAATAAGTCTGCTGTCCTCCATACAAGTCAGGAGAGTGTATCTGCATGCTGGCTTTATCTTTAGGTTCTGTGAGTTTCTCTCCTTGTCTCTGTGTCTCTCCTTTTGCCTGATCTTTCAGGGCTTGTGGGTTGCAAGCAACAGAAACTAATTCTGGATGATGTAAATAAATGATCAACTGGACGAAATAGGGGATGGCTTGTGGATTCAGGGGAAATGCTGGAGAATCGCACTTCCGAAAGGAAAGAGACCAGGGAAGTTTCAGAGAACTGGAACCCAAGGGGTCTTTTCAGCATGCTCTGTCATTGAGATGGTTGAACCTCAACCATTTTTCATTGGTGAGTCGCTCAAGATTTAAATCCCAGCAACGGGGTGGATGATGGGCCTACCTTGGGCCCCATGTGCAGTCCTTGTCCAGGCAAGGAGAGAACACCCAGTTTGCTGGATTGACCAAGACGCATCAGAAGAATAGATGATGTGGTAGGAAGAATAACAATCCCAAACATGTCCACATTCTAATCCTAGAAACCATGATTATGTTATGGAACATGGCCAGGAAGAATTAAGATTGCGGGTAGAATTGAAGTTGCTAATCAGTGGACTGACTTTAAGACAAGGAGATCGGTTGTCTAGGTAAGCCACTGTAATCACAAGGGTCCTTTAAATGTGGATGAGGCAGTCAGAGTGATGTCTCATAAGAAAAAGTCAACCAGCCAATGCTGACTTTAGAGATGGAAGAGAGCCATGAGCCAAAGAATGAGGACAGTTTCGAGAAGCTATAAAAGGTAAGAAAACGATTCTCCCATGGAAAAGAACGCAGCTTTGTTGACACCTTGATTTTAGCCCCATGAAACCCATTTGGACTTCTGAACTCAAGAAACATAACATAATAGATTTGTGTTGTGTTAAGTAAGCCACACATTTGTGTGGTCGTTTGCCCCAGTAGTAATAGGATGTAGATACAGATTATCAGTCAGAAAAAAACAACACTGTCTAAAACAGGGGTAGCCTGTGTTTGTTTCCACATTGAGCTTTTAATGGAAAGCTTGGTGTCAGCAGTCCTCAGAGGTGGACAGCCGTAGTTTTGTTCCAAGACCCAGCACAAAGGAGGTGCTTGGTGAATGTTGGCTTCCTAAATTGAGAGACAAGTGGAGGTTTCTTGCTTTTGGCCTCTTCCTGTTCTGATGTTCATTGGGATCTACAGTGAATGTTCTTTGCCCGCTGTTCTAGAAGCTTGTGTGTTCTGGACCTTCGTTGTGTGACTTCACACCAGAAAAGGGCTTCTCCATCTCTGCTTTCTGCAGGGCCTTTAGATAAGCCATAAAAATGTGCCCTGGAGTATTGCTTGCACCTATCACGAGCTCCAGAAAACAGAGAGACGCAGCCCTCTGGAGGGGCCCAAACCTGATGTTCCGGGGTGTTTGCCAGTCTTCTCTGGAGCATGAGAAAATATTGTACTTGATGATCGTTCATTTTGATTACACTTCTGCTCCGGGGAGTATGGTACTTTTTTCCTGCAATGTTTGGGAACGGAGCATCTCTGGGTATTGGTCTATGCCCATCAGAAATCAGTGTTGTGATATAATTACATTTTTACATTTGCAAAGCAGATGGATCATCAACGAGCAGGTGGCTGAAGCTCCTGTTTCAAAGAGAGGCAACAGATATGAGGGCTGGGCTGGGGGTGGGGGATTGAAATCTCTCCTCTGTTCCCAGATAAGAGCTGTCTACTTTGTGCCTCTGATGCTTTTGTAAGGAGGTTGGCAGGGAAACCCATGCAGGGGCTCAGGGAGGAGAACTCATATTTATTAAGCACCTACTATGTGCGGGTTCTTTCCATACCTATCTCACTTAGCGTCTGTAGCAGACCTAAGTAGTTGGTGTTAATCGTCTGCATTTTACAAGCGAGGAAACTGAGGCTCCGGGAAGTTAAGTTAGGGCCCTATAGATGAGATACCCAGCAGGTGTAGCAGCCCTTAGCACTGTCCAGCAAATGGTTCCAGTTCTGTTCCTAAGCATGTGAGAATTTGCCTGGTCTCTGACTTTCTCAAAGCGTGATTTCTCTGCTCTGACCTTCGAGTATGGGCATGTGACTTGGTTAGGACAGGGGCATGTGAGTAGAAATGAAGTGTATCTCTTCTGGGTAGGAAGCTGATGCCTTTAGGGGCCCCTCCGTTACTTGCCATGTGCTTTTGGCCTCCACCGTGGTGAGTGTTCCAGATAGAGGCTGCTCCGACAGGAGGCTCTTGGCAGTAAGGATACCACAGAGCAGCACCCCCAGCCAGTGCTTGTGAGACATGAATCACGAGTGAGAAATAAATCTTTGTTTTAAGCCCCTGAGATTTTTGAGGCTATTTGGTATATCAGACAGGCTAACCCTGTCTGATATAGCTGCGAAGGAGAATATCTGGAATTTGACCCCTTCTTAGTCTGGCTTTCCCTCTGCATGGCACCAGAGGAGGCTTGGCTTCTTATTCATGATCTGTATATAGAGAGGCCTTTGGGTTTTGACTTGCTTTTGGTTTTGGTTTAGTTTTGGGTTTTGCCCATGATCTGGGTTCAACTGAGTCTTTGAAGGCAGAGAGGGTTATGTGTTCCTCTGTTGTTTTGGAAGGGTTGTCTCTGCCACCTCCCCTCCCCCCAAGAAGGGTGCACTGTCTCTCTCTCCATATCCCTCATGGTACTCAGAATGGCTCACAGGGTAGTTGACAAAATACTTACAGCAGCAGTTACTGGAACAGATCGAAATGGTTAAGAAGACAATGAAATAATGGAACAGGATGAAATGGAATGGAATGGATTGGGACACAGTGGCTTGAAATGGAAGAGGTTGAGATGCCCTGGACGTAGATGAGGGACAATTGTATTGAACTGGAATCCAGTGGAATGAGTTGCAGTTGGAATGGCACGGAATGGGCTGAGCACGGAATAGCTTGGAGTGGACTTCGTGGAATGACATGGAGGGACCCGTTTGGACAGGATGGAATGGAATGAACCGGATTGAACAGAGTGACTTACTGGATTAAAGGCATAGATGGTCCTGGAAAGCATTCTTTGTTTCCGGTCTCCTGTTCCCACCCCACCCCACCCCACCCCACCTTTGCCTCTGCCCCAGGAACGATTTTTGCTGCTGTAAATAGTCAACATGCTGTTGAGAAAGTGCCGTTGTTGGGCGCCTGGGTGGCTCAGTCGGTTAAGCGCCCAACTTCAGCTCAGGTCATGATCTCGTGGCTTATGAGTTCTAGTCCCACGTTGGGCTCTGTGCTGACAGCTCAGAGCCTGGAGCCTGCTTCGGATTCTGTCTCCCTCTCTCTCCACTCCTCCCCTGTTCACGCTGTGTCTCTCCCTCTCTCTTAAAAATAAATAAACATTAAAAAAAATTTAAAAAAAAGCAAGTGCCATTGTTAAAAAGACGTCCCTTCTGTGAGGGAAATAATTTCGATCTCTTTAGCTATGCCAGGCTGCTCCAGGGATGACCTCTGGCCTTTGATGGTACGTGTGTGTGTGTGTGTGTGTGTGTGTGTGCACGTGTGAGTGTGTAACACGCACACACATACACACACACACACCCTGGAGTAGAATATGATCCCAACTGGCATATCCACACTGCAGCCTTCAAACCAACTAGCTATTTCTGGGCCTGGGGGAAATAGTGCTGGGTCAGGGGGCCTATGGCCAGTTCTCTTCTGGGAAAGTGCATCTTACTACATACCCTCAGCTTCAGCTTCTCTCCCTCTTCCCCACCTCTGCTCTCCCCCTGCCCCTGCTCTGTGTTCCCTGTATAGTAACAAGAGTCTCCCTCTGCTTTTCCCTTCCCTCTCCCAGAACGAGGGAATGTGCTTGGAAACAGTTGCTGAGGGAGCAATCTTGTTTTTGAAAAAGAAACTGTAAAAAAAATGTGTTTGCGGGGATGCCAAAGTGGAGTGAGCCTTATTTAAGTGAGTGGGGTGGTGGGAATGTGTTTACCCAGCAAGAAAACGCAGGCTGGCTGTCTGCTATTTCTTAAGTGGATGGTATTTTGAAAGGACTTTATGATCTATCTTTTAATTCATTGTTACTGCCTCCAGCCCAGGAAAGTGTGCCTTCCTGGTGGTATTCACGTAGCTTGGGTTAAGCAGCAGAAAATTGACAGCCAGTCTGAGCCTGTGATTACCTAACAGAAATGTGTGTACGGGCAGCTCAGACAGAGCCAGGCACACGTGCGTGACTGGGCACACCCATCACCACCGCTAGGAGCATTAAGTGGAGTTCACATTTGCAACATGCTTAGGACAGAGCCTGGCACATAGTAAGCCCAAGTTAGTGCTAGCCCATTACTTAGTAACTTTGTGCAGGTGTGTATGCACCCAGTGCTGCAAACACTCATTGATGGGTCCTGTGGTATGTCCGTACACAGCCGTGCACATCAAACGCCGGGCAAACCTGCGGGATTCCGTTTGTGCACAGAACTCCATGCACACCTCTACCTGCACAATGTGGACAGCCAGATGTGCCCTTATCTGTGCGCTCGACCCCGTGATGTGTGCACCATCAAAACATGAAAACACAAAGGAACTGAACGCCGAGGGGCTGTAGACGATATATAGAAGCAGTTTGTGAATTTCCTTTGGAAACCTGGCTGAAGGCTTTTCAAGCATGCTTCAGAGGATCCCCTTTTAGAAACTGGTTTCCACGTTCCATTCTTTCTCACTTCCAGATGGCAAGGTTCCATCTCCTTGCTCCCATCTGAATCCTCATCTTATGTCTTCTTCCCTCCCCTTCCTCCCTCCCTCCCTTCCTCCCTCCCTCCCTTCCTCTTCTTCCCTCCCTCCCTTCCTCACTCCCTCTCTCCCTTCCTTCCCTTCCTCCCACCCTTCCTTCCTCTTCCTCCCTTCCTCTTCCTTCCTTCCTTCCTTCCTTCCTTCCTTCCTTCCTTCCTTCCTTCCTTCCCTTTCCTCCCTCCTTTCCTTCCTTTTTCTTCCTCCCTCCCATCCTGTCTTTCCTAATGCACTTTATGTGCTCATTATTGGCTAAACATGTTGGCTTATAAGACAGTCCTGCACCTCCTTTCTCAGAGCTTCTACTCTATCCTAGCATCAAGTAAAATGCTTGCTGATGTGTGAAACAACTTACAGTCCCAAAGCTCCGCTGCATACATTATAATACTTCGTTAGCGCAGTACCGGAGCTCTACCGGTTTTGGAGCTAGACTACCTGGGCTCACGTCCTAGCTGTGCCAGTTTCTTGCTGTAATGGGATGAGTTGCTTCACCTTTCTGTGTCCCATTTTCTCATCAGCGAGACCAAGATGACAGCAGCAGGACCCAGTTCATAAGATTTTGGTGAGGATTGAAAGAATTTATGTATGAAAGCCCTTAAAACCGTGTGCAGTGCACATCACGTGCTATCGGTTGTTTCTAAAATTGCTGTCGTCGATTTCTCTCAGGCCCGTGCAGCTCATGGCACTGTCCACATTTTGCACACAGGAAAACAGGATCCGAGCAGCTCAGTGTTACCCTTGGCTGACGGTCACTGCCTCTCAGCTGTCCTCCCTGCTTTACTCTCCATCCCCGTTCCCCAAAGGGCAGGGAGGCCACCCCCAAGTCCCCCAAACTGTCATTCATCCCCTCTTCCAGTTTCCCCGGGCCTGGCAGTGATTGCAGATTTGAACCTTGTTCGGAGATGAGACTTTGAGACATCGCTGCACAGGGTCCAGCGGGCCCTCACCCGTCTCCTTGTCTGGTCTCACCGTGCCTCTGCTTCTACTCATCTCCAGGGTCTCGTTTCCTCTGACGTGGGCTCCTCAGTTAGTCTGAAACAAGTTCCTTATGTCAGGAAGTGGTGCTGTTGGGGATGACTTTGGTATACTAGAAAGAACCAGGGGTTTGTGGCCCAAACCCAGGCTCCAGTCCCTTCTAGGCTTACCTCTCTCCTCTGTGCCTCAGCTATAAAACAGGATCAGAGTTCTTCCTGTGTTTCCCCTCAGAGCCGCGTGGACATAGTGGGGAATGCCTGGGCTCTGCCTTCAGGCTGGCCAGTGTCCAGATCCCGGCTCTTCTTCTCCCCGACTGGAACTTGCTCGTCTTCTCCAAGGCTGTTGAATTGGCCCGAGTCCTTAGTCACAAGCAAAGGGGCCCTCCTCTGAATGATTCCAGCAGAAAAGGAATTTATTGGAAGGATATTAGGTTGCTCATAGAATTTCCAGGGTGTCTAGGAGACTAGCTTGGAAAATGAGCAGAGACAGAAGGAACCACAGTAGTCAGAACCACTGTGTCACGGAAGGTGTCCTATGAGGACCCTGCTGTAGCCACCCCAGGACACTGGATGTCGTCACAGTGTTTCTCCTCCTAGGATGGCTTCTTCACCATCCCTGTTTCTTGTGCCATGAGCTCCCAAATCAAGAGGCTGAAGCCAGTGAGTGGCCAAGCCTAGGTCACACGCTCTTGCCTGAGCAGCAGGGGAGGCTAGGAAAGGAAGTATCTAGTCTTTCCAACTGCAGGGAGCCAGACTCCATGTCTCTACAAGACTCATAAGATGGGGAGCCCTCCAAACATAGGAAGAGGGGGGTGAAGATGATTGGAAAAACAGAGACAAAAACTCAGCCAAACACTGTCAGCTACAATACTGATTCCTCCTCTGTAGATTTGGGGAAACAACACCCATCTCTAAGAATTCTTGAGACGGTTACATGAGTTAACCCCTGTGGAGTGCTTAGACATCATATCTAGTGTGTCATATGCACTCAACGAATACCTGTATCCTTTCGCTTTTTCTAGAATCTACTTCAAGAATCTAGGCTCACGGAGATGTCCACACCATTTGTCCTTTCTCCACATCCTAGGTTCGGGTCTGTCCCTTCGGTGAAGCTCTCTATAACCAGTCCCCAGAATTCCCTCTTCCATGAATATGTCTGTAGCCCATTATCTTCTTGTTTTTCTCACTCCTGTTCTTCCTCCTCCAGTTATTCACCGAGGGCCTACCAGGTGCCAGACACTGGAGATAAAGTGGATATGAAGACAAACATGCTATCTCCTCTCGGAGAATGTCCATTCTAGTAGAAGAGAGAGAAAATAAACAAGAAATAAAATAATTCCATATTGTAGTGGGTGAGGGCTAGGGAGACTCTGAAACAGTGGCCCTAGGGGAGCTTAGGAAACTTTGTGTGGATATCAGTGGGAGGTTCCTCGGAGGAGAGAGAGTTCCAGGTAAAGAGAACAATGTGTCCCAAGGCCCTGGGTAAATGTGAGCTGAGGTGTTCTGGGTACAAGTACAGGATGAGCAAGGCTAGAGAACAGTAAAGGGAGGAGACAATGGCATACAGGGTTCAGTTAATAGTACTTTTTATCTTGGCTTGTAAACTTGGGTTTTCTGTAATCAAGCGTGCGTCTTCTACTTCTTAATGTCTGCCTGTTATTAATTGTGCCCAGAATGTACTGTTCACTGGAGGAGGTACTTAAGTTGACCTTTGTTGATTGACATCCCTCTCTCATTTGCGTAGGTGGTCCTGACCCCTTCAAGTGTTATTTCCCGCAAAATTGTGAAGCCAAAAGCAGAAGACCATTGAGTCCTACATGGCTTCAGTAGGGTGCATCTAATGCAAGTTGGGTCACGTAGCCCAACCCCAAGCAGTGGATATGAGGAACAAAGTCTGATGAGAAAATTCTAGTATGCGCTCTTTGGGGATGGTTTTCACACCTCCTTGGGCTCAGTTTAATGATACGGCCCTCTGAACCTAATATTTAATAAGCTCTACATATGCACGTAGATCTGTTAGAATACTTCTGTTGAGAACATTCTGACAGGAGGGAAATGATGATGTCTCCCTGAAGCCTCCTAATTCCGATGCCTCTGGCTGAGACAGGGGAGGCGAGAAATCAACACTCTCCTTTTCAGACTGGCTGGCTTCAAGGGAACAAGTGGATTCAAGTGGATTCTCAGCTTCAGGGCAGAGGTTGGGTTGAAATGACCCTGGTGTCTTTCCCTAGTCCTGTTTCCCATGGCAAGAGACGTTGAAAGGTTGGCATTGGAGCCAAAACTTTAAAATTTCCTGGAAAAGGCAGATCCTGGTTAGAGCCAAAGACCTATGTATTTCAAAGGAGCCATAGAAATTCTTAGACTTTTCTGTCCTGTATGTCTCCAAGGAGTTGTGAGCAGAGAAAATTATAGGCTGTGGGGGCTTCCAGGATGCCTAGGACTTTCTGAGATATCCATGGAAAAGGAGACCATCCAAGGATTACCAGAAGTCAAGAGAGGAGGGGTTTTGCTACGTTGGTGGTCAATCTTTGTGACATCACTGAGGATGTCTCCCCTCGCTGTTCAGGCCTTTATGTCATCAGATTAAGCTGCCCATATGGACAACCCCACATAGACCTGGACCCTACCACCTTCTCAGTGTTCTTTTTTTAAAACTTCTAAGGAAATTCTCTCTTTTAGTCAAGTATAATTTTTTAACATACAGTGTTGTATTAGTTTCAGGTGTACAGTATAATGATTCAACAATTCTGTATATGACTCAGTATTCATCATGATAAGTACTCTCAACTTCACTTAACCTATCTTGAGACATCTTTATAACCAGCTCCTGAAGCAGTTAATTAATCTTTTTCATTTGAGCCCTTTGGGTACTTTTCCCGTCTCAACTTTGACTGTCTCTCTATAGCTAAGATGCCACCTCCATATGAACTCAAAGGCGTTTTTTAAAAAAATATAATTTATTGTCAAGTTAGCTAACATACAGCGTATACATTGTGCTCATGGCTTTGGGAATAGATTTCTGTGACTCATCACTTACATACAACACCCAGTGCTCATCCCAAGTGCCCTCCTCAATGCCCATCTCCCATTTTCCCTCTCTCCACCCCCATCAACCCTGTTTATTTTCTGTATTTAAGAGTCTCTTAGGGTTTGCCTCATTCTCTGAAACTATTTTTCCCCTTCCTGTCACCCATGGTCTTCTGTTAAGTTTCTCAAATTCCACATAAGAGTGAAAACATATGATATCTGTCTTTTTCTGACTGACTTACTTCACTTAGCATAATACCCTCCATTTCCATCCACATTGTTGCAAATGGCAAGATTACATTCTTTCTCATTGCCAAGTAGTATTCCATTGTATATATAGACCACATCTTCTTTATCCATTCGTCATTTGATAGACATTTGGGCTCTTTCCATAATTTGGCTATTGTTGACAGTGTTGCTATAAACATTGAGGTACGTGTGCCCATATGAATCATCACTCCTGTATTCAAAGGCATTTTTATGTCCCAGCATTCTTGGGTCTCACCTGTGTTGGCCCAGACCCATGACCAGGACCCAGGCAGTGATGAACCGGTTTTTTCTTGTCTTTGCATATTCCAGCCTCTTTTATAGACAGTGGTCTTTTGGGTGCCAGCCATGTACAAGACAAAGTTTTGGGTTGGCTGGGGTGGGAGAGTTTAGAGTCTCTCTTATAAGCAAAGTCCATTTCTGGGTATTTTTCTTACCAGTGCAATAAATGGGAAGTTTCTAAAGATTTGTTTCCTTGGAGGCTTTATATTGGGGAAGGGGAAAATGTGATGGCACAGGTGGATTTCAGATGTGTCTGGAAGTAGATGAATTAGCCCATATGACCCCCAACGTTCTCAAGTAGGTAATATAAGGTTTGGTAAAAGCCAGAAGAGTGGGTGTTTGGAAGGCGGTGGGAGAGAGCTTTTCCTTGGAGATGTGGAATACATGTGTCAGTCTTGGGTTCCTGGTGGACCTAGAATAAGGGGAATAAGTATGAATTTTTAAGACTTATGAGTTAGTGCAGAACAGTATAATTCCTTCATGGTAGACAGCGAAAGTAGTTATTTGTTCGGATATAGAAGTCATTAAGGAACAAATTAAATAAGATTTGCTGGTTCCTATAGCGCTGTCAAGGAAACCGAGAGGCCAGGATGTTCCTTTATACATTACATTAGCATCCATCACAGTGCACGTTGTTAATACATGGAACTGATTACTGGAATGATACACCAAATTCCATTAAAACAAATTCAAGTCTTGTCCAAATTCTTTTCTGTGATAGAATCAATACATAGCAAATGAGTAATTAGGCCACTCCTGGGCCTTGACAATGTACCGTACAGGATTTTGTTGTAATTCTCTTGGTATAGAAGGTGGCTATTACCATGTAGGTACGGGATCACTCTACTAAGAGAAAACAGGAGAGAATGTTAGCAAAGTAGATGTCAGAACACTTGAAAAAGACTTCAGTTTCTAGTGCCCTGGAAAGCAAATTAAGGTCTTCATTTACATGAAAACAAATACTGATAAGAGGAAGTAGTTTTGAATAGATACTGTTTTATTGCCTCAGAGTAGTTGTCTTATCAAAAGATGGCTCTCCTCAACCTTAATTCTTTTTTTTAAAAAAAAGTTTATTTTTGAGAGAGAGAGCCTGAACACGATCAGGGGAGGGGCCGAGAGAGCTAGGAGACACAGAATCTGAAGCAGGCCCCAGGCTCTGAGCTGTCAGCAAGGAGCTCAACGGCCGGGCTCACTCTCATGAGTAGTGAGATCATGATCTGAGTTGAAGTCGGACACTTAGCCAACTGAGCCACCCAGGTGCCCCTCAACTTTAATTCTTAATGTGTTAATTTAAAACGTTTTCTAAACCAGCCCACATCCTTCTCTTAAAGAACATGTTTTAAAAGCATGTGGACAGAACTTGAGCGGCCTTGAACAATTCACTTAATTGACCTGAGTCTCAGTTTCATGGTCTGCAAAGAAAGGTAAGAGTGGTGAGTGGACATCCTTGTCTTGCTTCTGATTCTAGAGCAAAAGCTCTCCATTTCTGACTACGGAGTGCGGTGTTAGCTGAGGGCCTTCATTATGTCGAAGTATGTTTCCTCTAAACCCCCTTTGCTGAGAGTTGTTATCATGAACAAATGTTGAAGTTTGTCAGATGTTCAGTGCAGCATTATTTATAATAGCCAAGGTATGGAAGCAACCTAAGTGTCCACTGATAGGTGAATGGATAAAGAAGAAGTCATTCATATATATATATGTATATATAACATATATATATATGTTATATGCACATATAATATATATATAATAAGTGTATTATAATGGAATATTACTCAGCCATAAAAATAATGAGATCTTGCCTTTTGTGACAATATGATGGACCTCAAGGGTATTATGCTAAGTGAAAGAAGTCAGAGAGAGACAAATACCATATGATTTCACTTATGTGTGGAATCTAAAAAAACAAAACGAGCAAAAAGCAGAAACAGACTCATAAATGCAGAGAACAAACTTATGGTTGCCAGAAGGGATTGGGCAAAACGAGTGAAGGGGAGTGGGAGGTACAGGCTTCCAGTTATGGAACGCATAAGTCATAGGCATGGAAGGTAGAGAAAGCATAGTGAGTATAGTTAATGATATTGTACTGGTGTTGTATGGTGACAGATGGTGAAGATACTTGTGGTGAGCGTAGCATAATGTCTCGTCCGATAGGCTTGTTACATGCCTGGAACTCATGTAACATTGTGTGTCAACTGTACTTCAGTAAAAAAATGGTAATAAAAATGGAAATAAAATGAAAGGAAGCTAATAGTGCTTAACTTCTAGGGTCATACTAAGGGTTAAATGAGAAGATGTGTTTGGAAGTACCTACCTAGAACACGTCCCAAGTTCTAGGGAAAGAGGCAGCCTTGTTTGGGACAAGTCCTAGGGAGGGAGGCAATAAATCCCAAATGTCATTTAAGGGAGGAGAAAGGCATGATCTTCCCTTGACCTCAGGAAAATTATTTAATATCTCTGAGCCAACTTTATTTTACTTTTCAAAATTGCTTCGGTTATTACAGATCTTTTGAATTTCCATATCTATTTTATTTTATTTTTAAATTTTTTGAGAGAGAGCGAGAGAGCATGCGCACGGTGGCGAGGGGCAGAGAGAGAAAGAGACTCCGAAGCAGGCTCCATGCTCAGCTTGGAGCCCAACGTGGGGCTTGATCTTGTGAGTGAGGTCGTGACCTGAACTGACACCAAGAGTGGGATGCTTAACTGCATAAGCCACCCAGGGGCCCCTCCATATGAATTTTAGAATCAGCTGGTTATTTCTGCAAACAGGTCTGCTTGGATTTTGATTGGGATTGCATTGAATCTATATATCAATTTGGGTCAGTTGACAACAGCATTGAGCCTTCCAAACTATGAGTAGAGTGTACCATTCCATTCCTTTAGGTCCTTTAAATTTTTTCTCAGTAAGATTTTGTAGTTTTCGTGTACAGGACTTGCACATCTTTTGTCAGATTTATCTCTAAGTATTTAATAGTGTTATGCAATTCTATGTGATATTTTTCTTTACATTCTATTTCTCATAGTTCATTACTATTCTGTAGACAAACAGTTGAGTTTTGTATATTGATCTTATGTCCTGCAACCTTGCTGAATAATGTATTAGTTGTAATAGTGTTTGCTTGTGTTTTGTTTTGTTTTTTGGTAGATCCCAAAGAACTTTTACATAGATGATGAAGTTACCTGAAAATAAAGACAAATTTAAGGTTTTCTTTCCAAAATTCATTTTTTTCTTGCTTTATTGTGCTTTCTGGAACCTCCGGCAACATCCTGACTTAAATAGTGTAAATGGATAGTCTCACCTTACTCCTGACCTTAGGGGAAAGTTTTGGGTATCTCAACATTAAATATGATGTCCATTATCAATTTGGAGAATTCTCCTCTCTTCCAAGTCTGTTGAAATAGGATTAGTAGATGTTGGATTTTATAATATAACTTTTCTTCATCCATTGAAGTAATCATATGGCTTCTTTCTTATATTGTTAATATTATGAATTACATTGATTGGTTTTCAAATGGAAACTAACCTTAGATTCCTGGGATCATTAACACCTGGTCGTAATATTTTATTTTTATGTATTGTTGAATTTGGTTTGCTAAAATTTGGTGAGAAATGTTTCAGCTATGTTTCTGATGGACGTTGGTCTGTAGTTTTATTTCATGTGTTTGTCTGGTTTGGTAATGCTGGCCTCACAGAATGAGTTGCAAAATATTCCCTCCTCTTCATTTTTTTTTTTTTAATATTTTGTGTAATTCATATTATTTCTTCCTTAAATGTTTCTTAAAATAGAAACTGAAGCCGTTCATTGGAGATCTTCTACCGTGAGCATTTATGTTATAAAGTATCCTCTAAATACTACTTTAGCTACATCCCACACATTTGGTTTGCTGTGTTTTCAGTTCAGTTCAAATTACATTCTCCTTTCCTTTTGATCTTTTCTTTGATTCTTAGATTATTTAAAAGTGTATTTTAGTTACCAAATGTTTGGGTATTTTGATAATTTTCTGTTACCAGTTCCTATTTTAATTCCATGTGGTCACAGAATATACTTTGTATATGAATCCTTTTAAAATAGTTGAGATTTATCTCATGGCCCAGAATATGTTCTGTCTATGGATTGTCTTCTGGAGTGCATCGTACCTGCTAAGAAATCTGCCATTATTCTTGTCTGATTCCTCTGTATGTAATGGGTCCTTTTTTCCTACTGTTCTTAAGATTTTCTGTATATCATTGGTTTTCAGCAATTTGGTGATGATATGCCTTTAGTATAGTTTTCTTCATGTTTCTTGTGCTTGTGATTTGTTAACCATCTTGGTTTTTATAATATTTGGAAAATATTTGGCCATTGATTATTCAAACACTTTTGTCTTTTCTCCTCCTTTCTCCTCTCCCTCAGGGACTCAGATTCCACATATAATAGGCTGCTTAATGTTTTCCGCATCTTGCAAATGTTCTCTTCATATATTTGCTGTCTTTTAAAAAAAATCTCAGTCTTCCTTCCTTCCTTCCTTCCTTCCTTCCTTCCTTCCTTCCTTCCTTTGTTTCTTTCTTTGTTTCTTTCTTTCTTTTGGAGAAAGGGAGAGAGATTTGAATTATTAAGTCTTATCGTCTGTATGACTTTGAAACGAGTCAACTGAGTCTCAGAAGTTAAAATGGCATGTTTCGAATCACCGAGAACCAGGACAAGAATTCAGGCAGTCAGATTTCACAGTCTGGAATCGTATCCTCTACAACTTGCTCTCTAGTACAGTGGCTCAGTGTAATATACATATCCCTAGCTGTACTTAAGAGGATTTCAGGGTGGGGCAACTGGGTGGCTGAGTCAGTTAAGCATTCAACTCTCCATCTCAGCTCAGATCGTGATCTCACAGTTTGTGAGTTTGAGCCCCATGTTGGGCTCTGCGTTGAGCACAGAGCTTGCTTGGGATTCTCTCTCTCCCTCGTTCTCTCTGCCCCTCACCTGCTCACACTCTCTCTATCTCAAAAACAAAGAAATAAACATTTTAAAAATAATAAAAAAAAAAAAGAGGACTTCAGGGAGTACATAATTGAATTTATTGTAACTTCAGTAATTAGAAAAATATAACTAACACATCGAATTTGCAATTTTATAGGTGCTACTGCTTAGAATGAAGCAAAGGTAGTGATGTCAGACCTGAGTTTAAGAAGAACTATTTAATAAACACTATTTAATTAGTTAAGTATGTAGTAAATAGATAGGCAAATTTGGCAAAAACCATAGAAGTGTCATAAGCTTAGGAAACTTTCTGTTAGATTTCCTATCCCACTGCATGGATGGGGAAACTGAGGCTGAGGCAGAGAGTCCTCTGAACATGAGTAGAGAAGGCACTTTGCCCTGTCTTTCTTCTCTGTCTTCAGGAGGTTCACGGCTTCACATACAACATCCCTTTCCATAACGGGCAGGAGACTGGACACATTATCATATGCTGATAGGCAAGCAGAGTGCTTTCTGCTGTGAATTTATTAAGATTAATTTGCGAGGGTAATCGGGGGACCTATTGAGCCCTTAAAAATGTTAATGGACAGAATTCCCAATAAATCATGTCAACAGATCTTTATAAAAACAGTAGGGAGCTTTTAAATTGGGCCCAAGAAACAGCTTTGGCCCCACAAGGTGGGCTCGGTATAGCCTTTAAAAGAAAATGGCAGATATTATCCGCCACTCAGAGTCTGGAGTCCATGATTCCCCAGCCACAGAATTCTCCGTGGGAAGTCATTCGCGTAATCATAGCGATCATTTGTTAATGCCTGCTGTTTAGCAGGAGACCGTGCTTGGGATTTTATATATGCTGTCTTTGATCTTGCAACTGTCAGTTTTCTGATCTCTCATTGCATAACCTTGCGACATTCCAGGTCCTGAGGCATGAAGGGACTTGTCCAGGATTGTGGGTTTTCTCCAAGCCCTCCTCCCAACTGCAGCTGTCAGATTACTAACAGTGCTTTCATGCTTCTGGGCTTCTGATCTGCTTGTTCCTTCTGGCCAGAGCACCCTCCAGCTCTGTCTCTGTGACACTAGCCAACATATCCTTCACGTCACAGCCCTCTTGATAAAATATATGGTCAAGGCACCTATGTCCCTGCTTAACGGTCTTAGAATCTCCCCTTTGCCATGGGATCAGGGGCATGCTCTTTAGCATGGCTGACAAGGCAGGATTGGAGAAGACTTCCCTGGCCACTTCTTCTAGGAAAACCCCTTTCCCCTCTCCCTCCCCATTTCCTGTCTCTTTTCTTCCTTTACTTTCTCCATAGCCCCCGTAACTGACATTATACACTTGTCCCTTGTGCTGCCTTTCTCCTACACTAGCATGTCAGCCCCACAAGGGCAGGTCTTTTTGTCTCTTTTATCTACTGCTCTGTCCCCAGCATGTCCCCCAAATGTTGCAGAGAAGCTGTCAAAATGAGGGCAAAGGAAAGGTCTTTGGATTCGATGAGTGGAAAAGCCCCTGGTGAGCCAGATCATGATGGAGGGAATAGGGAAGCAGAGAAAGCTGTGGGTAGAGTATTCTACCAAGACTTTTGTTGTTGTCAGAAGAATGTTTCCCTGTTCTTATTTTACTCTGCTTCTGAGGATTTGGCACAGTTGCCTGCTCCCTTCGTTCCTGGACACTCTTTTCTTTATTTAATTTTATAGATTTCCTGTGCTGCTCTGTCTGCTTTGAGTATGACTTCTGGCTCTTCCATGGCTGTTGGCTTGCCATCACTCAGGTCTCATTCACCTGTCTGTAATGACCGTGTTTTCTGATTTCTATACTTGATGCTTTGACATCTTGTGGTCTTGCTGGACCCTGGTGGGACTGCCCATCCCAGGGTTAGCCACTTCCTACAGATGGTAAGGCCTTTCATACGCACACCATCCAACCCAGAGCCCATACCCCCAGCTACCTTTCTTATCCAGTTCTGACACCCCAGGCCAATCACTGTTATTCTACCTGAATCACCCAGGTTTAGGTATTGGACAACTAGGATGGCTTGTGGGTTCCAGAGCCTACCAGAATCATTCAAAGTAACGATTCCCACCCCTGCTGACCATAGAAACCACCACTCTTGTCCATATTTCCCCCCCCCTTGCACGTCCCTCTGCCTCCTGACTCACCCTGATCCTTCCCCTTGTGACCCACCCCCCCCCCCCGCCATGGCATGGGGTGCCCCGTCCTCTTGGGATCTGTGAGTATGTAAGCTATCATTTCAATGGTGAAGGGTTTTCTGATCTCCTGATCTGTTGTCCATGCCATACCTAATAACAAAACCTATACTTTAAAACAATGTTATCTCCCCAGAAAGCCCTTTCCTCACCCCCCCCCCATATTTCTGTGTAAGCACACTTGTTGACTTCCTTCATGGGAAGTACCAGAGATTATAATTATTTAATTTGTGTGTTCATTTGTCTTGTTATGTGTCTTCCCCCACCTGATTCTTTGAAGGTGTTTTAGAGAACCAAAAACAATAGGAGATATATCAACTATATATATATGTAAGATATATACACACACACACACATATATGTAAGATATCTATATCTTATCTATCTAGTGGAAGTTCTAGTTCAAAAGCCAGTAAGTGCAAGACCCAAGAAGGGTTGATTTTCCTGTTTGAGTCTGAAGGCAGAAAAATACAAATGTCTCAGCTCAAGTATCAGGTAGATGAAGTCCCGTCTTACTCTGCCTTTTGTCCTTTACAGGTCTTCAGTCAGTTGGATGAGGCTCACTACACTGGGAAGGATGATCTGCTTTATACTGAGTTTACGGATTCAAATGTTAGGCTCATCTAGTAACACCCTCACAGAAACACTTAGGATAATGTTTGACCAGAAGTCTGGGAATCTTGGGGTCCAGTCTAGTTGACACATCAAATTAACCATCTGGTGCCTTGCATACAGGAGGTGTTTAATAAAGTCTGTTGATTGAATGCCAAAAAGGTGACCTAGAGACATATGGTCACTCTCTGAGAGGGGCTCTAGTTAAGTGAGGCTAGGCTGTGCAACAGTGATGAATAAACCTGGAAATTCAGCAGCTTAACTTTATTTCATATTTACACAACCTGCAGCATACCGGGCTGGCCACTTCCGTTTTGCGGCAATCCACCCACACATATGGCATTTAAAGTTGCCACAGCAGTGGCCTGGAAGTGGCTTACATCACTTCTGCCAGCATTCTGTTGGTCAGCGTTTCATCACATGGTCCTAATCTTACCTGCAAAGGAGTCTGGGAAACATAGTCTTCCTGCGTGCCCAGGTGTGGTAAACTGCCAAGCACCTCCTGTCCATGTGACACCATGAAAGAGAAGAGGGAGCCTTTGGAGAGGCCATGGTCCGCTGCCGTGGAGAAAGCTGTCCCGGAAGCATTGACAGCTTAGAAGCTGCCAGTGGTCTTGGGTTTGCTCTGGATCTCATCAGCACCAGGTTTCTGGGTTTTTTTTTTTTTTTTTTTTTTTTCCCAGCATCTCCTGAGAACCTTGGAGCCCAAGATATGAAATTAGAAGGGCATGATTCCCATCCCCTTGTGCCATTGACTGGCTGTGTGGCTTTGGGCACATCCCATCACCTGTCTGGGCCCCAGGTTCTTCACCAGTAAGAGTGAGCACCGATACCTGCCTATAGAGTTGACGTGAAATTGGCATTTGTATGTGCGTTGTGCCTGGCACTAACACCATGCTCAATGAGTGATGGTCACCTTGTAGTTGTCATTTTGTCACCTTATTAATTACATGGAAGCCTACTGAGGCACAGACCCTACCTAGCAAAGTGGAAGCATCTTCCAGGTTCTGGGTTTCCAACTCCTCGCCTATGGTGACCCCACGGAGGACCTCATACCTGTTTCGGAGAAGAGAGGCACGCTGTGAGGGGTTCGGCCATTTCTTTGTCTTACAGGTGCCGTGACCCTCACTGCCCCCAACTCTAGTTGGAAGGTCAATTGCAGGGCAGCCCTTTTCCAGGGTAATAAGTTTCTAATGTAGATGCAATTAGTGAATAAGCAGTTGATTAGTTCATTATGAAAATGCCGAAAACAACCCCATTTGCCGTGGCAGAAGCTCTGGGAAGACAGATGTACTACTTTTCATTTCATCAGCTGGGTCATAGTGCCAGGAAAGTTAACATATTTTACCATAATATTAAAGCCCTGTTTAACACTGGAAGGCCATTATGTTAGGAAAAATGTCCCTCTCTGGGGTATTAATTAGAGAGAGAAAGTTTAAAAAAAAATCATAATCTCATTAAATTCCTCTCTTATAAAGCCATTTTCATAAAGAATCCTTAATGTGAAATGTGGATGGAAAAACGCAACTCTGGATGAAGAATTTATGAAAAATGCCGAGCAGCTGATCCATCCTTTTTAAAGGGGGGGGAAGCACAAAAAACCAAAACATTTCATCAGATTCCTGACTTTGGATTTCTGAAATAATTACGAGCGGCCTGGGCCAGAAGTCAGAGAGTAATGTAGTCTTTGTAGCCCAGTGTCCAGCCTCCCCCCCAAAACTAATGATGACGGATGATCGCTCTGGGTGGAAACTTATGCTCTGCGTCCCAGCCCTGAATCACCCTGTTCTCTCAGGGCTTTCCTGAGATGCACTGGGTCTCTGGCTGGCATTATAATCTGGTTCTGATTCTTGCCCATGTGCTTAAAAATATAGCCGCTTAAATATACTCATTCATATTCACATTTATCATCAATATATATTCAGCCCTATAGTAAATATCTATCGAGCTACTGGCCACGCCATAAACCGGGCAGGGGCTATCGTGGCGGATGGAGCAGTCCTGAACTCAGATGCTTCTAGCGTAACAGAGGGGCTCTGTGCTCATCAGTAAATCTCTGAGGCTGGTGAGAAATTGCAAATGGGGCAGATGTAATGGATGAAGGAGGTATGCAGTGCCCAGAGAGGGAATGACCCTCCAAGATGTTGTCAGGGAGCGGCAGGCAAGGCTCCCTCTGAAGGTGAAAGGCAGGAAGGGAGGGGGCTTTACCAGTGAATGGGGGTGTTCCTTGATGAGGAAACCGGATTGGCAAAGGTCCTGCTGTAGGAGCAAAAGAACAAACGTGGAGAATGGAAAAGAGGCCAGGTGGCTGAAAGGGGGGTGTGGGAGGAGAGGTGGAAGGGGGGACAGATGGGCGGAGCTGTGCAGGACTGTCACCTTTTACCCTAAGAGACTAGAAAACCATAGGAGCATTTTAGGAGGTGACGTGATCATTTTATGAATATGTGTGCACACAGACACAGACAGTGCAGTAATTAAAGATGCAACATTAACTCCGTGCCGCTGAAGGAATGGTTTTCTCTCTCTGACCCATTCCACGTGGATTAAATGAAGCTAGTAATGGGACCCGCCTCTAGTTTTACAGTAACTATTATGTGGAGTAATCCAAGTGCATATGCTTCTGTTAGTGGTTGGTAGGTCTTAGGGAAGATACTTTCCTTTCTTGATCTCTTTCTCTTTTTCTTCCTTCCAGCCTCCCTCCCTCCCTCCCTCCCTCCCTCTCTTCCTTCCTCCCTCCCTCTCTTCCTTCCTCCCTCCCTCCCTTCCTTCCTTCCTTCCTTCCTTCCTTCCTTCCTTCCTTCCTTCCTTCCTCCTCCCCCCACTCCACCTTCCTCTTCCTCCTCTTCTTCTCTCTGTGTCCCTTGTTCCCTCCATTCTTCTGCCTTCATCAAGCTAATACCTCCAGTGGGGGGTGGGGGGGGTGCGGGAAACAACCTACTAACCAAAAGATATATTCTGCTTCTTTTAAATATTAGGACACTTAAGGCTCTTTAAAAACAACAACACACTAAGTACTCTGCATATTGCAATTTTTTAAAGTTTATTTATTTAGAGAGAAAGAGAGAGACTTCTGAGTGGGCTCTGAGCTGATACCGTGCGGAGCCTCACGTGGGGCTCGAACTCACGAACTGTGATCATGACCTCAGTGTAAATCAAGAGTCAGATGCGTAACCGACTCAGCCAACTGGGCATCCAGCTTACTGCACTTATTAAATCGATTAATCAATGAGCGTGAAATGGGGGCTAGCCTTCTGCCTGGTTCTACGGAGATAACCCGCGAGTGTGGGAAGCCCCAGTTGTCACACCTGTGCCTCTGTATGGCCGGATGTGCGTAAGGGGCCCTTGATTAAACATGCAGGTGGCTTCAAGGAAGCCGGGTAACTTGCCGATTGGGGAATTTGTTACCAAGCCCAGCCATTAGTTATGGTGTCAAATCATTGTGCAGAGCCTCTGTGTAGATGCACCATCATCTTGTTCATGGTTTTGACTGTTTTCCCTTCTTGTGGCACTGTCCATGGCCCCTCCGTCCTCTTTTTCTTCCTTTTTGTGAAATAATAATGAAAACCCCATCACCTCACTATCACCTTCATGCTGGCAAGAACAGCGATCATCCAGCCTGCCAGCGACAATCTGAGCCTGTTTTCTCCTGTCTGTCTCTTCAGACTCATAGACAAGTGTTAAAAACAATCCTACGACTTAATCACAATTCACTAATCCTGATGGTTTCTTTTTCTTTTTCCTCTTCTCTTTTTCTTTTTCTTCTTTCTTTCTTTCCTTTTTTTTTTTTTTTTTTTTTTTGGTAAATAATCTTGATATAAATTCCTGGTGGGCCCATTAGAGAGGAGGTGGGTTTTAATGAATGATAGATGAAGTGGAAATATTTTGAAATGCTGAATAATATATTTTGCTTGTCACCTAATTACTTATCTGCCACCTAATGGCACGTTCCATAATATCTTACTTCCCGATCTGTTCATCTGGCAGTAAGTAAAAATTCTTCCTTGTGATTGCCATGTGTTCCAGAGTAAAGACCAGTACATTAGCAACTGAACAGAGAGCCACGCTTTAATGACCCAATAATGTCTTTATTCGGGAATGGAGAAAGGGTTTTCTTGTTTCACTGAAAATTCGTTTTCTTCTCCAAGGGTCTTTTGTTTCAGAGGGAACTGTTAGTCAAGATCTCTCTCTCTCTCTCTCTCTCTCTCTCTCTCTCTCTCTCTCTCTCACACACACACACACACACACACACACACACACAATTACCAATCCAGAAACAAAACGTTAAATTCCAATTAGCTCCGACAGTTCCTCTTACTCTTACTTTAACAAGGCAGTGTAAACACAGCCGTGTTGAGCGCATCCTAAAAGAGCAAAAAATGTTGCAGTTTTGGACAGTTTATTTTGGAAACGACAATATGGGGATGGCATGTACATGTGTGTGTGCACACACGTACACACAGGCCCCACATATGCATGTCCTAAGTATAGATGCAGTTTATTGCATGTTCGCCGTGTCTCAGGCCCTGTGCTGCACAGTGGGAGTGTAATGTAGAGAACGGGAGGACATGGCCTCTGCCTTCACACATGTCACAGCCTAGATCACTCCTCTCATCTGGAGGTGTTTTTACTGTTCCGCCCCTGCTCCTCAACCCCAGGGACAGTTGGTAAGTTGTGGAGACATTTTGGTTGTCACAACTTTAGGGGGATGGGTGATGGGCGTCTAGTGGGTAGAGGCCAGGGATGCTGCTAAACATCCCACAGTACACAGGACAGCCACCCACCCCCCACCCCGCACCCGAGCAAAGAATGATCCAGCCCGAGATGGGATCTCGTTGTGCCGAGACAAAGAAGCTGTGGTCTAGCATAAAAAGTGAATGAAATGTTCAGCAAGTACAACTGAGTTTGCTAAGTGGATTCTATGCCAGAGGAAGCTTAGAAGGCTGTCAGGGCAAAAGGAGTAGGCATTTAACCCAGCTAGGGAGTTCAGGGAAGACTTCCTGGAGGAGGTGATGGCCGTACTGAGTCTTAAAAGGCAAAAAGACATAGACGAGAAAAGGAAATGGGAAAAAGATATTCGGGGAGACAGCACACTGAGTGGGGAGCCAGAGTCATGGCAGAGCCCAAAAGCTGGCTCACGGTGTGGCCCTAAGTATGTCGTCACCTCACTGGGCCTTTCCCCTCCACCGTAAAACAAGAGACTGGAGTGGGTGATTTCCAAAGTCCTTTCTAGCTCTACATTTGTGATTCTGTGCCTCCAGCCTGTATCCGTTTGCAAAATGCAGTATTCGATTCCTGCCTGGTTTCATTTTTGTTGTTTTCATTGTGGGGCCTTCTCATGTGACAACTTCCAGCCTCCTATTTGTTTACCAACAACAAATGACTTCCTTTGGGCTCCGCTTCATGCTAGGTTCTGAGTAGACAGAAATTCTCTTCTTCTTTCACCTCCTCCTCCTCCTCCTGCAACTGAAAATCTCCTAGAAGCTCCCCTCCATCATTGCCATGATCCTTGAGCAGCCCCTGGGAGTCAAAGGGCTGTGAGTCTACGGGAGCTGTTACTCTTAACTGGGCGGTGGTCCTAGGAGAGGTGCTGGTGGCCTGGATCGGGGCAGGGGACGTGGAAATAGAACTGACGCAGGGATGGGTGCCATGAAACTTGAGGGATGTTTATAAGAAAGAATTAGTGGGACTCAGTCAGTTATTGGGGCATATGGTGATGGTATCCAGGAGGAAGCCTGGGACTTTGATCGGAGCAGTAGGTGGATGGCGGGCCCTTGGAGGAGGAAAGGCGTGGAAAGGAGAAGCTGTTTTTATATGAACATGGTGCTCAGGGTCCTTCTTTCTTCCTGCTCATGGAGCCAGGAAGCCCTGTGGGAATGTGAGAGGTACAAAGCAGTCGAGTAGATTCGCTTACCACTTGTGGATGGAGGCAGCTCTGACTCAGGGAAACAAAGACCCCTCCTGTGAGGAGAAAGCTTGCCCCACTGTCCTTGGCTTCCTGACACTGGTGACAGACCTAGATGAAGACCCGGGAAATCCACGACGGGGTTCTGGTGCTCAGCCTGGGGCACCCAGTGGGACTCAGATTTGGAGTGGCATGATCTGAGCTCGGGTTCCAGATCTTTCTGTGGCATTCTGTCTGTGTCGGGGCTCCACTTTTCCCGTGCCCAAGAGGGAGGCGATTCTTCCCATGTCTGGGGATGCCGTGAGCAGTGGAGAGAATGGGGGGTACAAGTACTTAGGAGACTCTTGGAATGTTCTGGGATCTGCATGGGACACGCTGAGGGGCAGACTCTGAGAGAGGCATGGATTCTGGCTCCCTCACATTGCCTGCCTGGAGGAAGATGAGGGTTCAGTGTAACCCATGAGAGAGGCAGGGCTGCTTACAGGTAACTCCCCTGCTGGTCTTAAAGGGACTTGGGGAGTTGCGGGGGTTTCTCAGCAGGGGCTCTGTCAGCATGTTGGGGGGATGAGTACCCGTGTTGGGACCCCACACACCGCAGGGCATTTAGCTACAGTGCTGGCAGCTTTCCCTTTATCACCTGACCATTAGAAAATGGCCTCTCCCAGGGGCGCCTGGCTGGCTTACTTGATTAAGCGGCCTCCTTCGTCTCAGGTCATGATCTCACAGTTCTTGGATTCGAGCCCCACGTCAGGCTCTGTGCTGTCAGCTCACACCCTGGAGCCTGCTTTGGATTCTGTGTGTGTCTCTCTCTCTGCCCCTCCCCCATTTGTCCTCCCTCTTGTCTCTCAAAAAGATGAATAAACATTAAAAAAAAAAAAAAAGACAATGGGCTGTCCCAGACTTGCTCACCTTTCCAAGGGTGGTAGGCAGCCCCACTGAGGTTAGAACATCACATATGAGGAGACCAAGCCAGAGGGAGCAAATAACCAGGCCCAGAGCATGTGGCTATCAAGGGCATAACTGGGATTTGAACCTACGTATATTCTCGTTCTTGCCCTCTCTGAATGTAACTTTATATATGTGTGTGTGTGTGTATAAATATAGATATATATGGATATATAAATATATATTATAGATATATATGGATATATAAATATATGTTATATTTATATGTTATATAAATACATATTATATTTATATTTATAATATATATTTATATATGTTTAATTTTTATATTTGTAACTTGTATATTTATGTTTCTATTATGTTACATATATTGTTTATAAGTGTTTATTTGTTTACAGATTTATAACTTACATATACTTATATTGTGCATATATAACATTTATATGATATGTATTTACATTTATCTTTATCACATGTTTGTATTTATGTATTAATATTTGTTTTCATATATATATGTAAAATGTTATTTATAATTTGGCTTAGTCTCTGCTTTATGTTCATATTTGGCCTAATGTTAAAGACTTACATCGGCCAAGCAAGATTTCCTTACTCAACTTATTCTGCTTCCCTGTTCGTGCCCACGACTGCATCTAAATTCACAGGGGCTGGCCCAGGGTCCAGGCACTTTGGAGGCACAGGTCTGGCCTGCACTTGTCACCTGCTTTGGTCTGTGGCCCACATAAGGCACCTGTCCTCACATTAGCACAGGTGCCTGTGTTCTCCTTCAGTCTCTGGTCCTACGGTCCGTGCCAGGCCCACTGCTCTGTGCCTGTTTGTCATCTTGACCTCAGGGTCTGTCCAGAGTGCCACAGTCTCCCTTCAGGACCCAGATCTTGACCGGTACCCCCTGTGTCTGGTGGTCCCACGCCTTCCCAGGGCCAGGTGCTACTCACAGGCACAGGGAGTGTGGCCTCGGGCAGCCAGGAAGGCTTATGAACGTGGACCCACAGCGGGGGTTCTCAATTTAGCCCAAGACTTGGCCCCCTCCCACTGACATAACTAGTGGTACCCGTTACATCTGCGAGCTGGTGTTTGACTCACCGTTATTTTTTTTTTCACAAGTAAAATATAATTGCAGGCTTATTGTTATACTATAACCTCACACGGAGGAGTGGGTGGTAGGGTGGGCTGAAGGCTCAAGACAGATAATGGCCTTCTAGGGCTGCAACTCTTGGATCACCCACATCTCCTCTCTTCTCCCCGTTTTTAATCTCTTTTAGAGACAATAGCTAAGCCCTGATGTTGACTCGGTGTTATTCATCCATGTAGTTACTCCGAGGCTGGGGGGGGACTCACAACTCCATTTATAGACTGCTTGCCAGCCTTTGATCTTTGAGGACCCGGGGCTGGGAGCCTCCTCATTTGCTGACTGGGGAAAACCTGATTCTTTCTGCATTTCCTTTTCCCTGCTCAGTCACCAGCCAGGAGGATCTCTGATCTGGGGCCAAATTCTAGATCTGCTTGGAGGTCTGAGTTGTAGAGATCCGTATTTTATTTCCACCACGAGCAGCGTACAGCACCCCGCCCCACACCAATGACAGCTCACTCAAATTATTCTCTTACCTAGCTTTTTCCTCTCCTGCGACCTGGGATTCCTCTTAGCTTCTGCACCAGAGACAACACAGCTCAGCAAATGCTCGTCCTTATCAATACCATGTTTCGATGCTCAAAAACCTGGCATCTGACTCTTTGGTTGTCTGAGTCCATTGTGCAAACTCTCCATCGAGACTCTGGCTGCACTGTGGCCATCTGACCAATGGGGAAGGGTCACTGTATTAAAAGAAGTATTGGGGAGGGGGGGACAGGGACATGGCCATCAGTTCTGCATACCATCCCACGCCACATGCATTGGCACAACTCGTGCCCAATACTTTTCCTTAAAAGAACGATGTAACTTGTACATATATTCATGTGATTTTCTTCTGCCTACTCTCTCTCTTTCCCACTAGAGTGTGAGTTCCCAGAGGCAGGAACGAGGTCCATTTTTTTTTCACTGATAAATTCCCGATGCCTTGCATATAGAGGCACTCCAAAAATATCTATCAAATGGATGAATCAATGGGATCAGGTCTATTCTGAGGTTCTAGAGGTCCAAAGAGACTCTTGAAGAAGAAATGTGAGCACAGAGAGGAGAACTGGGATATTTTATCCTCAAGTGGCTCAGAGCATCTCCTCCCCCTGTGGACTGGGTGTGAGTTGGGTCAGGTGTGTCTATGTGGGGAGGGATGCGGTCTAAAATCCCGGAGCATTGACTCTCATCCGGCACTGATGCATATTTGCTGAGTGATGGTGGCCAAGCCTACCCCCTCTTCAGGTCTCGTTTTTGTTTTTCATCCGGAACACTTTGAAGGGTCTGGTAGAGTCTTCAAGGTCCCCCGTTCTACAGTCTCCTGAGGAAGTTTCTCCCTTCCCATCTTGGGCCTCACGCTTACAAGTTGCTTCCTCCAATCGCCCTCCAGGCTCCTGACACAGCAGATGGAGCCGCTGCCCGCCCACGGCTGACAGATGAGCCTCATTTACAGCCCTCAACATTTAACCACTTGGCTATTTGGCAGAGTCATAGAGCTCTGAGACGCTGGGGGAGCCCTCCTTGTCCTGAGCAACACAGACAACTTCCCGCCCCCATGCCTTGGTCTGTGCCAGGGTCCTGGGAATGCGGAGCCTAGAAGCCAGCCTCCTGCCATGGTTCTATGGGGCCTTACAGAGCAGCCACATTTGAACCTAGCAACACTGCCCAGGGAACAGAAGATGATGAGGCAGTGTCCAGACAAGCATGAGCTAGCTTGACCTATTTCCAGGCCACGGAAGTTTGGACCAGGGTTGGAGGACACCTAACCCAGAGGCAGCCTGTCCATAGGCTGATCTGTGTTCTCAGAGTAAAAAAGATGAACTCACCAGAGGAGACCCCCGACAACCAAATGTCTGGAAATGGAAAACAGACTGAGCCATCCTTACGGATTCAAAATCACGAGCATGGCACAGAGCACAGTCTAGAATGCAAAATTCAACATCTCAGGAAGCAGGTTTGGGGACCAGGTTCCTTTTCACATGCAAAGTTATTCCTGTTTCAGGAGACACCCAGTGGAGTTGCAGAGTCCACCAGAGTAACATTTAGCTTTTTTTTTTTTCCATCCAGAAACACGTCCTGAGCGGTTACTGTGGGCCAGGCATTGTGCTGGGCACCGGCATTGACCCAGTAAGCAAATTAGATTTGGTCACTGCATGTTTACGGAAGGACATGGGCATCGGTTAAATAATCATTCAAGGAAATATATTTTTATAAAGCGCGATTACAGAGAGAAAGGTTGTTGTTACTGTTATGATAGTCATCTTTACTATTTGGGGAGGGCCAGATTTATGCAGGGGAGGAGGCTCAAAAAGTCTTCCCTAGAAAAATAGCTATGAGTCCCCAAAGATCAACCAGAAATCAGGAGACGAGAGAGCATTCTAAGCAAAAAGGGAGAATATGTGTGAAGGCTCTGAGTAGGGACATGACTTGTGTGTGAGAAGGTCCCAATATGGGCTAGTGTGGCTGGGCGGAGTGTGGGTGGTGGAGAGTGGCAGGGAACCAGGGGCTGGCGAGGTGGGCAACTGTTGGTCGTGCGTGACCACATCGTACATGGTGTGCATTTTGAGTTTACCTGAAAGTGACACTGGGAACTGATTATAGGAAATCAAACAGGGAGTGTTGTGATAGCAGGTGTATAATAAAGATTACTCAAACTTGTGAGTGGTTAAATGGGTTAGAAGTGGGGGGAGGACATGAAGCATCTTGGTAGGAGGACCCAGATAGGAGACAATGGTGGCTTGGTCTAGAGAGGTGCTGGGGTGCGTATTTCATGTAGAACTACTCTAAGGGAACCAGCAGGAATGAAGCATGTTATGAGTTAGGAGTTCCCACAAAACCTTTGCCCCAAACTCTGAGTAATAAGTATGGTGTGTAACTGCTATAGGGCCTTAGGTGTTTGGGATGGGGATTCAGGAATCATCACCAGGGGTAGTGGTAGCTGGACGCATGTAGCAGTGGGGTGCCCAGCAAGCTCAGAGAGAGGCATGTCCAAAAGGAGTCAGTCTGAGACATCCCAAGTTCTCATCCATCCTGAGATAAAACAAAAGGTTTGCCACCCACCTTGGCCTAATATCTCTAATTTCTGTATCCTTGCATGTTCATTTTCCCCAGATATTTTTGATGGTGGGCACTCTCTGTGAAATAACTATTATTCCCCTCACTTTTTAGTTGGGAAAGGGAGGGCCAGGGAGGTTAAATTACTTACCCAGCATCACACAGCCAGAACTCCAAGTCCAGATATCCCCATACAAAACCTTCTTCTTGCCCAGTGGTTTAGAAATATTCAGCTGAAAGAATAACCCACCATTGCTTGTTGGTTCTGTGTCCACTTCCCTTGCCCTGTCCCCTTTTTTTCTCTGCACGTCTCAGCCTACCCACTACTGGTGGTGGTGACGGGGTGGGGTAATAACACTGAGTCAAGGGGTGAGAATCTTGTTTTTCTTCTCGTGGTTCCAGCTGTCGCACATGTTAGGGACTGAAGATTAAATTTCATCTCATTTAATTTCCCGTGAAGTTGAAAACGGATGTTATTTTAAAGAAATGCAAATCTCATTTTCAGATCTACAAACTAAGATGTTTTTTAATGTGTTGCTCTGTACTGAATTAGCCTCACAAGTCAGCAGCTTGAAACAAAAACAAGCATTTTATTGTCACCCGTAGTTCTAGAGGTTGACTCTTCCCAGCTGGGTGATACTCACTGGGGATTTCTTACGCAGTTACAGTCAGACAGTGGCTGGGGCAGATGTCATCTTGAACTTTCTTTACTCACATATCTGGTAGTTGATTGTGGCCACCAGCTAGACTCTCAGCTGGGACGGTCAGGTGGAACATCTACACATGGCCTCTGTCTGTAGACTGGGCTTCCCTACAACATGGCAGCTGAGTTCCAAGAGCTGGCATTCCAAAAAAGTCAGCAGAATTGCCTGGCAGCTTCTGATCTAGCCATGGAATTCACAAAGCATCATTTCTGCCCTACTGTGTTGGTGAGAGCAATCACAAAGATCTGCGAGGGCTCTGCAATACAGGACACAGATACCACCACCAGATGGGAGAATTGTCAACATTATATTATAAAAAGAGCATATGAGTTGGGGAGGTATTGTGACGACCATCTTTGGAAAATGCAATCTGCCACAGATGATAGGAGATAAAGAGTAAAATGAAACATATTAGTTGCTCATGCCCACCTTATGTATTTGTACTCATAGGTGGACACTTTCACTGCATTGTGATTCATGGCTGGTGGTTGTGGGCACTTTCATTGCAATGCATTTCATGGCTACTGCCATAACGAAAAGCAGAATAAAAAGAAACCTTCCCTGTGTATTGTCTGCTGTAGCTACTCTGAGTTTATTATGGTTCCTTAAAAACCACAAAATACTTTTCTGTGGTTCTTTACTTTCATCCTTACTGTTTCTCCTGCCAGGAATGATCTCACAACTGAGAGCTGGCAGAGTCTAAGAAGGCTGCCCTGAATCCTCCAGAGTTAAATCTCTATGAAGTTCTTCATCTTGGTTTCAACAACTGTGCTTTTCTTTTTGGAAGAACTCTATTTGACTCTTTTTTCATGAATACCTGTTCTTCTTTCATGTATGCAATAGCTCTGAGAATATTAATTACACTCGTTTTAAAGTCCTGAGCTAACGGTTCTGTTGGTTCTGTATCTTTAGATTTACATTCTTCCACTTTTTGAGATTATCTTTTCTATTTCATGGTGTTGGTATCTCCATGGGTTCAGTGAATCTGGATTGGGTACTCATCTTGGTGTGTGAGATTACTTGTTAGATTGTCTATGGATTTGTTAGCACTGTCGTCTTGAGGGAGGGAAGGGAAGGAAGTTTTGTTACTTGTAGTTCCTTAACCATATCCACATTCTATGCAGAAAGAGTGAGGGGAGGGTGGGATGTGTCACTCTTTGGGATGCTCAAGCAGGTGGTCTTCTTGGTGGTAGTGATTCTTCCTGAGCACCCCCATCCACCTTGGGCATTCCTCTGTCTGTCTGACCTAAGATGTCTCAATCATGGCGGCTGACTTGCTAAACTGGGAAGCCAGAGGGTTTGGAAAGATGCATGATGGCTTGGGTTCTGCTTCCCTAGCTACCTCCACTTCAGCACAAAACCAATAACCTGTCAGTGTCCTCAGCCCCTCGCATTTCTGTCCCCTCTGGGATGTTCGAACACGTCTTCTGCAGCTCTGTTCTCTGGTTCAGATCCTGCCCTATGAATCCTTTTTTAAATATAATCCCATTTTGGCCTCACATTTCAGAGATTCCTCACAGTTTCTGTTCTGCCAGCAGAACTCTTTGTTGCTAAGCAGGGTAATGTCTTTACATATTTTTAAAAAATTATTTAAATGTACTTTATAATTTATATACAGTGAAATTGATTCTTTTTGGGGAACAGTTCTGTGAATTTCAACAAATGCATGGAGTCACGTAATCATTACCACAGTCAAGACCCAAAATGGCTCCGTCCTTCTACCCCACCTCCAGATTCCTTGGGCTGCCCCTTTGTAGCCAATTACTCACCTGAACCTTCACAACCACAGACCTGATTTCTGTCCCTCTGGTTTTGCCTTGTCTAAAATGTCATATAAATGGAATCATATCCTGTCTGGCATTTTGAGTCTTCCTTCTTTCACTTAACATAATGTGTGTATTCATAGTCTTTTCCTTTTTACTTCTCAATAGTATTCCACTGCCTGAATGTGTCTTAGCTTATTTACCAATTTTTCAGTTGAAGGACATTTGGTTTGTTCTTAGTTTTGGGTGATTATGAATGAATCCACTTTAAATATCAAGCAGGTTTTTATGTGAGCCTAAATTTTCATTTCTTTTGGTTAAATACCTAGGAGTGGGATTGTAGAGTCTGATTGTAAGTACAGTAAAACCTTGATTTGTGAGCATAATTCATTTTGGAAACATGCTTGTAGTCCAAAGCACTTGTATATCAAAGCGAATTTCCCCATAAGAAATAATGGAAACTCAGATGATTTGTTCCACAACCCCAAAATAAACATATAAAAGTGATTACAATACTGTAATATAATATAAAATAATAAGGAAAATACAAAATATGAAGAAAAATAAACAAATTAACCTGTGCTTACCTTTGAAAACCTTCGTGGCTAGTGTGAGGGTGACGAGAGAGAAGGGTTATTGTGTAGGACAACTTTCACTGTCACTAATGGAATCACTGCTATCTCTTGGCTCAATGGCATCTTTTTCTTTTTGTGCAGCTTTAACAAGGAACCTATCCAATGACCTAGAATGAAGCACAGCATTCCTAAACTTACTCTTGTATGGAAAAGCAAAGGACTGTCCATAGGGGCTTTGAAGTGACAAAAAATACACTAGCGCTAGTTGTGGGCACTGTCCATTGTTCTGAAAAATCACTGACTTCTGCCAAACACCATAGCTTGAGGCCGAGCATGCAAGCATGGGAGATGATCACCCACAATCCTGCGGGGTGTGGGTGGGGGGAACCATGGCTCAGTTGTGATCATGTGACATTCAGCATCATGTACTACTCATATTGCAAGACATCACTCATTTTTCAAGTTAAAATTTATTGGAAATGTTTGCTTGTCTTGCGTAACGCTAGCAGAACAAGTTGCTTGCAATCCCAGGTTTTCTGTATATGTTGAACTTTTTAAGAAGCCGCTACATTTATTTTTCCAAAGGGGCTGTATCATTTTGCATTCCTACAAGCAGTGAATGAGAGTTTCTTTTGCTTCATATCCTCACCAGGACTTGGCATTGTGAGATGTTTTATTTTGTTTTTGTTTTTGTCATTCTTTTAGATAGGTAGTGATATATTATCGTGGTTTCATTTTACATTTTTAAGAGTTTTTTTTTATGCCTTGATAATCATTTTTAGGAATTTGATATAGGAAGGATTACTATCAGGTAATTTTTATCTTGAAACATAGGTTGCCTCAGATCTTTGTGTCTACTTTTTTTAAATGTTTATTTATTTATTTTGAGAGAGAGCAAGAGAGCAGGGGCAGAATAGAGCGAGAGATGGAGGGAATGAGAATCCCAAGCAGGCTCTGCACTGTCCCTGCAGATCCCAGTGCAGGGCTCGATCCTATGAACCATGAGATCATGATCTGAGCGGAAATCAAGAGTCATACACTTAACCGACCGAGCCAACCAGGCGTCCCAGATCTTTGTACCTACTGTTACTATCACATGTGTTACCAGGAGTGGTTTACCTTTCAGTTCCCCCTTCATTGGACTGCGAACTTTTCAGAGGCAGGAGTGGGTCTTAGGCATTTCTCCTTCCCCAGTACCCAGAAAGACACCTGGCCTAGGATTGGCACATTGTGATTATTTGATAAGTGGGTTATTCAGTGAATGAATTTGCTCATCCGGCAATTAGCAAGGATTTGGTTTAAGCAATAATCACCCCTTGGAACATTCTCAGACACAAGAAGAAATGGTTAGCTTGAATGTTTTTTTTTTTTTTATTTATTTATTTTATTTTTTTTTCAACGTTTATTTATTTTTGGGACAGAAAGAGACAGAGCATGAGCGGGGGAGGGGCAGAGAGAGAGGGAGACACAGAATCGGAAACAGGCTCCAGGCTCTGAGCCATCAGCCTAGAGCCCGACGCGGGGCTCGAACTCACGGACCGTGAGATCGTGACCTGAGCTGAAGTCAGACGCTTAACCGACTGCGCCACCCAGGCGCCCCTGCTTGAATGTTTTTAAAATGTGGAAATATTATGGGGAGAAAGGTTTACCATTACAGATTCTTACGTGTGCCAGATATTAAGGTCTGTGCTTTCAGGACATATCTTGCTTGATCTTTTCTGGACTCTGTCAAAGACAATCAGTTAGAATGGAGAAGGAAGCATTGGGTTGGGATCAAGCTGACTTTGTCTCTGCTGCCTGTGACCTCACATACATGGTCCACAGCCCTTTCTTTTTGCCTCATTTTTTCCCATCTGTCCGTTGTGCACAATAATGTCTAACTTACAGAATGCCTTCATGTATAATGAGGGGTGTGTGGATAGAGCACTTGGCACGTGCATCTGGGTTTCAAAATTTGGCAATGAATGCATAACATAAAATTCACTATCTTAATCATTTCTAGGTGTACAGTTCAGTAACATTAAGTATATTTACATTGTCGTGCGACTGACTTACGGAACTTTTTGTCTTGCAAAACTGAAACTACCCGTTGAACACCAACTCCCCATTCCCGTCTCTGCCTACCCCTGGAAACCACCATTCTGCTTTCTGTGTGACCATGGATCTGACTACTGTAGCTACCTCATATAAGTGGAATCATAGAGGAGAAGTCTTTTTTATAACTGGCTTATTTCACTTAGCATAATGTCCTTGAGGTCCATCCATGTTGTAGCATGTATCAGAATTTCCTTCCTTTTTGAAGCTGAATAATAGTCCATTGTACGCATACAGCACATTTTCTTTATCCCTTCATCCATCGGTGGACACCTGTTGCCTCCACCTCTTGGCTATTGTGAACAGTGCTGCAGTATAGACGGGCAAGCAAACGGCTGTTTAAGAACCTGCTTCCAAGTTCTTTTGTTGGCATTCCCATCTCGCCCATTTCATATGCAGTGAACCAGAGGCACCAGAGCTCAGTAATTTTCTTAGGACCTCACAGCTAATATGTGGCTGGAGCAGGATTTAAACCCTTGTCTCCCATCTCTGAAGGACCTATTCTCTCTGTGTTCTCACTCTGCTCTCAGATAACTCCTCACAGAGGAAGCTGTTTGGAGAATTTTGGAAGGTATGGAAAATGGGGAGAGACATGATTGTGTCTATCACTGTGAATCTCAACCACTCTCTGTGTGGTAGGTCCTTAAAAATGGACTCTCCAGGGGCGCTTGGTTGGTCAGTTGAATGTCCAACTCATGTTTTCTGCTCGGGTCATGATCTCAGGGTCATGGGATGGAGTCCCATGTCAGGCTCCGTGCTGAGCATGGAGACTGCTTTGGATCCCCCTTCCCTCCCTCTCTCTCTTGCTCTTTTTCTGTCTCTCTCTCGCCCTCAGCCCTTCTCCCCTGCTCAGGCTCTCCTTATGTCTCTGTCAAAAAAGTGTGTGTGTGGGGGGGTGCCTGGATGACTCATTTGTTTAAGCATCCAACTTTGGTTTAGGTCATGATCTCACAGTTTTTGGGATTGAGCCCCTCATGGGGCTCCATGCTAATGGTGCAGAGCCTGCTTGGGATTCTCTCTCTCTGCCCCTTCCCTGTGTGCACTTGCTCTCTCTCTCTCTCTCCCTCTCTCCCTCTCTCTCCCTCTCCCTCAAAAAATGATAAATAAATGCACTTACAAAACGGACTCTACAAGCTAAGTGGAGGAGATTTGCACCCAAGTGGGCTCTTCAAGACACAAAATATACAGGTGATAGGAAATCAGTCTGTACTCTGCATCCGTGCATTGGCTCTGTGAAGCTTCAATGAAAGCCGGAACTAAAGGCCTTCTTGGTGCACACTGGAAAATTCCTTAAGCAACAGGTCTGTTGCAGCCCTGCATAGAATTGTTTCTGCTGGAGACTTGGTGTAGGATATACTTTGTCCTCTGTCTGTGGGGCATCTGTGTTGTGTTACCACCTAGAGGACACATACCTAAGCAGAGTACCATCCCTGGTGTTTGGTTGAGCTGAGCCCAGTTCCCTTATTTGTTTCATCCCTTTGCTTTTTTGTCATTGTCGTTTGCTGTCCCAGGTGTCAGATTGTCCATACACAAAATACTTACCTGATGCACGTACAGTCCAAAAAGAAAAAACTAATTTCAGAGCAACCAAAATGGCTGTTGCTAAGCCGATACATCCAATGCCTTTTTCTTAGTGAAAAAGCTGACTTTTAGGTAAAGCTCCTTGCACACTGCCTGCCACCTAGCAGGTGCCTGAAAAATGGCCTTTTTCCCTCTCATCCTTTCCTGTGTTAGTTAGAATTCAGTTCCATGGAGGGAGCCAGGAGAGGCACTGGGAACAGAGGGGTGGAGGAAACTGAACACATTCCCTGGCCTCAGTGGTATGGGAAAACAGGCACTGGAAATAAATAGAAGTATTTATGTGGCTAAAGAAGTCAAGTTAAGGAAGTGTTACACATTGAATTGTGCCCCTCTCAAATTGAAGTGTTGAAGTCCTAATGCTCAGTACCTCAGGATGTGACCTTATTTGGGGATAGTGTCATGGCAGATGGAATTAGTTAAGGTCATACTGGAGAAGGATGGGCCCCAATTCAATAGAATGGATGTCCTTATGAAAAAAAAGGGGAATTTGGACACAGACATGCACACAAGAGGAACACTATATAAGGGTGAAGGCAGATATTGGGTGATGCTTCTATAAGCCCAGGCATGCCCAAGATTGCCATAAAACCACCAGAGACCAGGAAAGAGGCCCGGAACAGACCCTCCCTCATCACCTCAGAAGGAACCAGGCTTGCTGACATCTTGAACTTAGACTACCAGCCCCTAGAACCGCAAGACGTTACATTTTTCTTGTTAAAGCCCTACTCTGTGGTTATGGTGGCCCTAGCAGATGAGAGGTGCAGGAGTATTTAAGATTGGATGGGGTCAGGAAGGTCCCCTGGAAGCTGTGATGTATAAGCTGACCCTGGAAAGATGATTCACAGTCACCTTGGGGAAGATGTAGGGAAAAAGGACAGCATTTTGCAGAAGCAAATAGTATTTTTACATACGGTTGTTATTTTACCATCCATACTAACAAGCTTGGGTATCTAGTTTCTCTTTTTTTTTTAATTTTTTAAATGTTTATTCATTTTTGAGAGAGAAACAGAGGGTGAGTGGGGGAGGGGCAGAGAGAGAGAGGGAGACACAGAATCTGAAGAAGACTCCAGGCTCTGAGCTGTCAGCACAGAGCCCGACAGGGGGCTCAAACCTACAAACTCTGAGATCATGACCTGAGCCAAAGGCGGAAATTAACCAACTGAGCCACCCAGATGCCCCTCTAGTTTCTTTGTTTTTTAATGCTTATTTATTTTTGAGAGAGAGACAGAGAGAGAAAGAGAGAGAGCAAGAGCGAGAGCGAGCACAAGCAGGGGAGGGGCAGAGAGAGAGAATCCCAAGCAGATTCCATGCTCAGTGTGGAGCCCAGCGTGGGGCTCCATCTCACGAACCATGAAATCATGACCTGAGTTGAAACCAGGTCAACTGAGCTACCCAGGCACCCTTTGGGATTAGTTTCTAATCCCACAACACATTTGGACTAGAAATAATGAAGTCCAAGAGGACAGGCCGCAGCTCACCATGCAGCTGGTCAAAGACTAGCCATGATGGAAGGGAAAAGAAAAGTACTAAATAGAGGTGGAATTGGGAGGAGAAGGATGCCGGAGGAGGAGAAGAGTACAAGGAGCAGAAAAGAAGCAACTATGGCTCCCTGGGCTATTGAAGGAAGGGGCGTATACACCATTAGATGGGCTCATGAAATTGGCCTTGGGGAATGGCTGCTGTTCACATAAGCAGCCATTGATATTATAATGATGCTAAGCTATTGGTGGTGACTTAAGCCACCTTGGAGATGTCCCATTGCAGAAGCAATACCAATAAATGGTAGTTTCTAGAATGTGCTCCTGATGCTATTTCCAACATGGTCCTCTAGTTACTTTCTTTGACAATCTCTCTTTCTCAAAGTGTAGATGAAGGTCTTCTTCCTTCTAAAACTGAGCGAGGTACCCTGTCCCTTGTGCTGTCATGGGACTCTGTGTTTTGCTGTATTATGGCACTGTACTGGTCTATAAAGACCATACTAGTCTTTATGCATATATATGTGTGTGTGTGTGTGTGTGTGTGTGTGTGTGTGTGTGTGTGTGTGTGTGTGTGTATAAAGTTTATTTATTATATTTATATAATTATATATGTAAAGAGAGAGAGCAGGGGAGGGGCAGAGAGAGAGAATCCCAAGCAGGCTCCACACTGTCAGCACAGAGCCCTACATGGGGGGTGATCTCCCAAACCCTGAGATCATGACCTGAGCTGAAATCAAGACTCAGATGCTCAACCAACTGAGTGACCCAGGCGCACCTAACCATGCTGGTCTTGACGGTCCTCTGCGTCCCTTGCGTTGTTCTTGTTCTGCCTCCTATCCTAGACTGTCATCTCCTTGGGGCACAACCTGAGATTTGAAATGAATATCTGCTGCCCCCTCCCCTGCCAGGGCCTGCATAAAAACTGGCAAAAGGAACATTAAACAAATATTTAACAACTCCACTTTTAAAATAGTCCCATCATAAATGGTCAAAATAAGAAAAAAATTTTTTGCATGCTAAGAGGTATAAACCCATGGGCACCACAAATGCCTCATTTACCAAAGGTTTTACAATGATATATGTGCATTTTTTTCCCTCCATTGCAAATCCCTGCTGGTCTCTCTGCCACCAAATTTCAATGAGATGGATTTAATTCTCGTTCTACATAAACCTTTTCTGGTGAGAGGCTCGCCTGCTATGTTCTTTTTTGGCAAATTCGGGGTAATTTTGAGTTGGATTTGATTTGATTTTTTTTTTTTTTTTTTTTGCTTGCTTATGGCCATAGAAAAATCCACATGGCGTTTCAAGCTATAATTTTCGGGTTTTTCTCTTTAAAAGGATACTGGGCATAAAGGTTTGGGAATGATAGAAAGGAAAACAGAGCTAAAAGCCAGAGCTCTGCTATGATTTCTGAACATGCATTCTCTTTTTTGTTGTTGTTAAGAGAATTACCGGTGCAACTGGCCCCCCACAGGAACATCTCTTGCCTATTCTCTCTCATTTGTCCTTTTCCAAGTTAACTGAATGATCGGGAACATGTCCAGGAATCCTGAGTCGAGAGAGGGCCACTCTCTTTCTGTGGCCACCCCCATCATGTTGTCTTTGTTTACTGGACAATTGGAGGCAATAAAGCTTTGGCTAGAATATGTGGGATGGTTACTCTATTTCAGGGGCAATGCTGAGGATTGTGTACATGCCGTCTCCATGAAGTTCCCCACGCCCAAGAGGATGCTTTTATGTCCCTATTATAGAGCTGAGAAGACTGAGGCTCAGACAGGCATGATAACGTACCCAGTGATGCTATTGGGAAAGGGAAGAGCCAGAATTTGAGCCCAGAGCTGACTGAGTCAGAATTCCATTCCTTTTTCATTATGTCGAGTCATTATGAGGAGGCACAGAGAATGTGTTGGGGAGCATGGGTTTCATCTGAAGTACAATGCCGGTCAGGACCAACATGGCCTCGCAGGCCAGGCAACCTCATGGGTGTTTAAAAACCTTGGGAAATGTTTCCCTAATTAGTTCCTCTATTTAGTAAGTGGTACAAGAGCTAGGACTTGTCTGCCAAGTTCAATGCCTGGCCCACCGCAGACACTCAAATATATGAGGAGGGATTGGATACGTGAGCAAGTTGGAGAGGTCAGAGCACAGGCACATTCCACAAGGCAGTAAGGGATTCTTAGGATGGGCAGGGGGTGGGGAGGCCTGCTCACTCCTTGGGTATAACACAAGTTCCATTCTCTGGGTGAAAGGGAGGCAAAAAGACACAAGATTTGGCTAGTGGTTTACGGGCCTGAGTGGGAAATTTTATAAGAGGGAAGATACTTGTGATGCCTGGGTGGCTCAGTTGGTTAAGCATCCGACTTCATTTAAGGTAATGATCTCACAGTTAATGGGTTCAAGCCCTGCGTTGGCCTCTGTTCTGAGAACTCAGAGCCTGGAGCCTACTTTGGATTCTGTGTCTCCCTCTCTCTGCATCCCCCCTCTTATGCTCTGTCTCTCAAAAATAGATAAATGTTAAAATTTTTTTCTTTAAAAAAGAGGGAAGATACTTAAGACCCAAGAGTCTTTCCCCATAGAGGAGGCTCCATGCTGAGACACTAGTTTCTTCTAGTCCCGGCTAGGGGCAGCCTAACTTAATGGAGGAAACACCTGTTCCGCCATCTGACAAAGCTGGGATCAAATCCTGATAGTTACTAACATACTGTGTGACTCTGGGCAAGTACCTCAATCTCTCTGGGCTTCGATTTCCTTGTATGTAAAACAGGATTGTGATAGGCAGAGAAATGTGTTTTTTATGTGGTTAACGTGCTTTTCTATTTGGCCTTTGTGGGTGTGTGACTTCTGTCTGAGTTGGCCCGTGCTGTCTTGCTTGGGAGAGAAAGGAAAGTAGAATCAAGTGGAAGGAAACGCTCTATGTATGGAACCTCCCTGCCCTACAATGAGAGGTTCTCTGGCGGGATTCCTGCCCTCAAGCACTATGGGATATGAGGGTCATTGAGGAAGGTCAATTTAGGCATCTGGTAGTCAGATCATACCACTCCATTTCTTAACTGGCTCAGCTACCCCCTGACAGCTTAGCGCTTCTTCCCTGTGAGCTCCTCCCAGAGTGAGACAAGAGATCCCTGCCGTCAGCATTTTCCTCATCCATCATTCTCCATCCCAACCTGGGTCTGAAGACCAAAGAGAGAAAGTTGAGTGACATTCTTTCATCTCTCTCTCTCTCTCTCCTTTTCATTTTCTCGATTCCCTAGAATCAGAGAAGGCAGGCTTCCTATCCCATTTCTTCCCTGGTCTACCCTTGACAAAAACTCTGTGGTCTTGTCTACCAAGTCCAGCCCTCCATATGCTGAAGAGCAGAGAGAAAGGTATGGAAGTTCCTCAAAATGTTAGATATAGAACTACCCTACAATCCAATAATTGCACTATTGGCTATTTCAAAGGGATACACTGATTTACAGGTATACATGGTCCCCTATGTTTATTGCAGCATTATTTACAGTGCCCAAATTATGGAAGCAGCCCAAGTGCCCATTGATAGATGAATGGATAAAGAAGAAGTGAGGTGTGTGAATGTGTGTAATGGGATATTATTCAGCCATTAGAAAGAATGAAATCTTGCCATTTGTGACAATATAAATGGACCTAGAGTATATTATGCTAAATGAAGTAAGTTAGCCTAGAGAAAGACAAATGCCATATGATTTCACTCATATGTGGCATTTAAGAAACCAAGAAAAACAATCAAAGCCAGGGGAAAAAAGAGAAAGAGAGAGCCAAACCAAGAAACAGAGTCTTAACCATAGAGTACAAACTGATGGTTACCAGAGGGACAGTGTCTAGGGGGATGGGTGAAACAGGTCACAGGGATTAAGGAGTGCACTTGTGATGGGCATTGGGTGATATATGGAAGGGTTGAATCACTGTATTGCACACCTGAAACTAATATACATCAACTGTCCGGAATTCAAAATAAAACTTTAAAAACTAAAAAAAAAAAAAAAAAAAAAAAAAAAAAAAAAAAAAAAAAAAACTAAAAAAAAAAAAGAAAGAAAGAAAAACAAAGAGTGGTGAGAAAGGAATAAAAACCTACCACTTTCCAAAGTCAGTCACATGACTTAAAATTGTATTGTTGTCTGGCTACAAAATAATTTTTCGAATGTCAAACATTTGAATTTAACTCCCTTAAAGCCAAAAGCAAGTGGTCAAGAACGCAGATTCTAGAGGCAGATGGCCAGGAACACAGCATAGCTCTGCTGTATGTAAATGGTATAACTTTGGGCAAGTTACAAAGCCTCTCTCTGTCTTGGTTTCCTCCTCTGCAAAGTGGGGTTAATAATAGTATCTCACAGAGATTCTTGGAATGACTGGATTAGTTCGTATACAGGATAGTGCCTCGTACCTAATAACACCTCTGTGCGTATCATGTATGTAAGTGTGTCTTCACCATCTCCATCATTGCTTGATGCCATCCTTAATTATTTTTCTTTGTGGTCCTTCTGTAATAAATCCCAATTCCCCAGCATTACCCAGGCATGTGGATGCCATGGGCCATGATGCTCTTAGGAAGACAAAAAGAGAAAAACACTTTAATAACTTGAAAAATCCATGTCTTTAGACTGTGCTGTAGTTGATAAGGTTGTTTCCCATGGGGATATGGGATAATGATTCTGGTATTGCTAGACATGGATATTGGACTTAACAATCAGTCAATGGATGGCAGATGATGGGAGCCATGTTTCTCATTGTTGGGGTGAAAGATTACAAATAAACAAGGGGAGGAGCCTAGAATGATCCATGGATCATGGATTAGAGCTGGAGAGAGCAGGATGAATGTGTTTGACTTACGGTAGATACAGATGGTTACATATATAAATACTTGTAGATCCCGGAGTAAATGAGTTAGGACATACACATAGTTTTCCTTACTCTGTCCGCAGGGAGATAGAGAGAGAGAGAGAGACCAGAAGCACCCAGATCTTGGTTGCTAACACCATTCTACAATGAAAAGAACCAGGGCTCCTTGGAGAGATGGCTGATTCTAGCCCTAGACAGGGAATATACAAGTTGAACGTGGAGCATCTCATATTGCTAGAGAGCAGGGGGTGGGGGTCTGAAAAAGGAGACACAGGAGCCAACTGAAAGAGTTTCCAATGACTGGACCTGGAACAGTTCGAGCAAAAAACAACATGGTATTGGTTTATAACCCAAAGTAATAACATACATATCTATGTGTCCACACTGATATAAATAAATGGTTGAATAATCAAGTGTGGGAAAAGAGACAAATCTCCTACATTGAAGAATTCTAAATAATTTATGTAGATACTCTTTACTCGAGGAGGTCGAATGTAACTCCCCACTCCTGAAATGTGGGTTGTGCAAAGTGGCTTATAGAGGATAGCATGGAAAAAGAAAAAAGTAGAACAACTTTACAGTGGACAAGCTTGATGGACGCTACCTCAGGCAGGTGATCAAGGTTAACATCAACAGTGGTAAGGCATCATAGTATGTATCCTTGATAGGTTATGATGAGAATGTCACTTTATCTCTACAGTTCCCTTCCCCCAAACCCACAGCCTCAGTCTGGTCATGAGAAAAGCATCAGACAGATTCCTCTCAAGGGCCATTCTACAAAATACCTGGCTGGTACTCCTCAAAACTGTCACAGTCATCAAAAACAAGGAAAGTCAAAGAGACTAACCGCCACGAGATACCTAAGGAAACATGAGGGACTCACTTTAATGTGGTAATTGGATGAGATTCTGGAACAGAAAAAGGACATTAGGTAAAAACTGAGGACATATGAAGAAAGTGTGGACTTGTGTTGATGGTAATTTGTCACATTGGTTCATTATTTGTAACACACGCGCTGCACGACACACACTGTTACTATCAGGGGAAACTGGATCTGGGGTCTATGTGGGACCTCCTGATGCCATCTCTGCAATAGTTTTATAATTCTTAAGATTGTTCTACAACAAAAACTTTATTTTTTTTAACTTTTCAAACCTTTATTTGAGAGAGAGAAAGAGACAGAGAGAGACAGAGAGAGAATGAGCAGGGAAGGGTTAGAGAGAGAGAGAGGGAGACACAGAATCCGAAGCAGGCTCCAGGCTCCAGGCTCCAAGCTGGCAGCACAGAGCCTGATGCGGGGCTTGAACTCACGAACCGTAAGATCCTGACCTGAGCTGAAGTTGGACTTTTAACCGACCGAGCCACCCAGGCACGCCTCGAAAACCTTATTTTAAAAGATATTTTGTCCGCAGCTCTCTACCTCCTAGGGTTGATATGGGAATTAAAGTGCATGAGAAATTCTTTACCAATGACTGGCATATAATGCATGCTCCACAAAACAACACCATTTGACTGTCTTGTGCCTTTCTCAGCTGTTTCCTTGTGATGTGCCATGAAAGACTGGCTTTTGTTGCTTTGCTTCCAATAGGAGCCACATTGGTCCAGTTTCTGATAGTTGTTATTTGTCTGTTCTACACTGAGAAACCCACAGCATCATCCCAGCATTTGCCGTGGAGCGTTTTTACCTTAACTGACCCTGTCTGAATGACATCTATCTCCTTTCTGTTTAGTGGCTAAGATATACCACGTATAATGGTATTTCCACAGCGGTTACCTGGGGGCAAGTCAGCCAGAGGTTTCCAATTAGAGTAGCTCTATCTTACCCTTCTTTGAAAATGGTTGTTTAATACATAAGGCCCCTCTTCTGTCTCAGGAAGGAGAGCACAGGGACATCATCAGCTTCTTGTTGTTGACCGAGGGTCTTGACTGAAAACAGCATCCCAGAACAGAAAGTTCTCGTTGGCTATTTATAAGGGTGAGGATGAGTTGCAAAACTGTAATGCGGCAAAGAGTTTTTCTTACGGCATGGGGTATGAAGTGCTTAGAACGGTATCTCTGGGGCCAAAGTTGGTCTATAAGAGAAACCATCCGGCTGAGAGCAAGACAGAGTTGGTTCAACTGGATTATCTCTATGGTCATGACTATGCAAATCAAATGAGATAGACATATCAAACAACATATATATCATAAGTAATATATATGTATGTGTTACATGTACCTACATACATAAAATACATACATATGTATGGGCACCTGGGTAGCTTGGTCAGTTAGGTATCTGACTCTTGATTTCAGCTCAGGTCATGATCCCACAGTTCATGAGATCAAGCCCCATGTCGATCTCAGCACAGAGCCTGCTTGGAATTCTCTCTCTCTCCCTCTCTGCCCCTCCATGCCCCCCTCCCCGACCATCTCTTTCTCAAAATAAATGAATATTTAAAAAGCGCATACATATGCATATACATGTATACCTATAATCTGTCTATCTATCTGTCTATGTATCTATGTCTTTTATTTTTCTTCTCTCTCTTGGCAAGGACAGGATTTGCAGATTATAACCCAGATCTCACTCTTTGTGCTTCCCTCACCCTATTGTTCTATTTTGGCTGGATGCCAAACTGGGCTTCCTTCGCATCTACACTTAGGTATCTCCTCCTTAGCTGGACATGTTTGTAGAAAACTCCCAGGGAACCTGGGTGGCCAGCTCTTTTCCATCTTCCTGTTCAGTAAAATGAAAATAACATTTAAAAAAAAATCCAGTCACACGTGCGTTTAATAATTTTTCATAGCTGCCCTGAGACCAGATTTCTTTTTTTTAAGTATGTGCCTTTTTTTTTAAAGGTTGGTTGGTTGGTTGGTTGGTTTGTTTATTTATTTATTTATTTATTTATTTATTTATTTATTTATTTATGTATGTATTTGTTTATTTTTAAGAGAGAGAGAGAGACTGAATGCAAGCGAGGGGGGTGCGATCAAAGGGCCAGAGAGAGAGGGAGACACAGAATCTGAAGAAGGCTCCAGGCTCCGAGCTGTCAGCACAGAGCCTGATGCGGGGCTTGAACTCAAGGACGGACCATGAGGAGATTGTGACTTGAGCTGAAGTCAGATGCATAACCAACTGAGCCACCCCCGCGCCCCCTAGATTTCAATATTTCTGAATATTTGATGCCTGGAAGCAGGCACAAAATGGCTGTCTTCCCAGGGTTCTAAATGGGATAGCAGGAATGTGACTTTGGGCTGGTGAGGGATCCCTTTGGTGGGCCATCTCGGTCATGCCCACTTACATTAAGTAACTACCCACTGTCCTTGAGGTAGCTCAGGACTTGGGAGATATCATCCAGCAGCAAATACTTTATAATGGCATATTAAATATTCTGTTGGATAACATAAAAGGCTGTCGCAAGTGATGAGGAACATCTCTACAGATTTTTTTTTCCTTTAATGACATGTTTTGCATCTCTCCTGGCAGGCCTGGGAACAGAAGTTGAGCATAGTGGGTGGGGTCTAGAACCAAGGGAGCAAGGAGATGGGAGAAAGGGCCCACTGGACAGTGGGCTGGGGAGAGGCCAGCTCTTTAACTACACAGGCTCATGTTTGGAATCTACTTCCAGGGGTTAAAAAAAAAAAAAAAAGAGACGACCATAAAGACATTAGTTAATTAGCTTATTAATAGCTTTGGGCATTCTCTATGTACTAGTAAGAGCACTTGCAGTTTGAAATTTCTACTATATTTCTGTAGAATACCCAGGAACAATGCCTTTATCATCTTAACACAATCCCCAGGCCTTGCTTTATATCCACATGGGCAACTTCCCCTCTGGTTGGTTCCATTTCCCAGAGGAAATCCAGACAGCTACACTAGTCCAAACTATACAGTGCAAGAGATACACCCCAAAGCATACTAGCTTATTAGAAAGAGGCTTCCCTGGGGCATCTGGGTGGCTCAGTCGGTTAAGCATCGACTTCAGTTCAGGTCATGATCTCACAGTTCATAAGTTTGAGCCCCGAGTCAGGCTCTGTGCTGATAGTTCATAGCCTGGAGCTTGCTTCAGATTCTGTGTCTCCCTCTCTCTCTGCACACCCCGCGTTTGTGTGTGCTCTCTCTCTCTCTTTCTTAAGAATAAACATTAAAAAAAAGGGGAGGGCCTTCCCTATCTTTGCTGCTTCGCTCCTGTTGTCCTTATTCCTTCACAATAAAGAGATTCTCCACTTGGTAGGTTCAAACTCGAATCCATGGCTTCCTGGATTTTTGAATCCAAAGGTTCCAAATAGAAAAATTCAGGGAAGTATTCTGATTGGGCCAGCCTAGATCACGTGCCTGCTTCTGGCCCAATCACTGTGGGAAGAAGGAGGTATTGTGATTTGTCAGATTTGATCACATGCTCACTTCTGTGGCTAGAAGTGAGAGTTACTGGCCTGATATCCAACTGCCAGCCCTTATGTGTCTGAATAAGAGTTTTTTTTTGCCTGCTAGAGCACACACTGACCATGAACATGGTGGGTTGCAAATGCTGAGGCATTGCTGTCTTCCAGAAGCAGTCCTCAACTGATGACTCATGGGAATTGGTATATAAATACTAAGGGGCTTGCTTAATGATAGAATTCTCAGACAGGCATTCCACATCATTTACCAGCATTCCAAAGTGGGATTAAACTCCAGTTCACTAGAATCGCCCCTTGCTTGGCATTGTGCTCTTTGTCTGTATTCCCATCCCTGTCTTGCTCCCTTACTCCTTTTCTTTTTTTTTTTTTTTTTCTTTTTTTCTTTATTTTATTTCATTTTTTAAATTTATATCCAAGTTAGTTAGCATATAGTGCAACAATGATTTCAGGGGTAGTTTCCTTAATGCCCCTTACCCATTTAGCCCATCCCCCCCACACCCTCTCCAGTTACCCTCTGTTTGTTCTCCATATTTATGAGTCTCTTCTGTTTTGTCCCCCTCCCTTTTTTTAAAAAATTTTTCCCCTTCCCTTATGTTCATCTGTTTTGTCTCTTAAAGACCTCATATAAGTCAAGTCATATGATTTTTGTCTTTCTATGACTAATTTTGTTTACCATAATACCCTCTAGTTCCATTCATGTTGCAATTGGCAAGAATTCATTTTTTTGGATTGCCAAGTAATACTCCATAGTATGTATATACCACATCTTCTTTATCCATTCATCCATTGATGTATATTTGGGCTCTTTCCATGCTTTGCCTATTGTAGATAGTGCTGCTATAAACATAGGGGTGCATGTGTCCCTTCGAAACAGCATACCTGTATCCCTGGGATGAATTCCTAGTAGTGTAATTGCTGGGTCATAGGGTAGTTCTATTTTTAATTTTTTGAGGAACCTCCATACTGTTTTCCAGAGTGGCTGCACCGGTTTGCATTCCACCAACAATGCAAAAGAGATCATCTTTCTCCACATCCTCACCAACATCTGTTGTTGCCTGAGTTGTTAACTTTAGCTGTTCTGACAGGTGTGAGGAGGTATCTCATTGTGGTTTTGATTTGTGTTTCCCTGGTGATGAGTGAGGTTGAGCATCTTTTCATATGTCAGTTGGCCATCTGGATGTCTTCTTTGGAAAAATGTCTGTTCATGTCTTCTGCCCATTTCTTCACTGGATTGTTTGTTTTTTGGGTGTTGATTTTGATAAGTTCTTTAGAGATTTTGGTTACTAGCCCTTTATCTGATAAGTCGTTTGCAAATATCTTCTCCCATTCTGTTGGTTGCCTTTTAGTTTTGCTGATTGTTTCCTTTGCTGTGCAGAATATTTTATTTTGATGAGGTCCCAGTAGCTCATTTTTGCTTTTGTTTCCCTTGCCTCCAGAAACATGTTGAGTAAGAAGTTGCTGTGGCCAAGGTCAAAGAGGTTTTTGCCTGCTTTCTCCTCGAGGATTCAGATGGCTTCATGTCTTACATTTAGGTCTTTCATCCATTTTGAGTTTATTTTTGTGTATGGTGTAAGAAAGTGGTCCAGGTTCATTCTTCTGCATGTCGCAGTTCAGTGTTCCCAGCACCACTTGCTGCAAAGACTGTCTTTATTTCATTGGATATTCTTTCCTGCTTTGTCAAAGATTAGTTGTCCATACGTTTGTGAGTCCATTTCTGGGTCCTCTCTTCTGTTCCATTGATCTGAGTGTCTGTTTTTGTGCCACCGTTACTCCTTTTCTACGGTGTTCCTGAGAGCACCCCCCAGATATGCTCATACTTGGATCCTTATTTCAGTGACTTCTGGGAAAACCCAGACTAAGACAGTCACCGTAATTGGCAGCTCATCACATGACCCAAATTCAGATGAAGCAGGATGTAGAAGGAAGTGGCGGTTCTGAAGACACAAAAATAGTAGCTGTCCATTAAAAAAGATACAGTGTGAGCCCCCCCCCCCAAAACAGCAAACATTGAGAGTTTATAGTAAGTGCTCCCACCAGACCAGCATTTGGGCACAAAACATGTCTGGCCTGACGTGCCGAGATGAAGTTGACCTCCCTAGCAGGTGGCTCTGGAGAGGAAGATGTCAGACGATCTTGGGGTCCACACCATAACAAACGCTATGCCTTATGCAGCCCTATTTCCATTATTTTGTTATCTTGAGCCTTCCGGACCCAGCTGAATCGCAGCCAAAATGCTATTATGGCAGAAGGATACACCCACTTTCTCACATGCCAGCAGAGGCTGGGCGACGTGGCATATGTTTGGTCACATCCCCATTACGCATTTGGGGTTTGTGTGCTTGTGCAGTGATAAAAATGTTCTTATCTCTGTGTCTCAGCTGTGGTATCCCTGCCTCTTTCCATTTGGGTTTATTCGTTTCTAAAGGCAAGCATTCCATATACGTCATGGGGTATAACGTGTAGAGAAGTCATGGGTTGACTTGTCTAGAAGCAGCACTTCAGAGAGGGGGTTCAGGTGTATAATACTCTGAGGGAGTGCTCTTCAACACACACACACACACACACACACACACGCACGCACGCTCGCCCTTCTCAGGTTGTGAGGGAAACAAAATAGGTAAGATGAAGGAGTCTCACACGGATGGGGGTGTCAATCTCAGGTAAAGTCTGGACCAGGGTTAGTCAAATTCTGTCCCTTGAATCGAATCTAGCAGCTACCTGTTTTGATAAATTAAGTTTTATTGACATACAGCCACACCCATTATTTGACATAATGTCTGTGTCTGCTTTCTTGATACAAGGGTGGAGTTGAGAGTATTCCTAATGAGACTGTGTGGCCCATAAAGACTGAATTATTTACAGTTTTGTCCCTTTACCCAAAAAAATGCTGTCCCCTGTTCCAAACCCTGGGAGCTCTGGAGCATCCATTGGTCCATAAAGCTATCCACACCTTGAGACAAGGGGCTGGTCTGCGCACCTTAGTGTGCCAGACCCTGGTGGCCAGCCACCTCAGGTGTTGAGGGTGAGGTTCATGAAGCACCCGAAACCCAGGGTGGTGGTGGTTCCTGAGAATAACTTAGCGGGTGCTAGGGCCAGCTCTGAGCTGTGAGTCCCCTCCAGAGCAGCTGGGAAATGGGCACATATGCCAGGTAAAGGGGGTCTTTCAAAGCAGCACCAGCATCCACCGCCATGTTTATCTGGATCTGCACGAGTGCTTCATGTACCTGGAGAGAATCTCCACTTCCTGCCTGAAACTGAGCAATAACCCCCCTCTTCTGGACTCCGTGCCTCATCTGAGTTTGCCCCCTCCCTCCCACTGCTCTCAGGGTGACACAGAAACCCTTCACAAGGCATCGTGAGCCCTGCAGGCCTGTTCAGCCCCACCTCCTCCCTCTCCCCTCTTCTGCACGTGCCCGGCACATGCTTCAACTGCCCTCCACCTTCTCCCATATTTAACTCACATCTGGATTTCTGGGTCTCAGCTCAGAGAATATTCCTTCGGAGCCAACTTCTTGAACCTCTCCAGGTGAATTCCATTTCCTCTACGTAGTCAATATTCTGCTCATGTGTCTTTACATATTTTTTTTCTGTCTTTGCAAATTACAACACGCACAGATTTTCTTTAACAAAAATGCTGTATTATTTGCATTACTTTCTCATTTTCTTTTTCCCTCCTTAACAGTATAAGCCCCAAGGAACTATCCAGGTTGACAGGTGTAGAGTTAACACATCTTTCTATAAGATTTTTTTTTTTAAACGTTTATTTATTTTTGGGACAGAGAGACACAGAGCATGAACTGGGGAGGGGCAGAGAGAGAGGGAGACACAGAATCAGAAGCAGGCTCCGGGCTCTGGGCCATCAGCCCAGAGCCTGACGTAGGGCTCGAACTCACGGACCGCGAGATCGTGACCTGGCTGAAGTCGGACGCTTAACCGACTGCGCCACCCAGGCGCCCCGCTATAAGATTTTTTTTAAGTTTATTTATTTATTTTGAGAGAGACAGAGACAGTGCGAGTGTGGGATGGGCAAAAAGAGGGAGAGAGAGAGAATCCCAAGTTGTCAGCGCAGAGCCTGATACAGGGCTTGAACTCGTGAAACTGTGAGATCATGACCTGAGCTGAAGCCAAGAGCTGGACTTAACTGGCTGAGCCACCCTGGTGCCCCAGAGTTTAACTCGATTTTAAACACTTTTTTTTTAAGCTGCATGATATCCCATTATATGCATGTACAGATTGTGTATGTAATATGAATGTACAATAATTTAATAATTCCCATATGTGTTTTTTTTTGAGAAAGATAAGAGATAAAGTAGGGGAGAGGGGCAGAGGGAGAGAGAGGGAGGGAAGGAGAATCTTAAGCAGGGTCCATACTCTAAGCAGAGTCCAACTCAGGGCTCGATCCCATGACCCTTGGATCATGAGCTGAGCTGAAATCAAGAGTCACATGGCCCATCCAGGTGCCCCCAAGAATTCCTGTATTTTTAGGAGCTCATGTCGTTTGTGTGTGTGCATATATTTCACCTCATAGACAATGGTGCAGAGAACATCTCTGAACAAATATCCATGTATTCTGATGTCATTTCTGTAGGCTCATTCCCTAGAAGTGGTATTGTTTGGTCAAAATATGCACTCACTTTACATTCTAAGACACACTGTCATGTTCCTTTCCGCAAATATGGCAAATTGCGTGCCCACCATGAGTTGATGAGACCACACAACTTCCCACATCTTTACGACTATCGGTGTACCTCCCCCCTCTTACTCAATGTTTGCCAATCTCTTGGCGAAGGAACGGCTTCTCGTCATTGTTCTGACTTGCATTTCCTTGACTGTTACTGAAGTTAATCGTCTGTATATAGTTTATTTTTTAATGTTTCTTCATTTTTGAGCGAGAGCACGAGATTGGGGGAGGGGCAGACAGAGAGGGGGACAGAGAATCCGAAGTGGGCTCTGTGAGCCCGATGTGGGGCTCCAACTCACGAACCGTGAGAGCGTGACCTGAGCCAAAGTTGGACGTTCAACCAGCTGAACCACCCGGGCACCCCTATAGTTTTAATAACAGAAATAGCCCCTGCAATGGTAGGGACCTTAACACATCCATTTCAGGGGGAGATGAAAAGTTCTAGGCACACCCTTTCCCCTTAATTCACCCATCCCCTGCTGCTCTCGCTCTCGTGTCCCCAGGAGGGTGGGTGTTTGGGACCCTGCGAGGGTGGGTTGCTTTGCATGGGAGGAAGGTCCCGCCCCGTCTGTGACCACCCCCTGTTATCTTGCTTGCAGATGCTACGCAGATGAACAACGCGGTGCCCACCTCCCCTTTGCTCCAGCAGATGGGCCATCCGCATTCGTACCCCAGCCTGGGCCAGATCTCTAATCCCTACGAGCAGCAGCCGCCAGGCAAAGAGCTCAACAAATATGCCTCCCTGAAGGCGGTTGGTAAGTGCTGTTCTCTTTCTCCCCTGCTTTTCTGTACTTTTCTCTCCCCACCCCCCAACTGGTTTTTCTGCTCCTCTCTTTCGTTCTACTTCTCGTTTTCTTTTCCTTCTTCTCGTCTCCTGAACTCTGTGTCTCTGTCTGTCCATCTCTTCCTCTATCTCCCTCTCTGTCTCTCTCACACATATTCTTGATGTCTCTACCTGGGGCCCAGGTTACTGTGAAACAGTTGCTTTCCCTATGACTAGTCACATGGGGCAGGGTGGGGGGGTGGCGAGGGACACGTGTGGGGGCTGTTTCCCGGGACAGAGGGCGCCTGGAGGCTTATTTGGACCCACAGACACCTCAGCCCCTTCGTCATTCACCATCTGCCCTAGTGAATCCCCAGGATATAGAATCCAGGGCACCCGGTGTCCGAGTGTCTTGCCCTATAGGAGGTAGCATCCATCACCCCGCAGTCACCCCGTCTCTGTGAAGTCAGTAAGTGGAACGCTTCTGCTCTTCCGGATTGGGCACGCAGCCTGGAGCTTGGGCTAAGTTCTGATCAAGTTCTTATCGATTGCACGGGACATTTTATACATCCTGCCTCTCTTTCTCACAGCGGTCCAAAGAGGAGGGCACAATTATTATCCCAGTTTTCAGATCAGGAAACTAAGACTCAAGGAGTCTCCTTTACCTTGGTCCAAATCAAGCAGCCTGTGGATTTTTATTACTCCAGAGCCTATCCTCCCGCTGCTAGCTTCCCCTGGCCCTGCTCCTCCGTTAGTCCCTTTCCCCAGCTCACACATGAGGGAGCATCACATATGATGGTGTCCCGGGCTTCCGAACGAACCGTGTGGGCAGGAGTTCTATCGGATGGAAACAGCAGCCACAGCAAAGTCACACTTTGGGCAGATGGACTCACAGGCCACCTGCTTGCTTTTATTATCAGCTACTTGTCTTCATTCTTTCCCTTGCAACCACGCCCCTCATCAGAGATGGGATGGGAGGTGTTTGCTGATTGATTCCTGTGTCTGCTATCTTAATTCCATTACAAACGGACACCAGAAACCAAAGCCCAGACGCTGTGATGTGTCTGTGATGCTGGAGGTGACCATGGTCTCCAAACATCGGAGGCACAGAGCATCTTGGTGGCTCGGCAGAGGGCCAGGCACATACTAGGAACTCCGCAAGCGTTTGAATCACAAATATCTTTAGGAATTCATGTCTCCCCGTCTCCTAGGGCTTCCAGATGGAGTCCCTCAAAGATGGGCAGACCAGATTTCTAACCCCAAGGGCGCAGGCTGAGCAGACTGACACAGGCTTTTCCAAATCCCAAGCCCTGCAAGAACTCATATACCAGTTCCTGTGTTGCATGTTGAGTTTCTGCACCAAACTCAGCCCTTATACACACCCCATGACCACAGATTCCCCCCATTCCAGATCGCGTGTTTGCACAGCGTATGCATCCTGAGCATGTTTAAGTAGACTCAAATATTGGGAGGAAGAGCTGCAGGCTGTTGCCTAGGAGAGAAGGAGTCAGGGCATCTACACCAATGTAGCTGTGGAAGCCTTCATACACTGTGTGGTGCCCTGCCCCTCCCCGCCCCCTTCCTGAGCCTTGCCTTTAGGTGACAAATGGCATCTGCCAGTTCCATTTGATTCTTCTTTTGGCATTAAAAAAAAATCAACTCAGACATCCTTTTCCCTTTGAACTGGTTACATTCCCCTAAACAACTTATTTCTTCAGCTTAGGCCTGGTGTCTTGTCCCCCCTCCAAACCCAGTAGTTATTTGGGTGAATCATAGATGGATATTCCCACAATGCTCCTTGATTTTCCCCCCAGATTTGTACAGAGATCCTGCCCATAGCACATGTCTACAGTGCATTTAGAATTCCATTTCCAGTTTTGCCCTCCTTAAGTAACCCTTTCTTCCATAAAGAACTTCCATAAAGTTCTGTAGTGTTTACTGAATGAATGCGCTTGTCTTTGGCATGAGTCCAATCATAGCTCAGTTGTAAGGAAGCACCCCTAATCTTCTAGAAAACTCTGAAGGATCTTACATAAAGAACCCTCCTCCATCCTGGATATGGTTGATGTGCCCCTCTTCTTCTCTGTCCTTCCTCTCTGCTTGTTGTGGGAGTTCACAGACTTTACCTGAGTCGCCGATGGTCTTGTGACTCTCCAGGGAGGAGCAAATTAAAGGACTGCCTGACCCAGTGTGTTACCCACGTGTCCAGCATCTGCCTGCACAAATGACATGCAGATCCTGGGCTAAGTGCTCTTCGAAAGGTTCTTTATTAAGGCATAATTCACACCATGATGTGTGTGCGGATGATGAAATGCATTTCATTAGCAAAATCATTACCACCCAGGAGAGAAGTTGTTTAAAATTTTTTTTCCTTTGAGAGTTCTGCAGCCTTCGATAAGCAGATGCATTTTCTAAAAATTCCTGGTAAAGAAGGAAGGACTTGGACAGCCTTTAGGGTTAACTGCCAGGTTCAAAAATACCCCTGGAAAATAAATTTCTCTTGGTGGCTTTAATATCCAGAACATGGGGTAGTTTCATGCAGCCACTGAAACTCTCTGACCTCAGCTTCTTCATGTGAAAAATGAGGAATGAAAAGCGAGGAAATTTTAAAATAGAAAATGAAACAATTCTACACATTCTAGTTATTAGAATACTGTGGGCCATTAAATATGTCCCATCCATTCACTGCCAACTCCAGAGAGAAAAGAGGTAACTGTTGGTAATTTTATTTTATTTTATTTTATTTTATTTTATTTTATTTTATTTTATTTTATTTTATTATTTTATTTTACTTTATTTGCTTGTTGAAATCACACTCATTAATGTTAAAAAATTTTTTTAGTGTTTATTTATTTTTGAGAAAGAGAGAGAGTGTGAAAGGAGGAGGGGCAGAGAGAGAGGGAGACACAGAATCCAAAGCAGGCTCCAGGCTCTGAGCCGTCAGCACAGAGCCTGATGCAGGGCTTGAACCTGCAAACCATGAGATCATGAGCCAAAGACAGATGCTTGATTGACTGAGCCACCCAAGCACCCCAACACACTCATTGATGTTTAAAGAGAGCTCTTTTCTTTCTACAATTCAGGGATATAGCATGTGAGTACACAATGTTCTCTGTTCCCAAGGGGTTCACTGCCCAAGTGTCAGCAAAAGATTAGCACACATTAGGGAAATGTTAGCAGCTAAATTTCATCAGATTTTGTACAAGGAGGTATGATGGGGTTGGATTATCATTTGTTTCATTCATTCATTCATTCATTCATTCATTCATTCATTCATTTTAGACATTTAATCTGGTGTCCCTTGATTGTAGGTCCCATTGAAGCATGAACCAAGTCTGTCCCACTCATCAGTGCATCCCCAGCACCTAATACCATGCTGGGAACTTACAAGTGCTCCCAATAAGTTTTTGTAAATTTAGTGAATTAGAGCATATGGTGAGTACCACATCAAGTCAGGAGCATGAGATGATCAGCAACATGGTGGAACATGGCATGGCCTCTGCTGCTGGTCGGGACGGAGTTTAAGATCTCACTAGATGTTTTCAGGCTCTTTCTGAAATAACTTAACCTCCTCAGGTCTCAGTTTCCCCCCTCTGTAAAATGGAGATAATAACAATACGGAGCTGATGGTTTGTTGGGTAGATTCAGTGATACATTGCACAGAATGTGCTTAGCCTGACATACAGTCAACCTCAGTAATACTGGAACATATTAAAGTCTCCAGACCAGAGTTGTTTGTTGGCCATATTTTTCCTCAGATCTCCAAGATATACTGATGCCTTGATTAACATGCAGTGGCTCAGGTGTCATTTTGAGGGAGGGAGAGTTTATTCCGGTTTGATGGGAAAGACATACAAGGAAGCTAACTCACACTGAGGATCTGATAAAACAAACAAGCAAGCAAAACAGCAAATGACGTTTTTGAGCCATTCTAAGGACCAGCAGTCAGCCAAACCTGTTTACTGCCCCATATCTCCTGAATGACGAAGATCCAGACATATGGCTACTACAATCCATTAAAAAAAGATTCCTAGTCTCCTCCAACTGACTCTCCTTCCTAAGTTACAACTGCGGATTTAAACGTTGTAGTTACATCCTCCACCAAGACTGAAGACAAAAAGTGTGTCTTGTGGTAGATTGAGTCGAAATGTAACCTGAAGTCTCCGTTAAGCACACGAGTTCCCTGGCTTGAGCCGCCCGTTTGATGGGTAGTTACGATGTGAAGAGCCCACTTTATGGTTCTTCATAGGCAATGTTGACAGGACAGAGGTGTTTGGGAAAATGTCCAGAAGGCTTACCTGCTGGTTCAGAGGGGGGTGGTTCCTGCCTCCAGAGCTGGAAAAAGACCACACTTTCACGTAATTTCTGATGGACCTTGCATACAGAAAATTGACTACGCATTAGCATTTATCGCCTCTTGGCCCCATGTCCAGTTTTTTCCTCTAGGCACGTAAGACTTAAACTACTGACCACATTTATTTTATTTTATTATTTTATAATTTTATCTACTTATTTATTTATTTAATATAATTTATTGTCAAGTTGGCTAACATACAGTGTATACAGTGTGCTCTTGGTTGTGGGAGTAGATTCCCATGATTTATCGCTTACATACAACACCCCGTGCTCATCCCAACACGTGCCCTCCTCAATGCCCATCCTCCATTTTCCCCTCTCCCCCACTCCCCCACCCTCATCAACCTCAGTTTGTGCTCTGTATTTAAGAGTCTCATATGGTTTGTCTCCCTCCCTCTCTGTTTGTAACAATTTTTCCCCCTTCCCCTCTCCCATGGTCTTCTGTTAAGTTTCTCCAGTTCCACATATGAGTAATGAAGACATATGATATCTGTCTTTCTCTGCCTGACTTATGTCACTTAGCATAATACCCTCCAGTTCCATCCACATTGCTGCAGATGGCAGGATTTCATTCTTTCTCATTGACCTACATGACCCTTTAGATGCTTCATTGCAACCCTGGCTTCTCAGTGAGAGAAAGAGACAGGGCATACCAGCATTATTGATAAAGTGCCATGGTGCCTTCATTTTTACATTAAAATTTTATTAAGAAGATATCTTCTTTGTTGCTATTTGACAGACAAGGGGCTCTTGCCAGAATCCTGTTCCATTTTCCAATGGCACTGTTTAAAACCACAACTATGCACTTCAACATGTCAGGAATTTCCTCTTTCGTCTTGCTGTACGAGTCATGCGTGAGAAACCTACCTGATGCATGAGACTTCAGCCATGGATTGACCTCTACATGTTTAATTTTTTTTTTTTTTAAGTTATGGCAAGAAGAGGGCTAACATCATTGAAGTCTCAAAACACTATACCTGTGAGGGAGGTATTGTTCCCAATCTTTGGCAGATGAAATTAAGCAATTTTGGCAGGTGAAATTAAGCAATTTTCCCAGCGTCTTCCAGTAAATGGCAGAGGCAAGAATCACATTCAGGATTACCTGATTCAGAATCCTGTGTTCTTTCCATGACATGATTCCATCTTCAAGAGGGCAATTTCTGGCATCAGAAGGCTATAACCAGACCAAAAAAAAAAAAAAAAAAAAAAATGGGGGAGCACCTTCCCCTCTTTTTTGGAGGGAGGATTATTTATATTGAGTTATCTTTCTTTGTTTGAAGTTTAAAGTTTTCCCATGGTGCTGAGTATAATTGAGGTATAATATATTTAAGGTATACTGCAGATAAGGTAAAATTTACATGTAGTGAAATCTGCAGATCATAATTTTACAGTGGCATGATTGTTGAAAGACACATACTCTAGGATAACAAACATCCCAGTAAGGATAAGAAATACTTCATCACCCAGAAAGCTACCTCACGTTTGTTTCCTCTCACCGCCTTTGATTCATCCCCCTTTAATAAGCGTTGAAGTTTTTCCACCCAATAAATATTTATCTAATGTCAGGGGTAGTGGCACCAAGCATGTAGTGGGACCTTGTGTGTATATTTGGAAGCCTGTGTGCCACCTGACTAAGTGTCCTTATTTTCAGTGGATTTATGAAAGAGAACTTGTTACCACCTTGCCAGAGCTAAGCCCTGCCTTAGGTGGGGATAGGGGTGACCATGGCATGGTTCCTGTCTTCAAGTGATGAACTTGGCTTAGGGGTAATGACCTGTTTGGCGTCCGTGACTCAGTGACTCAGGCAGTCTTGTGTCCACCCACACAGGAAGATTTGGGGCCACATCACTATTTCCAGATGTCAGTGAACCTGGGCGGGTCTCACTTAATTTTAACTTCTTCACCCTCCTGTCCCTTCGTTTCCCCTCTGTTGTGAATAATGAGGGTGTTGAGTTCATATCGGCAGGGGGAATGTGGCAATCTGAGCATCCTTTGGCATGCCTACGAGGCCAACCAGAAATGTTTAAATGAGACCGGATCTGTGCTCTGTAATCTTTCACATCACGCAGAATGTTCCCTGCAACTCCTCTCAGCTGGCAGCCTGATGTCTGTCTGGAAATTGTGCAAAAATGCTGAGAACTTGGGCTTTTCAGGTAGATTCTTAAGAAAGGGGAGCCAGTGGCACACACTGATTGGTGAGGCCTCTGGCCAGTGGACAGAGGCTGCTGCACAGACACGTGAGCAGGTTTACCCCCCTTTGAGTAAAATCCAATCTTACAGAGAAAGTCTAACAAAGACAGGCTTAGAGTGTGGCCATTGCCCTTCTTAACATTCTTTACGCAAGAGGTTACCAGGGAGTTTTCTTAATAAAGTACCATCACCAGGGCTCATTCGGCACACCTGAAATGAAATTCAACTTAGAGAAACTGATTTCTAAACAAAATTCCAAGCATTATGTGATGCTTAAATAACAAACTTGAATCCTGTAGCATTTAGGGGAATTTCCCTCCCTTAGGAAAAGTGACTCACAGAGAAACTTAATTTGTTCGTTCGTTCATTCATTCATTCATTCATTCAACAGTATTTTTCTTTCTTTTTTCTTTTTTCTTTTAATGTTTTTATTTTTGAGAGGGGGAGGGTCAGGGGAGGGACAGAGAGAGAGAGGGAGACAGAGGATCCAAAGCAGGCTCCGTGCTGAGGGCAGAGAGCCCGATGTGGGGCTCGAACTCACAAACCCTGAGATCATGACCTGAACGAAAGTCAGACGCTTAACCGACTGAGCCACCCAGGCGCCCCATCAGTATTTTCATACACAGATTATGTGCATGGACAGTCCCTACCCGTTGGGGGCCTGCCACCCAGCCTGTAAAGTTGCAGTCACTGCAGAGCCTGGCCCAACTTTGGATTTCCCTCTAACTTTTTCAGGAGAGGGATTGCAGTAAAACAGGATCCAAATGTATCTTGTCAACAAAGTGTTGTCATTAGCAAAAGTGACCTCATGCAACTCACATTTCCCTTTCTTTCTTAGAGGGTTGAGATTTAGAGCCAGATTCACTGCCTGAGAAATCTCTCTCTCCCTGACGTAACTGAAAACATCTAGGCCTTTTTCAAGGGACTTCTTCTGACCCTCTGTTGGGTGTTATCTTGATGCTGCAGAAGGAAGTGCCTACAGAATCACATTTGCCCGTTTGGTCTCTCGCCCTGTTCCTGGGGCCCCTGAGGCCTGCCCTCCCCCCCCCCCGCCCTGCCTTGGAGGCTGCGGCTGGGGCCGGCAGCAGGTGAGGGCAGCGAACACGAGAAGCCGGCCAGCAGATCAGCATCTCTCGATTGTTATTTTTTTAGGAAGTTCTGATGGTGACTGGGCAGTGGCGACACTTAAGTCACCAAAAGGTACTGTACGGCTCTTTCTAGCTCTTTTGTCTAGGTCTTGTCACATTTGACATTAATCATTGAAAGCACAGAGTGTCCTGGTGTCTGTGTGTGACCCAGTGCCACACGTGTGTCCCCATTGAGTGGACCTGAAATCCATCTAAGTTCCAGCATGTAGGTGTTCGTGTGTGTGTGTGTGTGTGTGTGTGTGTGTGTGTGTGTGTGTGTGTGTGATGTATCTGTGCTCTGGGCTGTTGTTGAAGAATGTGCTACCCGCCCCCCTTCTCAGTATTCATTGCCTGAAGGAAAATGTCCCTATCAGACACCATCCAGGTAAGACATCCAGGAAATGTTTTATTTTTTTTCAGAAAGCAACCCAAGCAAACTAGCAAAACACAAGGTGAATTAATGCAGGAGGGGAGAAAACACACCTTGTGAGGCAGAGATAAACACAGTCAGGTTCTTGGCTCCAAGTCTTGGGGATGATTTAGCCTTTTTGCTCTGTTCAGCTTTCCTGAGGCGGTCTGGGGAGAATCAGGAGTCCTTCACGTGGAGTCTGTGAGTTTAACCAGCTGGGTGGCTGGACCAGGAGGTAGCTAGCATCTCCTCACTCCCTACCATGTGCCAGACAGGGTGCTGGCCCTTTGCATCATGTTGTCACTAAATTCCCTGATGACCCAGCCGTGCAGGCAGTGTCCTTCCCCGTTAGCGATGAGGACACGGGCGTCTGAGGGAGGGTGTCTCGCTTACGTCCACAGCTGCTAAGTGCTGGCATTGTAGTTTGGACCCACATCCGTCTGACTCACATGCCTAGGTTATTTCCCACCTGAGTGATGGGAGTAGCTCTTTTCAGAACAGACGAGAAACTGTTCTCTTCTGCTCTCACTCCATTTGCTTTGTTGGATTTGGCGGTGGGGAGGATGTCACTGACCCAAGGCGGTGGAGGCAGAACTGTTTAGTGACCTTGGACTGGGGAAATTAGAAGGCCTCACAGGGCTCTAGGCAGGATACTGGCAGTTCCATTTTTGCATTCTTGAACGATAGTTTTGGTTTTCAGGTGGAGCTGGGATTAGGGGCAAATGGCCTGGAGGTAGCCCCCCTGCCACTCCCCTCCTCCCCTGCTGCCCCGGGAGGCTTCTACGATTACCCAGGTGGGCGGTGGCCTGGGCCAGGTGCGTAGAGAACACAGAAGACAATGAAGTAGGAGACAAGGGACTGTAGAAGGTCATGAGTGTGTGCCTGTGAGCAGGAAGGAGGGAACAGTGGGCCCTCACTGGTTCTCACATTTCAGCTCCTTGAGCAGCATCAGCCTCCCCCAGAAGATTGTTAAAACCCAAATCCCTGGGCTCCATCCTAGAGCTTCTGATTCACTGGGCTTTCGGCTGGACCCGAGGAGTTACACTGCCACCAGGTTCCCAGGGGATGCTGCTGGCCTGGGGACCACACTTTGAAAACCACCACAGTAGAGAAATCTTGCTGGGAACTAGCACCCTCTGGTTAGGTCTCTAAAGATCTTTCTGTGGGCTGAGGGTTCTGATGAGGGGAGTTTAACTAGGTCTCAGTGGCTCAGAAACAACCTGAGCTCTGGGGAGAGCACGGAAGGGAAGGGGATGCACTGTATTCCCATATCCACAGAGAGAGCCTTAGACCCACGAGTCTGCTAAGGATCCCTTGACTACACAGTTGTTGCCTTTAGAGAGGCAGATTTTTGGGTCTTGCATTAGGTAATAACTGTTTACATGTCAACATCCATTTTTAGAAAGGCAAACAATTTGGAACATGACAGACCTACTAATTTGAGGCATAAACTTTTTTTTTTCTCTCCCGTGTGAAAAACAAAGCCATTATGATTCCCGTGACAGCATTTAGAGGCAGTCAGCACCCCTGTCTTTATATCAGCTTATTGTTGTCTGATGCATTTAGGAAATATTTCAGGATGGGTCAAAAGCAAGGGCTTGGAAGCTGTTTTTCCACCCAAACTGGGCTAATTTCACCTGTCCTGTTAAATGCATCTTTATTTATCCTGCCTTGTCTTGGGGGTGGGGGTGGGGGGGGAAGGGGTCTCAGAGTTGGCCAGGCCCAAGTTCCTCTAGAGTCACTGATCTTTCTCTAGTGTTCTCTACTCAGTCTCCAGACCCTGAGTCTACATGAGGAAAGGTGTCTCAGAGTTGGCCAGGGCCAAGTTCATCTAGCGTCACTGATCTTTCTCTAGTGTTCTCTATTCAGTCTCCAGACCCTGAGTCTACAGGAGGCATGATAACAAGGTTGGGGAGTTTGGATGGCCCCCACCTCCCACATTCCGCTCCCTTCTCAAAAGGGAGACACATGCAGGGTGTGATGGGTTTAGCACCAGACACTCCTGGGTTACAATCAGGCTCATCATTCAATACTCTTGTGACCCTCAGCAAGTCAGCCAACCCCTCTGAGTCCCTGTTTTCTTTTTTTTTTTTTTTTTTTTTTTTTTTTTTATTTTTGGGACAGAGAGAGACAGAGCATGAACGGGGGAGGGGCAGAGAGAGAGGGAGACACAGAATCGGAAACAGGCTCCAGGCTCTGAGCCATCAGCCCAGAGCCTGACGCGGGGCTCGAACTCCCGGACCGCGAGATCGTGACCTGGCTGAAGTCGGACGCTTAACCGACTGCGCCACCCAGGCGCCCCGAGTCCCTGTTTTCTGATCCGCACAACAGAGACCAGACTGTCACCCACTGCCTAGGTTGCTGTGAAGATAAGGTAACGCGTACAACACGTGGTGTGGTGCCTGACATACGGAAAGTGGTAACCGCATGAAGGCTATTACTGGCATCATTATGACTATTTCCAGGTGAACAAATTAAAGGCTCTGGAAAATCTCGTGGTAACAAAAACTGTCAGACTCTACCATGTCATTTCCCAAACACTTTTGATGTCTGGTCTCTCTCCTCTTCAGGAAACGCAGTTAACATCTTCACATACAGGGGCATGAATGTGGCTAGAAACCCGCTCTGGGAACGTAGGGCAGGAAGGAGCAGAGGAGTAGGAGGAGGGGTGCGCGCCATGTGGGGAGGTTGGTGAAGGAAGGGATAGCTGCCTAGAGGAAAAGACAAGGTCCCTAAAGATGCAAGTGTCCTGTTTCCACCTGCATGATCTATAATTCCCTTGGGAGGTGAACCATATCTGCCAGGATTGAACGTGGCAAACAGATCACACCGGTTCGCGCCATTCATTTTTCTCTGAGGTTTCTCATGCACACCACCCCCTAGTGGTCCCTGCTGTTACTCCACCCGTGTCCAGCCCTGGGAACTCCTGGCATAATTGTTGACAGTGGACCTGGGAAGACACTACCCCCTCAAGCCCAGTGGACTTTCCTTATCAGCACAAAGCCATGTCTTTTGAAACCTGGTTATTTGCAAAATGAATGTTTGAACCTGACCTATCCCTTAGTCCAGTGCTACATTGGAGCACTGAACTTGGGGAAAATGCCAGCATGGTGCTGTGTACTGTGATATAGTCACTCTGGCTCTGATCAGAAGCAGACCATATGCTTTTGCACAAGCCACTCACATGCTCTGAACACCCATTTCTACCATTTCCAAAGCAGAGGCAATGAAAATCCACACACTGTCGTGTTTGGGCGGGGGGGCGGGAATGTTATGAGATAATACAGGTAATACACAGCAATGGTGACAATGAAGAAAATGCACCTGATTCAACCTTTCTGCTTTTATGTATGAGGGAACCAAGTCCCCTGAGATAAATGAGGTTGCCCGAAGTCACACGGGAAAATTCTATCATACCCAGGACACGGACCCCGTCTTCAAAGAATGGCTTAAAACCTGGACTCAGAATCAGTGGAGATGCTTGTTACAAATGAAAATCCTTTGGACACATTGCAAAGAAGCTGGAACCACTGGATGTGGGACCTCAACATCTTTTCATCATGTTTCTTTTTTTTTTTTTTTTTTTTTTTTTCATTTTGTAACTGCACCTTCTGGATAATTCTCTATATACTAAAGTGTGGACCTACCTTTCCCAAGACCCAATCCCTAGACGCAGTTTGCCCTACAACACCAATTCCACATGCCAGCATTCTTCCAAACATGAGTATTTTTGGTGTTTGCTGAAATAAAACTGTTTTCTTAATTGAGGGTTTGAGCTGGAGCCCCAGCTGGAAAGTAGGAACATTAGAGGTGACAGTCTTGGATTTGGTGTCCTGCCCTGACACTCATCAGCTGTGGCACAGAAATTTGGTGGCCTAATTACTCAGTATCTCTGGGCCTTAGTTCCCATTGTCACATGGAAAAGATGATATTGCCTTTTCGTCCATCTTTAAGAGGGTTTAAGTGAGATAGTGTCAGTGAAATGGCTGAGAGCGTGTCCAGCACAGAGTAGGTGCTCAGTAAATTCCAGTTCTTTCTTTTTTTTGAAGAATATTGATGCAGCTCAATAAATATTCATCCAAGAGATGCTACAGAAGGCACAAAGCAGTAGAAAACATGTAATTTGGGTTGCAGTTCTGTCAGGGTGCGCACATCTTGGGTAAGGACCCACGGAAAGGCAACCTTAGAACATTACTTCATGAAATGCAGCCTTTTGCAATTTTCTGATTTGGGTTATTGGTTTGCTGGTGAGCTGGAGGATGCAGAGCAGGTGGAGGATAGGGAGGGGATTTTTTTTTTAATAAAAATCAAATCCCACCAGTTCCTAAGTATGGCCTCTTTTAAAAGCACACAGTGAGCCCTGGAGTTTTGATGAGCTTTCCTGGGAACCCATAGGGCATGGGGGAAATTCTCTGCTTTGCAGAAAAGGCCGCTGTGGTAAGATTGCAGTAAACATTTTATGCTAGTTTGAGAATATGCCCCTCAGAGGCTAAGCCAGCTAGATCTTATTCATTCCAAACTTCGCTGGCATCTTGCATGGTACCCACGGCAGGTAACAGACACTCAGTATGCGTTTTATTAACAAATTATTAAGTGAAGTGAGGCATAGCATTTGCAGGGAATCCTGCAGTCTTTTCTGAAGAGGTGCTGGGACATGGATAAATTAAGCACATGGAAGTCCAGGAGACCTGTGTTCCAGATCCATTGCTGCTTCCACCTAGTTTGGTATCCTTGAGCCCTTCAGTTTCTCTCCTATAGAATGGAAGGTTGGGGGTCATTGATCTCTTTAGCCCTTCTGTCTGTGTAACCACAGATCCCAGGCTTTGCTCTCATTGGCTTGCCTTGTCACGTGCCCACCTCTGAACAAATTGCTATAGTAAGGGCAATGAAATGGGTTGATTGTAGTCACTGGGGAGTAGCTGGGGGTGGAAGAGTGGAGAGGTATGTCATCTAAACCATGTGGATCAACAGTAGGAGACATGTGGATTCCCCACCTGAAAAGAGCCACCTAGGGGGCTCTTCCTAGAAGTAGGATGAGTAAATGATTGCTATTTGTATCAGTAGTCTTGCCATAATAATGCTGCATAACAAGTGGCCCCAAACCTTGTGGTTTAACATTTATTTAGCAGCATTTACTGAGACTAGGTGTCTGTGTACCAGTGACTTATATTGACGTGGGAGTTTCTCCACAGCTCAGCTGAGTTGACCCATCTACCTGGGAGGTGGCTGGATGTTGGCTGATCTAGGCTGGTTTTAGCTGGAGTGACTGGGGTGACTTGGCTCTGCTGTAGGTGTCTCATCCTCAGAGAGGGTAGCCTAGACATCTCATCACGATGACATAGATGCAAAAGAGAAACACAAAGAACTTTATCAAACTTCTGTTATGTCATGTCTTCTACCATTCATTAATCACATGGAAGAAATCCGAATCCGCTGGTGGGAAAAAAAGATCTTCCTCTTTTGGGGTGAGTTTCAAAGTCACATAAAAAGAGCCTGGATACAGGGAAGGGTGAGGAATTGAAGCCATTCATGCGTCAATTTAACATAGGATCCCAAACCTTACGATTATCTTTGAGATGGCCCTTTGCCTATAGCATTTTGGAAGGAGGTGCATTGTATTAAGGATAATAACCTGTATTTGTTTCATTAAGAAAAAAAAACTTGGGGCTTCTGGGTGGCTCAGTCGGTTGAGCATCCGACTTCGGCTCCAGTCATGATCTCACGCTTCATGATTTCGAGCCCCTTGTCGGGCTTTGTGCTGACAGCTCAGGGCCTGGAGCCTGCTTCTGATTCTGCGTCTCCCTCTGTCTCTGCCCCTCCCCAGCTCATGCTCTGTCTCTCTCTCAAAAATATATAAAGATTAAAAAAATTAAAAAAAAAACCCAGTTGCATAAAATTTCACCAGAGGGGAGGTTGATCACAAGATAAACCACACAAAGGAATTTCTGAAAAGAAGTATCTCCATCTCTGGAGCAGCAGTGTGAGATGCATGGAAGGGTGATGAATGAATGAATGCAGTTTCCATCCAGGACCATTCTGTGCAGGGGGCTCTGTGGGCAGCCATGGCTGGACCCCATCTTTATTCAACAGCCTTTCAGAAAGAGGTGACTGCATAGCAGGCCTGCCTAAGGACAAGACAAAAGACCTGTAGGGTTCGAGGCCTGGAGTTCACAACAGAGGGGCTCATGGCATAGCTTGGACACCTTTGGTGCACAGCCCAAGCCAGGCGCTGTTTCAGAATCCTCTCCAGCAAAGGCAGTGGGAGCCCTCAGGGTTAAGACCAAAAAAAAAAAAAAAAAAAAAAAAAGTCTAGGCTCCTGGACTCCCCTTGACAATTTTCTTTCTTAGAGAGACACAGGACTTCAAGAAAGCTGGGAGCCCTGAGCTTTATTAGGACCTGGTTCAAATGCGACTTTTCTTCCTTGTGCCTCTTCAGCAAGGCCCAGAACCAGGTGAAACAGGGCTAATTCACCATAAAGACAGTCCTTCTCATCTCCTCCCTGGCCCTCTCCTGTCTGAGATGCTAGGCTTTTTTCCTGCCTTTCTTGTTTCTGCCTGCTGAGACAGTTTCAGGAACCTGCACAGATTTATAGAATGCATTTTAAAAGAAGAGAGAAATACCTGGGTATTTTTTAAACATGAACTGTCCCCGCTTTTGCTTTTTAATTTAGCTTGTGAGGGAGGAAAAAGAAGCAGAGACCCAGAAAATATTCCTGTATAAGTAAAAAGCAAATACTGTCCTACTGAGCCAAAGGTCCCTACAGATACAGTGGCTTGAGGGAAAGAAGTATATCTTTGTTATAGTCCCGAGGGAGGGTGGTTGGTGGGGCAGCTTGACTCCAAACTGTCCCACGGGGACCCAGGTTCCTCCAACACTGTTTCTCTACCACCCTCTACCGGATTGTCCTCGGCTGCATTGTTGTAGCTGGTGGCTGTCATAGGCTATGAGAAGGCGGAAGAGAGGACACCCAGGGGAAATGATTTTCTTGCAAGCAAGTAAGGTGAAGTGGAAAATTGGGTGCATCCCTTTTGCTAACCTCATGTGGGCAAGAGATGAACTACATGGCCAAATTGAGCTTCCGAGAAGGGTGAGGAAATGTAGCTCAGGGCTGGGTGGCCACGTGCCCAAGAGAAAAGGGTAGAAAGAGACCCGAGAGACAAATGACCACGTGCTACACTTCCCAGGAGATGTGCATTTAAGGAGGCCTGCCTTCTGCCATGTGTAATGGTTTGTGCTTTAACCTGCCTTGTCTCCTTTATTCCTGTACTGCACCCTTCAAAGTCAGTCTTAGTATCCCCATGTGAGTTTCTTTTCCTTTCGAACAATGACAGCAACAGCAGCTACTGTGTGTTGAATACCTACTTACGAGGCAAGGACATTGCTATTGTATATGATTCCCTTTGGTACCCTCACACTCCTGCCACGTAACCCTGGTTGTTTTATTTTCAATTTTGTTGGTAACCTTAAGAGAGATCAGGTTATTTGCTCAACGTCTCCAGCTTATAAGTGGAAAACCTGGGATTTGAACCCAGATCCATCTTCTTTCAAAGGGTAGGCTCTTTCCGCCATATTGTAAGGAAGAATTTACGGTCACAAAAAGTCAGGTGGGAGTTCTTCCAGACATCGTTAGATTCTTCCAGACCTGATGCACTGCATCCTTCAAGGTGTAGCCTCATTAATACTTCTTTCTTTTGCTCATTAATCCTTCTAATTCCTGAAATTCAATGCTGAAGCCTTGCCTTTTGAGTCTCAGGCTCTGCTATGGCTGTCAAGAGCCCGGTGTAGGATTCAAAACCAACACTTTGGCTCTCTGTCATCATTGAAATTGATTGCTGCTCTCTGGGTGACGGGGAGGGGATGCTAGAACCACAAGAAAAGGAAATATTGGGTAATATCTGAAAATATCCCACTACATTGAGGGAGTCAGCATGATGTAGCGTGAAGAGCCCAGGCAAGCACATCTGCCTCATTGGCTTGGGATGGGGTGGGAGCCAGATACATGACATAATATGGAGAGTGCCTGGCCCTGAGTGATGAGGAAGAAACTTCCATCTTCTCTCAGTTCTGTGAGAAGTGAATGGTTCTTTCCAGCCCAGCTCTGGGATAGCTGGTCTGCTTTTGGTCAGTGCCCCTCAGAAATGCACAAGACCTGTGCACTAGCCAATTTGAATGCTGGAAGAGTCACAACCTGGCAGGGAGAGTGTCATGTCACCCCCAGCTCCCTCCTCACCTCAAAGAAGAAGATAAACATAGTTTGCCTTAAGAGGGAATTTGGGGCTTTGTTAAACTTTCCATGGTGACATGGGAATATGTCTTACTTGAGAATATGATAACTTACCTGTACACCCCCACCCCTGATGTCTGGAGAGGGGGAATTGAGAAAAGTGATTTTTCTGCATAATTCTCATTCTGCCCTCCATTTTCTTTAGTTTAGGGGGATGTTTTCCCACAGATAAAACCTTCAAAAGGAAACAAGACTATTCTCCATAAGGCAGGCAGCCTAACCAGGGAAGTGGTGAGTGCTGTAGCCACAAATTCACAAATTCCAGGATACCTGGTATTCGGCCAGGTGTCCTGGGTTCAAATCCCAGTACCGTCGCTTGGACAAGTTGCCAAAGCTCTGTAGCCTCAGTTTCCCCATTTATAAAATGGGACTGATGATGGCACCTACCTTAGTACTGTATTGAGAGTATTACACGGGTTAACAAATTCCCTAGCCAAGTATCTAGAACAGAGCACACACTTAATAAAGATGAGCTTTTACTCAGTTTACCACTGGGGGAGCTGGGAGGGAGGCCAGATTTCTGCTCTAGCGAAGCAGTCTCTAACCAGCCCATGCCTCCTTCACCCACCTTCATCTTGCTTCCTTGAACGAACTGCTCCTCTGCAGTCATGCCTCTGCAAGACTATGGCCAGGGATATGGAGCTGGGCAGCACCAGGTTCTCCGGCCCCAGAAATAAAGGAACTTAACCACTGCTTATTCCTTAAGTTTCTGTAAAGCACAGGGCACAGGTCAGTCTTCCATGATGTGGACTATGTATTAGCGTTCTCCAGAGAAATTGAACTACAGACACACAGATACATCCTATTATTTATATATATTCCTATATATCACACATGAATAATATATATATATATATATATATATATATATATATATATATATATATATATTATCAGTTTGATTGAGGCAATTCCCCATAATAAATCTCATATATATGTATGTATCTATATGAATATTATAAATATTCATATATATGAAAAATAGGATATCTATATATATGAAAGGAGATTTATTATGGGGTGTCGGTTCATGTGATTATGGAGGCTGAGAAGTCCCATGATCTATTGTCTGCAAGCTAGAAACTCAGGAAAGCCAGTGGGGTGATTTCAGTCCAAGTCCGAAGGCTTGAAAACCCGGGGAGCCTATGGGGTAACTCCCAGTCCAGGAGCAGAAAAGCAATGCCAGGCAGTCAGGAAGGACATGGATCTTCCCTTCCTCTGATTTTTGTTGTATTTCATCCCCAAACACATTAGGTAATTCCCACCTACATTGGGGAGGGCAATCTACTTTACTGAGTACATCCGGAAATACCTTCATAGGCACACCCAGAAATAAAAATTAATCCAGACACCTGTGGACCCATCCTAGTTGATGCATAAAATTAACCACGACACAGTAGATGGTCTGAACAGGAGACATTCTGCCCATTTCTAATATTCTAGAGAATGTTGTTGGTATGTGAACTATTTCCAGCGCTTCCTTGCCTTCATCAGATGAATCATTGTACCCCTACTATATGCCAGGCACTGGGCTAGGTGTTGGAGATACAGTAGTGAGCAGAGCTGATAATGGCCTCTACCCTAATTGGAGCTTATATTCTAGCCAAGGTAGACAGACAATACCCAAGTAACTAAGAAAGATAACTTGACAAAATGACACAGAGTTAAGAATATACAAGATGGGGAGAAGTGACAAGGGCAACTGGGGGTGGAGAGGGGTCTCTTTTGGCTGGGTCATCAAGAGGAATTTTAGGAGGAAGTGGCCTTTGATCAGAGAACCAAATGACAAGAGGGATGCAGATACGCAACCAAGAAGAAGAGCCTTTGGGCAGCTAGGACACAATTCAGTGGCTCTGACGTGTGGAAAAGCTTGGTGTGCTCAGAAACAGAAAGGACTCCTGTGCGAACTGGGTTGAAGAGTATCCCTCCAAATCTGTACCACTCAGAAATTAGAATGTTCCCCCACCCTGGGAAATAGGGGCTTTGCAGATGTAATAAGTGAAGGTGAGGTCATACTGGATTCAAGTGGATCCTAATGCGTTGACTGATGTCCTTATAAGAAGAGGGAAATTTGGACACATGGACCCACACACAGGGGATGGCCAGGTGGAGTTTGAGGCACAGATTGGAATGAGGCAAAAGGCAAGGAACACCAAGGATTGTGGCGACTATCTGAGGCTAGAAGAGGTGAGGAAGGATCCTCCCCTAGAGCCTGCAGAGGGAATATGGCCCTGCTGAGACTTTTTTCAGACTTCTGGAATCTGTGAAAGAATACATTTCTGTTGTTTTAAGCCACCCAATTTGTGGTAATTTGTTATGGCAGCCCTGGAAAATGAATACACTTTGTGACGGGTTCATAGTAAGTGTGGAAGAGACAAGGGTGGACAAGTAGCCAGAGATCAGGTCACGCAGACCTTGGGGCCACTGCAAATAACTTGGATTTTATTCTTAAGTGTAATGGGAAGGTTTATCACTTGCTTTCAGCCTATTCTTGGACCAAAGACCGGGGCCAGTGAGGAATAGCAAAAGCTTAGGTTGGTTGGGGCATTGCTTACCAGGTTAAATTCATCACCTGAGACCCAAGAATATTACCGAGTGGTCATGAGCTGTAGGAAGCTCTCCTTAAGACATCTTTGGCTCTGGGAAAGAAGGTAGGTGGGAGGCCACATGTTGAGACCCCCAGATGTGCGGCATGTTGTGGGAACTGGTTCTTACTTTGACTCTCTCCATCCCCACGGAAGTGAGGCTCTATCCCACCCTGCACCTGTACAAGTGTCTGCTGCTAATTAAGGGAGAGACAGATGAAGGAAGGTACAGTTTAATATTACAGCCTTGGTTCCTTCAAGGCAATGAGGCTTATTGGAAGGAAAGCACCTTTTTCATTCTTTCTTCCTCTTTTTAAATGAAGAAAAATCAAACTAGAGAGGGCCAATGTTGTTGAAAGGCTCACACATCTTGTTCTTGGTTGGCTTGTCAGCCATCTGCCCATGAGGTATCGGGGCTGATTAGGTTAATGCATTTATTAATGGGGCTTTCAAGGCTGTTCAATGAATCTGTTATTTCTTTCACAAGAGGAGTTTTGATAGACTGACAGGGACCATACGGCACAAAGCCAGGAGAGGCCAGGTAGGCATTTCTTCCCCCTCCGGAGCCAAGTTAGAGCAGACCAAAAGCACTGGAAAGAAAGCGTCATGAAAATTGCATTTCCTGGTTATGGGAACAGTTCATCCACCACCATCCACATTCTTGTTATTGAAATACTCTTGAAAATCGCTGTTTGAGGAACAGTGTCAGGCCCCAGGCAACAAATCTGTGCCATCTCTGTACTTCTCTCAAACACCTCAGAGTCTAGTGGAGGGAAGATGGTCAGACAAATCAATAGCTGTGAATGATACAGTGTTGCCTGCAAGACGTTAGATGGTCTGGTGAGCCCCTGCCTTCTTCACTCTACCAAATTAGGCATCCTGTCTGTTTCTTGAAGCTGCCACACTCCTTCCCACCTCAGGGCTTTTGCAAATGCTGTTCTGTATCAGTTATATACTGCTGCCTAACAAAGTATCCCAAAGGACAGTGGCTTCATATAGCCACCACTTATCGGACTCGTAATTCTGGGTCAGCTGGCATTTCTTCTGGTTTGGGCTGGAGTGGCTGTTCTCAGCCAGTTTTACTCGGTATCTGGAGTCCGCTGGCAGGTGGGCTGATGGCTGTGTGGTCTAGGATGGCCTCACTCAGTATCTGGCAGTTAGCAGGCTGTGGTTTGGGCTTCCTTCTGCACATGGAGGCAGGAATCCAAAGCCTGATAGCAGAAACTGTAGAACTCTTAAAAAAGCCCCAGTTCAGCACATGAGTGACATCACTGGTCATGCTACTGGTCAAAGCCAGCCATACGGGCAGGCCAGCTTCAAAGGATGGGGAAAGACATTGCACCTCTTGATGGAACCACAAAGTACTGTGGCCGTGTTTGCTATAAGAACCACATGTGCCCTGGCCTGGAATTCTGCTTCTGCTACTCTTTACCTCCAGCTGGCAGCTAAAGGCACGTCCCCGAGGTGGCCTTCCCTCATCATCCCAAATAGATCAAGTCCCCTTCTTAGGCCACTTCATAGGGCAAACGAGGCCAACACACAGGGTAGGTGGAGGGAAGTGAAGGGGGAAGGAAGAAAGGAAAGAAGGATGGTTGGTTTGGATCAATGCCCCCTTTGTACTTAGCAAGTTGCCTGGCACAGAGTGAGTGCTCAATAAATGTCTGTTGGATTTAATCCAGTTCTTTCATAAGCCAGGAGACAGATGAAATATATGTATTGAATAGTTCCTGCATTCCAGAACTATGCTATGTAGCTTATAGATCACATATAATTTATTCCTCATAACAAACCTGATTTATCCCCATTTCACACAAAAGGAAATAAAGCTGTAAGAGGTTAAGTAACATTCCTGAGATCTCCTAAACACAGGTCTGTCTGATTCCAGAACCCCCAGATTCGTCTGCCCACCCCCCCTCTTTCCCCAAGTACCAAATACTTTCTGTGGTCAGGGGCTCCCCAGTGCCAGGCTCACCAAGAGACCAAGTCAGGGTTGATTATGGAGAAGGTTGTAGATTCTCCATGTGGGACTCCATGACTCCTCTTAATGGAGGACTCTCCCCATCCCTGCACTGATCTGGCAAGAGTTGAATGTCTCTGTGACTTCTTCTCTTTAGAACTTTTTGAGAAAACATCACCTATCCCAGCCGTCAGGACACTTAGTGCATAATCAATTTTCTTGGTTTGTCAGACATGGGAAACCTTGAATACATTCCCTTCTCTGAGCAGAACTTAGACTACTCCATTGTGTGGAAAGAGGAACTAGGGAATGAACGATTCCAAATCATGACTGGGGACATAATGAGGGTGAGCGAGACTTTCATAAGAGACTCCTGGGAGGAATGGGGGAAGGAAGCTTCCACTCCCACGACTGCCCTGATATTCTATGTGCATTCATGATATTTTGCTCCTACATCGACTCACTGAATATTGATTGGGTACCTAATATCTGCCAGGAGGTAGGCTGGACAGTGCTTATGAAGTATTGGGAATCTGACCTGGACTTGTCCTCTTGGAACTGCAGTGGGAGAGAGAAATAGTAATGAATGAAGTACATTAACAAGGGCAGAATGGTAACTATGATGCACGCCATGGAGAAGAGCCTATCATGGTGGGATCTGACCTTGTTAGACATCCTAGAAGGGAAGGTGGTGGGAGGCGGCTGGAGAGAACAGGAGTGAGGTCAGAGGCCACTTCCCTTGAGTTCTCTAGGAAAAGCTATGTGCCAGCACTGTGCTAGACCCCAGAGCTGTGCCTGTGGTTTCATCTCTGGCTGCACCTTTAGAATCACCTGGGTGGAGGGGCCTTAAAAAAAAAAATCTGTGTCTGGGCCAGACCTGCCCAGAGATTCTAATCGAATGGTTTGGGGGAGCGATCCAGGGATCTGAATGCTTGAAAAGCTCTTCCCTGTGATTTGCATGTACTGCCAGGATTGAGAGCCCCACAGATGCACAGATAAAGTCCCTGCCTTCAAAGCTCCAACATCTGGTTCCCAGACCAGACCTTATTATAAATATTCATAATACTGAATAGTTCTTCATAGCACTTACCATATGTATACTTTTATGCAATTTCTGAGATTATTTAGTCATTATCTGTCTCTGCCTACTAGATGCCCAGCTCATGAGGCCAGGGACCACATCTGTTTCTGATTCCTCCTTAGCTTTCCACTGCCTAGCACATGGCCCATGCCACTGTGTTGAATGGCTGCATGAGCAAATTGCTTGAGGAGGTTTTGGTAGATGAGGGACATGGTCACTTTGGCATTTTAGAATTAGGCCTCTGGCTTCAGTGTGGAGAATGGACTGGGTGGAGGCACGACACTCAAGGAAGGGAGGCCAGTTTGGTGGCTGAAGTGGAACAATGTTCACAGTTGGGGGTCAGGTGGACCGTGTTACAAGAGAAGCATTTGCATGTGTAGCTGGAAGGACTTGGTGATTTATCAGTGGTAATAGAGGAGAGGAGGAGAGTGGAAGTCAGTGAATGCTACCGTGCTTCTGGCTTGAGTGACAAGCCAGTTGGCGTCCCCATTGGAGAGATAAGGAAGAGCCTGAAGAAGAACAGTACTTGTAATGATGATGTGTTCAGGTTTGGGCACTTGGAGTGGGAGATACCTGTGAATCTGTCCTAGAGGTACCTGGATACATGTTCCCCAACTAAGTCCAAGGGGGAATATCAGAGCATCCTTCTGTTGAAACTTTATGGCATTGGAAACCTAGCACTTTCTTCTGGAAGGCAGAAAGATAGAGATCTAACACTGACTTGAGTTTAACTCTTGCCACTTCAATGCCTGGTATGGTGAGAATGTATATTCTTATCTTTAGTAGCAGATTCCTTTTGACAGTGACATTCCATATCTTCAGACACCTCTAGAATTTATGGGAAAGGGGGACTTTCTCTTGAAAGACCACATTAGCCAGGAGTACTTACATTAACGAGGACAGAAACCCAACATAAACTGTATTAAGCCTGAAAGGTTAACATGTGGCTGCCTGGGGTACTGTGTTGAGTCTGAGTGGAGGCCAGGCTGCCAGGACAGCACAAGTGTGATCCATGAGGGACATTTGCCACGGACACGGAGGGAGCAAGCAGGGCATACTTTTGTCCCCTTGGTCCTAAAACTGAAGCTTTCCCTCTACGGCCTTTCAAACGCATAAAATAATGTCTGTCGGACTTCGGTTCTCCCCTGGATTAGTCACTAGCTGTGGGTAACTTTTGTTCATCACTTCATATGTCTGAGTTTGACAATTTCCTAATCTATCAAACAGGGGTTAAAGCCCCCATCTTTCCTACTCCTGAGAGTTGTTGAAAGAAGCCAATGGGAAAATAAATCTGGAACTATAGTGGCTTCCATGAATTTACATAAATTCACATGTCACAGTGTGAGATGTTGTGTGGATGAAAAAGCAGCAAATATCTTTCATCCCCCAAGAGATGGAAGTTCAAAGGTTTATTGCTAAGAAATACATTTTATGTTATTTATCTTATCTATTTTAAGTAATCGCTACACCCAGCATGGGGCCCAAATTCACAACCCCAGGATCAACACTTGCACACTCCACCGATGGAGCTAGCCAGGCACCTCCACTAAGAAATAAATTTTCAAAGTGTAGAGCACCTTATAGTAAAAGAATTGGAAGAGAACATAAAATAAAAGATCTCATAAAATTATCAAATAGATAAATAAAGAGGAAGGAAGGAAAGAAAGAAAGGGGGAAGGAGGGGGAGGACAAGGGAGGGAGGAAGGAAGGAAAAGAAAGAAAAAAAGGAAGGAAGAAAGAAATCATGCTGGAGATAGTGTGGTGAAATGGTGTGGAAGTTGGTTTAACAATTTTGTGGCGTAGCTAGCAATATGTATCAAGACCCTAGATAATATTTACACCCCGTGGTCATGTAATTCCACTTCAGGTAATTCATTTCAGGGCCGGCTAGTAGAGATTTCAGGCTTTGCGGGGCCACACGGTCTCTGTCACATGTACCCAAACCCACCACCCTAGTAGAGCAACAGCAACCACAGACGGTAGGTAAGTGAGTGGCTGTGACTGTGTTCTTGTAACACTTTATGTACAAAAATAGGCAGCACCCACATCTGGTCCAGGGGCTATAGCTTGCCATCATCGGATGTAGATTAAGAAAATATTTTTAGAATTATTCTAAATGCAAAATTCTAAATACAAAGAGAGCTTTAGTCTTGAAGATTCTTATTTCAGCTTTATTTATGTCAACAACAGTAGCAAACTTCACTGTTCATCAATGGGAGGATCGATTCATTTTAGTAGTTCTACCCAATGAAATATTATGTACACATTAAAATGTTCATTAGTGGTTTGTAGCAACACGGAGAAATGCTTGATAGAAAGTTATGTGGAAATTAAGCCGTGATTTATAATGATAATTAGCTTGGAAGGGGCTAATATGTAAATGCTTCACGCACATCATATCATTTAACCCTCTGAACAACCCTATGAAATATATATACACACGCACACACTTCTAGGAGATTGTGGAGTTGGGGTTTGAACACAGGCCTGCTTAACTGCTAAAAGGCATCAAACACGCTAATAGAAATCCCAAATTAAACCGCGTTTACTGAGAAAACCAGAGGAAAAAAACAGCCAAGTGTTGATTTCGGCGGTCTTGCATGGTGGGTGACAGACACGAATATTTTTCAAGATGTTCACTCTTTCTCCTAATGAGAATGCATGATTTTAATAATGAAACAACACTTGAATTTCGTAAAAAAGCCAAGGATGTACAATGCTAGGTGCGCCGTGGTGGAGAAGTGTTTATCTGGGGGAGATCCAGAGTTTCCGTTGGAGATGCCCTTACCTTGTTGGTCCTGATCTTGATTGTGAAAGAAACATGAGCCTCTTTCCTTCTGTCCTCCTTCCTTCTGTCTGTTCCAGATGGAGTTTCTAGTGTGTGTCTCGTTTGGACTGTTGGCCCACTATGATGCTGTGCTCTGCTACCCTTGCCAATCCCTAACTCTCTTTCTCTCTCCTTTCTCTCCCTCTCTCTTGCTCTCTCCTCCCCTTCCACGTCCACCTTGGACAGCCGACAAGGTCAATGATGACTTCTACTCCAAGCGACGGCACCTGGCCGAGCTGGCCGCCAAGGGGAACCTACCTCTGCACCCAGTAAGAGTGGAAGATGAGCCACGGGCCTTCAGCCCTGAGCATGGGCCCGCCAAGCAAAATGGACAGAAGTCACGCACCAACAAGACGCCCCCACATCCCCTGGCCTACAACTCCACCACCAACTTCAAGGGCTGGGACCCCAACGAGCAGTCTCTCCGGCGGCAGGCTTACGGTAACAAGGGCAAACTTGGCGTAGCCGAGTCGGGCTCCAGCGACCCCTTGGGGACTCGCACCCAGCACTACCCACCCCCACAGCCATACTTCATCACCAACAGCAAAACAGAAGTGACTGTCTGAGCTTTCACTACAGGAAGCATCCTGGAGACCATACTCAACTGAGAGGCAAAAAATATCCCTGACCCACACCCTTCCTGCCCTCCCCGACATGCTCCCTCACGCCCTGACTCCCCATACCAACCGACCATAAACCTGCTGGTGACGCGGAATCATGCTTTTCTTGGGTCATGCCTAACACGTGTCGGCGGGCAGCTGAGCAAGGCCGAAGCAGGGATGTTCAGCAATACAGCAGAGGGGAAACTGAGGCACGGCTCTTTCGACTTGGGGCCCAAGGTGGCCGACTCACACGCCCAAACCGTGGGGCTGATTTTTTCTTTTCCTCCTGACTTAAGACTGAAATCCATGATGACGAATTAAAAGTAGCACAACTTAGAGAAATTGTCCATTCGAGCACATATTCCATTTACCACGCGCTGTTTCCAGGTGAAAGAGCCGGGGGTGTGGGGAGAGGAGAGCGTGGAGGGTACGACAAGAGTGTACTTGAGAATATGAGCTGTTTGGGGAGGAATCTGTGTGCATTATAAGTGTTTTCTAATCCCGAGAAGTAGTGACGTGGAAACACGCTTTTGACGAGCGTGAGACAGTCCAACCCTTCTATTTATAGTACTTTTCATATTGTCAATGTTGGAAGCAAAAAACAACACACACTTGAACTCACAAGGAATAAATAAGACCCTGAACCCACCAATAGTGATGAGAAAGAACGTTGTAGAGAAGTCCCGTAAAGACCATGACCATGGACATGGGAAGGATAGGTTTTTATGGCTGGGAGAGGGTCCAGAGAGTGTTAAATAACTTTTTTCTTAAAAAAACAAAAACAAAAACAAAAAACAAAACAAAAAAAAAAGAACAAAGATAAACGAATACAAGCCCACTACAAAACAGACAAAACGGCAAATCAATTTTTGTCCCAAATCCTCGCGACTTAGGAAACAAACAATGGCATCAAGAACAATGACACCAAAATGAACGGTTGAAAAGTCGACAAGAGGTGAAAAGGGGACCCCCTATTTCCTGCCTTGCCTCCGAGACAAGAAACACAGAAACCAGTCCTCCATTAACTGTCTCTCCCTGACTCCCCTCAGCCCTTGCCACCACCGCTGCCAAATTTCAGCTGCTTTGGACTGAAAATGTCATAAGCGTGGGTGGTGCCTTCAATGTGTTACTGTTTAATGACAGTCTTGTTACCCAAGTGCAACCTGTGTTCTCTTGGCCTCCCTCCCTCCTGTTTCCTGCAATAATAGAAGATGTTTCTATCCCCCCAACCCTTTGTCGGTGAGCCCACCCATCACACACTCTGAGGGGGCTGCTGTGATGTCAGGGGTACCTAAAGACGAAGACACCCCCCCTTTCCTCCCACCCTGTCACCACTAGTCCTCCCTTTATCTAGCCCCCCCCAGGCCTATCAAGCATTTCTGGGTCTCATAATTCCGACGGTCCTTCCAAACCACCTCCCCAGATACTTCCATGAATTCAGCTCCCACCCGGAATTCCCTGAGGTGGTTTTTCAGATGGGTTCTCATAGCCAGTGGCCCTTGGGTATCCCAACAAAGCCAATGTCCCTGCTAGTTTTGTTTAGTGGAAGCCCAAAGGGGAGAGTGGAGAAACAAGAGATTTTGATTTTAGGTGAGAAGTTTTCAACCAGTCCCTAATGGCCTTAGCCAGTTAATAGGAACCTCCAAGTGACAGCCCCTTGCCCATCCACCCCAACCCCCCAGCTCTTCTGGTGTCAGAAGCTGCACACGGTGGTCCAAGAAGACTCAGAGAATTCCCCAGGATGGCCACGTGCAGAGTTCTGCCTCACCCATTTGTCATCTCGGGCATCATGGAAGCAGGGAAATCTGGTGTTTATTCGCCTTCTCATTCCCAGCTGATCTGGGGACATTGACAACGCATGGTATCTCTCTGGGCCTTGGCCTCCCATCTGAAACACAGGCAGTTGGGGCTAGATCAAGCTTTTCAAGGTTCTTGGATAGCAAAACCTCTGCCCGTTAAAAAAGAAAGAAAGAAAGAAAGAAAGAAAAATCATCCACAGATGCCAGTATCGAAGATCCTCATTTATAAAGTGGTTCTGTGCTGAACAAAGCAGGGCTGTCAGTGGCGGGGCGGGGGGCAGATACAGTGCCCACCTTCTCAGCCTCTTTGCCAGGATCCCAGCACACCCCAGCGTGGAGTAAACACCGCCAAGCTTGGTCAGTGTTTTCTTGATGTTAGTTCCAGGTACTGCAGTGTGCTTTGGCATCCCTGTGTGTCTCCATCGCGGTATCTAAAGGGATTCATTCTTAATACCTCGAATTTATAAAAGGAAAACTCCCTCTCATGATTCCAAATAGAAAAGCGGTATCGATCACCCTAAATAGAAAAGAAGGAAGAAAATAAGTACAAAGGCAGCAAAGCAACAGTTGTTAAGCTCTAGGTAAATCGTGTTACCTGTGGAAGGGTCTGACTCTAGAGCCAGGCTTTGGGATTGCGCACATGCACTCTCTCTCTCCCTCTCTCTCCCTCTCCCTCTCTCTCTCTCCCTCTCCCCCTCCCCCTCCCTCTTTCCCTCTCCCCCTCCCTCTCCCTCTCCCTCTCCCTCTCTCTCCCCCTCTCTCTCCCTCTCTCTTCCTCTCTCTCCCTCTCTCTCTCTCTCTTCCCTTCTCACACTCCTCTCTTTTCTTTCTTTTTTCTTTTCTTTTTTCTTTTCTTTTTTCTTCTCTTCTCTTCTCTTCTCTTCTCTTTTTTCTTTTTCTTAATTAAAAAGATGAGCATGTTAAAAAGCTCTTGAAGATCTACCGGCACCCAGTGGAGACATTGCACTCCCAAGGGACTCCATCAGAGTCTAAATGGAAAGGAGCCGATTCCCTCTGTGACTGGGTGTTAGCCAGTCCTCTGTCCACATGCTACGACGAATCATTTTGCATTCATGAGTGGCGCACAGCGCATACTTCAGGAAATGCTGGTGGGCTTCTCTGGGAGGGTCCCCCCAGCTCCAAAGTGCTGGGGGTCTGGTTTCCCTTTTTATAGCTCATCTTGCCCCCTGCCCTCAACTCACTTGGTGTCACCTTTATCCTGACCCCGATTAAGGACCTTTCTTGGTCTCTGCAACTACAGAATTTCCTTTTTCCTCCGTGTTCCTTCTCTTCTGAGTCAACTGCATCCAGCGAATTGTGTTATTTGGGGTCTGGGCAGGAAGGTGACCGTGTGGTCAGTAAGATGTGGCAGCGGACGACTGAGAACATATCTTCTAGGTCTCATTACCTTTCAGGAGGCTTTGTGAGCAGGGACCGTTGGACGGGGAGGTTTATTCTTTGGCATCCTCTAGGGAGGGTGGATCAAACTCGTGGTACTGAGGGAACTGTGGCTGCCATGTGTCAGCAAGAATCCTGTAGCTAACAGCGGGGACCTTAGAAGAGAGAAGCCAGAACAAAGCAGAGAGTCGCTCCCTGCCTCAGCCCATGCCCTGGCATCAGCCTCTATTTCTTGCCTTTAGTTTATGCCCAACCCCCAACCCAACAGGACCAGAGTCTGACTTCCCCTTGCCCTCCCAGAGTATCTCAGCCTCCATCCACCTTGGGCTCTGCCTGGCACCCCCACCTAAGTCCCCCAGTTTTCCGTGTAAATGGAGCATATTTTATGTGCGAATATTTTAGTAACCTTATGTTCTGCAAGTAAACCTGTGTTAATATTCGTCCACAACTGCAGAGTTTATGATACCAATAACACTTCCTACAATGAAGAAGAAGAAAAAAAAACCATTTGTTTGTTTTCTAAGAATGTTTATTTGTAAACATGTATTCACTATATTAATATGAATTTCTTACCTGGCAATAAAACTGATTATATGTGATGCTGTTGGGGTTGCCCTGTATGTTTTGTCCAAAGTTCAGGAAAACAAACAAACAACAAAGGTTAAGACTAGTGCATCACCAAAGTGGTAATTTTACTAAGAGTTTCTTGTGCACACACCAAAAACTTTGCAGACGGGGAGCACTCAAACCAAAATGTGGAATAAGACTGAGAGGTATATTGTTGGAAAGCAGCTAAGTAGTGTGGAGACAGTGATTGTTTATTTTTCACAGTGACTGGTTCACAGAATTTTCTTAACTGAAAGAGAACTGGTTAGTGGTTACCTCGTATCAATCTTGGGGAACAGCAGGTTTGGCTTAGGATTTTCAGAGGTATCAGCAAGAAGCAACCCAGGTCAAGTAAGCCTTGGTTGTCTTGCAAAAGAAGGTAAATTAAGCTTTGCCTGTGTGACTAAGCTGGTTTTGCCTGCTCAGGGAATTTTCAACTCGGATCTCCGTTTGTGTTTAACACTTTTTAGGATCCCACATCCTAATCTGAACGGGATCCCACCAGGGACTACCAGTGTTACCACAGAGAGCTAAATCTTTCATACGTACTCAGGATGCATGGGTAATTGTTACAGGTAAAGGATGCTTTTGCTTAGTAGCAACTTACACAAATTTTCCTGAGACTTTTTTGTTTGAAACCTTTTTGGTAAGAGTCTGTGTCTCTTAGGTTCACTTCCTGCCTTCAAAAAATACACCATTGCTAGGTCTGTTTATAATAGGGGATTCTTCCCCTATTTGTTAAATTTTACTTCCTGCCTGGCTTCTGTTAAAAGAACAGAATAGTGTTAAGAGCATTATTTCAGTTGGAAATGTTCAGGTAGAAACTTGCCTTAATATGGTCCCACTGGAAAGGGGGTCTGAGAAAAGTTGATTTGAGAGATGAAGGGGACACCAGTAGGTGGGCAGGTGAGGCAGGAAATGGGAAAGAGCCAATAGAGGATACTTTCTCATGCCAGCTCCCACTATGAATGACTGGAGTTTAATTCTGCAGGGAAATGTGGGGGTGGGGTGGGGAGGGTGTAGAACACACACTCAGAATCATCCTACCCAAATGCAGATGGAGCTGGGCTGTATACACACCAACTCCCATCTGACACCATTTGAGCATTGCTTTCAGGGACTGTTAATAATTGGACACTCGCGGGCTCTCCTGAGTGGTGGCAGAGAGATTTTCGAGTCCTGGAGAAAGGCCCAGGCACAGAGATGCCCCTGTTGGTAACTGGAAGTCAGCCAGCCACTGGGGGAAGACACAGGGAAGAGGCTGGAGCTCTCTGTAGGGGGCTGCTCAGAGCCAAAGCTCTGAGGTCTGCTGGCATGAAGCTTCTCTCTGGATGCCTAGAGGAGTCGCCTGTAGGGGACGGGACCACAGTCTGCAGTCTGAGCTAGGGTTCTTGCCTTGGGAGGCAGACAGGCTTCATTGGTCACAGGGTCACTTGGCGTCTCCCAAAGTAGATCTCATGGGCTCTCTCTCTCTTTCTCTCTGGGGCATAGCTGTGGATACCAGAGAAGTCTGGATGGCAGAGGGTGCTTGCCTCTCCAGTGCTCAGGAACTCTTCGGAGGTGGAGTCACGGACAGCACGCTTCACAGCCCCACGGATGCGGTGGTAGGACAGAGATCATGCCTCTGTGGAGGGCGGGGAGGGGGGACAGTGACAGACTCTCCCACTAGTGAAGCTGCTTGGTCAGAACTCAAAAACAACAACCACCACATAAAGTATATTTGTAGAACTCTCATCACATGCCAAACAGTGTTGAGGACTTTGCGTGCGTTGCCACATATGATCCTCACAACTGAATAAGGTGGGCAGTGTTGGCTTTGGAGGTAAGTTCTACTTAGGACTTGAGTAATTTTGCCCCAAGGGATTTAACTAGTAAGCAGTGGAACTGGGCTTTGAATTCCAGAACTCATAAGATGCTTTGATTCCTATAGAGTAGTTGTCACTGGGTTGAGCAAGTGAGTCAGTGGGGAAACTTGATAAAAAAGCTGATTCCCAAGCTCCTCCAACCAAGATGAAGTGGGTCTGAATTGGGACCCAGGATTCACTGTAACAGGTGTTCTGTCATCACAATGCAGTAGCCCCCTGGACCTGAAAGGTGTTGCACCACATATGCCAATCATCCAACATCTGTGGGCTCATTCTCTGGGACCCGGGATGCAGAAGGAAACGGAATGGAGGTGTGTGCTTCCAAGGAGAGGGCCCCTAACTAACCCCTTGGCTTCATATCCAATGTTGGAAGACTGTGTCCCATACAAGACGAAGGACTGACTCCAGAAGAACTGGTTGCTGGTATTAATTCTCACACTCATTTGCCATGTGCCCTGGGGCCTGAAACTAGTGCTCTTCGAGACTCTCTTTCTTCATCCCAAGAAGGAGGAGGTTGGGATAGAAAAATCTCCATTCCTACTCTCTCACTTGATTGGGTCATTTCCCCCTACTTCTCACTATGGCATTTGATATAGTCAACGGGATTAAGTCCTTTATCATTTCCAAAAGTTTGCTCCTGGATGAACAGGATTTTGCTGCGTGTAATGATAATTATTATTGTAGAGGCTTCTATGCCATGAGCACTTGATAGGTACTTGGCTTTATGCTTAGGGATTTCCATTGCTTTAACAGCTATGGACTTAATGACAATAGTTCTTTTTCATGCCATGGATTCCTTTGGCATTCTGGGGAAGCCTGCAGATCCTTTCTCAGAATAATGATTTTAAGTGCATACAATGGGGGTGCCAGGTTGGCTCAGTGGGTTAAGCCTCTGACTTTGGCTCAGGTCATGATCTCTCAGTTTGTGGGTTCGAGCCCTGCGTCAGGCTCTATGCTGACAGCTCGGAGCCTGGAGCCTACTTCAGATTCTGTGTCTCCCGCTCTCTCTGCCCCTCCCTCCCCATCAAAATTAATAAACATTAAAATTTTTTAAAAAAATAAATGCACAAAATGAAATACATGGAATTACAAAATAAGCCCATCATCTGGAAATGCAACATGAAAATATTTTAAGGACCTACATGTGTGATACAGTAATATATGTGATTTGTAACTATTGCATTAAATGACAAGATCTAATGACAGGTGTCAATGTAGTGACGAGTACAAACAACCCTTTGAGCTATCTGTTACAAGTGTACATTGAAGTGACAGCATCTGTGATTCTATAGGTGACATAGTCCCAGGTCCGTGCTAATATCATGATGGTTTTTTGCCTATGTTTATAACTGAGGGACATACAACATTTCAGTTAGAGCCTAGTGAAAATAAAGATGTTACTTTTTACCATCCAAGTCCCCAAACCCACAGAATTCTACGCACAACTCCCCTTGAGGGTCTGTGGGTCTAGGTGAAGCACCCAAGGGCTAGAAAGACTCAGAGCTCCTTGCTTTTCTCACCATGCTTCGATTTTCTCATCCTTCAAGTAGAGATAATCATAGTATCTCTTTCATTGGCTGTTGTGAGAAATAAAGTAATAGATTCAAAGACATTAATGAGCTCCTAGTAAACACTCAGGAGTTATTTCAGCTCATTCTATTTCAGCTCATTCTATGACAATCCTATGAATGGTTTTTTATTATCCCCCACTCCCAGAAGAAGAGACTGAGGCTCCGAGAGGTTACACTTGCATAGAGAAATAGCAAGTCAGTGACAGAGTGTACTGAACCCCAGATCTTTCTGGTTCACCCTCAAGCTGTTGATCACATACTGTGTTGTATACATATTTGTGTTGCAAAGATGTTAAATGTCCCTGGAGTCAGCTCAAACCCTGGGGTAGTGACAGTGAAACTCCTAGTTCTTTCCCCCTCCCTGAGGAGAAAGGTAGATGTCTGAGGTTAGGGAACCTTTTATCAGACATGTTTGGGGACTTTTGTTTTTAAGATTTTATTTTTTAAGTAATCTCTCCACCCAATGTGGCGCTTGAACCTACAACCCTGACATCAAGAGCCACATGCTCTCCTGACTGAGCCAGCCAGGCGCCCTGTCTGGGGACTATTTTTAAAGGAATGTTGGAGACAGTTAATAATAATATCTTTCCATTCAAGGTAAGCTCTCCAAGCCCAGTGCTTAGAAGATCCTGACTACAAAGACTTCACTGTCCCAGAAATTTTCAGATTCTGGTTTTTTTTAAACCCAGTTAGAAATATATTCATCACCTAAAACTAAAATAAATCTTCCTCATAAATTCAGACAGTCTCAGCCTTGAAAGATAATAATCATAATGATAATAATAGCAACACATCTTTCTGTTACCAGTTACTGAGTTTTTATTATGGGCCAGGCACCAGGTTAAGTACTTTCTATGCATTGCCTCATTTTCTCCTCTCAACAGTGCTCTGAGGAAGAGGCATTGTTCCCATTTTCAAGATGGGAAAACTGAGACTCGGAGAGGTGAAATGACTCTTACATACCTCTAGCGAGTGGCAGGGTTGGGAATCCAAACCCAGTCCGTATGATTCCAAAGCCAACCCTACCACAATGAGCCAGTTCGTACTCAGACGATCCATGCCTGCACTTGCTTCCACTGCAGTAAATAATTGGGAACTGTAAGGGCGCCTGGCTGGCTCAGTCTGTTGGGCGTCCGACTTCAGCTCAGGTCATGATCTCGCAGTCAGTGAGTTCAAGCCCCACATCGGGCTCTGTGCTGACAGCTCAGAGCTTGAGCTTGCTTCAGATTCTCTCTCTGTCTCTCTCTTGCTGTCTCTCTCTCTCTGTCTCTCTCTCTGCTTCTCCCCTACTCATGCTCTGTCTCTCAAAAATGAATAAACGTTAACAATTTTTTTTTTAAATAATTGGGAACCATAATGTGTCCTAAAATTGCTCTAAGGATGTTCAGTTAAGTGCAGGGAGAAGTATATTCCTCTGGGACAGGTAGTATCCACTGGTCAGTATCCATTCCTACCAAATGTCACTGACCTGGAGGCACTCAACTGGCCTGAGGGTGCCTCCATTGATGTTTCCATCCTTCATGTTCTTCAGACCTGTCCTGCAAACTGCTTATGTCACCAGCAAAACAGTACTTGGTCTCCAGAATGGGTTAGTGTCTGGGGAGTGGGAAAGAAAGCAGCACCAGAGGAGCCCTCTGAGGCCAGCAGACAGGAAACCAGGAATTTTAACTAGGTGTCCCTTAATTTTGTCTGACTCTGGGAAAGTCACTTCCCCTCTCTAGGAGGTTGTGCTTTCTTTTGGATAAGAGTCGGATCTCTGGAGTCAGAGGACCTATGTCTGCTTCCAAGTGGGCATAATAATAGCACCTATGAAAGGGTTGGTATGAGAATGGAATAATATAATCTATGTAAAGCTCTGAGCACAGTTTCCAGATAGTACTTTCAGTATTTTAAACCTCCGTTCAGGATCATCACATACCCTAGGCTCCACAGAAGGGATTAGAAGAAACCTCAAGCTCATTAAGCTTCTTCACCTTGGCTTTGGGTAAGACAATTCTGAACTTGGTGTAGGACCTTTTCTTCCATCTCCCTGGCTGTTGGGGATGTCGTGAGCATGTCAAGGACCTGATTTTACTACAGACCCTCTTGTAGTTTTGATACAATTTTTAAAACTAGAAAGAAGCTAAATTCTTGCCCAATGAATGTGGTTTGGTGGATGGAAGGAATTTTTCAGATCTGGAGGTCTACAGGGGATAAAATCATCATTAAGGAGATCATGGTAGTAAAAAATGTTGGATTTAGATGGTTTGTTAGTTATGTATTGTTTATTGTTGCTTATTATAAGAGATCAGGAATCTGAGCGTGGCTTAACTGGGTTCTGTGCTTCAGGGATCTCTTGTGAGCCTGCAGTCAAAGTGTAAGTCAGGGTTGTAGTATCATTTGAAGGCTCAAGTGGGGTAGATCTGCTTGCAAGCTCCCTCATGTAGTTGTTGGTAGGACTTGGTTCCTAAGGGATTGTTGGACTGACGGTGTTGGTTCCTCCCTGGCTCTTGGCCTTAGGCCACCTTCAGTTTCTTTCCATGGGGGACTCTCTAATATGTTAGCTTACTTCATCAAAGATGGCAAAAGAGAACATTTGCTACCAAGACAGAAGTCACAATCTCTTGGTCATCTAATGATAGAGGTGACAACATCACGATAATCTATTGGTTAGAAGCACGTTGCTCAAGGGGAAAGGACTGCATAAGGCTGTGAAGACCAGAAGATGGGGATCATTTGGGGCCATCTTAAAGGCTGCCTGACAGCTTTTGCCCCCCAGTGCAAAAGTCTAAGCTATAATGTCTTCTGGGAGTATTGAGTATCTGAGCACAATTATGACATCTGTATCACTTTCAGAGAGATAACTAACTAACCTGGAATCAATTCTTAGCTCCATCACCTTCTGTGCCTCAGTTTCTCCATCTTCAATAATAGAAGTAATAAGAGCCCCCACACCTCACGTTTTTTGTGTGAGACCTTTATGTGGAATGTATGAGTGGCAAAACAGCTAATTACCCAGTAAAGATGTAACATAGAGTTATGGCAGGCCAGACAAGATCTATGCTTCCCAATCCTTCTCCTTTTGCATCTGGATGGGAGTCATGTGACTGGGTTTGGGACAATATGAGTGGAATTGATGTAGTCAACTTTCAGACATGGTCCATAAAACCTCTGGCATAATCCTCCCACTGCCTCCCCCACCTGCTGAATAGATGCCAATGCCCAGCACAGCCTCAGAAACCACATATTGAAGATGGCAGAGCCTTGGTGAGCCCCAGTCTCTGAATGATTTTGTGGAGCAGTGACTTCCTCCGCCACTGTTCCTATCATTAATTGAACTTTACGTGAGTGGGAAGTAATCTTACTATTGTGTTAAGCCCTGAGATTTCAGGGTTTATCTGTTAGAGTAGTTAGAATTTCCTTAACAAATCCAATAGATGAAACATCTTCAACAGTGTCTGGCACATAAAAGACACTTAATAGATGTTGTCTCTTATCATCATCATCATCACCATCTTGACTAACCTACTCATGCTAAGAAATTCCCCAATGTCTTACCCTCCCAGGAACTCTATTTAATAGGGCTAGTAATGCCATTTAATAGCTAAGGGTTTTGTGAAGTTAAGCGACTTCCTTACGATCACAGAGCAAGTGCTGGTTCCACCAATTCTAGTACCCCCCTCAGCCCTCTCCAAGTTGCTGGCACAATCTGGATCCAGTTATGGAGGTGAAATCTTTGTAGGAGAAGAATGTCTACACTGTCAACTTGGCATCTTGCTTATTTTCTTGTCAGATTCCAAATCCTAACTCGTGCTGTGTTGTACAGTTCAAAGAAAGCACTTCACATCAAGAAATGTCATGGTTGCTGGAAATAATTTTTTCACATCATCTTGAATTTTTCCTTTTTGCAAGTTCAGAGGGTTCACTTAGATTCAAATCTTAAAATGCCTCCTTTTAAAACATTATAAAAGGGCACCTCATTTTTAAGAATCTCAACATCCAAATAGAACACTTCATTGTCTTCATCTTAAAAGCTACAAAATAAGGAAATCCTAAAGAGGCAATTTATAACATGCAGGTGCCTTATTTTCTGGTAATTGGAAGCTGGTTTTGATACTCTAATTTTGGTTTTGCGTTTTGCTGCCCACTTATCGGAGGCAGTTGAGCTGAATGTACAGGGTTTCTACAAGCTGTCAGTCGAGCCCCCAGGTTCAGGTCCCAAATGTTAATAACCATGTAGGTCTTAAAGCTTTTATTGTTGGTCTACTTATTTGCTATGGGAATCTGCCTCGGGGGGGTATTTAGTACTTTCTCAAGCAGAGTCAATGGAATTTTGGAGAAAATTTAGAGACACTTCTAAGTGTTTTGTTCCTCTCAAACACCTCATTTAATCACTCAACAAATACAGAGTACCTACTATGTGCCAGGTGTTGTACAGGACCTTGAGGATACAAGGATCTCTGTGCCACTATCCCTCCCTCCCTCCCTGTGAAAAAACAAATGAAAATGTAAGGTGAACAATGGATAAGCAAGTACTATAAAGAGAGCATGGGTAGGGGAAAGCCTCGATGACAGCTAGTCTGGGGTTCAAATCCCCTCCCTAGCACTTCTAGCTAGGTGACCTTGGGGAGATTACTGAGTTGTCTCAGAGCCTAGGTTTTCTCATCGCCAGGATGGACACAATCATACCTAACTTGTCATGTTGTTGGAGCATTTGAGGTAAAGTGTGTGAAACATTGAATCATGGTGGATGCTCAATAAAGGGGAGCTGTTATTAATAGGAAGCCCATGGATTCCCAGGCTAATGGCATAGCTTGGTGTTTCTCTTTTGTTTATATTGGGATCCCCAAAAACAGATCCCAAGACAGGGATTCATGTGCAAGGAAGAAAGGGATCCAAGGAGGGACAGGTAAGGGAAAGGTGGGAGTCTGACAGAAGGGAAAGAAGCCACACGAGGGTACAGTCTCAGGCGATGTCCCGTGAAGGATCATCGGTGTATAGTGTTCCTCAGAATTTGCAGCTAATCCAAGGAAGGAAGCTGGGCTTTATCAAAAGGGATGGGAAGCCCCAGGAACACTGGCTTGCTGCGTGAGAGGGGAACACAATGTCAGTAGCCCAAGGGAAGAGCTCCAGAATCTCAAGTGCTGGTAGTTAGAATCAAAGACACACAGAGTCTGAAAGATTGGTGCCTGGAAGTAGGAAGAGGGATATGAGGGCATCTGGGTGAAGCACCAACTCTTGGTCATACCTCCCTTTTCTGACTTCTGGGGGACATTAGTCCTGGCCCAACTAGCCCCAAGAAGTAGGATAAGTTTTCCTTGGTTCATAAGCATAGAAAGTTTGGGAGAATTTACCTATCCAAATAGGACTAATGGGAGGCTTTGGGGTCACCCTGGCTTACCATGACGTCTTAGCTTACCTTTTTATTGCCTGTGGCACTTTGGGCAACTGCTTTAGCCTCTCTGACTTAAATGTTCTCATTCGTAGAAGAGGAATAACAATATGCTTTTTTGCAGGTTTGTTCTACAAGGATGTCTTTCTGTTCACTGATTTATCTGACAAATACATACTGAACTTCTGCTATATGTCAGGCTCAGGGCTAAGCATTGGAACACAGAAATGAATCAGACACAGGTCCTGTGATCCAAGACCTTGGCAGCTAGTGGAGGAGGCAGACGTATAAATTACAGACTCCGTGTCCTTCCTCATACATGATCTCTCTCTCTGTCTTCCTCTCTATCTATGTCTTATTTTCGATGCTGTGCCTTCTCCTCTGTCTCCTTCCGCCCCATGTCCTCCCTCCTTCTCTTCCTCTCTACATTTCTGTCCTGCATCCTCCTACCCTCCCCAGAGACTAGTTTTCATATCAACTGGACACTCTACCACCTTCTGCCCTGCCAGTTCCTGCCTCCCGTTGCTGTTTTCCAAGGGCCCTTCTGAAGGCTGCAGAGTCTCTGATGTTCTGGACAATTCACTTCATCCTAGGCCCTCTGGTATGACTGTGGGTGACCTGAAGATAACAGGAAACCATACAGAGCTGCAGTTAAAGCTTGGAGGCTAGAGTAAGGGGTGGGTGTGGGTGTATATGTGCAAGTAGCAGTCCTGAATCCTGGGGAAGAGCAAATTAGAATACATGGCTAATTGTTTGGGGGCAAGGGGTGGGTGGTGGTGCAGGAAGGTCTGGAAAGCAGAGGTGATTTCCTTGCTATTTTGCATATAGGTGGATTCCCAAGTGCACTGGGATGGGCCCCAGGAAATTCGTACCAGGAACAAGCTGCATGATATTGGACATTGTTTTCCTCATCCGTAGGATAGGGATAGAGACTGTGACCTTTGATGACTGTTCTGGTCCTCTTGGCCAGGACCTCTGCATTCAAAAATCTCTTGATTTCTCCCCTTGATGCTTCTCAGTCTTGGAATGACACTGACTAGGGGTTCCTAATAATAGTAACCAGCCTTTGTTTTTAATTCAGGATTCTGGGAGATGATTAGCTTTGGGCTTGGGAAAGACTTAGACGCAAGGCCCTGGAAGCAGACTCTTTCGGCTGGAGCCCGGTTACCCTTGTGTTGTGAAGTCAAGGGCAACTGCTGCACATAGAGCACTCTGGTGACTTGTATGAAACAGCACTCGGACTTGAACACCATTATCCAATAGCTCTAGGGGCCCAGAAATCAGCATTTTCACAAACACACCAGAGATTCTGATGTGGGTAGTTGGTGGACCCCCGAGAATCACTTCTAGGCACTCGGGCTTGGCTCTACCTCAAATACTCCAAGTTGGTTGTGGAAGGTCTCTGAGCATCTTTCTTTGTCTGCACAGTAGGGCTCTTTACCCCTGCCCTGTCTTTCTGCAGGATTTCTGTGAGAAACAGATGAGATGGCAGATGGGAAGACTCTCAGAGGCTCCACAGAATCAAAGATGATGCCCTTTGTGTGTGAAGCTGCACCACCTCCCAGGTCCCTTGTCTCTGGACTCAGAGTCAAAGAGACTGCAGACAGAGAATATTCCAGTGAACACTTCAGCCCCTCACCCCACCCCCAGTATCACCTCCTCTTGACCAGTGGTTTTTACTCTAGCTGTTGCTGTGGTCTACCCAGGTGGCACCTGGCCTATGTGTGCTCCAGAGCTCTGCCATATGCCTTAGTGCCTTCCTGCCTCTACGTCAGGACCCTGTGCCGCCATTTTGAAGCATGTGCAAAGCTGGAAGTGTGAGGGGCTTACCACCCCATGGGCTAAATGTTGCCCAATGGGGGTTGGGGATTAGTGGTGCACAGTCCCCATTTCCCTCTCTTGGGAAGACAATTCTGAGGGCATTCCATCAATTCCTCACAGGTCCTGGTGGGCTGGAGCTCCCTTCCTCACAGTGGTAATCAGCTCCATAGAGCCCTCTGAGATCGGCTTTTCCTCCTTTCCTGTTTCACCCTTCCCAGACTTTCCTCCTGTGCCTTAGGACCACTTCCCCAAACAACTCCCTTAAAGCTTCTACATTGTACCGGGGTCACTTGGCAAACCTCATACACAGGGATCCTCTAGAACAGTTCTGCCAGTTACAACCTTAATTTCGAAACTCCTTTCCAAACCCACCTGCTCACACCTTGCTCCACCCTATAATTTCCTCAGGTATTTGGAGGGTCCACCCAGTTCTTGAGCTGGTGGCGGGGGGGGGGGGGGGATCTGTCCTCTGGGGTACTAGTCCTCCTTAGGTAAGAGTGTGATGGGACAACCCCATTAGGTCAAAAGGTGAGCACAGAAGGAACATTTCACATCATTTCTCTTAACACTCAGATTAAGAAGACAAAAATGAGATGTCACCAAAAGTTACTTTTCTTTGCCTTTTTTTTTTTAAATCCTCCCACTTCCTGTTTTCTCTTGGGAGATTGAAAAGTGTCTTCTCACACATTTCTTATTATCAGAACTTAATGAGAATTCTAATTAGGACTACTGCACATTTCACCGGTAGTTTCCGAAATGTAGCTCTGGCTTCTGGTTTGTCAGACTGCCAGTCGTTTGCATCCTCGCCAAAGATACCCTCTATCATAATAACACGAATAGCTGTCATTTATTGAAAGTTTACTATGTGCCAGGCAATTTGCATATATTAGTCCTAGTCCTCATAAAAAGTCCTACGAGGCAGGAGCTATTCACCCTAAGTGTAGATGAGAAAAGTGGGGTGCGGCTGGTGAAGTGATGGGTCTCAACACATGCGTCTAGGAGCTGGCAGAGCTGGGATCCAAACGCAGGTGTGCTCTCTGCTCAAAGACTTCTCATGTCCTGCCTGCCCAGGGGATCATGGGGAGGGAGAAGATAAGACAAAAAATAACTTATCACAGCTTCCAGAATGGCCATCAGTTCCCATCATCATGTTTGTTATGAGTTATTTGGTCTCCAGCCTCAGTATCTTAGTCTCTCTGGGAATAGTGCTGTAGTTTAGGGAATCCCAGGAGACTCTGAAGCACCCAATTAGAAGGGCAGTAATAGACCCCAGAATAGACTGATTGCTTATTCATTATTCTTGTTATTTCTGAACTCTTCCATCCATCGTAGGGAAGGCTGTCAGCAATTACCACGATGTTCTTTCCGGAAAAGGGCCTCGTAGCCTGGCTCATCACCTCGCCCAGAACCGAACAGAGTCTCAGGGCAAATTCTCCTGATGTGACATCAAACTTCTGCTGTCTCTGGGGCTTCCCAGTGAACCTTCAGTGGACACCTTGGGGTAAAATGAGAGAACTGGACTTTTGCAAAGGAAGGAGCGGGTCCCTCTCAGGCTTGTTAAGCGCTAGTCGTTTTGTTAAACAGGTGTGCCTAGAGGCAATGTGGTCTTGTAATGGATCAGCAGATTAATACCAGGTAATGGACAGTCAAGTGTGAGCCAAGGTCATCTGCATAGCAAGAGACACGCTGTGTCTGTTCCTTTCTCCTCTCCTCTCTGCTGATCCTTTTGAGCACCTACTTAATAGCACCACACACCTCATCATACCTGACTTTACCAGGTAGAAAGTGTCACTGGCACCATGCTGTCACCACTGCTCAGCCCCTAAAGCCTGCGTGCCCCCAAAACACATTCTCTCATTTTGACCCTTTCTGTTTCTCCTCTCTTGCTCTCCATCTTTGGGATTCCTTGTCTCTCTCCTCTCTGTCTCTCTGTTTCACTCTCTCCCTCTTTTTCATAAAGGATTAATTCTGTCTGGAGCTCAGTCCATGTTAAACCATCACCACCATCTTCCATTCCTACTTGTTTCAGTCAAGGACCATTCAAGCTCAGAAGATGGAAGTTAGGACCCAGATCTGGCTGGCTCCAAAGCTTGTGTTGTGAGAAGCTGCCTCAATCTCCCCTTTTCTCACTTTCCATGTTCACTTTCTTTCCAGTTCCGGCCATGTTAATACTCAAAATATTTCTGAAACATGAAATGCAACTTCTTGTCCTTACTCTTAATTTATTCATTCAACATAAACTACTGAGCACCTGCTATATGTTGATATCGTGTAGTAGGTCTGGAACAAGTGACAGAAAAGTCAGAATTCAGGCAAGAATTCAGTCTACAGGGGAAGGAGATGACCACTATCATTGTATAAGTTTTCATCACATCAGGCCTGGGTTAATGTAACAGAATTTTCTCATAGATTACCTAATACCCTCCATAACCTATCCTGCAACCTCCCTAGACTCATCTTTTACCTTTCTGTGCCTTTTTGTGTCCTAGGAAAATTAGGCTGTTGGAAGTTCCCCCATATGTCTGCCATGCTGTTTCCTGCCACCTGGCTTGGTTTTTTCCTCTGCCTGGAATGACTTTCTTTCGACATCTTGTTAACTCTACTTATTCTTGAAGACTCATATCAGAATCTTCCCAACCCTCTCAGCCTCGATTAGATGTTCCTCTTTATGACCTATAAATATCCGTTATTGAGATTATTACATATTGTTCTATAATTACCTCCTTAGGTGTCTTTCTCCCTATTAGACTGGGAGCTCACAGGAATAATTTGTCTCTGAATTCCCATGCCTAGAATAGCATGTAAAGTAAGGCAATTGATAAATACTTGAATGAATGACTAAGTGAAGAGATTAGTAAGTGAAAGAATGCTATTTTTACTATACCTTGGTGCCTTTCTGAGCATTGAGAGGCCAAGGCTTATTGAGCACAAGAAATAAATTGTAGCTTAAAAGATCTGAGGACTGAAAACCTTCCTTTGGTTGTGTTAGGGTGGGGGTGTCTCAGACTCCTTTGAGCATCTGATGTGACCTTTATGCGAAAAATACACGTACACATAACACATTTGCTGTAATTGTGGTGAACTGGTGGATTCCCAATGCTTGTATATGTTGACTGGCTCACTTGAACACAGTATTAAAAACTCCATCTCTGGAAATGAAGCCAGGGTACAAATGATCTGCCAGAGAGTCTCTGTCCATTTAGGAAGTTTTATAGAAGTAGAGACAGGGTTAGAATTCTGTGCCTTCTCTGTTTCCCTGGGACATCACATTTCCTCTTGGCTGAAGTATTTGGCCATCGGTATGGAAACCTTCCCTGGACAAGATACTATGTAGGTTAATTAAATGTAATTAAGCTAGTCTCAGTTGCATCTGGCTTCTTAATTATGTGGCAAGTTACTTCTGGGACTCTCTTTCCTCTTCCCTAAGATTGCACTAATAATAACAAAGCCATAAGGTGTTGAATAGATAACATTCCAAGGGTGTTGACTGGGACAGTATCTTGTATATGATACACACTCAGCAATCACACATCACCACTAATGATAAACCCCCGCATTCAAGTCTCTCGATTTGATCTATGTGATGCTTTATCTGTACAATATCATCATATTTTGATGACTCCTTTTTGCAAAGCAGAGGGATGCTGGCAGATAGCATTTCCTTCAAGGGTCATCCCACCAATTTAAATATTGTGGTTCTGAGGAACAATTCAAATGTCTTTGCAAATGTTGTCACCTCTTTATGAATGTCCACCTGGTATCCAGCATTTATATAAAAGCCCTTAAGCTGACCTTTAGAGGTGGAATGTTCTCTCTTCCCTTAATGTTTTAGACTCCCTTCTGTGCTTAGAAGCTGATAAAATTGGAAAGCTGCCCATTTTGTGCTTTTTGGAGGAAAACCCAGTTTAAACACTTAATTTTATTGGTGACTTAAACCCATGTTTGCCATTTTCTTTGCAAGGAACTCTGAGAATTTGAAAGCAGCTCTCTACAAATAAAAACATCATGACCAGACTTCTCAGCACTCCCTGTGTGGATGGGTGGTTTTGCAAGTGGGGAAAAACAATTGTGCATTTTCTTGATTCCAAGGAGCTGAAATTTGACTAGAAAATCTTAGCAGCCCTGAGGCCATGTAATTTAGTGTTGCTGACACTATTCAGCCATCTGCCATCCACGTCTCCAACCTTACTGCCCCTCCTCTGCAACCCCATTTGGAGACAGTAAAACTTTGATTACCTAACATAGTCAGAGAGAGGAAGATTCTGAATAAATAAATTTTCTGGTTCATTAGGTAATCGTCTTCATAGAAGAAGATTATTGGGCAGACCTGTCTTTGAGTATTGTCACTGCTACTTATTAAGGGTGTCCTTGGCCAAGTCACTTAACTTTCCAGGGTCTTTTTTACTACAGCCAAGACATGGGAATGGAAGTGGAACCATTTCAAGGTTACTTTGAGGATTAGAAACAAATTTGTAAAGCATATGGCACGTAATAGGTGCTCGGCAAAAATTGGTTCTCTTACCTTCTACTTTTTCTTTCATTCAACAATTTATTGAATAGTTCCTGGGTGCCCAGCACATTCCTAGGAACTGGGGGTAGAATGTCAAACAAAACTATATTGCCTGTGTCCTTAAGGAGTCTAGCAGTAAAATATGATTATGTTCTATGGTAGGGATGTTTAAGGTGCTTTCAGAGTCCATAGGAGAGGAATCTAACCCAACCTGCATCTGTTTAGGTTATAGCTGGGATCATACATGATGATTATCATCGTCATGGCAATAGTGATGGTGATGATGGTGCTCATGACTTCGGTGATGACGATGACAGCATCATTCCCATTTTGTGCTGAACACTGACATTAAGTGAGATCACAAAGTCTGCACAGCTGATCAGTGTCAGAGTCCTTTTCATAAGGAAGTTCTTCCTAATTCCAGAGCCCGGGACTGTCACCAGCTCTTTCCAAGCTCATGGAGCTTGAGAATTTACTCCAAAATGGACCAAGAATGAAATTTTGAGCATCCATTATCCTCACAGTGTGATGACATTCACTATACCCTTAAAAAAAAAAATAATCCGAGTCCACTGTATTCAATATTTTATAAATTCATACAGGAAAAAGCTGGTGGGTCAACAGTGCCACCTGGCCTGGAATGGATATGAGCGGGTGACCAGGCTTTCATGAGCCCAAGAGGACTTTGAGGAAGAATCCGTGAAATGGGGGTTCGTGAGATTCAAAACTGAGATGTGGCCGACTTTCTCTGGATATGGACATGCTCAGGAATCAAAACATCTCTTGCCTCAACTATAAATTCTGTGGCTGAGGATGATAGTAAATGGGAGTTTGCTGACAGGGGTAGCCTACAGGTGTGTTACTGTGAAACTCAAGCATCAACAGCATGACAACAGCTTCAAACGTGGCAGAGAGATAATACAGACATTAATTAAATCAGCCAGCCCAGGTGGGTTCCCTCTACAGAGGCTCAGAAACTGGAGATAAGAGCCAGGAGTTCCCTTTGAGGTTCAGCCTGAGTGGAAACCAACATCCCACCACCTTTGAATGCCCTCAAACAGTCTGGCAAAACAACAGGCTGTCAATCATCCAGTGAGAAAAACTGGTCCTGATATGCTCAGTGCTTGAAAAGAATGGGGTTGATAACAGCCGCAAATTGATGAGAAGCAGCCTGAACACCTCCAGAGGTGATCACAGCCTGAATGTAGTGGTTTTCATTCAGTGGAAACTTAAAAGCCCCAATTCCTGATCTTGGCATCTGCAGCCCTCTGATGAATTTCAGCTTCATTTCTCAGCTCCCTCTTTCCTCAAACACACCAGTCCCTATGGCACTCACTGCTCTGTCTGTAAGAGGGGTCTTATCAGATCGTATCACACTGTTGACCTGCTGCATTGCCTGCCTGCCTGGAAGATCCTTAAAGGTAGAAACTCTTATCTGATTAATCATTTTAATTTGAGCCATTAAGACCAGTGGAGCTTCCCTATTTTGGCCCAGGTAGCAGGTTCTCAATACTTTTTTGTTGAAGGAAGGAAAGGAGGGAGGGAGGGAGGGAGGGAGGGAGGGAGGAAGGAAGGAAGGAAGGAAGGAAGGAAGGAAGGAAGGAAGGAAGGAAGGAAGGAAGGAAGGAAGGAAGGAATGCCAGCTGTTTCTGCCATGTAATGGGCCACCCACCATGAAGCATGGTGGTCACCTCGTCCATGGAATGTACTCCATTCACTAAGATCACCCAACTGAGAGATGTAAAACCAGTCCCTCCTCATTCAGCCTTAAGTTACAGAAGAGGACATGAACTGTCTCTCTATCCCTTCTAAATCACTTCCCCTAGGTGCAGCCATGCCTTTCACTGCTGCCTCCCTGCATAGCCATGGCCGGTGTTGGGCGGGTGGGGGGGGGGGGGGGAGGACTCTTCTGTATTTCTCATCCCAATCTCAGTACCAAAAAGACTCTATTTCCTTACCTTAAGTTGCCTTACAACATGACTAACCTTTGCTTGGATTCAAAATTTTTCTCAAATCTTAAACCACATTTCCAGGGTCTATACCCTGCACTCCTCACCTCAATCTAAACACACTACCCTCTCTCATGAACATCTCTCTCGGCTACTGCCTTTGGTGAGGGGAGCTGTGGTAAACTAAGGCAAGGGCTTTTAGCTTTGCGAACCCATGGTCATGCATGGCCTGTGGATAGCCTTCAGAGACCTATAATCCCTCTGAAATGGAATATGAAATCTTGTATGAAATTGTGCTAATACCAGTTTCCTGGTTTTGATGAGGTACTTTGGTTCTGTATGATGCTGCCACTGGGGGCAGCTGGATGAAGGGTACTTGGCACTTGTCTGTATTATTTCCAAAACTTCTCATGAGTCTATAAATAAGCCAAAATAATAAAAAGTCTTTAAAAATTGTGCCAAGGGGCACCTGGGTGGCTCAGTCAATGAAACGTCTGACTCCTGATTTCGGCTCAGTTAGTGATCTCCTGGTTCACGAGGTTGAGCCCTGAGTTGGGCTCTGGCTGACAGCAGCTCTGTGCCCACAATGAGGAGCCTGCTTTGGAGATTCTGTCTCCCTCTCTGTCTGCCCCTTCCTTGCTCATACTCTCTGTCTCTCTCTCAACAATAAAAAGAAACATTTTCAAGAAACATTGCGTGAAGCAACCAGATACATAAAATGGTGGGGTGAGAGGGGCCGGGGCGGGGGAGACTCTTATGCATGTACCTGTTTACTTTTCAAGAAGATTTATATCTTTTCTCTATTTCTTAGAGTGGAATTTGATCCACAGAATGTTATAAACACCAATATAACTATTTACACAGTTCTGAGGCTTAGTGCCTTTATCCCTCCCCATTGTATGTCCTCCAGTGGGCTGTCATGTGTCATCACCATTGTCTCCTTCTGCACTAAATGGGGGCGGAGGCAAGAGAAGGATTATTTCAAATCTTGAGAATGGAGAAAACCAGGGGCAGCATTCCTCTTCGTTGACAGACTTCGGGACGAAGTACCTGAATACAGGAAAATTCTTTGTACTACAAAGATTCATTCTATCCTAGTATCTCTCTTATACGTAGTTTATTTAACAGAATGTCTCTCTTGTCTCTAGCCCTGAGCTGGGTTTCTGAAGATCCTCCTTTTTTTAAAAAAAAATTTTTTTTAACGTTTATTTATTTTTGAGACAGAGAGAGACAGAGCATGAACGGGGGAGGGGCAGAGAGAGGGGGAGACACAGAATCAGAAGCAGGCTCCAGGCTCTGAGCTGTCAGCCCAGAGCCTGACGCGGGGCTCGAACTCACGGACCACGAGATCGTGACCTGAGCCGAAGTCGGACGCTCAACCAACTAAGCCACCCAGGTGCCCCCTGAAGATCCTCCTTTTAATAGCTGAGATTTGAGTTGCTAGTGAGCCCTGGTTTAGGAGTCAGAATGAAAGTTGGGCGAAAAGAGGACTCACTTTTAGTGCTGGCCTTTCCAGTGTTAGTCCCAGAAGCTCTGGGCAACTTACAAGCCAACCGTGGTGTTCAGTATCAGAGCTGCCCAGAGTCCCCCGGTCTCTTCCTCCAGTTGGAAACATGGCAGCTCATGGCTCCACCCCACGAAAGAGGCTGTGTGGCAGCTGTGTTACATTCAGAAATTGTCTGGACCTGGAGACCCAGGGACTAAGTTTGAATTCTGGTTCCACCAGTTATTAGGTAGGGCACTTTGCACAAGTCTCCAGGCCTCAATCTCCTGTCTTCCGACCGGGAAAGGTAACATTACCCTCATGACAGAGTCATGGGAAGTGCATAAAACAGGCATGTGAAAGCACTCTGAAGACTCCAAACTAAGACACAGGTGTGAGAGATTATTAGTAAGGAGTAATATGGGGAAAGAAATGACCTGGACATGGGGTCAGGATACAGGCCAGACCTGGGCTGTGTCCTTTACAAACGTTACCTAAATTAAAAACACTGACTGCCAGAATCCTAAGCAAAGGTAAGAAATATCTCTGCCATAGAAGGTTTTAATGTATTCCCACGTGGAGGAAAGTGAGTGAACATACTGACTTCCTTAGACCCAAGGAATCATATTCTGTCCTGTCCTAGTCCTAGTCCTGTCCTACCCTACCCTACCCTACCCTACCCTACCCTACCCTACCCTACCCTATCCTATCCTATCCTATCCTATCCTATCCTATCCTATCCTATCCTATCCTATCCTATCCTATCCTGTCTTATCCTATCCTGTCTTATCCTATCCTGTCCTATCCTATCCTATCCTATCCTATCCTATCCTATCCTATCCATTAATTCAACATTCACAGAGCATCAAACCATGTGATACATGCTGAGATATGGAAACCAATGAGACACTGGTCCCTTCTCTCCAAAAGTGGAGAGTTTAGTGTGGGACATAGAAACTACTCCTTTCTAGGGAAAGAGGCAAAACAGAATCAAAGAAAAGCAAACAGCTTTAGGGGATTTTGTTTTTAAAAGCATCATTACCAACATCCAGAGTGTTCTGGCCAACAGTTCACACTGTAATCAATCTTCTAAACTCTAATTCATCTCTATCTGCAGGCTTGGATGCTGAGAATTTCTGTTAAGATGTAAGAAAAGTTCAGTTCTGCACACCAGACACCAGATAAGAAGTAGGTGCGTAGTTTGTTTTATTTTGCATTGTCATGTTCAGTGGGTGCTTTTTCAGATATGTTCTTTTTTATAGCAAAGCAACTTCATGCATAGAGTTAAATGTATCAGCTTTATAAGGACAAGTAGGGGTCCCCTCTCCCCATGTCTGCTCATCTCCTGTCTTTGATGCCTTCCCAAAGGCAAAGATTTTTAAGGGTTAGCTCTTCTTCCACAAAGTTAGTGCTATATTTCTTTTTGTTTTTAAAGAATTTTTTACATTTTTTTTCAATGTTTATTTTTTGAGAGAGAGAGTGTGTGTGTGTGTGTGTGTGTGTGTGTGCAGGGGAATGGCAGAGAGAGAGAGTTGGGGGGGTGGGGAGACACAGAATCCGAAGCAGGCTCCGAGCTGTCAGCACAGAGCCCGACGCGGGGCTCGAACTCACAGACCATGAGATCATGACCTGAGCCGAAGTAGGACGCTCAACCCTTCTGAGCCACCCAGGCGCCCCGGTGCTATATTTCTAAATCTGCCCATGTTGCTGTCTCACAATTAATTTCCCCCAGACATTATCAATTGTTTCCCTCTTTGGGAAGATAAGCATTTCATTCTCTTCTGTGGGGGTGAGTTCTTTCCCCAGTCTTGGACTGGAATGAGCATTCTATAGGTCTCAGAGCCTACAGTGCATCTCGGGAATCCCATACAGATTGTTCCTACCTTGAGGCTTGTCCCGGCGAGAGAAAGGAGAGCTTTGAGGGAGTCATTGTTGGCAGGTTCTGACACACAAGCAACCTTCCCACAGGCACTGGCTCTTGCCGTTTCCAGTTGGAATTACTCAGGCACCAAGCCTCCTGGAATGTAGGCTGGCACTGCAAATGCAAAAGAACTTTCAAGATGGGAAACTGTTTGGCTGGAAGTCCAAGGATAGCTCTGGGGACTCTGGTGGAGGAGCAACTGAGTGGGTGGTAGTGGGAGGAATAGAGAGGAGGAAAGACATCTGCTCAGGCCCGGGCATGGCTCAGAGAGGAGAGGGCTGAGAAACAGTCACTCTCAGGAATGAGACCTTAATATATGATAACAAGCCATGGGGAAGCCGAGGGATTATTCAGCACACGCTGCTGGGACAAATGTTGGTTAGCAATTTGGCAAAGGCTCGGGTTGATCCTCACGTCAGATTTAATACTGAAAAAAAAAGAAAAAAACCCTTCCAGATAGAGTAAAAGAGTTTAGATTTTTAGTAAAAATAAACACCAGAAAAAAAATAAAATTAAACATTTATTGGGTTGCTGAAAGAGGGAGAACTATGAGTGGATAAAATCACAAAATAAAAGATTTAATTATACATGTGATATATATTTCAAAATAAGTAATATATTATAATAATATATTGTATCTATCCTATCTAATACATTATTTATATATCATATATAACAATGTCTTATTATAATATATTAGATTTATTATGTCCAATAGATTATCTATATACTTTATATATTATATCTATATCTAATAGATTATATATTATATATAATGATATTATAATATATTCATTATATCTAATAGGTTATATTAGATATATATTGTTATAATAAATCTATTATATTTAATGGATGTATTCCCACATAGAGGGATATATAATCTCTAGCTTTGTATATCTTATATATATCTAATATATATCTATCCAATATATATCTAACATATATTATGTCATTATATCATATCATATACATATATGTGTACCTTTGGTTTAAAAAATGTTGAAAGAGAGCAAAGCAGGACAATATTCTAAGCAAAGATGAAAAACCAAGCCTTGATATTCTTAACATAAAAAAGCTTATAAAACCATTATGAAAATCACTAAGCTCCTGAAAGCCAAAATAGACAGAAAATAAAAATCACAAAGAGGAAACAAAACGGCTTTAAAAAATATGTGAAAATGTTCAACCTTACTAGTAATCACAGAAATGCAAATGAAAAATGGAGATGCTATTTGCAGCCAGCAAATGTGTAATATTTGCAAAAAAACAAGAATACCCAAACTGATGGGGGTGTGGTAAAATTGATACTTCTCATGCACCTCTGGAGGCGATGTGAGCTTGTACAGCCCTTTTCGAAGGCAATTTGGCAGTGTGCATCAAGATCCTTAAAAGTATCCATGCTTCTTAATTCAACAATTCTACCTCCAAGGGGCAATCCTAAATGAAGCCAAAGTTTTTGTGTTAAAAAAAAACAAAACAAAAAAACAAAAACAAGAAAACAAACTTCATGGCAGTGTTGTTTACAGTGGTGAAAGGAGAATGCGATCTAAATGCATAACAAGAGGAGGAATGGTTAAGTAGCTGATGGAGTCCATTGGTCGCGTTATTATAAACCATTAGTAATGAGTCAGACCAACCTGGGTTTGTTCTGGCTTCTCTTCTCTGAGCCCCAGGGAATGCTGCTTGCATTTCTCCTCCTGCTTCCTTGTCTGTAAAATTGAACTAATAGGCCCCTGCAGGGTGGTTGTGAGAATTTGGCTGGGTATTTGGTACATTGACTGGGGGTGCTTTTCTTGTTTCTCAGTCTTTCCTGATTTAGCACCTGGCACTGTTGCTCCAAGTGGTGGGATAGATATTCCTGTGCCTCAAAGGATTCCTGGTCAAGGGATTTCACCAGGAAAGCATCAGCAGAGAGGAAAAAAAGGCAAAAGGATTTGGGGGCCACAGGGTGCAGGCAGATGCTGCATAAATGCACACGGGGGGCTTCAGGAACCCCGCCTGCCACCCCTTGTTCCTCTCGGATGGATGGTTTGGTGAGAGTGGGGGCAGAGGTTCATAGCGATGTTAGGGATGTTGAGATGAATAAGACTTTCCTTACGCTCAATAAAGAGTTATCTTTTTAATAGTCAGGCTTTGCAAGATGCTCAGCGGCACATAATGTTCTCCATGTATATGAGAAAGTGAAGATACTATCTTCCATGCTGTTAATGGTCCTGTTTCCATCCTCATTGTTGGCATGTTTTCCCCTTTTCTATGGTGGGCACACTTCCTTATGATGTTTCCTTCCTGTTGAGCTAAAGTGTCTTCAAATCAATCCTGGGATCTCTTTGATTAAAAAAAAAAATCAACAAGCAGCCTAAATAAATAAGAATTCTTGCAGGAACTACCATCGCTAGCTTTGTAATACATTCAGCAGGTATTTGCTGAAAACCTATTAAGAGCCCAACTAGACTCGTAATACCAGTTATATCCATCACTTCTCTGTACCTCAGTTTCCTCATCTATAATATAAGCAAGGTAAGCAATATGGCCCCTTTCAGCTATAAAGTTCTGTGCATGTTTTAGGCAGAGGAACCAGTATTACAGAGGTCCTGGGGGATAATATATTTGAGGCAGAATAGATGAAGAGATGGAATAAAGGAGGCTATAGTTGAAATAAATCTGTAGATGTAGGTCAGAATCTGTGACGCTTTCTGGGTTCCAAAGCCATGTACCTTGTAAAGAGGGGAATCTAGGATTTGATCCTAGGTCCAGGTAACCAAATCCCATGCCCCTTCAATCACCATAGACCTGATGAGACTTCACCTCTAGAAGGTTCTCCCCTCTCCAATAACAAGGCTGACATTTGTCAAAAGTTAGGTATGGTTGGATGCAAGGGCATTGGAACCAGGCCCTGAGAGGCTGACCCAATTATCATCACTCTACCTGCCACAGAAAATTTAAAACCAGCCACATTGGGAGGAAGTGTTTGCTGGGCTCTGATAAGGCCTTATTCACCAGACTCCAACAAAATCCAACTGTTTATTTGTTGAAAAATAGTTTGCCTTTCATTTACATTTCCCCTGATGGTGTGGGTCTGCAGGCTGAGCCAAGGAGTAGGACTTTATAGCATTGGGCTGATGTGTTCCTCACTGTATAGGATTGTACAGACTTAACAGGGGGGTGTGAGGACACCATCACATTTCTCCAGGGCACCTCCATCATGTTTTTGGAAAGAGACCTTTTGTACAAGGCAAAGCAGACTTAGAAACAGAATGTACCTTCCTAATGACTTTCTCTTAGGAGGCTGAGGAAGGAAAGGAGAAAATGAGGGAGATAGAATGAGCTTTGCAAGAATGTATTTACAGTTAAATTGCATTTTAAAGGGAATGTGGAAATCCTTGTTCTGCAAAGATGCAAGGTAGAGAGAAGCCAGCAAATTGTAGTAGGAAGTTAGAAAGTGACACAGGCGTTGGAGTCAAGAAGACTTGAGTTGAAGTGTTGATCTGCAATTATCAGCTGTACGACCTTAGCCAATTAACCTAGCTGGGAATCAGTGTCTGAAAATCAGGATAATATACTTGCATGTTACAAAGGTTGTGACACAGAAGTCATTGAATGTATTTTTTTCTCTGTCTCATTAACTAAGAAATATGTACAGTAAACAGAAATCAGTAACGACAGAGTACCTTGGAGTCATAAAAGTAGTCTCTAATTAGAAGCATGGGTAGTTGGCACCTTGGAATCACCTGGAGCCTTCCTTAGAGAGGAAATCAGTTTTGAGTCACTAGAAGTAGCATCAGAGAGAGAGAGAGAAAGAAGAAGGAGGAGGAGAAGGAGGAGAAGGAGAAGAAGAAAGGAGGAAGAGGAAGGAGGAGGAGGGAGGTGGTGGTTCTGGAGCCTCAGTGGGGAAGTAGATCATATGGTCTCATTCTCTTGGAAAAGGGATGTATATAAGGCATTTGGATCCATTCTCAGGGTTTAAGAGAGAGTGAACTGACCACTGATCTCAGACCCTGAGATGGGAAATTGATGGGACTGTGTGGTTTTGTTGGTAACAGGGATATGTCCTAAGTCTGACAGTCAAATGAAATGCTTTGTAATAGAGCTCACATTTGGACATCCTTGGCCAAGCTTAATCACAAGGAATGAGATAAAAAAAAACAAAAAAAAATAAAAAAAAAAAACACATAGTCATGGGACGCCTGGGTGGCTCAGTTGGTTGGGTATCTGACTCTCAATTTCAGCTCAGGTCATGATGTCACAGTTTGTGGGATTGAGTCCCCCATTGGGCTTTGCACTGACAACTCAGAGCCTACTTGGGATTCTCTCTTCCTTCCTCTCTGCCCCTCTCCCCTCAAAACAAACAAACAAACAAACAAACAAACAAACAAAAAACCATACCGGTGATCCAGGAACTGCAGTGCCAACGTAGACAGAGAGGACAAACATTCTCTGTTAGATTCTGTAATACAGTGATTCTCTTGGCCTGTAGAATCATCTGAAAAGCTCTGAAAACAAACAGTTGTTGTGAGCTCTACCACAGGCCCACTCAGTCAAAATCACCATGTGTAGCCAGGCTTGAGAACCACAGGTGTAGACCAACTTTAAAAAGCATGTGGGTTGTTTCAGTTTGGGGCTGTCCTGAATAGTGTTGCTGTGAACATCTGTGTGCAAATCTGTGTGGACACTGGCAAATAGATACAAAAATGTGGTCTGTCTGTACAATGGGGTACTTTTCAATGGTACAAAGGAGTGAACTACTGACACCTACTGCATCATGGATGAGCCTCAAATACATGATGTGAAGTGAAAAAGAAAAGCAGACACAGAGACACCAGATTGTGCAGTTCTATTTATATGACATGTTCAGAAAAGATAGAAAGGAGAGTACATTAGTGGTTGCCTGGGGCTGGAGGTAGGAATAGCGATTACCTTCAAATGGGCATGGGGGGAGGGTCTTAGGAGGGGTGTGTATTTGTGTGTGCATATGAAAGTGCTCCCAAACTGATTTCTGATGATAGCTGCACCACTTGGGTAACGTTACTAAGAATCATCAAAGTGTGTAATTGCAAAGGATGAATTTCATGATATGTAAACCATACCTCCATAAAGTTGTTTTTAAAAGCAATTCAGTGAGAAGAAGCATTGCAAGAAGAAGCAATGATGGTTGTGGACTGTTTAAAAGCCATGGATTTTCCTTTCCTGCTTGAGTATAGAGGCTGAATAAGGATCTTACTCCCTTCACTCTCCTTCCTGTACCACATGTCGATTGCATTAAACCTCAGTTTCTTCTGCTGTATGTGAAATTGGTGGGGAGACCCATGAGAGGGCTACCAGATTTTTTTGGCCAATCTAGTAGGTAAGGACTCTAAGATTTCCTGGAAAAATAAAAATAAAAATAAACAGATTGGCACGTGGAAGATGTACAATAAGTATTAGCCCTTCTTTTCTTCTGCATCAGGCAAAGCATATTGTCTTTCTTCTTCCCTAGGATCTACTCTCATCCCATTGTTTACACTAGAATTGTGCATGTATCATAGGGGATTTTCATTTTCTCCACAGCCCTTAGGATCACTTCTTACCTTTGTCACTACTGAAGACTTCCCAGATTGACTCGGTGATATTCTCTCCCCTTCTCTCTCTCACTCTGTTTTTCTTCGGGATTTTAAACCCTCAGGAAAACCAAACCTACTGCTTTCTGTCTCGTTTTCTGGGACAGCCATGGAATCAGAGAAGTGATGGTGATTTGGCCATGTCCCCAGTTGCCTGCTATCAGAATTGGTACTTTTCACTGCATCACACCAACTCAGCCATCATCAGCTGCAAAAACAGTCTACAGAAGTATTATTAAGGACCCAGTTCCCAACGATGTAGCTTTCTCATGACAGTGCAAAGAGACCTCAGGCTACTGGTGAGACATCTCCATGGCATGGCCTGATGGAAGCATTGTGAAATCTGAGGGGTGCTATTGAGCAGCTATGTGACCCTGGGCAAGTTGTTTGACTCATAGGGTTTTTATTGGTATGTTACATGGGAATGCTTATTTAAAAGGTAGATAGAAAAACTCAACAAGATTATTTATACAAAGAGGTCCCAGGGCCAGGCACAAGGTAGAGGCTCAGTGAATTCTCATTCTCTCCCCCAAGCCTCAGAAGATTAAGATACTACAGGACTGTTATCCATTGGGCATCTGATGTCCATGGGCATCTTTGTCTCTGAAATCAGAAAGCACTTGCGCATCTGGCGGTCTCAGTGCCCATCATTCAGAGCATCAGTTTTGAGTGGGTTGGAACTGAAAATACCAATGTTGAAAGTGAATCTAGGCTCTTCCAGTGAGACTATTTATAGGAATGAGTCACTTGCTGTGTGACCTTGAGAATGTCAATTTAGTGACTTTGAGAAAGCTATCTTAGTTTTCTCACCTAGGCAAAAGTAACAGATTTGGCTAGACAAAAATCTATAACACATGCCATTAGCTTGCTAACTTCTTATTTGAAGCCTCATAAAACCAAAACATAAAAAATGTATTTTTCCCCCATCAGTTATTGGGCCATTCCAGAGATGTTGGGGCATCTGATGAAGGGGAAGATAGGCCATCATTTTGAATTGCCACTTGCATTCATGGATATTTGTGATTCAGTATCCCGGCTCACAATTTCCCCACGTGAATCCATTTTGATGCTCTGGATAAATTTCCAATTGTTAGACACAACAAGATTGTCCTGCTTTGATGTCAGCTTGTATGGTTTAATTGCTTATATATATGCTCATAAAATACACTTTACACTGATAATATCCTCTTGAAAAAGAAGTTTTTGTTTCCTTGTTCATCAATTGAAATGCCTTGAAGAAGTTACCTACTCTTATAGTTTCAAGTGCAAAGGCCTGTAAGTGGTTTTATCTTAAATTTTAATTGATGATTCCAGCCTCTAGAAGCTGTGCATGGAAGTGGTTGTTAATTCCCCGTTGTAGAGGTAATGTGGGCAGACCGAAGGGAGTCAAATCACTGCTGGCTGACCCTGAAAGGAGGAGGGAGGAGAGAGTCCCCGAATATGACAAGTGGCCTGAATTCCATGACATGCTGACTCTTTGTGGGATCCGAATGCTTGAAAAAGTCATTCATGTTGCCTTGAAGCTAGAGAAGCCACTGAACGTTGATAGCCATCTCTTTGGAGGAAACCCAGTGGAATCCAACAGGTTTCAGGGAAGTCTCACTAATTCCCTACAGCAGAAAAATGTCAACCATTGGTGGAAATTCGGTCAGCTGTCCTCAGTCTAGCACAGATTGCCAAGCTGCCCTCAAAGTGTGGCCCAGGGTGCTAGTCATTGGGTCCACTTTGAGTCGAGGCAATGGTTATTTGATGCAGCTGGGATATCTGTCATTCAGTGTCAAGTGTAAATTCCTCACATGTGACAATAAGGCATGCAGTCAAATATCTATTCAGAAGGCATAGATTGGAGTTTAGCTCCAGTCTTTACCAGCCTTTACCACAGGGCTGGTGTGGGGATCAAGTGTGATAATATTTCTAAAGCCCTTAATATTGTGACTGGTTAGGTGTTCGACACACATTTCTTTTCAGATACTGTTTGTGCATATTTTTACATGATTGAGATCTCACTGCATATACAGTTTTGCCTGATGCAGAAATAAAAGTTCAAAGTCATTTTACCAGAACTTAAGACATTACTCTATGGTTCTAATAGATCAGTCAATATAATCTGATTTCTTTTATATAAATGTTTCCCCCTTCTCTTCACTATGTCAACAGGTTCTTATTAAGTTCTGTGATCATAATATGCTGTCATATATATAAATTTGATTTAGCAATCTTCCAAGGATATCCATGTCTATGTGGAGGAGTGATTTTAATCTGTAATTTTATTCATTTTTGGAATGACTTTGGCCAGTTTCAATATCTGCATTTCTCTGGCTGCACAAAACATATTGAGAGGTGCCTCCTCTTTCTCTATTTTTTAAAAGAGCTTGTGTAAGTTTGCTGTGAGTTCTTCCACAAATGTTTGATAGAATCCACCAAAATCACCTGGACTTCAAATATTCTTTGTGGGAAAGTTTTTGACAAATTCAATTTCTTTTCTAATATTCTCCTCTTCTCCTTCTCATGCCTCTATTTTTCTGTGGAGCTAACAACCTCTTTTCATTCCTGATTTTTAAATGTGCATGATTTCCTATTTTTCTTGATCACTTTGCTTAGGGCTTTATCAGTTTTGTTGGTATTTTTAAAGAAGCAAACTTTGGGGTTTATTAATTTTTTTTTCTTTCATCAACTTCATTGATTCCTGCTGTTTATTTCCTTTCCTTTTACTCACTTTGCTCTTTTTTCCCCCTCAGTGCAATATTAGGTCATTAATTCCATACTTAACCTGCTCCAATCTCACCCTTTTCCCTTTTCCCTTTTGGGGACTTTATACACATGTCAGATCATTTGATATTGTCTCATAGGACCTTGTGGCTCTGTTCATCTTTCTTAAGTCTTTTTTTGTCCTTTGTTCTTTAGAGTTGATAACTTCCAATTACCTGTCTTCAAATTCACTGACTTTTTCTTTTACTTATGCAGGAATTTTTAAATTCCAGGTATCATATTTTAATTGTTTTGCTTTTAATTTCTAGCCCTTTCATTTGGTTCCTTCTTATAATTCCATTTAATTGTTGAGATTTTCTATCTATTTACTCATGAAGACATTATTTTCCTTTAAGTCTTTCCTTTAATTATTTGCACATATTTGTAACAGCTGCATGAGAATCTTTGTCTGCCTAGCCTCACATTTGGACCAGTTTGGGATTGGTTTATAGTGGCAACTTTATTTTTCCTACCTATGGATCACCTTTCCCATTTCTTTGTATCGCTAGTGTTGTGGGGTTTTTTAATTGAATACTAGATGTGATAGATAATATTATGGAGACTTTGGATTATGCTTTTCTGAAGAATGTTGATTCTTCAACTCCTGGCTGATCACCATGAACTTGTGAACTTTTAATATTACATTTTGCCAGTGCAAATCCATGTTTATCAAACCTCTCTAACTGTGCTGACTTCAACCTCTACATTCTTTGTCCCGTGCAGGTCTTACTGGGGCTTGTTTCTAGGCTTCATTAAGGCAAGCTAGGAGTAGGTCTCACTCTAGGGTGTTTCTTTATCCTAACATGATGAACATTCTTATGTGTCAGCTGGATTTCAGATGTGTTAAGGATGTGTTAAGAAGATCCCTCCACTCTAGGGCCAGAACGGACCATCTCTTGGCACTCTTCTTCTCAGCTGACCTATGGTGTTTCATTCCATTTTATTTTTTAATTTTTTTTAATGTTTATTTATTTTTGAGAGAGAGGGAACATGACAGAGTGCGAGCAGAGGAGGGGCAGAGAGAGAGGGAGACCCAGAATCTGAAGCAGGCTCCAGGCTCTGAGCTGTCAGCACAGAGCCTGACGTGGGACTCAAACTCACGAACCGCGAGATCATGACCTGATCTGAAGTCAGAGGCTTAACCTACTGAGCCACCCAGGCACCCCTCATTCCATTTTCAATCCATGGTAGCTTCTGTCTGGTAAGCCTTGGGAGGGCTCACTTTGAGAATGGACAACCTAGCTCTCCTCTATGGACTTGCAAGGGACTCCCTGCATAGACTTCCAGGGTTCCCTCTCCACGCAGTTTCCGTTTCTTTGATGCCTTCATCAAACACTAATGACTTTATTATGTCATCACTTCATTCACTAGACAGATTCCCTGCAGCTTCATTTCAGATGTCCAGAACTCTGCCTGATGCATCCTCAAGTTAGCAGAACTGTTGTTCTCTTCTTATACTTTAGTTCTCTGTGTCACACTGGGAGAATTTTCCATGGACGGAGAGCTATGTGATCATGGGGCTTACCAGGGATGTCCCTTCTCTCAGGTATTAAGAGTCTTGTGCTGTCTGTTTTCCACTGTCTGAAAATCCATTAGCTTACAGATTTTGTCTAGTTTTACAATTGTTTACAGTGAGAAGAAGGATCCAGCCCCAGCTATTCTATCATAACCAACAGCAGAAGAATTTGGCACTTTGTTTTAATGTCTGGAATTCAGATAACTTCATCAGGATACCTTTAGATGGGATGTCTGTCTTCCTTATCACTGCATTCAGAATAGTGCTGGACACACAGGTGGTCCATACAAATTTGTTGAATAATCAAGATATCCTGGGTGGTTACCTGGTCAGTCTTTTCTACAGCCCAGGAAGGTTTTCCTTTATTAGTTATTTGACAATTTCCTCTCTTTCATTCTTTCTGGCACATTTACTAAGCAAATTTGGAATTTCTGGATATATCTGAATATCCCCCTACTCCATGTTTGACCTCTTTTACCAGTTCTTTTTTTTTTTTAATTTATTTCATTTTTTTATTTTATTTTATGTTTTTTTAAATGTTTTTTACACTTGTTGGGATGAGCACTGGGTGTTGTATGGAAACCAATTTGACAATAAATTATGTTAAAAAATTAAAAAAATAAATAAATGAAATGTTTTTAAAAATTTATTTATTTTTGAGAAAGAGAGCATGAGCAGGGGAAGGGCAGAGAGAGAGAGGGAGACACAGAATCCGAAGCAGGCTCCAGGCTCCCAGCTGTCAGCACAGAGCCCAATGTGGGGCTTGAACTCATGAACCACAGCCCAATGTGGGGCTTGAACTCATGAACTACAAGATCATGATCTGAGCTGAAGTTGGCTGTGTAACCGACTGAGCCACCCAGGTGCCCCCATGTTTTTATTTTAAATGAATAAATTCTAGGTTGCCAACTACTGAAATGTCATATTTAATGTATGTAAAAATTTTAGAAAAAACTTTATTTTTTTTTATTTTTTTAATTTTTATTTGTTTTAATGTTTATTCATTTTTTTATTTTTTTATTTTGTTTTTATTTTTTTAAATATGAAATTTATTGTCAAATTGGTTTCCATACAATACCCAATGCTCCTTTCAACAGGTGCCCTCCTCAATGCCCATCACCTCCCTCCTCTCCCTCCCACTCCCCCATCAACCCTCGGTTTATTCTCAGTTAAGTCTCTTATGGTTTGGCTCCCTCCCTCTCTAACTTTTTTTTTTCACCAGTTCTGACAAAACCCTTCACCTTAGTATCCCGGTCCAGATTTTAGTCTTCACTGGTATCCATTCTTCTATGCAGACCATCCACTTACTACATTTTAGTTTTTAATTTGGCAATTATGGTTTTAAAGTTTTGTGTTTTGAGAGTTGTGGGTGTTTCTTTTCCTTGGCATCCTGTCTTTTCTTACTGATGTGATAAATGGGTAAGTTTCCTTCAGTTTATTGTGTTAACTCTTCCCCCAGACATTAATTTGCTGCTGCTTGTATTTTGAAATTCTTTTTCACGTTGTTAGTTTTCTTCAAACGTATGGCAGGTATTGGTTGCTTGTCCTAATTGTTGATGTAATTTAAATTGAGTGATGTTGGCAGCCAAGGAATAATTCTTTAGTTGAAGTGAAATTTCTTGTTCTCTTGGCAATGAATGCAGATTTCGATCATGGGGGCCTTAAGGCTGGAGGAGGAGATTGGAGACTGGGCTTCCCTTTAAGGTGTGTAAGCAGAGGATTTTTTCATTTTGAATAAGTGATCTTCCAGTCTTTCCTAAAAGCTATGAGTTGTCTGGGCACAGCCCTACTTCACTGGCCATAGATCACGCTCTGGGAGTCTTTGTCAGAATTTCTGGGTACAAGATTTGTACACAAAACCTTGTCTTAGAATAAATGTCAATAAAGCCACTCTGATACCCAGGGCCTAGCTCCACTGCTCTACCTTTTAATTCCTTGCCCTGATGACAACTCATGGCCATTGTTCTTTATTTCCTCCACCCCACTGCCTGCCATTTTCCAGAGCTTTCTCTTGTGTCATTATGTATTGGTGGTACTCTTCTCTTCCTCCCCATTCTCCTATAGATTTAAAGAACATGTGGATGCTTTTCTTCTGTTGTTTTCGTCACGGACATCAAACCAGAAGTGTCTACTTCTATCCTGTCTTTCACTAACCACCTGTACCCAAGCATCTTCTTTGTCACTAAAGTTATTTGCGCCTGTGTGAAATCAACATCACGAACCCAGATAAAAAAGGCATACAGATCTGAGTGAACCACTTGTCTGGGTAAAATACAACAGCCAGTGTTTGTTTATTAGATCTAATAAACTATTAATAAATATTTTATAACTATTAATAAATAAAATATTAGATAAAGAGTAACAGGCAGGAACATGTCATTTGCGAAGGCCATCTGAGAGCTTTCATGTGTGTTTATTTATCACTAGGGGACATTGTTGACAAAATAGATCTTCATCCAAAGTACCCCAAAACAGCAGATACTGATGGATAGAATAGACTTTTAAGAAAAAGGTATTGGAATTAGCAGAGAGGACACATAAACATTTTGGACCTTGTGTTTCAAGCCATAAAGATGATAGTCCTTAGAGGCCTTATAAACATATTTCCATTAAAAAGGTGAAGGTGTGGAGTTCATTTATTTATGTTTTGTGCTTTTAGTAAAAGCTGAGCTGAATGAATTATAGTCACTATGCAACTGGAGTGTGGTTACGGGTTTATATACCTGTTTGTCTATCTTTTTCACTCATTACTTTATTGATTCACTCACTAAACAAATACCAATTAAGGATCCACAAAAGACACTAATTAAGGAACTCACAAGGAAGCCCATCATTGATACCACTGTAAAGTGGTCCTACAACAAGATTGATAACCTGGTCTCTGAGATCCCGTGAGAACTTTATCAAATGTAGGGGGATGAGAAGGATTCCCAAAGGAAGAACAGCTAAGCTGAAGTCAGAAGGAGTTAATCAGGTAAAGAGCAATAGAAATGATGTTTTTAGATAGAGAGAGTAGATATTCAAACATCCAGAGGCATGAGTGAGAAGGATACATTTCAAAAGAATCCTAAGTGGATCCACATGGCCCGAGTAAAGAGTGTGTGGGGGAAGGAACAAGAAAGAATGCTGGGGAGGTGAGTGGGGGTCAGAACATTCAGGAACTTTGGCCTGTGCTGAGTTTCAGGCAGAGGAACAGCATAGTCTGGTTTGGCTCCAGAGTGTAGGAGAGATTACAGACAGTGGAACCGAAATCCCGGGACCACGTTGGGGAACGGGTGGAAATCCAGCTGAGCCATGGCGGTTTCACAAAAGTGTTGTTGGCGAAAGTGACGATAAACAGGGCAGTTCTAGAACTGCTTGGTGGTATAAGTAGGATGTGGTGAGTGTTTGCACCTGAGGGTGAGGAAGAAGCATGCGTCGACTTGGACACCCCGTCACCAATGGGTGAATTCAGGTCCACCCAGAGAGATAAAGAGTATGGTGGGCACCACGATGGAGGAGGAGCTTTGGGAGGAAATGGCATGTTCTGTTTTGGACATGCACCTGTGAGGCACCCATGGAACCACATAGTAGGCAGGAAGAAATGTTAATACGCAGCTCAGATGGGAGATCTGGGTCAAAGAGTGTATCCAGGCAGCCTGAAAGGTAAGAGTAATTGAAAACACAGGACTGGGTAAAAACCAACCATGAAAAGAGCATAAACAATAAAATATCAGGGAGATAAGAGCAAACTAGACTAGTTTGCTGTTTTAGTCGGCTCAGGCTGCCACACCAATAGACCTGCAGGAGTGGGTGGCTCGAGCGACAGAAATGTATTTTCTGACAGTTCTGAAGGCTAGAAGTCCAAGGTCAGGGTTCCAGCGTGGTTGGGATCTGATGAGATCACTCCTCCTGCTTTCTGGCTTGTGTCCCCCCAACATGGTGGAGAGAGAAGTCTTGGTTTGTTGATTGATTGATTGATTGATTGATTGATGACTGATTTCTGGCAGTATTGAATTCCAAGATGAATCCTCAAACTCCAGACTCCCACACCCTTTTGTTTGATCACTGTGACCCACCCAACTTGCCTTCCAGACACACGATTCAAAAATTCCCTCTTTGCCCCAAGCTCATTTGAAGTTGTGCTTCTGGCTTTATATAATTTCTGAAGAATCCTCATTGATCCTGAAATTGCTGCTGTGGCCCCAGAAGCACGAATACTATGACTTGAGGAATCAAGGGCAAGGAACTAGAAAAAAACAAACAAATGTGTAGTTGTTTTGTAAGAGAGTCATTCCTTCCTTCAACGCACATCTACTGTCCTATGCGCAGATTTAACACTGAACATAGGTGGAACGGGATGTGCGTAGCTGCGTGTGAAAAAAATCTCTCTGATAAGAAACTGTGTTGAAAATCCAACTTCAGGGCCCATTTATGGTATGACCTAATCTGCGCTCCTACAGTATTGCCTGCGTAGCAATACAATTGCATTTTTATTTAATGCTGCAAGGGCGAACATTTTCATTTCCAGAAGGCAGCCAAAGCAGAGCCTCTCCCTTACATGCAGCATGGTTGGGGACGAAGACGGACACAGAAATACACTTTCCTGGATTGTGTCTTTTCTTGACTATTCTCCTCCACGGCGAGCATCCACTTACACTTGTAGTCAAGATGCCCATCCAGAGAACGACATGTCACAGCATCATGAGCACCTAGGAGGACAGAGGCTGATGGAGAAACAGACCTTCTGCATGGGGAACGTGGTATCTTGAGTTGCTGACAATTAATTAGTGATGAGTTTGTCGTGTTGCTTGTGGTCCAGGATGATTAATCTGAGTCTGAATTCAACTAAACCATTAAGGAAAGTTCACAGCAAGATAAGCTGTGAGTGACAATGTTACCCTTTAGAAGAAGGGGAGCTGACAGAATGAATTGCAACCCCCTGCCTCCCCCTCGCTGGCTTCTAGCCTGTCACAGTAAAATCTCTGAGCTCCCACTGTGACAAAAGAGCTGAGGAGGCATGCTTTCAAGGCATGATCAGGGGACTCTCAGAAGTTAACGGAGCCTGGCAGTTCACGCCTCCAAACTGCTCGTCCCGCACATGAGGGGGTTGAGGTCCAGAGAGGCCGTTGTACTTGTGTATAGACACACAGCAAGCAGCTGAGGCTGCAGCCCTCTGACTTTGGCAACTCTGTGTTGTCCCTTCCTACTGTGTCACCTCACAGAGGACAGTGGCAGTGTTGAGCACACTCTTTAAGGACATGAGAATAGAGGCCTGGAGACCCACCTTCTAGCACAAGCTCTGAGATCAGCTTGTCCCCGGAACTAAAGCTGCAAAGGGAGAGGCTGGTTGCTGATGGTGGCCTCGGTGCCCCCACCTCCATGGCTTCTGGAAGCTAGATCAACTTCCGCATTTGGTGGTCTCTGGAAACCCATACTCTAAAACTTACACAATATCACATCCTCTGCTGGTAGTTGGTCAAAACCAAGGGTCCTGGCCAGCCCAGCAGACCCCAGCCCTTGAAGAATAGTGACAAAGTGGCATCACCAAAGATCACGTGGGATAGAACTTCTCTTTTTGGCAATCTTTGCAAAGTACATCTTTCACTTCTGACAGTCTAGAAATTTCAAGTCCCCGCAGGAATGACCAAATAACCCCATTAACTCCATCACCCAAATATACCTGATGTCTTTTCTCTGGATGATGTTGCTTATGAACTGCTCTCAATTATCTTGTGCTGCTGGTGGTGTACCGGCCTGGGGCCAAGAGGAAATAGAAGCATGTGTGTGTAGATCAGGTAATTACATTTAGGCATGCCCGCCAGTCTATGTTCAAGTGCATGTTTTAATTTGATATTTGACTTGTTTTTCATCAAAGATGTCATATGACTCAAAAGAATATGCAATATCAAAAGACAGAGCCCAAGAGGGGACCTGAATGGCCCAGTCGGTTGGGCGTCTAACTCTTCGTTTTGGCTCAGGTCGTGATCCCAGGGTTGTGGGATTGAGCCCCGCATCAGGCTCCATGTGGAGTGTGGAGCCTGCTGGAGATTCTCTCTTTCTCTCCCTGAGATTCTCTCTCTTTCTCTCCCTCTGCCCTTCCCCCACTCCTTTTCCCTCTCTCTCTCCCTCTCTCTCCCCACCCCCTAAAACAAATGAACAAATGCATCAAAATGTGATCTTAAGGAAAAGAAGAGGCCAAATGTGGAGCTGCCGTTGCTTCTGTGTTCTGTCCATGTCCTGAACTAGGCAGAAGCCAGAAGTGGTGGTGACGCACACGAGCCCAATTACAACCCAGAATGTGTGTGTTTGTCCTGATGGCTGCTTCTTATTCCGGCTACTCGTGACACACTCTTTTTTTGCATCAAACAGTTGGAACCCGACAAACAGAGGAATTGGGTATCTATCCCTGTGCAGCTTATCAAGAAAGACTGGAGTTTCCCTCTTTTGTACCTCAGCTCTTGGAATGACCCTGGTGTTTACATTTCCCTGATCTTTTTACTTGGAGTCTGTTACTAGCTCTGTGCTCATCCGAAACCTAGTGGCAGATGTTCGGAGTTGTTTTTTTTTTTTTTTTTTCTCTTTCTCCATCTTCCGAAGTCTCTCTCAAATATCTGGCTTGCACTAATCTGTCGATCTCCCTGGTGGCCTCCATTGTATACTCAAGTTGTACAGATCCTAGAGGCCCAGTCCCCATGCCTGCCAGAGAGCACCACTCAGGTGAGGGGGAGTCACACAAAAAGAAATCTTCACTTCAGGACAAGAGCAGGGAGGGAGGGAAGGTCTCTGGGGTGGGCTTGTGCACTGTGCCCTGAGGGGCTGACCTCTTCCAAAGCAGTTAAAAAAATGTTGTTGGGGACGCCTGGGTGGCTCAATTGGTCAGGTTTTGGACATCAGCTCAGGTCATGATCTCACGGTTCGTGAGTTCGAGCCCCACATCAGGCTCTGTGCTGACAGCTCAGAGCCTGGAGCCTGCTTTGGATTCTGTCTCTCCCTCTCTCTCTGCCCCTCCCCTGCTCGTGCTCTCTGTCTCTCCCTCTCTCAAAAATAAATAAACATTTAGGGGCGCCTGGGTGGCGCAGTCGGTTAAGCGTCCGACTTCAGCCAGGTCACGATCTCGCGGTCCGTGGGTTCGAGCCCCGCGTCGGGCTCTGGGCTGATGGCTCAGAGCCTGGAGCCTGTTTCCGATTCTGTGTCTCCCTCTCTCTCTGCCCCTCCCCCGTTCATGCTCTGTCTCTCTCTCTGTCCCAAAAATAAATAAACGTTGAAAAAAAAAAAATTTAAAAAAAAAAAATAATAATAAATAAATAAATAAATAAATAAACATTTAAAAAAATTTTTTAATGTTGTCAAAGAGCAAAAGTTCTAGTGCATCCAGTTGAATGAGGACATTTGGCCCCCCTGGTCCCAGCAGTTGTCTCTTGGAAATAAAGAAAATATGCTTGCTAGCTTTAGCAGAAAAGCCAGTATTGATCTCTGTTCTAGGCAGAAGGAACACGGCTTCTCGTCAAATAAGGATCTTTTTTAAAAAGAACAAGACAAAGCCAACCATACACAGGGTTTCTCCCCCTCCAAACGGCTGTTAATCTTGTCACATCTTGGCTGCAGTTATTAACTGGAAAAGTCAAAGAGGCAAACGGATTTCAGAAAGCCTCCGTTTATTCTGCGATAGGGCAGTGAGTGTCCAGCTGTGGCAGACAGAATCTGGACAAGTTCTTTTACACCAATGGTCTTGTGATTGTTCTGAAATAACTTGTTTATCTGATGTGACACACGGCAGACACACCACTGCTGGGTTCTTTTATTCCCTCTCCCTGCCAAGGGATGTGGAGGCCCCACTTAGGCAACCACTGTGCCAGGTGCCTTCGGAACGTCTGAGGCAGCTTGCGCCCCATGTAAAATTCTGACCAAGGGAAGTTCTTCCTTCCGTTGAAATCCAATCCTTCTCTCAGAAAACTATACCTCTTTGTCCCAGTGCTACTTTCGGAGAACCAAGTCAGAACCAAATATTTGATAGTCCTCCTAGTATTTGGTGAGAATCATTATTCTCCCGTGAGTCTTTTCTTCTCTAATCAAAATGGTACTCCGTGAGTGGACTTTTTCTTGTTTGTCATGATATATGGGTGCGTGCATGTGTACACACACACACACACACACACACACACACACACACCATTCCCTAGAACAAACAAGAAGACCATGTTGTCTCTGAATTGTTTCAAACTCCCTGTCCCTCACCCCCTGTGGCTAAGAAACCACCAATTCCTGCTTATTCCACCACCTGCAAAGCTCCTAAAAAATGCGGTAGTGACATCATACAGTGGTTAAGAGCCCAGACTCAAGCTCTTCCCGGTTTTGAACTCACCATTTGCACGCTGGGTCACTTTGGCCTCAACATCATCGTCTATAAAGCGGAAGGTGTAACAGTACGTGACCCATAAGATTGTTGATTGAATATATGTGATGCTCTTAGAACAGTGGCCTACATCTGATAAGTGTTGTTACTGACATTGTTTTTATTACAGAATCTGTTTACTCATTTCTGAAATCTTCTTCATTCAGGGCCAACACTATCTTCTGCCTAGAAATCACCGATAGCTTCTTTTTTGTGTGTGATTGATTTCTAGTTGTGGTTGGGAAGGGTGCATGTAGATTTCAGTCTTCTTAAATTTATTGAGATAGCTCTTGAACTTCCGGGCTCTGCCTCCGTTAGTCCATTCTTCCATTGTGTAGCCAGAATAAACAGTTAAACAAATGAACAAAAACTTGGTGATAGGGCATTTACACTGATGTGGAAATGACAAGAACCATGTGAAGTCTAGGGAACTGAGAAAATCTTTGAAGGGCTTTGGTTTGTAATCCCATGGTTTTGCCCAAGGCTGTGTGAAGGGTTGGGGCACCCAACTGACAGGTGGCTATCCAACACTCCCACTCTTGAATGTTGGACTCTTCATGTGAGGTTAAGAGCAGCTCCATTCTCAGCGTCTGGCCACCGCTAAAAAAGATGGCATCATCACTGTGTCCCCTGGAAAATTTGCAATGTACCATTCAGTGACTGAGTGATGCTAAGGGGTTCCACTGGGCAGTTTATCAGCTCGTGTTTTCTGTGTAACAATCCACCCCAACACTCAGTGGCTTAAAACAATAGCCATTTCTTATTCTGTGGCATGTAGTGTGGGTTCTCCAAGGATTGGCTGGTCTGGATTGGTTTCAGCGCATCTCTGCTGGGTTTGCTAATACTTCTGCAGTTCAGCTGGGGCCCTACTCCATGCTGGATTTGGATAGGTTCCCTTAACCAGGGATGGCCTGCCTTGTGTACCACTCCTCCTTTTTCTAGGACCAGTATCTAGCCTGAGCTTTTCCTTCTCTATAGCAATGAAAATGCAAGAGAAAAAAACTTAAGACTTAGGCTCAGAACTGACACATCATCAATTCTGCTTTCGTGCAGTTGTCCAAACTAAGTCACATGGCCAAATCAGGAGCAGGAAATAATGTCCCATACATTATGCCCACAGACTTCCTAGTGCCCAAAAGTGTGCAGCTGTGGGATCTCCTGACAGGTGCCTGAGTCAGTCTTCCACGTTGGGCATACAAAGTCCCACATTGGCAAGTACTGTATCTTCATCTGAGACCAGGGCTCTTAAGCGCAAATACTTACAGAGGTCAGGCAGCTAATGTAATGAATGAATCGAGTGGGGTGGAAAATACAATAAAATGGAAGGTTATGCCCTGTCTTGAGCGAGGGAGAGACTGCTGGGAATGCCTGTCTGGTGTTAATTGCGACATAGTGTAGTAACTGTTCTAACACATAAATGGCAGGCACTGGTGCAAAAGCATGGCTTATGTTAATTCATTTAATCCTTACAACAAGCATTTGAGATAGTTATTATTATTGTTATTATTCCCATTTGACAAATGAGAAAATTGAGGCACAGAGAGGTTTGGTAACTTGCCCCCAATCACAGAGCTGGGGGTTCTAAACCCAGATACCTGGCTCCAGAGTTCATGTTCTTAAATATTACACTCTGCAATCAACACTTTATATTTAAAAAAAAAAAAAAAGCCGGAAAAGCAGACTTTCACATGGAATTATTCAAGTTTACATCTTGACAAGTAATTTAAATACACAAAAATCATGTGCAGGCCAAGGAAAGTATTTTTATGGGCTGAATTTGACTGTGGGCTTCTAGCTTAAGACCATTAGCTAACCTAGAATATTGGGCTGACCAGGGGAATTTTATGAGCCTGAATTTAGGGCAGCCGCCCAGCCACTGCAGGCTTCCTACCCTTCCGGAAAAGTACTGAACTCAATCAAAGCTTCCGAAATCAATCCCCAAGATCCCAGCAGTGTCTTAACGGGGCTCTGGCTGAGGCTTCTGCCCTGGCACTGGCCCAAGGTATCAGGTAGGCCCTGCCTGACATTGGCCAGTCCTTCTGAGGGCATCAGAAATTAGAACTGGAGCCCCAGGCAGAGACTGGCCATACATATCAGGTTTGGGTCAGCTTTGGGCCTTTTCACCTTGGAGGGTTCACCCTCCTGCAGGGGCCTGGGCGGGTAAGTGATGTCTCCAGTGCTGAGCAGGTGCAGTGCAGTTTAACACTGTTGCCAAGACTTGGCTGGGCAAGAGGGGGTGGGGGTTAGAAGAGGAAAACCTTAGGAAGACCAGAGAATGGGAAAACTAGTGATGAAAAATGTATCCTGCAATGCAGGGTGAGGAACAACGCCTGTGGTGTGCAAAGAAAAAGTTTGAAAGTGCAGAGGAGGGAACGTTGATTCAGAGATGTTGCTCTTCTCCTTTCTTGGGAGCTTCTCCTTGACTTGCCCCAAATCACAAGGCAGGTTTTTGTGGGCTCAGTCTGCCCCTCTTGAATCTGTACCCGATTCTGTGCGGGTCTGTTAGTTAGAGGAGGGGGGGGAAAGCCTCCCTGCCTTCCTTGCACATCTGAAAAGTATTCTGTCACCAGTCTTTCCAGAGGGTGACACCTGTCACTCCTCCTGCAAAATCCACCTCCCTTGTGCCTTCAGAGGTGATAACAGCCAACATCTTTTATTATACTTACTGCAGCATTTGCCTCCATTACCAGCCCCACCTCTTTAAGCTCTGTCAGTTTGAAAGAAAAGAGTTACGATTTTTTTTTTCTCTGCAAAATTCCCCACCCTCCATCTTTTTTGGCAGGAACAGACACGGGGATTTCTGAAGGTGGCAAAATAGGTGGTTACATCCTCAAGTTATAATTTTTTAGCATTTTATGTAACAAATCCTGGCAATATTTACCCACTTGTATTATCTAGAGGGTTGTTATTTGCTGTGCCTGCTGTTTTCCAAAAGTCACACAGAAAAATTAAAAAAAAAAAAAAAAAGGCAGATCCCTGCCTCACTGTGTCCAGGAACGCTGGGGATGTGTTTGATCCCATTCTGCTTGGGGGACTGACAACTGCGTCACAGCAACAAAGCCATCCAAGATGGGATTGTGAAAAACCCGTCGTGCAGATTATAATACTATTTCCTTATTGTACGTGTAATGCATGTTCATTGTAAACATACCTTAGAAAATACAGAAGGGGTAAAGAGAATAATCACCTGTCTTTCCATCTGTAAGGAACTTAGTGTGAAATACTGTCTCCCATGCACCCATTCAGGACGACACTATAAATATATATTAATATACAAATTTATTTTGCAGTTTAATGGCATCCCCATAGCAGGAAGGACTTGAAATGCCCACACAATGTTGCAACATATCAATGTTCAATAACGTCTTCATTCCCCTCTGCATGGATATTTAGGCGACTTCCAAGTTTTCACGTCTACATGTGGATAAATGTCCTTGCTCACAATTCTTTGTATTTCCTGGTACCTCAGGCTATTTCTATGAGTCAGATTGTTGATTCAGGGCACATGGTGGCTCAGTCGGTTAAGCGTCTGACTTCAGCTCAGGTCATGATACGGTTCGTGGGTTCGAGTCCCACATCAGGCTCTGTGCTAACAGCTCAGGGCCTGGCCCCTACTTGGGATTCTGTGTCTCCCTCTCTCTCTCTCTCTCTCTCTCTCTGCCCCTCCTCTGTTTATGCTCTGTCTCTCTCTCTTTCTCAAAAATTGATAAGTGTTAAAAAATTTTTTTTAAATTGTTGAGTCAAAAGGAATGGATATTTCTTTTTTTTTTTAATTTTTTTTAATGTTTATTTATTTTTGAGACAGAGAGAGACAGAGCATGAATGGGGGAGGGTCAGAGAGAGAGGGAGACACAGAATCGGAAGAAGGCTCCAGGCTCTGAGCCACCAGCCCAGAGCCTGACGCGGGGCTTGAACTCACGGAGCCGTGAGATCATGACCTGAGCTGAAGTCGGACGCTCAACCGACTGAGCCACCCAGGCGCCCCGGGAATGGATATTTCTAAGGCTCTTGATAATTTTTTAGGAAGTTGGTGCAAATTTATACCATGTGGTCTTCTGAGACCAGGTCAATATCAGCCCGTCGTAGGGGCTTCCCTCTGTCCCAGGGAAAAACAGAAAACAGGTGAATGCCTGGAGAGTGCTGGGGTGGAGCTGAGATTTGAAGCAGGACAGTGAGGGATGGTGTTGCCAAGGTGACGGTTATGGACTGAAAGTCTGTGTCTCCCAAATTCATGGGTTGAAACCCTACCTGGCAATGTGATGCTACTAGGAGGTGGGGCCCTGAGGAGGTGACTAGGGTTCAATAAACTGATAACAGTGGAGCCCCCAGGAATAGGATCAGGAACCCTACAAGAGGCACTAGAGAGCTTGCTTCCTCTCCCTGCTCTCTGCCTCTGGAGGGTGCAAGAAGACGTCAGCAATCTGCAAAGTGGAAGGAACCGGAAGAACCTGGCCATGCTGGCACCCGGATCTCAGCCTTCCATCCTCCAGAGCTGTGAGAAGTAGACTTCTGTTGTTTATAGTACACCTGGTCTGTGGCATTCTGTCATCATAGCCCAAGTGGCCTAACACAATGACACACACCTGCTTGAGGTGAGAAAGAGCCGTATGTATTTAAGGGAAGGGACTCCCAGCAAGGATACGGCAGATGCAACATCCCCTAGGCCGGAAAAGGTTTGAGTTGGCAAAGAACGGAAAGAACGATGGGCTGACTCTTGGCCCTGAGCTTCCTGGCCACCAGAGCAAGAAGGGCAGCTTACCCGGAAGTGTCATTTCTCCAATCACACAGCGTCCAGACTTTCTGAAACACTTTTGATGAACTTGCTGGATGCAGGGGGATATGCTCAGGTGCTCAATCCATTGGTTGATACCTGCTACTTGATTGAAAAACAAGGAGGTGACCTTTACCTAAGGCAGAGCTGCTCCCGTCCTCATAGAAACCCAGTGGGCTTCCTGGCTCAGGAGCTCAGAGACTTTGATAGACCCTCCATGCTAGAAGGAAGCGATGTTGAAGCTCCTTCTGGAAAAAAGTCCCCTTGAAAACTCTAATTTGCTATTAACTTTCTTAATTTTGCTAATTATTAACCTCAGTGTATTATCAACAATGAAAATAATTGCTCGTAAATACTAAGAGATTATCTCCCAGGCACTGGGCTAAAAGCTTTATATGGATTACCTCAATTTAATCATTTCAACAACCTTAAGAAGTCAGTAATATTATTATCCTCATTTTTCGGAGGAGGAGGAAACCGGGCTTTAGGGTAAAGTCACTTCTCTAGGATAACAGAGCTGGTAAGCGGGCACAACTGGGATTCGAACCCACTTCTGTCTGGCGAACTCTGTCTACCTTCTGGTTTGCCTCAGAGAGAGCACTGTCAGAGCCATACTTTATCTGGTGAAATGCTGATATGCAGCCCTTTGGAAGAGTTTGCTCAGTTAACTAGGCCCTGGGGAAGGAGGGCTGGAAACCGCTCAAAACACATCCTGGCTGCCATGCTGAGATCTGGCCTAATTATGGCTCTCCCAGCAACGCGCAGGGCTTGGTTCTTCGGGAGGGCACGTTCAGCCTCCCCTCTGCACACCACTGGGTTCCGGTCGCAGCCAGAGTGGGAAGCTCCCCATGCGGGGTGCCTGGAGGCCTGTCCCCAGATCTGCTTGGCCGAAATCAGCAGTCTCCTTGGATCCCCGTGAACTGCAAGAACAAGGTGAAGACTGGCCTGGAGGGAACCCCCAGCAGGATGCTCCAAGGGAAGCCCAAAGACTCCCTGCTCATTCCGTGGAGGCCTACTGAGAGACCCCTCTCCCCTGATCTAACCACCACCACCACCCCCCCACCTTCACCTGCACGCTCTTTCATTGCACAGAACAATGCTTTATGGTTGAGAAGATAAAGACTCTTTGGTCACATTTCCATCACCCTTTACCCTGTACAGTCTCCGCTCGAAACGACTGACCATTCAGATCATTTAGACTTAGATTCTCACGCACTGTTCACAACTCTGTGAAGCAGGTAGGCTTTGATCTCCCTTTTCACGAAGGTGACCTGAGGCACAGAGACGTTATGTAATTTGCTCAAGGGCGCACAGCTGGGTAGGGGAAAGAGCTTGGACGGAAATCTAGATTGGCTGGCTCTAGAATCCACTTTTTTTTTTTTATTAAAAAAATTGTTTTAACATTTATTTTTTGAGACACAGAAAGAGAAACAGAGTGTGAGCAGCGGAGGGGCAGAGAGGGAGACACAGAATCGGAAGCAGGCTCCGGGCTCTGAGCTGTCAGCCCAGAGCCCGACGCGGGGCTGGAACTCGGGAACCGTGAGATCGTGACCGGAGCCGGAGTCCAGATGCCCAACATAACAAGTTATTGCCCATCTTTCCCTCGGATAACCCTTGCACTGCAAGGCGTGCTGACTTCCTAGACCCAGTCCACCCCTGGAGCGTTTCTGAGTGGAATCTCATGATGTGACCAGCTGCAAGGAGCAGAGCCAGCTCCCCGGGAGCAAGGACTGGTTTTTGGAGCGTCCCTGCAAGTGTAACCCCGTTCCTTCCCCTTTGATCCTCCACAACGCCTCATCCAGGCGGGCCTTCCGGAGAGAAATGAGGTGGTGCCTTCCCCTGCCTTTCCCTGATCTGCTCTGGCGTCTGGTCTGCCCCGTCGGCAAAACTCAGAATCCGATCACTCAAGGTCTCGTTTATTAATTGGCAATTGGAGCCCGTTTAGGACAGCACCCAGGCGGTTGGTGAGGAGCTGAGCTGCAATGAAAGAATTTAATTTAAAGAACGAGTCGATTCAGTTGAATCCTGAAAATCATTCCGATGTGCTCCCAGGGGAGTCTGTTTGGAATCGATAAATGTGCCTGTGTCACTGTCTCCTGTCTCCACTCTCCCCCGCTGGCCCTCAGCCAGGGGGAAATTGTTCCAAGGGACCAGGTGTCATTTAGGAGAGGTGTGGACTCTGCCGGATGCACAAGGTGGGGCATTCCTCAGCCCCAAGATGAGATGGATCTCTCCTCCACCCCCCATGCTCCCCCAGCCCCCTACTTACTCCCGTCCTTCGCTGCTTCCCTGCCTCTGTGTCTGTCTGTCTGTCTGTCTGTCTCTCTCTCTCTCTCTCTCTCTCCTTCCTTCACTCTTGGCCTTCTCCTGTCCTCTCTTTTATCTTCCTACAAAGTGCTGCTAAAATAGCCAAACACGCAGAAGCAGAGGGCAGAATGGTGGTGGCCAGAGGCTGGGAGGTACGGTGAGATGTTGGTCGGAGGTCACAACATTACAGTTCTGCAAAGTTCTAGAGACCTGACCCACCACGTGGAGACCGGGAGACCAGCGGCAGAATTCAGAATTGAGCCACGCTCAGGCTCAAACCCCGATTCTGCCAAACCTGTTCTCTTTGAACCCCACTTTTCTCACTGTAAAATGAAGATTATCTCGTCCACTCGGCAGATTCACTGTGAAGGCTAACAAGATGATGGAGGGTGAACAGAGCTGAGGGCAGTGATGGTGACTCTGCCACTGTGGAAGGACTACAGTGCAGGCATCACGGGGACATGCTGGTTTTTAAAGCGTCCTGGGCAGCCACAGAAGGTTTTACTAGACGGAGGTGACATGATCTGGGCCGGTCATTTCCTCCCTCGTCAGACTTGTAGGACCCAGACCGTTGTCTCTTGGTCTCGCTGAGTCATGACAAGGGGAAGCCAGCAAGCCAGCAATCTCTACGTGTCATCTCTCATTTCTGCCCCATGGAACCGAGGTGTGCAGGCAGGAAATTAACCTTTTTTTTTTTTTTTTTTTAACGAAAGCCAAGATGTCCATAGCTTGTGCACATGTGTGAGTGAGCCAGACAGAGCCCCAAGCCTGTCCTGGAATACACAGTTCTTACTAGCAGTGAACCCCACAGAGATCAGCTGCTCCAACTCTGGAAGGTGATGACACCAGCAGCCAGCCAGGTGCTGTAGGAGGACGGACTGGAGCCTCTCTGGCCTCAGTTCTTTCCAATCAGACTATCTAGCTGTCTGCTTCTGCCTGTGTTCACATCACCCTGCATCTACACTCTGCCCTTTCTACTCTCCCATCAGTGACTTGCTTCCCTTTAGATAGTCTCACCTCCTCTGGGAAGCCTTCCCTTACAGGGCTGTCACCCATTGAAAACGGCAATGACTTTTCTGTCTGAGAGAACTGATGACTCTACATGTAAGGCATTTTAAAGCATTCATGTTTTGGGGGCTTCTGGCTGGCTCAGTCGGTAGAGCATGCAACTCCTGATTTGGGGGTCATGAGTTGAAGGCGCAGTGTTAGGTGTAGGGATTACTTAAAAATAAAATCTTTTATTTTACTTTATTTAAAAACAAATTTTTTGATGTTTATTTTATTTTTGAGAGAGAGAAAGAGAAACAGAACACAAGCAGAAGGGCAGAGAGAGAGGGAGACACAGAATTGGAAGCAGGCTCCAGGCTCTGAGCTGTCAGCACAGAGCCTGATGCGGGGCTTGAACCCACAAGCTGTGAGATCATCACCTGAGCCGAAGTTGGACACTTGAATTTTAGGGACACCTGGGTGGCTCAGTCAGTTTTTTTTAAAAAAAGCATTCGTGTTTTCCCCATCTATAATGAGGGAATATGAAGCAGCTTCTCCAAAAGTTAAACAGAATTACCATATGAGCCAATAACACAATCCCAGGGGTGTAACTCACAGAACCGAAAACAGAAACTCAAACCAATAGCTGTACATGTGCTCACAACAGCACTATTCACAATACCCAAAGGTGGAAGCAGCCCCAATGTCCGTCGGAGGATGGATGAATAAATGAATTACTGCATCCACACAACAGAATATTACTCAGCCCTAAAAAGGCAGTGTGAATACCTGCCACAATGTGGGTCAGCTTCAAAACCATTATATGAAAGCATTAAGTGAAAGAAACAAGAAATGTGCAATAGCCAAAGTAAGTAAATCCATAGAGACAGACTGCACATGGGGAGTTGCTGGGGGCTGAGGAGTGAGGACGGAAAAGGGACTAAGTGGTTAGTGGATACAGGGTTTCCCTTTAGGGTGATGCAAATGTTTTTGGAGCTACATAGAGGTGGCAGCTACACAGCATTGTGAATAAATCCCACTGAATTATCCACTTAAAAATGATTCATTCCAGGGCGCCTGGGTGGCTCAGTCGGTTGAGCGTCCGACTCTTGATTTTAGCTCAGGTCATGATCTCCGGGTCGTGGGATCAAGCCCTGCATCAGGCTCTGCACTGAACATGGAACCTGCTTAGGATTCTCCCTCTCTCCCTCCCCATCTCCTTCCCTCCCTGTCTCTCTTTCTCTCTCTCTCTCTCTGTCACTCCCTCTGCTCCACTCACACACTCCCTCTCTCTAAAAAAAATAATAATACGTGATTAATTTTATTATGTAAATTTCACTTTTTTTTTTAAGTGAGGGATAGCAATGACCAGCCACATGATACGGTTGTGTATGAGTGATGAGATAATGAGATAATGCGGGTGTAACTCCAAATCCACTCTGGGAATCAGCAGTTGTCACTCAATATACATGTGATTTTCCTTCTTCTTCATAGAGTGAATCTTCACAGGCTAGGAATGTGAATCTGCATCAGATCCCTGGGGTCCTGTAGCACAGCTGAGTTATCCTTAACTTGGTAGTACCATATTACTTGTTTCAGGAAACCAACTGGAATTTTTTTACAGGAGGAAGTGTACAAAAAGGTCCCACTCCCGAACTTGATTTCTGTCCAGACTACAGCTTTTTGGGCTCTGATTCTCAATCCACTTCCAACCTCTGTTTTCGAGCATTCACACTCACACACCCGTGGGCTACTCCACGGTCTTCCTTGGGTTTTTCAGTTTCTAGTTCTTGGAAGATTTGTACACGTGGTGTCTCCTTGCCACCCACCACACAGAAGCTGCCTTTATTCTTTTTTTTTTCTTTTTCTTCTCCTCCTCCTTCCTTTATTACTTATTACTTTATTACTTATTAAAGATAGTTTTGTGTTCTAATAACTGAAGAAAAACACGTGCACACTAAATCAAGTTGGCAAGAGTGTGTAATTTGACGCCGAGCGTAAATCGAACAGAGGAAGCTGGTTTCTAAATATCGTGACCTTTGTAGATACAAATAAGAGTAATAACGAAAAATAATGTTTATTGAGCAGTTACATTGTTCTGAGAACTGTGCCAGAAGTTTTTATGTGCATTTTTAATCCCCACAACCTTAAGAGGCCAGTGCTATTATTAACCCCTTTTTACAGATGGGGAACGGGAGGGTTAGTGAGGTTGAGGACCATGCCCTGGGCTGAAATATGGAATAAATGAGTGATGAACTGAGTGTAGAGAGGACTGCCATTCATTCGTTGACTGCAGGGAGCAGAGGAGGCAGGAGGGGCGCATAGCAGGAACAGATTAAGGCCAAGATACTCAAGGTAGGCAGCTCCTAGGATGTCTCACAGTAATCCCCACCTCCAGGTATTCAGGCCCTGTAATCACCCCTCTGGGCTGGCCTGGTAACTTGCTTCTAATAAATATATGGCTGGGGTGCCTGGGTGGCTCAGTTGGTTGAGTGTCTAACTTCAGCTCAGGTCGTGATCTCACAACTGGTGAGTTCGAGCCCTGTGTTGGGCTCTGTGCTGACAGCTCAGAGCCTGCATCCTGCTTCGGATTCTGTGTCTCCCTCTCTCTCTGCCCCTACCCCCCTCTCAAAAATAAACAAACATCAAAACAAAAAAAAAAACTTAAAAAAAAATATATGGCAAAGCACCTCCCTTGCCTGCTCTGATGGAGTCCAGCTACTGTGTTCTAAGCTGCCCCACAGAGCAGTCCACCTGGTGGGAAGGACCCGTGGCCTCCTTACAGCCCCATGAGTAAGCCTGGAAATGGACTGCCCCCCATTGAGCCTCGAGATGAAAAGTGCAACCTCACAAGGGACCTCAAGTCAAATGACCCAACTACATCACACTAGATCCCTGCCCCACAAAAGTGACAAGGCAATGTGTGTTTTGTTGTTTTAAGCCACCATGTTTGGGGCTAATTTGTTATGCAGAAGCAGATAATCAGCACAGTAATGTTTCCAAAGCACAGCTTTTGTCAGGCCCTGCTAGAGACAGGAGAGATTGAGAGGACCAGGACATAGTCTCTACCCTGCAGTAACTAACTCATGGCTCATAGGATGAAAAGAGAACCATTTAAAATAAAGTTTAGAAGTGTGTGCAAGGCACAGAGCTGGTAGAGGGGATCCGGTGTTAATGAAGGGTTCTGGGGCATTGACATATAAGTAGGAGTTTACTAAGTAGATGCTAGAGACAGTAATTAAATTTTTTTTTTAGTGTTTATTTTTGAGAGAGAGAGACAGAGCATGAGTGGTGGAGGGACAGAGAGAGAGAGGGAGACACAGAATCTGAAGCAGGCTCCAGGCTCTGATCTGTCAGCACAGAGCCTGATGCAGGGCTTGAACCCATGAACCGCAGGATCATGACCTGAGCTGAAGTCGGACGCTCAACTGACTGAGCCTACCCAGGAGCCCCTAGAAACAGTAAGTTTTTGAACAAATGAAGAGGGCTGAGTGGTAAAAGATGGGAAGCAAGACCATTTAGGATTCAGGAAGTGGGATTATCATGATTTGGTGACCAATCTGTAGGAATTGAGAAATTGACACAGGAAGGAGTCAAGGGTGACCCAGAGTTTTTTGTTTGGTTGAACAGGTGGGTGGTTGTGCCATCAGTTAAGATGGAAACCACAGGAAAAGGGCTGTGAGCCTTTGGAACAGGTCCCAGATATATTCCGGGCTGTTGTTCTCTCGCTTTCTTCGATCACTCTTTGAGAACATACACACATGCCAGAGTATTCGTTATCTATCACTGTGTAACAGAATACCCCACAGCTTAGTGATTTAAAACAACAGACATTTATGAAGTTTCTGAAGGTCAGAGTTCTGAGAGTGGCTTAGCTGCTCAGGGTTTCTCACAAAACCGCAGTCAAGATGTTGGCCATTGCTCTAGTCATCTGAAGGCTTGAGTGGGGCTGGAGGATCCACTTCCAAGATGGCCCAGCCACATGGCTGTTGGCTGGAGACCTCAGTTCCTCTCTATGTGAGCTTTTTTGTGGGGATGCTCCACATGGTAGCTAACTTCCTCCAGAGCAAAGCAGCCCAAGAGTGAGAGAATAATCAGGAAGCCAAGGGGCTTTGTATAACTTAGTCTTCTAAGTCCTACACTTGCACTTCTGCTTTATTCCATTCATTAGAAGTGAGGAACATCAAAGAATATGTGGACATATCTGAAACGTACACACACACATACACAGCTCTGTGTATGTGTGTGTGTATACATATCCACATATGTCTTTATGCCAGTGCTGAGCTCACAGTAGGTACTCAAATATTTATGAATGGAACAATTACATTGCATGCACAAGCTTTATTCTATCTCACTTAATATATTATGAACATGGTTCCATGGTGTTGTTAACTGGAAAGATAAAACTGTCCATTATTTTACCGGCAGATATGGGTTTATTCAGGAATGACAGAGAATTGCAATCCAAGAAAAAGCAAGCTACAGCAAAACCATAGGCAAGTCTGGAGCACAACGATGAGGAACGCTCTTTTACACAGGAAAGGGGGAATTGGGAGGGGTTATTATTTTGTTCATGTTTATTTGTTTTCGACAAAGAGAGAGAGAGAGCGTGAGCAGGGGAGGGGCAGAGACGGAGACACAGAATCTGAAGCAGGCTCCAGAGTCTGGAGCCTATCAGCTGAGCTGTTGGCACAGAGCCCCGATGTGGGGCTCTAACCCACCAACTGTGAGATAATGGCCTGAGACGAAGTGGGATGCTCAACTGACTGAGCTGCCCAGGCGTCCCCAGGGAGGGGTTATTATAAATAAACTGGGAATGGACTGGGAGTTCAAAGTATAGTGGCTTCTCATTAGTTGAGTCATCACCCTCATTGGCTGGGCTGTTGCTGAGGGAGGAGGAAAGTCTTTCTTCCTCCTGCTGGAGTAGTGAAGTAGTGGCTGAAGTGGTATTCACACGCAAGGCACCCCTCTTCCTGTTGGGTCTGGGACTACAATAGATGAGTGCTAGGGCGTGAGGGCTCCCCCTGCTGGCCTTCCAGCTCCATTCTAAACGAGAGTTCCCATCATTAATTTTCACATCAGAGACAGATACATCGTATACTTTGCAGTCAGACTGCTTGAGTTTCGAGCCCCAGGACCATCTGTGCAAACCAGAACAAATAATGTAACTACTCTGAAGTTCAGTTGCATGGTTTAGCGCCTATATACCAAAGTTGCTGGAAGGATTAAATAATGTAATACGTGCACAGAACTTAGTCCACTGCTTGGCGTGCAGTAATTTTTTTTAATGCCATTTATTATTGATATCATGCTTTCCTGAATGGAATGGCCCTCCGTGTACTTTCCCTGTTCTTCCGGCATCTGTTTTCCCTTGGCTAGTGGTTGACGCTTTACAGATTCAGGTATCTAGGGATGAGCTTTGACAGGAGCCTCACAGTGCAGAAAGGGATGCGCCTTCTGTTCTAGTAAAAGCACAGGATAGCTAGCTGCTTGTTTTATATTTGCCATACAGGAGTCTAAAAAGCACGGAGCCTGATGCCAGCCATTATGCTGACTGTAGACATGATTAATTGGTTGTCTATTCCAAGCATTAACACTTATTCCCACAGCTACCTGATTACAATGACTAATTAGACAAAAGTTCCTTCCAAAGCCTGTTTGAATTATAGCTCTAATGCAATAAACCCCAAAGTTTGTATTCAATCCGTACATGATCTTTTTTCCTGTTCTTTTTCTTTACAGGAATCGATAAGTTGTTTAGACACCTTTAATAGAGAGGAAATGAACAGAACGCAGATTTTGCCACTTTATAAAAGGGACTTTGAAATGTTTTACCTTTAACAAAGACTATCCTTTTCATCTACCCAACAAGTTGGGATTTTCAGGATAATTTAGATGAGCTTATTTCCATGATTATGTGAGGACAGTTAATGGCCTTGCCAGCGATTAAAGTTGGATTTCACCATAAATAAGATGGGCTTGCTTTCACGAAGCTCCCTGTGTTTATTCTGGGCACCATATATCACAGGCCAGGGGCAATTTGTTTTCTCTTCTTGCTTGGTGCCACATCCAATGCTCGTTTCCAATGCTCTTTCATGACATTCAAAGTGCATCTGAGAGGTGAAGATCCTCTCAGAAAATAATTATTTTGAGGCATCACATGAATAATAGGATAGTGAAGAAAGAGAATAGAATGTTCTGGGACTTTTTAACCACCAAAGCAGCAGACTGTATGAAGTGTTCTATTTTGCAGAGTAGTCTCTGTTCCTGGCCCATCCTCTTGGGGAAAAAAAAATCTTGTTTTGGTGCTTATAGAAGGGAGGACGTGGAGGTAAAGCACCATGTAAATTTCGGGTGTCAATGTCTGTTGAGGTAGAATGGTGGGACAAGAGACTGGTACCCACTGTAATGACTGCTGGTCTTGTATCCACTCCCTGTAACCATCATGCTAAGGGTCCCGAAGTGACACTATTTAAGGTAGACCATTTAGGGAGTACAGTTGGTGGAGATGAGGTTGGTCACATAGTGTGTCCCCAACATCGACGGGTCTCAGGCAAACATCCTGGATCAAAGACATTCTAAGTATCCCAAAGACAGTAACTCCTTGACGTTTCCTTCTGCCCCCCTGCCCCAGTCCCAACATAACATGACCAGCTCCCATCCATCATAGCAGGAAATCCACAGATAATTGCCCAAGTAGAGGCTTCTAGAGGTCACACACTAGTTAACAATAGGGAGGGACCAGTAGAAAAACTTTAAAGGTAAAAGGTTAAAAGTGGTTCCCCAGGGAATCTCCGTATGTGTGCCTACGTGGGCAGAAGATGGGAATACGGCGGGGGACTGTTGCATTTTATTATTGAAAAGGGAAAAAAAAAATGTTTATGAGGCGTCTGTAATACCATGGAAAAATATTTATAATGTAAGTGGGAAGGCTGGTAACAAGTTATATACACAGTGCATTCACAAGTATATAAAAACTAGAACCAAAACAAACAAAAAGCTATGCACAGGGAAGGCCTAGAAGGAAACATGCCAAGTTATGTACGGCTCCCTGGGTGGTGGGAAACAGGATCATTTTATTTTTGTCATCACTTTGTGCATTTCCGTATTTTCCCAATTTTCTATGGCAAACACGCACAGCTTTTCGAATGCCAAAATAAACCGGATATCACAAGACTCGAATGGAAGCCCTCGGTGCAGTTTGCTATCCTCTCCTCTCTCCTCGTGCGGAGTGGCTAGCAAAAGGGATTGTTTGGCGGGGAGTCAGAAGCCACGGGGCTTTGCTCCAGCTCTGCTAATGAGCTGTATCCCTCGGGCAGGGATCCAGCTTTCCTTCCACCGCGCAGACAAGGCTGGATCGCCAAGTTCCCTTGTTGCTCTGGCATCTTGGGATCAGTCCTAGGGCAGTTTGCTATGAGCTGGGAACAACTCCTTATCCTTTGATCACAACGGTCCCCCAGTCTTTCCTGGTCCCCTTGAAGTGATCTTTTGCCTCTCTGTCAGATGCCACCTGCTGTTGGAGCCAGGGGTCCCCTGGAGAGAGAACCGTCTTGGAGTCAGGGAGACCTGCCTTCTCAATAGCTGTGTGCCCTGGGGCCAACCACCCCTAGCACAGCACCTATAATGTGTCTGGTCCACAAGAATTTGTAATGAAGAAACCTTTCTGAACCTAGCTCCTCGCCTTTAAAAGGAAGGTGATAATTATTCCTATTTCCTATGAGGGCGAGAGAAATTGAATGTTTGGGGACATAGCACAATGAGTGGCACATGAGAAGTACTTGATGAATGGAAGCTGTTGCAGTAAAAGCCAACTTTATTGTGTGTATAAAGCTTAGCACTGAGCTATATGCTTTGCATTCATTATCTCATTTAATCTTACCACACTTTGCATCAGGGAGGTATTTCCATCGGGAGACAATAGAACTGTGGTTAACAGCCTGAGCGCCGGAGACAGACTGTCTGCTACTGTCCAGCTATATAACTGGGCAAGTTATATAATGTCTGGAAGCATCCTTTTCATCACTTGTAAAATGGGGATGCTCATAGGGTACCCACCTCATAGACGGTTGCTAGGATTAAATAAATTATTTTATGTTAACTGCACGGAACAGTGCCTGGAACATAATACAGATGAGGTCACTGAGGCTGACAGTTGTCGGATGGCTTTTCTACGAAGGAAGGTCACATGTTTAGCAGTGAGGACACAAACCCAGGCAGCTTAGTTAGTCATTGTGCTGCACTTCTCCTCTCCTTGGCCAACTCTTTAACATGCATGCATATTGAGAAAAATGCCCAGATGAACAGCATGTCCTCTTATAATCACATCTGTAGGTCGGAGTAAATAAAATCTGCTAAAGAGCGTTGGGACCTGAACAATGACAAGGACAATGCCGGGAAGTCACCATCACCCAGTTGTATGGCCAAGATGAGGGACAGCTTTTGGAAAAAGCTGATGACTGGTCAGACGGATCCTGGGCACGGAGCAATCATTTGTTCACTGGTGAGTCCCCGGTTACCACCTGTGGTCTGAGCGGTTTGTCAGCGGGCAGGAAACAGGTGGACGGGTCAGTTTTGTCTGGTAAATTGTGGAACAAAGAAGGCACCATTTCTTCACCAGAGTGTCACCATTTCTTCCTGTCTTGGGGATTCTGTCCATAAGGTTGTATTGACCACTTTCCCCAGGAAGGGAGTCCAGAATGTGACCTCTCCTTGCTTTTTACTGGGTTCAAGGGTTCAAATATACCTTCGGGTCAGGCTCAAACTCCTGAGGGATCTTCTTTGCGTCCACAGTTACTGAGTGCTTACGATGCGCACTAGGAGCTGGTGATCTAAATAGAAACAATAATTCCTGACATTTGAAGTCTGTACCACAGTCCGGCCATTCTGTATCACTGAATCTAAGATGACATCAATAGTTCACGCTTGTATTTTATGTTAAGGAAAAACCCCACTCCATCCAATAATTGATGATAAACTTTCACTTGTGAGCCACATTCTAGTTTCAGAGATGACAAAACGTGGGAGATGTGCCCCATAGAAGTGATGATAAAATACGCTGTTAAAGCCTTTGGCCTTCCATCCACTCCACAAAGCAGATCTTAAGATGCACCCCTTCAAGAAGGGGAAACTTGTCCAGAGACATTAAATAATGTGTTTGAAGTTCTACATCTAGCCAGACAGAACCAAGGCTTAAGCCTCGGCAGAGTGACGCGAGCCTGTGGGATTCCAACAGCCTGAAAGGTATCTGTTCTCCTTGCACATCAGGCAGGAAGCCTGCCTGTTCCTCCTCTACTTCCTCCCCAAAGAGCCTTAGGCTTCTCTTCACACCTTCCAGCCTTCCCTGCTGCACAGCCTGACTCCCTCCCTACTTCCAGAGGCCAGCACAGCCCAGGAGGTCCAGGGACCCTTTCCTGGATCTTTCTTTCTGGGACTTCTCTGGTTGCAAACAACAGAAACTGCCAATGACTTATAAACAAAAGGGGGAGTTTTATTGATGAGAAAGGGGAGGCTTGCAGAATGGTCAGGGACCTGGGGTTTAGGGCAACCCCTGGAGTCTAGATGCCAGGGAAGCTTTGAACATCTGCTCAAAGGGCTCTGTAGCAGCCACTTCTGGTTGGTTTTCCTCAATCTGGGTCAAAGCTCAAGAGTCCGTGTTCCAGGACAGAGTTCTGTTGGCCTGGTGTGGATTACGACAGGGAACGCTCAGTATGACACTAGAATTTTCCTGATATTGCACACAGCAGAGGGTTCCCCAAGAGGAGATCTGGGGGAAGAGCATAGCTTCTGGGGTCAAGCTGCTTTCTCTCACAGGCTGGTTCTGCCTACTAGCAGGGTAAACCCCCCCCCCCCCCCGCCCCCTGCACTTCTGTTCCAGAGGAAAATGGAGATCACATCAGCCTTACCTCGCTGGGTTGTTGGGTGGGGGGATACATGAAACAATTCCTCGCACCCTGCGTGTATTCACTGTCTACAGCTTGTCCCCATACATGGCTAACTTCAACAGCAATGGCTGTCTGTCCCAGAATCTTCCTGATCCTTAGAGCTTCACGAATCATTGTTTTCCCAGACGTACCTTGTGTCCCTAAAATTGGAAATGCCTCCCATTTGATCATCTGGGGTCCTCACTTGGAAGCAAAAAAATACTTTTTTTGCTCAAATCTTCTGTCTGAAATACCTAATATCTCACATGGTATATAAACAGATCATTTCTGGGGCACCTGGGTGGCTCAGTTAGTTGAGCATCTGACTCTTGATTTCAGCACAGGTCGTGATCCCAGGGTCATGGGATCGAGGTCTGCATTGGGCTCCGTGCTAAGCATGGAGACTGTCGGGGTTCTCTTTCTAAAATTAAAACTTAAAAAAAAAAAAAGGATAATTTCTAAAGCCATCCCACATGTGCCTTTTTAGATTTAATCTACTATTTACATACTCTGTGCCCAGCACTGTGGTAGTGTCCATAATTTATATGCAGGGTAAAAGGTTCTGTATCATTCATAAGTTTATTACCTACCAGCTTAGGGATTTCCCACCTTCTCTACCATTGACATTTTGTTGATTCTTTGTTGTGGGGGCCTGTCCTGTGCATTGTAGGATGTTTAACATCCCTGGCCTCTGTTCCTAGGTGCCAGTAGCAAATATTACTCCCCAATAATTATGGAATCTAAAAATATCCCCAGGGGCACCTGGGTGGCTCAGTCGGTTAAGCCTCTGACTTTGGCTTAGGTCATGATCTCACGGTCTGTGAGTTTAAGCCCCCTCTACGGGCTCCATGCTGACAGCTCAGAGCCTGGAACCTGCTTTGGATTGTGTGTGTGTCTCTCTCTCTGACCCTTGCCCTCTCTCTCTCTCTCTCAAAAGACAACATTAAAAACTAAATAAATAAAAATATCTCCAGACATTTGCAAATATCCTGGGGGGCGGTGCAACATTGCCCCGAGTTGAGAACCACTATTCTAGATTAGTCTAAATCCCATCCCAACCTGCCTGTGTCTGTCTGGTTCATCCTTAAATTCCCATGGCCTAAGAACAGTAGCTGGCACACACTGGGTACTTAATATTTGCAAAATGATCAGATAAACACAGATCACAGCAATTTTCTGCTGAAAATAAAGCAAACAAAAACCTGGTTCCACCACCATCCCCTATCAAGTTCAAATTCCTAGCTGACATTCATAGTCCTACCCAATACAGGTCCAGTCTACACCCCCCAGTCTCATCAGGACTCAGGGGGTCCTTCTGGATTCACTTTCCTGCGTTCATTTTTGCAAAACAAACTCTCCAGCCAGCTGCATCTCTCCTGCCCTAAGAGACCTGTGGGAAAACTCTCCAACAAATGTTTTAGTCGCCAAAGTGACACTAAGAGGTAAGCCCTACATATAAGAGACAGTAACGCTTTATCGCACAAGAATAAAGCTGACTCTCCTCCTTGCCTGACACGGATTTGAAACTGCATAGCTGAAGCTGTGGTTGGAGAGAGCCCAACTTCAAGGAAGCCTTCTGCCTTTTGTTTCTCCCTCCCTGAATCCCCAGATGGAGAAGGGCCTAAGGAGAGTGTGAGTGGTATGCATGCCTTGAGGGGGACAGGTCTCCCATCTGATTTTTTTAACCCTTCACATCCATGCTGGAAGTGCAGTCCTGAGTTTACAGCCTGAGGCTCAGCATCTCAGCCAAGTTCTTCCAGATACCCTCTTTCTGGGTCCTTCTGGTGCCTATAGAGAGTGTTTCCAGGGACTGCTGTGCAGAGATGTGTACAGGGCTGATAAGAAATGGGACCAGGGACCGAAGAGGTGTGGCTTTTCCAGCAGGGATGGTTCTTGTTTAAACTTTGGTTTTACATTTGTTTTGGTATTTGAATTTGAAGCAAGGCCAAGAAAGAGGAACATTTGCAATTATAATTGCTTCTTATTCTGTTAAAAGTAAAACCTTAAAATTGTAGGTTAGGGTGGAAGCAAACAGCCTTGAGCTCTGGGGGCCAAAGATATGAGTTCCAATTCTTGTTTCTCTCTTTGAAGCTCGGTGACCTCAGACAAGTTAGTCACCTTTCTGGGCCTTAGTTTCCTTATCCGTAATAATGATACCAACTCTTGGGGTTGTTGGGGAGGCTTAAAAGAGATAACGGATGCCAAGTTCACCGCACAGAAAGGGAGGCATTGTTGCTGTTCTTGTTGTGTAGTTACTGGTGCATACAACCTCCTGGGCAGGTAGCACAGTCACCTCTGGAGAAGGGCTTCTTCTGAAGGCCAAAGCTTCCTCCCTGGTGTGTGACCAACAATGTCAAATCTGAAGTCAGTGATTGCTTACCCTTGGTTTGTAAGGGAAGACCGGATGGGCGGAGAAGAGGGCAGGGGATATTATTTGGCAAAGTTACTGTAAGTTTCCATTTGTAACTACACTGTGGACTCATTCTCTGGCCACCTCTCTCTGGGCCTCAGTTTCATCATTTGTACAATGAGGAGGGTAGAACTTGAATACTTCCAAACTATTGTCATTCTTTGACATTTCAGTCTGGTAACCTTCAAAATCTCTGCAATGATGGCAATATCCTATATCCACCCTGTCCAAGATGGTAACCAGTAGCCAGAGGGAGGTATTGAGCACCCAAAATGAGGCTAGTATCACCAGGAACTCAATTTTTAACTTTATTTAATTTTAATAAATTTAAATTCAAACATAAATAGCCCAGGTGGCTAGTGGCTACCATATTGGATAACACAGCTCCAGGATTCTAGGAATCCACAATGAGAATTCTAAATGGAAGGACAGTCCCCAGATCATGACTATCTCACTCCATCTACAGTGGCATCAGGAGGACATGGTTAAGATCAAGTGTAACTCTAGCAGATTCTGATGCCTGGGAGGTCAAGGATCATGACTGTCTTTCTGGTGTCCTCTCTAGAGCCTTGCACAGTGGGTGGCACATGGCTGGTGATCAATCTATTACAATGAATGAATGAATGAATGATCTTTCCCCAGGATTCTCTCTTTGGTCTTCCTAATACAGGCCTGAAATTCCTCCCAAGGACAAGTAATTCTGGCAGCTTTTGCACTACAGTGTCCACAATTCATCTGTTAAACTTCAGCTACCCTGGGAAGAGGAATGTAATAAAGCCTACTTGCATCTTCTCTGAATTAATCTATCAGATTATGAGTGAAGGCCCGGAAGCAGTAGGACAGGGGATGACACAGTATCTGGGGAAGGAGAATTCAAGGAGCATATGAATACTATGAATACAGCCAATACTGTACAATGTCTGTGTCTCCTTGTGTGTCTTCAGGTGTGTCTGTCTTGTGGTCTCTGGTTGTGTTTGTATGTAGATGTGTGCAATGTATAGATGGGCTTTATGGATTGTTAGACAGTTGTGCTCCATGTAATAATAATAATAATGGCCACCAATTCATAGCTAATGTGACCTTGAGCAAGGACTTAACCTTTTGAGATTCTCTAGCTGTGAAATAGGGATAATAATAAGGATTACATCTCTAGAATTTGTGATAATTAAGATATTTTTAATATATATTGAAATATATATATATATATATATATATATATTTTTTTTTTTTTTTTTTTTTTTTTTTTTTTTTTGAGAGAGAGTGAGTGAAACCATGAATGGGGGAGAGGGGCAGAGGAAAAGGGAGAGAGAGAATCCCAAGCAGGCTGCATACCCAGCCTGGAGTCCAGTGCAGGGCTTGATCTCTACGACTGTGAGATCACTACCTGAACCCAAATCAATAGTTGGATACTTACCGACTAAGCCACCCAGGAGCCCCTAAGATGTTTTTTAAAGTACCTAATACCTGGCATATAATAGGTGCTCAACAAATGCCTGATAAATAACATAATAGAGTTGTGACTAGATATCGTATTGCCCACATACCGTATTGTTTCAATAATCATGCTAAGTACATTACAGATATTCTTGCCTTTAACTCTCTTGACCATGTTGCCAGCTAGGTCATGTATTACCCAATTTTTACAGATGGGAATGGTCGCAAAGAAAGTAAACATTGGCTTTCATCATTCCATTTATACTCGACATCCCTTTGGAAATGAAATGTGATTAGCTTCATGTCCAGGCGCCAGGCTGGCCATGTCCTGTCACAAAGTCTGCACCCATGGTGGGGCTAACACATACACGTTGTCTCCCATGTCACTCAGGAGGCAACACCCCCAGTAATTTAGTGGCAGATCCACAGTTTGGCACTTGGCTCCCAATCAGAATTGATACTCCTTGGTCTATGAAGCTTTGATCTCGTAGTATCTTCCCTGACCCAGTCTAAGCCAGGGTAGTTGCCTCTGAGAGTTTCTATAGCTCAAGAGCCATCTCCAGGGTCCCAGCCCAGTTTTCAGCCATCTTCTGATCAACATCCCCAAAGAAAAACATGTACAAGAAGAGTACATGTTCTTGATTTGGGCAGATGGGGTTCAAATCCCATCTCTACCACTCACTAGCTAGCTCTGTGACATAATTGCACCTCTGTGACTTGCGGTTGTTCTTTGCTTTCTTTTGTTTTTTTATTTATTTTTGCCTTTAAAGAGGAATAGTCTTTGCCCATCTACTAGGGTTACATTATCAGGTATGGTTCTTTGGTCACAGGCAACAGAATCTGGTTCCAGATTGCTGAAGCAAAACCAAATTAATTAGAAAAATATGGACTAGCTTATAGGATATGAGAAATAGACAGCACAAAGTGCCTGAGAAAATCCAAAAGGTGTTGGTAGCACAAATCTCTTGATGGTTGCATTAATCAGGGTTCTCCAGAGAACCTATCGGATCGATCCATGTATCTATACCTATCTATCTACCTGCCTACCTACCATCATCTGTTATCTATCCATCATCTATCTATCTACCTACCTACCATCGTCTATTACCTATCTGTCATCTATCTATCTACCTACATACCTACCTACCATTATCTATTATCTATCTGCCATCTCTCTCTCTCTCATCATCTATTATCTATCTGCCATCTATCTATCTACCTACCTACCTACCATCATCTATTATCTATCTATCTATCTATAAGATTTATGATTGAGCAACATAGGTTTGAACTGTGCAGGGGTCCACTTCACATAGATTTTTTTAAATATAAATACAGCACGTACTGTAAGTGTATTTTCTCTTCTTTATGATTTTCTTAGTAATGTTTCCTTTTCTCTAGCTTACCTTATTGTAAGAAAACAGTATATAACATATATAACATAAAAATATGTGTTAGCCAACGGTTAATGTTAGTGATAATGTTAACAGGCCATTTGTAGTTAATTTTGTGGAGGGGGGGAGTAGTCAAAAGTTATATGTGGGGTTTTATAATGTTTATTTCTGACAGAGAGAGAGAGCATGGGGAAGGGCAGAGAGAGAGGGCTTCAGAGGATCTGAAGCAGGCTCTATGCTGACAGCAGAGAGACTGATGCGGGGCTTGAACCCACGCCCTGAGCCAAAGTCAGATGCTTAACCAATTGAGCCACCTAGGTGCCCCTATACATGGATTTCTAACTATGTAGGGTCAAGGGTCAAGGACAAGGGTCAACTATATTATAAGGAATTATCTCACACAGTTATGGAGGCTGGTTAGTCCCACATTCTTCCATCTGCAAGTTGGAAACCCAGGAAAGCTGGTGGTAGAATTCCATTCTGAGTGTGAGGGCCTGAGAACTAAGGGGATTGATGGTGCACATTCCAGCCCCATGCAGAAGACTAATGTCCTTCTTGAAAGCAACCAGGAACAGAGAGCAAATTCTCCCTTACCCTACCTTTCCCTTTTTTCTTCTATGCAGGCCTCTAGTTGATTCACTGAGGCCCACCCACCTTAGGAAGAGGCTTACATGGTCTATCCACTCAAATATTAATGTCATCTAGAAACACCCTCACAGACACATCCAGAATGATGTTTGACCAAGTATTTCAGCAGCCAGTGGTCCAGTCAAATCAACACATAAAATTAATTGTCACAGTGGTCTTACTTAGGTGCCATAAAGAAACCACAGTGGTTCCAAGTTCCTTCCATTACTTCACTTAAGAGGCAAAGTCCCAAGAAAGAGTCTGATTGGTTGATATCAGATCACAGGATGGTCCCTACTGTATTGGGGTAGTGAGGAAAATGGTCTGGTAGGACTACACAGCACCTAACACATGTTCCGTAAATGGGTAGCTATTGTTATTATTTTCATCTCTCTCTTCTCTGTGCCTTATTATCAGTAACTCAGTGAATCATCTCAGAATCTCTTGCCACCTGGTTATCCTGAAGACAACCTCCTCAACGCCCACCAGCCAAATTTGCTTCTTCCCCAGCAAGAGTATATACAATTTAGGTGTTAAAAAGTGTGATAACAGTTATTTCAGTTCTTGCCATGGTGTTTACCAATTTTTTGAAGTCTTGCCTCCAGGAGACACCAGGTATTATCACTCCATGAAAGTAACACTTATTCTTCTTGGTACATCAAGACAGAGTCCTGCCAGCCCTTCTCTCTGCCCACTCCACTCAAGATACACCCACATCCTAACCAGGGAGGAAGGGACCCCAGGGGTGGGACCTGCTGAGGGCAGAGCCTGAGCCTCTCCTTTTCAGTTGGTGTATCAGTGATCATGTAAAAAGGCCCTAGCTCTTGCCTTTCTTTGGGCCTCAAGGTTGTAGTTTGACACTTGTGTCATCCGAAAACATCTCCTCACACCCATACCAACATCTTGTTCATACATTAGCTTTTAACAAATGACTGAAAAGTTTCCACTTTTGAAAACAGTGATCTCTTCTCCCCTAAATACACTTCGGCCCCTGTCCCCCTTCTCTCAATTCCAAACGGGGCCTGGAGCAGGTGCCCCTACCCCCCCACCCCCTCTAGCCCTTGTACACCTGTGCAGAATTCTTGGTTGGCTGGAACAGCTTTGAAAGAGAAGAAAAGATCAACTCCTAGATGCCAGCTTTCTAGTAAGGGTCTGTTTTCCCCCTTGACAACACCAGTGTCATTACACATGAATAATCTACATATCCCTCTGTCCTCCAACACCCATTAGGGTGTTGGAACTTCTCCACATTAGCAATCCCCCCCCCCCCCGCCCCACCCAAAGAGGCAGCCTACTGCCCTGGGCTTGTGACCCACAAACATGCATAAAAATCCATGTGGTAGATGGTATCGTTGACCCTAATTCTTCAACCCCTCCAACCCCTCCTATCCCTGCCTTTTGCCTGGGGTCTTTTATTTTCTTTGCTAAAGGAGTAAACAATAAATTCCCACTCCTCTAATTCAGGTTCAGCCAAGTGACTTTCTGTAGCTAATAGAATGAGGCAGAGGTGACGCTGTGCCAATTCTGAGATTACGCCTCTTGAAGATTGCATGCTTCCTTTTGCTTGCATCTCTGCCATGCCAGGAGAAGAATATGCCCAGGACAGCCCACTAGATGGAGGCCACATGGAGCAGGGCAGAGCCACTCCAGCTAATCCCTGCCCCCAGCCAACCTACAGAACTTGAGCTAAATACATGCTTATTGCTGCATGCTGTTGAGATATTGGAATTTGTTAAGCAGCAATATTTACAATTGATATATGGTTTATACATCATTCCTGCCACTTTATCTTTGTGTGGCTCTACTCAGAACTGTTTCCCCAACTCCTTCATCAAGGGATTGAACTGGACGATTCTTAAAGGTCATTTTAGCTATGAAATTATTCAGTTTCTTCTCCAGACCCCCGATAATCCCATTAATGGATCATCCCCCAGTATCTTTGGGCTGAATATTTACTACATTGTACTGTAGTGATGTACAGAGGTGGATCCCACTCCCATCCACTGTGACATCCAGATGGGTCAACTGGGTCTTATCCATCAGAGCAGTACAAGCATCCACCTCAGTGTGGGCATGTATTAAGTTTTCAGTTAATGTTTATTGTGGCAATGACTAGGTAGCTGAGGAGACTATCCAGAGGCACATCCAGATGGACACGCATTTACCTTCCTTCCTCAATGGCAAACAAATGTTTCCAGATCCACTAGACTACATGCAGGCTAACTTTTATGCTGAGGTGACATGACCAATCAGCAATAGTTTCATGTAATTAATTTCCAGCATACTTATAAATGGGTACAGTATGTCAAACTACCTTTATATTTTCATTTATTTGTATTATCTAGCTATCTGCTTGACCACCTACCAGAAGGCAATACATGCAAATGATAAAAAAAATAAGTGCTATAAAAGGGTGTCTAGTCAAAATTAAGTCTCTCTTGCTCTTAATCTTTAATCCCCTACCTAGTTCACCTCTTTCTCAAGGGTTTCCTGGGCATTACAAAGATCATAAAGATATTTTATGGACGTACAAGGAAATATGCACCTATCATCCCATTTTTGCTATCTTTTTAATATAAATGCAGGATATCTTCTTATTATTTCTATATTTCTCATTATTCTATATTTCTCACTTAGATTTGCTTAAAGATAGTACCAGAGTTGGTAGGTATAGCTCTATCTTTATCCTTTCATAGCTGTATTGAATTCCATCTTATGGCTTACATCATAATTTAAGCAGTCTCTATTATGAGCATTAAGGTTATTTCTAGTCTTTGGACCAAATTCTTTTGAAAACTCTGGCTTCATCTGGGACCAACTGGGACTGACACTTAAGCCCACACTCCACTCACTGAACCTGGAACCCTACGGTAAGGCTGTAGTCATCAGTTGAACTGGTGTATTAAGAGGACAGCTCCCTGACTTCACTCTTCTAGAAGTCTTAAAGTACTCCTCTCAACTTAGCACGTAGCCTATCCCAGGGATCAGCTAAGTGAGGTGACTAGTAGCCACCAGTAACTACCACGGACACTACTCATAAGGAGTAGTTAATTATGAAGAGGCAGACGGAGTAAGAGCTCTTGAGTAGGGAGCTGGATGAAAGTCTGGGACTGGAGAAAGGACCATGAAAAGCCATTAAGTACCCACCACTAGAGAGAAGGAGAGGATGCAGAGGGGGAGGGGATGGTGATATTAAGCATTGGTCCCTGGGCAGGAGATAGAACCCGAAGAGGGTCAGTGTGAGGGTTCCTAAAGTTTAACAGAATAAGGGAAAAGTGAATGATTGCAAATATGATTGTGAAAAATCTCATTAAAAAAAATTAGGAAACTTTTAAAATATTTTTCCAAAATGTTATCACTTTTCTCAAATAAAAGAGAAAAGCTATTTTCCCCAAAGTTTTCTCCTTCTTCCTATGTCCTCGTGTCTTTAAATACTCCAAACATGGTAATTTTATGAGCAAACCATATTATACATTATACATTTTTATGTTTCAAAGCTTACAAAGTGACTTGAATTCCATAGTGTTAAAATTAAAAACAAAAAGAGGAATGCATATATTTCAGTTTTCCCACATTGCTGCTTTATCTACTCTCCTCCACCACACTAGATTTTGGCTTCAACATTTTGGGAAATTTTATAACTGTAACCTCAAACTTCCTTTCCAGTACGACCTCTACTCTTCCCTAGACAAGGCCTGGAATCTCATTCCAGCCCCATTATTTGCAGAGTGACTTCCAGTGAGTCACTTAATCTCTCTAATCCCTAGTTTGCTATCTGGAAAATGGAGACAGTGCTATGACTTATGCCATGTTGTGATGATAATATGGTACATGTTAATAGCTGGTACAGTTCTTGGCACACATTAGGGTGGATTCACGTTCTGTTTCCCCTTCCTGATACCCTTCAGAAAATGCTTCCTGTTATCATGGGCCGGTTGTCCTTCTTGTTAACCTGGGTGGGGTAGAAATTAGACAATAGTATTTAGGGGAGATAATAAGGGACCATAAGTCAGGAGAAGTGACTGAAAGTGGATCTCAAACAAAAGAGGTGACACTAGGAATGAAACAATAATTGGAATCTGTCATTATATGGGAGAAGACAGGCCTATTGGAAGAGGCTGGCACATATCTCTAAGATGACCCGCTTGGCCTGGTTTTCCTGGGACTAAGAAGGGTCCCTGGATGTGGCCTCTAGCACTGGCTAGACCCAGGGAAGGCCCAGACTAACTGGAACAACTTGGTCATCATATGTCTTAAGCTTGTGGAAGTTATGAAAGATCCTTCCCATGCCCGTGAAGGACTGGATGGACTTAGTGTCAACATGATGGCTGAGTAACCTCCATTTCACTGTGGAGAAATATGGAAAGGGCACATGAGAGAACACTGGTTCAAGAAAACACTGGAGATGAGGGAGATATAACCAAGAAATGACTCAGCTACTCTAATTGGCTCAGCAAGTCCCCATATTCCCTCAAAAATCCACCTGTGTTCTGAAAGAAGATTCAAATTTGATTAAAAATGACATCCTTCCACCAGACAAGGACAAAGAACCCTCCATCAGAGCAGCGAAGAAGCTGTACTGCCCAGATGTCCTCAGAAGCCCCAGAGAGGGTAAGGTGGAGTTTCCCCACTGAGAAAGAAGAGGAAATGGAGAATGGAAATATCCAACAGGGTGTGACTCCAGGAGGGCTCCCAGAAACCCCAGCTGGGAAGATCATTAGTGATACAATAAAATAATTAGGAATTTGTCTTTAAGCACTCATGTGTTCTGTCTTGGTGTTACTCATGCCTCTCCTCTCCACTGGGGCACAGATACTGAGTGGTCTGGTGCCTGGAACACCAAATCCTGGGGATGCCCAACATGTCTAGAACTGTCAGAGGAGTTGTTCTGCCCTCTGCAAATGGACTCTTCTTTTGAAAATATCCATCCCTTCTTCCTGCTTCTTCTCTCCATAAAAGGTCCCCTATGGTGGCTGTCTTCATAAGCCAGAGGCCTGGAAAAACCACCTTTCACTGGGGAAGGGAGAGAGGGATGATATTCTCTGGTCCAGCTCTTAGACCCTGAAGATTGGGGTCATCAGCACACATGCAATTGGAACATCCATCCAAATACCAAACAGCCTTTCCTCTCTCTTTTAGGAGAATGGAAATAAAGCCACAGTCAGGGATAGGCAGGACCATCTTAGTTCCACAACCCTTCCAGCTTCGGTCAAAGTTTCATTTGATTCTCCAGTAACCTGGGAAGGAAGACGCTGGTTTGGGTAACGTGTGAAATGTTATCACCCTGATGGAGTCATTGATATGTCTCCCACACGTCCCCAGATGCACATTTGACCGAGATGCATGTACATCACAAATGCCACCCTCTTGAAATCTAGGAGGGAGGTAGGTTTTCAAGACTGCCTATTTTATGTCATGCATATTTCATGGCATTCAGGGTGAATGGAACTTCTGGACATCTTCCAACAATCTCAGACTTTCTGGAGCCAAGAGCAACATTATGCATTTGAAGGGATGAGTTGTTTAACTTTGAGGAGAAAATACCTCAGGTTTCTATTTACCCCTTAAAAGCTTTGGTAGAGGGGCTCCTGGGTGGCTCAGTCAGTTAAGCATCTGACTTTGGCTCAGGTCATCATCTCATGGTTTGTGAGTTACAGCCCTGCATTGGACTCTGTGCTGACAGCTCAGAGCCTGGAGCCTGCCTGAGCTTCTGTGTCTCCCTGTCTCTCTCTTCCCCTTCCCTGCTTGCACTCTGTCTTTGTCTCAAAAAAATAAATAAATAAATAAATAAATCAACATTAAAAAAAGGTAAAAGATTTGGGAGAGATGGATGGGGGAGATCAGCGGGGATGTCCTAAAATAGGAACAGAAGGAAATCATTCTGTGAATATCTGGTACTTAAACTACTTTGCCTTAAGGTAACCATCCACTGCTTTGCAGCAAAAAAATGTGGGGTAGAGGCATTCCCCATTGCCTCTACTTGCTGACATAATTCATGCTTTATATGCTTCCTTGTTAAAACTCTGCAACCTTGTTAAAAAGGATAACAAAGTCCCTGTCTCTTAGGAAATATCCACCTCATCTAGCTCTAAGCTGTCTCTGCTCTAAATACAACCACGGGAACTAAGAAGATCAACATTTTCATCATGTTTTCCTTCATATCTTATTCCATTTGATTTTCCCAGCCATGTTCATGTCCCCAGTTTTCAGATAAGGAAACTGAGGTTTGGCAATCTTTAGACTTTGAGGACAAGTTTCAAAGTTTAATGTCAAAGTTCAATGTCAAGAATCAAGACCCAATTCTTGTTTTCTCCTCATTGGGAATAGACATTCATCACCAGCCCATGAGCTCGGTGTTTGGTCTCCTCTTTCCTGGGTCTTTCATGTTTCCACCACCCCTAAGGGGAAGAATCTGTTTCTTGGTGGTCATTGGCCCAATTGTCTGAGGTCTGAGCCAGTGTTGGTCACCAGCCAATCCTCATGGATACATATGGCCAACTGTGGGATGAAAAATCTCACTGCTCCTAATTTGGAATTCTAGTCCTGCTGGCTGAGGCACTTTCCCTTCCCTGGATGTCACTGTTTTCCTCTGTAAAATGAAGACAATAGGAGTCCCTGCCCCCTAGGTTTGTTGTGAAGGATCAGTGAACTGATCTACAAACTCCTTTGCCCATTACTAACTGAGCTAAATAGGGTAATGATAGTAAAGTCTTTACAGGGAGTCAGACACTGAGTAGGTGCTCAGAAAATGTTGCCCACCTTCCCCTCCTAAAGCAGGATAGTGCACTTCAGTCTTCTAAGAGGCTATGTGAATCCCACCTTTGGTTCTGGTAACTTTTCATGCTTCCTAACTCATCTTTTGGTCCTTTGCATATGCAAAGCTAATTCCTAGATTCTGATTCCCACAGAGAAAAGCCAGGAGTCATGGGTGAGTTGTGTCTCACCCCACCAATAAACAAACAAATATTAAAGTCCTAACCCCAGGACCTCAGAATATGACCTTAGAGACAGGGACTTTACAGAAGTAATTAAGATGCAGTCAGTCATTAAGGTGGGCCCTAATCCATTATGACTGATGACTGGAAATTTGGACACAGAAACAGTCATACACAGAAGGCAGATGATGTGAAGACACCATGGGAAAAGAAAGCCAAGGGACTAGAGGAGAGGGTCATGAAACACTTCCTTCCCTGTGTCTTCAAGGACAAGGGCCCTGGTGGCACCTTAAGTTCTGACCTTCTGGGCTCCAGAACTGTGAGATATAAATCCGTGTTGTTTTAAGCCACCCATTTTGGGCTACTCTGTTATGGAAGCACTAGGAAACCAATACACTAGGGGTTTGGAGATGGGCTCATCTAAGGATCTATGGCTTGGGGGTAAGAGCCAACTCAGACTTTCCCCATGACCTCGCTGATGCACGCTTCATAGTCCGGCCTTTTGAGCCCAAGTCTTCTAATCTAATCTATTGCAGAAAGCCAAGACACTTGCAGAAATACACACACACACGCGCGCGCGCACACACACACACTCACAGAAGTCTCCACCTCAAATGCTAATTAAAAAGCAAATAAGGAAAGGGCATCTTTAGATCAGGAGGGCTGACCTATAGATAAGGACATAGAGACCCTCACCCGGAAACATGATCTTTTGAAAGACCTTAGATTTTGGACCCAGGCAGCATCCAAGGTAAAACCCAGCTTGCTATTCACCTGCACTGTGAATGCGGACCAGTTTCCCACCTGCAAAATGAAATCTAACACTACTGGCCTTATAGGACTGTCATCAAGTTAAATGAGAAGCCATAAGCATTGTGTCTACCACAGAGGTAGGTATACAGTGGTGTGCACTCCTTAAAGGGTAATTACTGATAATGCAGTTGCTGCTGTGTCCTAAAGACTGACACAGTCATACCTTGTTTCCCCAGAGTTGTTTTTTTTTTTTTTCTAATTGCATAGCTCATTAAAAACATTTGAAGAAGATGGAGAGAGAACCTAATGGCCTAATTACCTCAACTACTCTGGAAGTATGGTTCTGTGGGTCTGTTTTCCCTATGCAATAAAGAGGGAATGATAAAACATGCAGTTTTGCCTTTGAAGATGGAGCTTCTGATGAACCAGAAGGGAAGACATTTGAGTGGGTTATCGAGTGGCAGTGGAAGCTTACAGATCTTGTACTTCTTCATGACCTCACCTGCATCCTGACCAGCAGCATAATGGGGCAACAATTCTGGGAAGACTTGGGGAACGAATCAGTATCACCGGTGTAGAGTAGAGATGGAATATGGGCTGTCACTCTCCACTTTGTGCCCAGGCACACACTGCTAATCACTAGTGGACCTCCTTCCCACGAAGGAGGGAACCTATCCATACATCTAGAACCTTAACAACTCAGCCACTACCCCTAATTACAGCCAGCCTTTGGTTTGAAAGATACTTGTTCTCTCTAGCTCCCAAAAAAGAGAGAAGACCCTAACTGATTTATGTCTCTTTCATGGGGCAAGGAGGAAGGGTAGGGCTTTGGGTGTGAAGGGCTTGTGGAAATTAGAAATGGGAAAATACATAAGCAGGTGATGAATCAGGCTCACAGGTAATTACATCAGAGAAATTACGTCTGGAGAAAGAAAGGACTCAGGGCAAAGACTTCAGGAAAAAGAAGGAGATGGGTGCTTAAGTTTTGGAGGTCCCAGCTAGACAGCTCAGTGGTGATGCCTAAGGAATTACACAGGGCCAGGACATAAATACTTACTGAGCAAGTATTAGGTGTCGGGGACTCTTGAGACACTTCCATGGACATTTTGTCATTCAACACTTGCAACAACTATATCAAGCTGGAAGTAATGTTCTCAGTTTACAGATGAAGACACAGATCCAGAGAGATTAAGTAACTTATCCAAAGTATGCTACCTGCGTTCAAGTCTTTTTCTCTCATATCATAGCTGATGTTCATACTTAAAAAAAATTTTTTTTAATGTTTCTGTTTATTTTTGAGACATAGAGAGACAGAGCATGAGCAGGGGAGGGTCAGAGAGAGAGGGAGACACAGAATCCGAAGCAGGCTCCAGGCTCTAAGCTGTCAGCACAGAGCCCCACGTGGAGCCCGGACTCACAAACTGTGAGATCATGACCTGAGCCGAAGTCGGACACTCAACCGACTGAGCCACCCAGGCGCCCCTGATGTTCATACTTTTTGATCTTGAAAGCTTTCCAGACCACTAATAAAATACACAATGATAACAACAAGAATAATGAGAAGAAATAATAAAGATACTATAAACTTTGCCAGGTCATGTTGGCCAAAAATTTTACTTGATAATCAAGGATCTTCGAGGTCGGATCTAATCAATATGCAGACTGGAAAAAGACTGGAAAAGGAGGTAAAAGATACCAAAGACAACACTTGAAAGGAGAGGCTGAAGGTGTTTATTGCAACTCTGTGCCAAGGTCAGAGGCAACCCAGAGTAACAGGTTGGTGGTGTCTCTGTCCCTGGAGGGTGCAGTCCTTGGTGAATGAGAACCAGTGCAACACAATCATGTCTGGAGTTGAGAGATGAAATGCAGAGCTTTCATTAGGGAGACTGATGGACTAATGGACTAAAAGGGGAATGGATGGAGTAGGTTGGTTGCAGAACAGCCTTGAATCATGATAGTTTTTCTGGCTCAACTTCCACCATATATATGCTGGCAATACTCACCCTCTGGTTCCTTTTAAAGGTGACTGTAGTCCCTTAAAATAGGGAAACCATATAATTTTTTATCGTTTGCCCCCCCCCCAGGTGCAAAATAGGATGTCACCCCCGCAAAAAAACAGAGAGAAGTCATGTGACTTTCCCTCCAACTCCAACTTTAACTTACCAGCCACACACCCTCTCTGAGCCCTGGTCTCCTCATCTGTTATAGTGCCTGGACAAATTCTAAGGCAAGGATATCCTACAGAGTTCCCAAGACAAGAATATCCTACAGGGTTCCCGTGCTCCTTTGAGGGAGGCTGAGGCCATTAGAACATGTGTCTGTGTAGTCAAATAGGAACTGCAGAATGGAGGCCCCTATTTCCTTGGGCTCTGGGGAGGACTATCTTGGTGGTTGTGCCCTATACCTCCTGATGCCTAGAGAAGAAATAGAGATGTGTTAATAACCAAACAAGTGAAGATAAATATAGCCCTTGTTGGATTAATATCCCCAGGATTACTCATGTCTCCTTCAAAGTGAAGCAAAGATCATGTGCTGCCCGACAATCACCCATCTGGCCCAAGAAAAGTTGCCATATGGGTGGTTCTCACTAATTATAGTTAAATACTGAAGGGAGGGGTTCCAGTGTGGATTCTCATCAGATCAGAATTCTCTTGGTTTTCCCCTTTCCAGGAGTTGTGGAAAGGCTCTTTCCCCTGCTCACACTTGCCTAGGTGCATTCAGCAATGCTACCCAACTTTCCAGAATCAATGTTCTCCAACTCAGAAGTGGAGGAATAATACTCCTACTTCCTTATGTTAAAAGGAGTTAACAACATGGCCTCTGTGTCAAATAAAGAATCAATGAAGATCCTAAATCATGAAGGACTCCAAGGAAATAAGCAATAATGTAATAAATGCACATTTTGTGGTTCTTATTATGAATCTGAGTCCTTGTTTAGGCATACCAGGATTTACCCAAAACATAAATATATGGGTGGTGTTTTGGGGTTTTGTTTGTTTGTTTGTGGCAGTCCCAGGCAAAAAGCACCCGGTGGATCATTCTGATCCCAGAAAGGAATTTCCTTTGTTGAAAGCATGTGGCAACCTATGGCACTGATTTCTTAAAATAGTTGGCGATTACTTGCTTTCCATCCCAAGAGGATGACCAGCTTGAAAGATGAGAAATGCATTTCCCATGTATGTGCCCTGGGACAATCACCAAAGGCTGTCAGTTCAGCTGTGGACCAAATGTTGGGCAGGCATTCAGGTTGGGGTGAGGTGGAATGTTCAAATTGCAGATGAATGTTTGTCAGTGCTCTCATTCTGTCTGCATTGTTTTGTCCACCCCTGGATCCTGGTCGTCTAAGCCCAGGAATCTCTCCCATCCACCACTCCATCAAAGTAAGACTACTCTCCCATGGAAGCACAAGCTACCATACCCTCGGACGCCAGGTAGGCAACATACGTAACTTTAGTGAAACAGGTGTAAGAAAATTCACATGGCTTTCTCAGTGTCCAGTACTTGACCCACTTTTCTTCAAGATGTGGCCATAAAGAAAGAATTCGCTTCTAAAACCAAAACAACAATGGAAGCATAGTGATAGATGACAACTGATGTCTGGCCCTAGAAATTTGGGAGACTCCAGAGTTTGAGGGAGGGGTGGTAATAACCTGGAAAGCACATGCCCTGCTTCAAGGGAACACCTCTAAGCAGCCGGCCCTTGGCTACCATATGCCAAGGAAGGCTCGGTACTGATCGGTCATCTGAGTTTTCCAGAGATACTCTCATGGCACTATTTCATGGGTACTACTCTGATTTTTTTCTTGACTCACATCTTCAGTAAGTACTTGAAGCTTTTCTACTACTATTATTATTTTTTTTTAATAAGCATGATCTTTGTTCTGGCCTGGATGTGAGCCAAGCACTTTTGGCCAACTAAGGGAGGGAGCATATCTAAAATGACACTAACACAGAGGGAAACAGAGCTGAGAGATGGTGAGGCTCTAGGTCCTGGTGATGTCATTTGAACACCTGGATCTAGCCACACCTGCAATTTCCTGTATCCCTGAACTTATCAACTGTATAGCCTAATCATTTCTTCCTTTGGCTTAAGTCAGTTTGAGTTAAGATTATTTTACATGCAACTGAAGAAAAAATCCTAATCAATGAAAGGACCTCGGGGTCACTCATAATTCATAACAGGATTTTTTAATATGAACATACCAAGGATCTGTCATTGTTCAAAGTGGCTAGAAAGAGACTGTGTTGGGGCCAGAGCAAGTTGCCGAGATAGAAAGAAGGTGTATCACAAATTACCTAGGACGCTTTCCTAAAAAGTTCATTTCTTCACCCACAGGCAAGAGTAAGCCAGTGAACATTTTGGGAAGTGGCCCAGCTTTCTCTGTCTTGGGATTTTTGAGATTAAAACAAAAAAAATTTTTTAAGTAGGCCCCATCCCCGGAGTGCAGCACAACACAGGGCTCGAACTTGCGACCCTGAGAACAAGACCTGAACTGAGATCAAGGGTCGGCCACTTAACCAAATGAGCCACCCAGGCAACCCTTTATTTGGGATTTTGACTTCTTTCCTACAATTTTTTTTTCCTGCTAGTTGCTTCCAGGGCAGTGGAGGGGTTTCCTCCTGGATGATGGGGTGGAATGAGGAAACCTATGTTTTCTGGATTCCTAACCTTTCGGAGCACGGTGCAGACTCATTTGACTGGTTTATAACCCCCAGGTGAATATACAGTAGGCAGAAGCTCTTGGCACTTTGAGTACATGGTACAAGAAAGCAAAAGGCACGATCATAGAAGAACAAATGGCGCAATATTTTCCTAAGCGTGTTTGGATTCTATTTGTGTTAGATTTGGGACTGGCAATTTAATAGGTGGGAAAACTTTCATCAGACTTCAGAAAGTACATGTATAATTCATGGCCGCTTGGTGCATGGAATTGCAGGGAGAGATTAGAACCAGAGAGAGAGCTGTAGTATGACACAGTACAAAATAGCATCACCCGTCACCCTGTTGAGGCTCCTCTTGCAATTTATGGAGACTGTCAGCTACCAACAATCTAAATAACTCATTTCCATGCCAGAGATTATAACAGAAGCAGAAAATACATAGGATATCAGTTCCATGTTGTGACTGGTTTTTGTTTTTTGGTTTTTTTGAAATAAGGACACAGCCTGGCATGTGGGTGTCTCCGAGTGGGAGCTGGCATGGCTTAATACCTAATGGGCACTTTTTACCATATCTAACTTCTATTTTATTTTTTTCACAAGGGTCCCAAAGTTCACTCAAGAAGGGCTGAGATGGAACCGGTTGAGAGAGGATGATGGGAAGCTGTTTTCATGTCCTAATATCAATAGGGCTTTGGGGTCAACCAGACCTGGACTGGAATGCTGACTCTTCTGGTTACAATCTGTGTTATCTCTAATAAGTATTACATGCCTCTGAGCCTCAGTTTCCTTATCAGTAAAATGGAGTCAGTAGTAGGAATAGCAAGTTGTGACAGCAGGTGTATGGGCCTTTGTGCTTCCTTTTGAAAATAGGTTCAGATAAAAATTTGTGAGTGGTAGTCATGGGTTTTGTTTTTTCCCCTTTGTGGTGTTTGTGTGTGTGTGTGTGTGTTATGTGGTGTTGAGAGAGACACACAGTGAGAATGGTATAGATATATAGATATAGATAGATGTGTATCTATCTACATACATACATATATATATATATATATGTATGAGAGAGAGAAAGAGAGAGAGAGTGCAAACATGTAAAGAGCCTGGATGCTGAGGCCAGTCTACTGTGGTTCAAGTTATGACTCTGCTACTTATGTAAATTGTTCAAATTACTTAATTTGTCAGTGCCTCAGTGACCTGTTAAGTGGAGACGCTAAATAATATTTCCTTATAGGTCCTTGCAGGGGTTAAATGAATAAATACATGGAGAGTGTTTAGAACAGTGCCTGGCAAATAGTGTACTATATGTCTTAGCTATCAGCAGTAATTGTGTTATTCATTGAACACTGCTATTATTTCTACTAAGAATCATAATGATAATAATGACTCATTTAATGTAGAGGGTTATGAGATTTGAGGAGGAAAATGATGAAGGGTTGGTAGACTTTCAAGTTATTCCCGGTTTAAAATATGCCCAACTTTCATTTCTAATTTATAAAATGGGGATGATAATTTCTACCCTGTGGGGTTACAATGGCATTACAGTGAGACTGTGGTGTATCAGCCTGGGACACAGAGGCTGTCGTCATGATCTCCTGTTTTACAGAGGAGGGAGTTGGGTCGATTAAGCCATCTGTCCACAGACACACAAATGATTTGGCCAAGTGTCTTCCCCAAAATCCTTTGCCCTCTTCACTCCCCAGATACTGCCTCCTCTGAATGACATTGGGAACGTTTAAGGGACAGTGACAGTCTTTGGTTTTTCTTATCATGGAAAGTGATGGTGCCATGTGAATTGATCCAGTAGTCATTTGGGGGATTCTGTCCAGTTCATCTTTGGGGAAGACTTCCCTCAGGTGGGCCCTCAGCAGCCAGGTTCCTGACACATGACCCCCACCTCCTGATAATGATTGGACCAGAGCTGGGCACCTGATTCCAGGTGAGCCAATCAGATCCACTCTCTGAGGAGCTGGGACTTGGAAGCTGAGTTCCCTCAAATCCTTCACCATAATTAAGACAGACTGATCCTTTCGAAAGGCAATTGCCCTCTCCTGCTTCAAACATATATATGGTTCCCTGTTGTTCTTGGAATAAGAACGTGTTTAGTCTAACGTGTTTAGTTACATACTGTGGATCTGTAGGGCCTCATCTCACACTATATCACATTTCTTTTTAGTGCTGTAGCGCCGCTGGCCTTCACTGCCCCTTGGACTCCCAATGCTGCCTTTGGCTGTGAGACATTTGCACATGCTGTTCCCTCCACCTGGAATACCCCTCCCCCTACCCTTCTCCTCCTCTTTCCAATGCCATTTCCATTATTACTTTCTCGGGGAAATCTTCCCTCCCCTCTCTGGTTGGGTCAAACTTGCCCCCTGTGGGCTTTCCTCGCACTGTATGTCTTTCCATCCTAATGCTAATCACAGCTGTGACTATTCATCTGCGCGTATGATCATTTGACTAATGACCACATCTCCTATCTGACTCCAGGCTCTATCAGGGTGAGGTCGTCTTTCCTTTTGCTCAGTTTTGTATCCCCAGCATCTGGCACAATGCCTGGTCCATAATAGATGCTCAGTAAATACCCACAGGGAGGATGAATTAGTACTAGGATAGGCCAAGCTGCACAGTGAAGGTACTGGGGATTCAAGAGTTGTCCTGGTCCCCACCCCCACCCTTCTTGAAGCCTGCTCCCTCATATTTTCTTTAGGATCAAAGGCATTCACCATGATTCCATTGCATTCTTATGCTTTGCTTCCTGTCCTGTGAATGGGGTTCTCTTATCTGCAACCCAATGAGACCCTTCAGGCTGCTGTAAGGAGATGGAACTGAGAAAATCCTGATGGTTTTCTTCTTCCAAATGATCCAACATGGGGACACACGGCACAGATAACAAAGATGGCCGCAGTTCCAGCAAACACGAAAGATGTTTGTAGATTTTACCAACTTGTGATTCATCCTCAGGCTCAGCAGACTACCCAGCTGGACCGGGAAGCACTACTTCAGTTATTTCTAGTTCTTCTGGGCCTGACCTCAGCCCTTGTAATGCCTTCTCCACCCTCTGCATTCACCTTCCCATTTTCCACACTCTCTCTTCCCACTGAGCCTATTTGAGTTCGTTAGTAACTAAGGCACATGGAAACCTTTCCTCCCACTAGATGCAGCATTGAAAGCCACATCTAAGGGTCCTGTATCTATGTAAGAAAAATCTTGGCTTATCTGAAACTTTTTTAAAGTATCTCCAGCCCTAGTGTTTACTCTGGATTCATTGTTTTTCTCGTTCCCATTCATTCATTCATTCATTCATTCATTCATTTTTATGATTGAACCCAATCAACTTGCACCCAGTTGTCAAAACCAGGACTTAGAATCTGGGCATCACTTTGCTTCCTCCCTTTCCCTGACTCCCTACTCAGTCAAACCCACACTGTTCATACACCCTTCCATCTGCTAAGTATCTCCACAGTCCACCCACTTCCTCACTGGCACCCCCACTGCCACCATGCTAGCCAAGCTGTCATGACCTCTCCCTCTCCAGGAGACTATTCTAGCCCTCTCCCCACCTCCAGGATTGCCCCTTGCATACTGCTTACCTTCCCAAACATGAATCTGACCATGTCTGTTCTTTCACCTCCTCTTTACCACCACAGGGATATGCCTTAGAACTCACTATCACTGGGGCATCCAGCTTGCTCAGTCATGATCTCGGTTTGTGAGTTCGAGCCCCGCACTAGGCTATGCACCGACAGTACGGAGCCTGTGTGGGATTCTCTCTCTCCCCCTCTCTCTGTTCCTCCCCAACTTGTGCTCGCTCTCTCTCTCTCTCTCTCTCTCTCAAAATAAACTTAAAAAAAAAAAGAACTTTCACCGAACACTGCCCCACGTACAGACATCACCAATGCCAACTTCTGACTCCATAACTGCAAACTCCTATTCTTCCAACCTGAAGACAACAACCTCTTACACAATAATTCCTCCACTTCTCTATGACTCCAGGCCATTTACGCCACCACATTCATTTGTCCCCCACCACTACTTTCCTCTCCCGTTTCTATCCTGATCTCATGGCCCATCACTTGCAACTGCTTGCTTCCAAATGCCCACTTACACAATATCCTTGACTCATTTTCTCTCCACAGCACCTTTGCTTGGCAAAACCCAACCCTAGATGCAGTAAGCCATCTGCATTCTCTGTGCTACACCTGAGCCACTAAAAACACCAGACAGAAAATAACACTGGGATACTGGTTTTACATCTCATAATGTGTTTCTACTGACCTTGCATGCCTGCTTTCCGAGATCCAATCTAGCTTCAACAAAGTCGTTGTCAACACTAAGAACTAATACAATGCAAAACGATTAAAGTAATACCTGGAACATGGGATGAACTGATTGAATGTTGGCCATTTATAATATGACTATTGTTATTATTGTCATTGACCCATGCTTTTTCCATCTAATGACCTTACTTCATACTTAATTGAGAAACTGGAAGATTTCAGATGACAACTCCCTAGTCTTGATGTCACCAACTCTTCAAACCTCCAGATAACCTTACTGATCTCATTCTTTCCACAAAGTCATTTCCTTGACATGTGATTCAGATCTTATATACATTGGCTTTCTTAAGACCTTTACATTTGCCCATATATCCCTTTTATCTCTTGTACCATAAAATAAAATGCTGGATACCACCCGAACTAAAGAATTAAGTCACACACCCCCTTCTCTAGACAGTTCATTAACTCAAGAATTTAAAGCATGTTCCACAAAATGGCACTAGGTGTCTGGCCTCTGGATGAAAAAAGTCGAGGAGGAAAATAAGCATCAATTGCTTGGGGGGAAAAAAGGAAATCCTATAATTAATGTCCTAGTTGATACACATATTTGTATCCTGAAAGCCATTTCCTTCAGAATTGCAATTCATTAGCCCAGAGCAATTTAGCTCTGGTGCTTACATGTCTAAAAGTGCAAGAACTAACCAGACAGAAAGGCCGACTGAACTAATTATATTAGGCATCATGATCTTTAATTAGATCAATAGGAGAAGAGCATTGGTACACATCTTAGGAGGCTTTTGCCACATTGCTTGTTCCCTCCAAGAAACTCCAAGCATCAATACTAATCCATAGGAGAATGTTCAGAAAAGCACAGCAGATTAACAGTGACAAAAAGGATCATTTGGATGAAATAAATCATTGTTATCATTGTACAAAAGCAGTACTTGCCTGATAAAATGAGTCCAGGGCATTGGAGACCATGTCCTTTTCTTCCAAAAAAATTTTTTAATGTTTATTTATTTTTGACAGAGAAAGACAGAGTGCAAGTGGGAGAGGGGCAGAGAGAGAGGGAGGCACAGAATCTGAAGCAGTCTCCAGGCTCTGAGCTGTCAGCACAGATTCCGATTTGGGACTCCCAACTCACGAACCACGAGATCATGACCTGAGCCAAAGTCAGACACTTAACCAACTGAACCACCCAGGCACCCCCCTGGGTCACTGTTAGTCTCAGAACCCATGGCTTCCTAAACCTTCTCATTGGTGGAGACACAGGACAGTTCCATCACCAGTATGTACTCTTCCATTCCCAGGAAAACCCTACAATTATTATGCTTTTAATGAGATCACCCAGGAAATTCACTGAGTAGGAGTCACAGAGAAGAATCAGAGCTTTCCTAACTCACTGAGTTCAGGGAAGACCACGGAAGGGAATAATGAGATTGGAGACCTAGCTGATAGGTCTGTATTTGGCCATCATGTAGATCTTGGTTTTATAATAATTCATATTTATCCTACTAAGGATTCACACATATATGAATATAGAATATTCATATATAGAGAGGAAATGGCATACTCTCCCATTTCATGGCAGGTTATAATTATCATCCAGTGGTAGGAGCCTCCTTTCTTTTCATATTTATTTCCTATTTTTCCCTACCAGGTACCCACACTAGTGCACCTAGCATATATCCTTCAAGTCACTTTCCATAGTTTATACACACTTAAAATATACCTGCACCCTTGAAAAAATATGGTGTCTGTATATGCATGTTTTGAGTTTACATAAATGGTATTATGCTATAAGTCCCATCCTGTGTCTTACCTTTCTTCCCTTGCGTTACGCATTTGAGATTTATTCACATTACTCGATATAAATATGGTGCTCGGATCTCTGGTTTCCTGGTTTCCTCCTACTCTCCACCTTCACTCATTGACTGAAAAGAACCAAAGGATCACCAAAAAGCAGCCAATCCAGCCAGCTTTATTTGTGAACAAAGAAATACTTCTCTTAAAAAAAAAGTTCAACCAAAGGAAAACAATGTATTGTACATTTTTAACTTCTTTTTAGTTCTCTTCCTGGTGGTGTGAGAAAAGATAATACCAGAGATCTGCTTTTGATTCCCGGTTCAACCAAATAAAAGGAGTGGAAGCTACCACTTTTGAGCATTTGCTGTACATTCAGCCCTAGGTCAGGCACAGCCTTCTCATTTGATTCCCAGAACAATCCTTTGAGGTGGCAAACATTGTCCCCATTTTATACAAGGAGGATATTGAGACTAAGAGAGGCTCGGTAGCTTGCTTGGGGGTCCCAAAGCTCATAAGAGGCACAATTAGGATTCAAATGCCCGCTTCCTCAAGCCTGTCCATAACCCAATTCCAAGGGCAATCACACAGCGCAAGGCCAGTGCTCCAGAAATCCTTCATCTGAAAGTCTCCAACTTTCACATAACAGTGAAGAGACAATGACAGCTTAGAGGAGGTGGAAGTGGAGTCTGGAGCACACTTTTCAACAGAGGATTGCATTTCTGGACAAAGAAAAGATACTACTGTGGACTTGACTCCCCAAAAATACTGCAATAGATTATCAATGAGGGATGCAATTTTATGTACTAGATGCCACTGGCTGACCTAAAAGGCCCGGGTCATCTTTAGATGAGTGTTTTATACCTAAAAAAGGAAACATGCCCATCAACCAGGGGCCACATCCCGAGATTTCCTAACCGTGGCAAGTGTGTCAATGGCATGTTACACATGAAGAGTGAAGAGTTGACATACACTGGTGAGTAGTGTTTTGGTATCAGTGGTCACTGTGATAGGATTGAGTAGTTGTTGTGCAGAACACTGTTACTGGGAACATATCCATTTTCTCAAGATTCCAATGGTTAAGTATTAGCAACTCAAGCTTTTTTGAGCCAGCTTAAGAAAAAAAGAGAGAGACAGAGAGAGAGAGAATGTTGGGAACTGGAAAGGCCCCAGAACTCTATATGTCTGCCCTGTCTTCGCTCTCCTGTAGAACTGCTTCCTTTCAGTCACCATTTTCACCTTGTCCTATTGTGGCAGGTAGATTACTGCTGACCCAGAGATGTCCATATCTCAATCTCCATAACCCGGGAATGTGCTACATTTTGTGGCAAAGCAGTATTAAGATTGCTAATTGAATGAAGGTTTCCAATCATCTGACCTCAAAGTAGGGACATTCTCCTGGATTATCCAGGTGGGGCTCTATGGAAGCAAGTAACCACAGGCTGAGACCTGTGTCAGATTTCTAACCTATGGAAGGGTAAGATAAATTTGTGTTATGTTAAGCCACTAAGTTTGGGATAACTTGTTATGGCAACCACAGAAAACTGAAACAATAATGTTGGTATTTACTGAGTACTTTTTACGTGCCAACAACAATGTGCTAAACATCTTAGAAGGTGTGGGTGCTGTCATTTCCCTTATGAGTTCTCAAGGGAGAAGTCAGCAAATAACTGCCTCAGGGGAGTTAGGAAATGGTGGAGGGGTCCCCAGGTGTCTGACTTCATAACTGGGTTTCTTAGCCAAACACAGATAGACACTGAAAGGCTGCTGCTCGATTGGATTCTGAATTCTATTAGAGAACATCTGATAGGCCCTGTTTTAATCACGTGATCACAATACAGAGGCCCAATGGACCTCTGTAGACCCAACAGGGCAGAGGAAGGAAAGACACATGGAACAACGTTCCCTCCCACCAGGAGTCGTCTATTACACAGTCCCCTGGCTGTATGCTTTGTGGCCTCCTCAACTCTTCTCCCTTCCCACTCTCCATCTGATGTGGACTAACACTCCCCTTTGCCAGAGGAGACAGCAGTGGGTGGGTTAGTCGCCCCCAAGGTCACTCTCAAATACTCTCCGCTCACGTGCAGCCATGGTCTTGACATTTATTCTTTGGAATCAACCAAACTGGAAAGAGGGCCTTCCTAACCAAGAAAATAAATCTGGTTTCAGACCAAAGAGGTAAATAAGAGGCATGTGATTGCCATGGAGAACTTCATATGATAAATATCATCCCCCTTTGTCCTTCTAGTCCCCTCCAGCAAAATGCCAATGAGGTTTGCAAAGCAGTCATGTTCCTGTTACTTGATATTGTGTCTTAATCACCCACCAGAGTCTCCTACGGTGGCAGTCTGGTTTTCTGCAGGAGAAAACACAAACAAAAACAAAACAACTTGCCTAATTGCAGAGAGGGAGGCTGGAGTCACAGGGACAGATACTATGGATGTGTGTGCCGTCACTGGTTAAGCAGAAGCTCTGGAGGCTAGGTGCAGGGTTCATGAGGACGGTGGGGCAGAGACAGACAGGAGGGCTGGGCACTCTGCTGCCACACAGCCACTGCTGCACTTCTTAATCCACTGACAGTTCTAGCATTTCTGTAGCAAGCAGTGCCCATGAAGTTAAGATGTCTAATTTTTCTTCTATCCCAAGTTCTACATCTTTCCCCATTTCAGCATTCTCAGAGCACAATTGAATCAATGTGCACATTTATTTTTGTGTTTTTCTTCCAGGGAGGTGCTATCAGATCAGTGATGTGTCTTACAAATGGTTGTCTTAGAATCATGAAAACGTAGTAATAAATTTCATGGGGGGGGGGGCTATTTTGGTTTAAATGAGCAGATAAAAGGGTCTGGTCTTTATCTGGCCTGGAAGGGAGGGACAAGGTCACATATAAAGACAGACTTAGTTCCTTAGAAGATGTGCAAAAGTTAGGAGTTCCATTACTTTTTTTAATGTTTATTTTGAGAGAGAGAGAGAATGAACGTGGGGGATGGAGGAGGGGAAGAGAGAGAGGAAGAGAGAGAATCCCAGGCAGGCTCTGAGCTGTCAGTGCAAAGCCCAACACAGGGCTCGATCTCAGGAACCATGAGATCATGACCTAAGTCAAAATCAGGAGCTGGACACTCAACCAACTGAGCCACCCAGTCACCCCAGGAGTTCCATTATTTTTACTAGAGCTCTTTGCAAGGCACCCAAACTGATATCTGCTGAGATAAGCCTGGAACCCATCCGACCTCAGGGTTCAGTCCTCTGAGAGCCATTCTTGGGAGCTTTGGGTTTCTGCCTCTTCCTCCTAAAAGGCAGAGATGCATTTGCAGAAGTGGGTCTTTTCCAGATGTGACTTCAGGCCCCAGAGGCACACCTCATTCTAAGACTCACCTCGCTGCTATGCTCATGTGTGTGGAGAGAGAAAGAGGATGAGGAAAAGGGCAAGTACTGGGGTATGAACTTGGAATGGCTTGTTGAATGGCTGGTTTTCAGATGTTTCTTGTTATTACACAGAATCTCTTTTATTCTCCAAAAGAGGCCTTGGCAAAGTCAGAGCAAGGAACCCAGCTGTTCCAGAGAACATTCTATCCTCATATCTTCTACCAACAGTATTTCTTGGACCTATAACAGGCTTTCACGTCTTCCCAAACAGAAACAATGACTATCATTTATTGAACCCTGATGTACAAGTACGATGCTGAATTCTTTATGGGAGTAATTTCTTTTAAATGAGTTAGTTGTCTCAATCAATTTTCATACAATCCCCATTCTACTCATGAAGAAACTGGGAATCACAAAGATTAAGTAACATTCTCAAGGCCACACAGCAAACGCAGCAGAGCCAGGACTCAAACCCAGATGTACATTACTCCAAAGCCTAGCCTCCAACTCACTTACCCACACTGCCTACCACTTGCCACTTATATTCTCCATCCCGAAGCAGGCTGCCCATCTGATGGGGAAAAAAGAGGGGGGGGGGTTCCTCACCAGACAGTGTCAAGGCTACCAAGTAAAGCAAATAGTAGGTGCTTCCATATAAACACATTCTTCTGTGTAAGTTGGTTTCCTACCTTTCATAAGCTCATGGACTGGTGGGAGGGAGGCAGAGAAGAGAAAGGAAAGAAAACAAGTATGACACATGTATGAGCAAAGTCTGAACCAAGGACTGCTCATGTGCAAAGCCCATTGAAACAGCAAAGGAAGGAAGCCAGGGCAGCCCCAGAGCTGACTTTCTCCTGGACACCCTCCTCTTTCCAGGCTGTGATGGCTCTGGGGAGGGGAAGTCAACAGACACTTGCCCAAGTTGCTGTTTATTTCCTGAAGTTCACAGGAGAGAAAACTGAATCTCCCCTCCTGCATTTAGAAAAATTGATGTGTTGGGATAATTATGATTCATCCTCTGATCTGTCTCTATCTGCAAAGCATAAATAGCGTTGGCTGGTGAGGTCTGATTGCTCCGATATTTCAGGTTTATATTTTGAATAACACAAGACTTGGTTGTTACACCGGTAAATAATTTACTCTAGTCTGAAATACAAGCTCCAGGCAAGAAACAGGAGATCAAACATGGGCAACTGTGGTGCCATAGCAAATACACTGCTACCCTGCAAAGAGTTCTTCTAAATTCACTGCCGGAGGAAGGAGGGAGAATGACAACAGGTGGTGAATCAGCCACAGTCCTTCTGGCTACTGCCCGAATAAAAATGGCTTTGCTGACATCAAAGGATGTTGGAGAGATTAATATCAATCATGAGCATGGCTGGGGGGGGGGGGGTGCGGGGAGGGTGACAGTTGAAGGAGAATTCCTGAAGGTTCTAACACCAAAACATCTCTTTGCCCACTCAAACCCTCAGCCTTGCCCAAGCTGAGTGGCAATGCCCACTTCTTAGTCTCCTTTGAAAACACATTCTGTGCCACCGGGTGCAGAAGAGTGGGAGTGCATGGTCTGGTTTCTTTGACTTCATATATATGGGCCAGAAATAAAGATTAACAAATGGACAGGTGCCTGGGTGGCTAAGTTGGTTGAGCACCTGGCTCTTGATCTCAGCTCATGATCTCATGGTTTGTGGGTTTGAGCCCCGTGTTGGGTTCTGCACTGACAGGGCAGAGCCTGCCTAGGATTCTGTATCTCCCTCTCTCTGCCCCTCCCCTGTTCTCACTCTCTTCACTCGCTCTCTCTCTCTCTCGCTCTCTAAATAAAGAAATAAGCTTAAAAAATTCAGGGTGCCTTGGTGGCTCAGTTGGTTAAGCATCCGACTTCAGTTTAAGTCATGATCTCACAGTTCATGGGTTTGAGCCCCTTGTTGGGTTCTGTGCTGACAGCTCGGAGCCTGGAGCCTGCTTCGGATTCTTTTTCTCCCTCTCTCTCTGCCCCTCCCCTGCTTGCTCTCTCTCTCTCAAAAATAAACATTAAAATTTTTTTTAAAAACTTTAAAAAATTAACAAATGGAGACTTTATTATGGCATGGAGATTATGATTTGAAATGCAGCTGCAGTGTAGGCAGAGTTAAGTCCAAGCCAAGAGCAATATTTCTGGAAGTAGAAAATGCATTAACGTATTATCAGTGGCTGCTGGTAGGGGATGGGAGGATAGCCATACACAGCACTCCTTATTATCAAAGGGAGATCATGGTGGGGATGTAGGGTCCACTGTATTGTCCTGAGATGACCTTTGAGACTGGTCTGGACAGTCATGGGTCACGGCCTCCCTTGAAGAAAGAGAATCTTCCTTCTGCCTGCAAGTTTTTGGTAAACATGAAGGGCATCAGTTGGCCCCTACTAGTCTCTACTTGATTGGTAATGGACTGTGTGGGACACTGAGATGGAAAGGATTCTGAAATCAGTGGAATAAAAGGCCTGAATGATTAGTGATGTCTGCCTGGGAGCAGAATAGGAGATAGCAGCATGAGATGAAATATTTGCTGTCTGGTTTTGAAGTCAGCCATCTGAGTTCAAATCTTGGCTTTGAGCATGGGTGTTTGAACCTTGAAAGTTCACCCTAATTTTCTTGGATCTGTTAGAAACCTGTGAGAATTAGATGAAATAATCTATGAGGATATAGCTGGCATAGGTAAATGTTTAATAAATTTCTCTTCCTGCTTCTTCCTTTCCTTTTTGTCCTGCAAGACACAGAAACCATCAGAGAACATTATTCTGTTTTTCAGAATTTTCACAGATTCAGCAGGAATGTAAGTTCTTCAAGCATCCAGTGGAAGGTCTCAGGTTAGAGGAGGATTAGAACCCTCTTTTGCACATTATGCCTGGCCTATGTCAGACTGTTGAGGGTTACGAGTTTCAGGTGTCAACAACAGGTGTAACACCCACTATTTGTGTGGTTTTCTGCACAGTTATAGGAAGATGAACCGTATGCAGTTGACAGGTCTACAAGACAAGGTGTTTTAGGGCCAAATAGTGTTACAAAAACCTAGGACACCTGGGTGCCTCAGTGGGTTAAGTGTCCAACTTTGGCTTAGGTCATAATCTCATGGTTCATGAGTTTGAGCCCCACAACCATCTCTGTGCTAACAGCTCAGAGACTGGAGCCTGCTTTGGTCTTTGTCTCCCTCCCTCTCTGCTCCTCCCCCACTGACTCTTTTTCTGTCTCAAAAAATAAAAGAAAGATCTATCAGAATGAGGAAAACAGAAAAATACCTCATATCACTGGGCATATGCTGAGCTAAGCAAATTACAGATAGAATTTTTGGAATTCTCCCTTTGAGGCTGGAAGCCTAGAACTTAAATAGCTACATATCCCTGGAGGTAAAGAACTTCTTGATTGGGCTGAGAAATGCAATTCCCATTCCCTGGACTTCAACTGGGCAGGGTATCCAATTTTGGATTCTCTGTGGCTCTCATTTTCCTCTTTAGACTCTGTGTATCCACTCTCTCAAGAAATGGGTATTTTTAGGTTCTGGTCTGGAGAAGAGTAAGTCAGCAAAACTCCAATAATTAGTACTGGGGAGAATTGGCCCATTAATGTTATTGCCATTTTCATTGTAATGGAATTTTTTGCTGAAGGCTAGCAACACGGTAGGTGGGGAAAGTATGTATATTTTGAACTCCATCTGAGTTTAACCCCCAATTTGCCAACTTATTTTCACCTTCTGAGCTGTGGGTCTTTGTGTATTAAATGATACTGAAGGTACTTATACATTTTGCGATTTTTCTAAGATCTGAAGTATATTTATTCTTTCTCTTTCTCAAGCAGATGCTGTCGGTGCCCAGTATCACTTTCACTGAGCCCAACTCTGACTTTAGCTACAGAAAATGGTCACTGCCAGTGTGCTGTCTCAAGTCCCCACTGTGTCTCTCCACTTTACTGTCTCAGATCTTTTTTAAAAATGGTGGCAGTTCATTCAGGGCACACATAGGCAGAGCCTAGAAACACAAGGGAGGTAACACCAGCATGGCAACCTCAGCCAGTGGGAGTTGGGAGCAAATGGACATGCTGAGGTGCAGTCTCCACAGTTTCTCAGAGGATCCCCAACAAGATGCCTTCTGGTTGTCCATAGCGGTAATCAACTCAATAATACCCCTTACCAACTGTCCTTCCTTTCTCATGTCACTTGCCCTAGTCTCTCCTTCCTGCTTTTGGACATAAACTGTCACATAAAGTACCTACACCCAAATCCTTGTCTCAGGTTTTGTTTGGGGAGATTTACATCAACACCATAACTATGTTACTGTTCTTACTTTTGCCCAACACTTATTGTTCCTCCTTCATTCCCCACCCTGATGGATGATTCCATCTCTCCTTTAAAGGTTGAGAAAATTCACCATCTGCATTTCCTTTACATCTCTTTGCCTATCTTGCTTCCATTCTCAGAGGAAATAGGACTCCTCTCTCTCTCTCTTGGGGTAACACTTTTATGGTGTCTTGACAAAGTCTGATTCTCCAACAGGGTCATCCATTTCAGTTAATGGCACCACTAATCTCTCAGTTGCTCAACCCAAAAACCTGGGAGTCATTCTCTTCTCATCCCCTCATCAACCACCAAATCCTAAATGTTTCTCACTTTTATCTACTTCTGTCTCAATTCATATTAGCTAACCTTTTCTTGACTATTTGCTATATGCTAAGCATCTGACGAGTTCTGTGCTTTATCTCAGGTATATCCCTATAGAGACGGTTCTGTTTTTACTCTCATTTACAGATGACAAAATCTAGGCACAGGGATGTCAAGGAATTGGACCACGGTTGTTTGGGTGGGTCCCTGGAGTGTTGAGCCGGTTCTTAATTACAGAGCTCATGTTCTTTTTAAATTTTTTTTTAGCGTTTATTTATCTTGAGAGCAAGTGGAGGAAGGGAAGAGAGAGGAGAGAGAGAATCCCAAGCAGTCTCAGAGACAAAATGGGGCTCGATCCCTTGAACCTTGAGTTCATGACCTGAGCCAAAACCAAGAGTTGGACGCTTGTTCTATCCCCAGTTCTATAAGGACGTCCAGCACTAAGTCATGCTCAGTGAATGTTTCTTGACCAAGTGGCATCCTGATTCAACAGAATCACTTCATGGCCATCACCTTGCCATTGTTCCATGAATCATGACTCCAGTTCTGATTGTGCTGAGCCAGACACTAAACTCAACCTCTTCCTTTATTTCCCAAAAGCACCTGAAGAACGCGTTTGTGAATGGCAAATTCTATTGAAAATTATAGGGTACACAGTGCAGACAATAGAAAGGTTCCCAAAATAGTGTAAAAAAAAATGACTTCCACTGTGACAGAGCCACCCAGGTGCCCCAGAGAACTCATGTTCTTTTTGTTTGTTTGTTTGTTTTATGTTTATTTATTTTGAGAGAGGGAAGAGGAGGAGGAGAGAGAGAGAGAGAGAGAGAGAGAGAGAGAGAGAATCCCAAGCAGGCTCCTTGCCTTCCTCACAGAGCCAGATGTGGGGCTCAATCTCATGAACCCTAAGATCATGACCTGAGCCAAAATCAAGAATCAGATGTTTAACCAAATGAGCCACACAGGCACCCCGCAGAGCTCACGTTCTTAACCACTCTGCTTTCCACCTGTACATCTCCCCAGGCATCATTACCCACACACTTCCCTTCCACTCCATCATCTCCACATGCTTCTTCTCACAGGGCTTCTTCCCCCTGCCTTCACTCATTATGATGTCTCCTTTGTTGCATCAGGTTGTCTCACACAAATGACTTACTGAATGACCGAGCCTTTATTCAGCTGGTTATTCACTCGACATGTATTGTGGACATTCACACTTGACTGTGTGCTGTTTGTCATTGCTGAATGGAGGCAAAAGATTTCGAGCTTTGGAGTCGGAAAGGCTTCAGGTCAAGCCCCGCTGCCGTCACTTAATAGTTATGTAACCGTGGGTGACTCACGGAACATGTCCCAGCATTAGTTTCCTCATCTGCAAAGCATGGAGTAAAAATAGCTCCTGGGCCACAGGTTTGTTGAGAGAAGAGAATGAGACCATTTCTATATGCACATCACTTTTCAACATTTCTGCTATATAATGAACGTTTGTTACTTGGTATTACTACCATCAGCAGTACTTATCTGTTCCAAACCCGCTAGTGGTTCCCCATCCCACACCCCACCCCATTCACAGTGAAATCCAGATTCCTTGTCATTCAACAGCTCACGTGATCTGCCCCCTGCTGTCTGGCCAAACCCCACTCCCTCCACTGCCCCCTCTGCTCCAGATCTGCTGGTGCCCTTGCTGCTCTCAGTTGCACCAACCATTCTCTCTCTCAAGGCTCTTCTGCTTGTTCTCTCTGCCCGGAGCTCTCTTACCGCAGACAGCCTACCACTTATTTCATTCAGTTCTCTGCTTCAACATCTTCTTTTCAAAGAGGATTTCCCCAAGCACCATGTACCATCATCACACCCCCATCTCGTCCTACTTCATTTTCCTTCCAAGCACTCAGCACCCCAGTTACATTAAATGTCTCCCCCCAGTGCATACACTCCATGAGACCAAGGGCTTTTCCATTGGTTCACTGCAGTATCCCCAGTTCTAGAAGAATGTCCAGGACTAAGCCATGCTCAGTGAGTATTTCTTGACCAAGTAGCATCCTGATTCAATGGAATCCCTTCATGGCACATCACCTTGCCACTGTTCCCTGAATCATGGCTGTGGTCCTCAATGTGCTGAGCCAGACACTCAACTCAGTCTCTTCCTCTATTTCCCAAAAGCAAACATTAACAGAAGCACCTGAGGAAGGCATTTGTGAATGGCACATTCTATTGAAAATTATGGCAAATTCTATTGACAGTCTATTGAAAATTATAGGGTGCACAGGGCAGACCATAGGAAAGTTCCACAGTAGTAAAAAACAAAAACAAAAAAACAAAACAAAACAAAACAAAACCCTTCACCTGTTAATGAATTCTTTGGTCATCCTGGGACTAGAGGATTTCAATGGGCCATCTCATCCCATCATTGTGCATGAGCCTTACCCCACCTCACTGATGGCGGGCCCCTCCCTTTCTCAATCTTTTTCAGATTTCACTTTCCCAGTCCTAGTGCCCTTTCTTCTGTATTCCTTCTCCCCCTACCTCAAGAGCAAAGCCACCTTTCTTTCATCTTCTCCCACAGAGCCACGTAGCCGTAGCCGTTTCTTTCATTGCCTTCATTTTTTTCTAAAGTCCAGGCACTCTGAGCTTTACTTAGAGCTGCACGTAGCTTCTCAAGGGATTTCTCTCAACAAAAACAGTCCCGATACATAAAAGGAATTCTGATGCCAACTAATAATATAATTAAGGTTTTCACATCTGTTGCACTAGTGTTTGTATAAGATTGTATCCCTTTGGGAATAAGAGCTATGTTGTATTGAACTCAGAAAACTTTAGAAAACACTCAACCATCTCACCAACTCTCTATAGGAACTGGGCAACCAGAGATGAAAAGATGTGGCTTTGGCCCCCTAAGGGGGCAGCATCTAAGTGCGAGAATAAGCCATAAGAAATCAACCGTTTTGATGTTAGGTAATAAGCCCAACATTGAAATATGTGTAAGGCCCAGCAAAACACAGAGGCAGTATCACAAATTGGAGTTGTTCATTTCATGACCTCCACTCCAGACTGTAATTTCCTTGAGGGAAAGAGTTTCCTTAAAGAAGGACAAAGTCCCCTTAGGGGAGAGTGATACTGAGGATTATGGCATCAGAACAGCATTTTGAAGGATGAAACAGAGAAATGGGGGAAAGTGTTCTGGACAGGTGAAAAAACCATGTGCAAAGACACAAAGGCACAGAAAACAGCTTGGAATTTGGAGAACTATAAGTGGCCTGATAGAGCTGGGATGTAAAGCAGGGTCAGGGAGCAAGCAGAACCTGTACCCTCTGGACTAAATCTAGCCCATTGCTGGCTTCAGAATTGCACTGGTGGTCTTAAACCTTTGGGTGCATGGTTCCATAGGATGTATGGTACACATGTGCATTCTCAAGTCTCAGAATATGGCGATCAAAACTTCTAGAGCAGAAGTACTCAAACGGCAGTCCAAAGACCAGCAATGTCAGCACCTCCTAGGATCTTTTTAGAAATGCACATTCTCTGGTCCTCCCAGACCTTCTGGATCAGAAACTGAGGGGGTGGGGCCCAGCAACCTGTATTTTAACAAACATTCCAGGTGAGTTCTGATGCATGCTCTAGTGTGAGGACTTCTGAGCTGGCTGTGGGGCTAAAAAATCTATACCAAAACAAAAACAAAAACAAAAACAAACCAAATGCACACATATCTTTGATGATCTGCCCAGTTTGAGAAACTCCACTGTAGACATGTCCCTTATCTTTATTGCTGTTGGCTTAGCACCACACTGACAGATTTAGTCTGCCTTTTAGAACTAGCTTCAGCTTCCTTTGGAAGACCTGTGTCCACTAGGTCCTTAATAAAAATATGAAACAGACCAGAATCTGGGGAGGGGGCAGAGGCTAGTCTCTGATGTTGACATGTTCTAACAAAGAGGAAAAAGCAATTGTCTCTTTGCTGAAGACAGTGAATCACACAAAGACAAGAGACACCCCAAGAAAACAAAGAGAAACAAATTTAGAACAAGCAACAAGAGATATTTCCCCACTTAGCATTTACTCAACTTGCAGAATTTGGGTGATTTATGTCTTTTGATGAATATGCACGATGATTCTTTTCACCCAAATATAATCAACACCATTCAGTATTTTTATTCAACAGACAATATACCATATAGACAATATTACACAGACAATACCCAATTATAATGAACACCAGGGAATATTTTTTATTAGACATTATAATGGTAAGAGGCTCCTGGAAGATTATTTCATATTTCACTTATTCTCTGATCAACTTCTAGAAGAGGGTTGATTCTCTATGAGTAAGGAATTGTGCCCTCTGAATGCGCTCCTTCCCTGGACATTGACAATGTTTTGAATAATGCAGGTATCAGTTATAATGAAAGCATGCATATCTGGTTCATTTCTTTGGTTCGAGCATCATGCTCATTAGAGCACATTGCTGGCAATGTCAGGATTAGGGGTTTAGTCCTTGCATAGTAAGAATGAGGAAATGGACAATTTAGGGTAAAGGACAATGTAGGGGACAGATGTGGATGGCAGCATCCAAGGACCTTGGGACTTCGTAAGTATGTGCTGAAAAGAATTAAGATGGTGATGAGGAGGGAATTGAAGATAGTAATGAGCCAAGAATGATTCCTAAGTTTATATCTGCTTGTGGAACTTCATGGATGGCGTGTACATTTGAACCTCTGAAAAAATAGAGGACAACGGTGAAATGATATCACAACCGCAAGGAATTCCCCCAAGGAAAGTTCTAGCTCATAGAAAACAAAGTCTTCTAAATTGCCTTGTTGAAATGCACGGAGCCCCTACTTTGGTATTATCACATGGTGTAACATGGGTAATTTCATCTGGCAGTGGGCCCAGAAAATTATGGATCATTCAAGGCCATGTGAAAAATGTGTGAACAAAACTGCCATCAGTTACTCACCTATTGACAAAATAGCCAGTATCTTGTTTAAGTGGCTCATGTCATTTGGAAAGAGCCTGCAGATCACTCAACAGGTAGTGCTTTAATGTAACACTGCGTCTGGTCCACGCACTTTCCTGTAGTGCCTGCTGGAGACACAGCATGCACAAGGAGAGGACATGTCTGTCTAAGGACAGAGGAGGCATGTTTTCATGTAGTATAAATATTTAGGTAAATATGTTTCAAACTTTACTGTCCATACCAGTCACCTAAGGATCTTGATAAAATACAGATTTTTTTAAAAGTGTATTTATTTTGAGAGAGAGAGAGAAAGAATGCAAGTGGGGGAGGGGCAGAAAGAGGAAGAGAAAGAATCCCAAGCAGGCACTGTCAGCACGGAGCCTGACCCCATGAGCCATGAGATCATGACCTGAGCTGAAATCAAGAGTCAGATGTTTAACCAACTGAGCCACCCAGGCTCCCCTATAGGTTCTGATTCAGTAGGTTCTGGGCGTGCTGAGCTTCTGTATTTGTAACAAGCTCCGAGGTGATGCCAAATTTGCTGGTCTCCAGACCAAACTTTGAGTCTCGAGGATCTAGGTTTGTAAAACTCTGCACCAACATGTGTAAACCAGTACTCTCCTCTCTCAGAGACCTTAATAACCTCAAGGATGATCTGTCAAACCAGTACAGCAAGGAGTTCCAGTCAACAAAATTTAAACTCAAAGAATTAAAGCACCTACCAGGGTGAACATCTAAATAAATGTCCAACAGTAAGTGCCAACAACCACTCAGAGATCACACTTTTTGCAACCACCATGTGCCGAATGCTTATTGAATGCCAGGCACCCTGTAGCATTTACTCCGTGGCATACAGTCATGCTGAGGTCTGAATTCAGGCAAACCGGATACATAAAGCAGAGAGAGGGAAGATACCACCCATGGGTACCATTTATTAAGCTCTTATACTGTGCCAGGCATTTCACATTCTCCCATTTAATCCGCAAAAGATGATAAGAGGAAAATATCCTTGTCCCCATTTTTCAGAACGGGAAGCCAAGACACAGAGAAATTAAGCCAATGTTCAAATTCTCCTTGTTCTTAAGCGGGTCACTGAGAATTTGAACCTTGTTTCTGTTGATCCACGATTCAGCTTCTATTGAATTTTACATCATTTGGAATTGAAATATGGCCTCCGATCCTAAAATAAGATGAACATCTAGCCGAATAAGCCGACAAAATGAAGATCCCTCCCTAAAGGGGTGCATGAGCATGCGCACGCGCGCACACACACACGCACGCGCACACACACACACACCCCAATCTGCTAATAAACCCTTACTTATCCCTGGGTATACCACAGTCTTCCGGACCATTAGCCCCCTTGTTACAATCCAAATCCATATTGTCAGGGCTGCAATCATCTGTAATTCAGAAAAACCTCCAAAAAAACACCTCACAGACTGGCAATTCCCTACTGTGCTTCGAGTGATTAATCAACCAAGTCAATCAACATGTCCTTAAAACTAGACTGAGATCACCTGCAAAGGCATTTCTAATCAGCCAGATCTGAGCAGTGGGTGCTGGTAGGTGGAATCGTGGGAATCGTTTTGCAACCACTTTTCCAGCCCTTGGGGAGCCAGAGGTAGTTTCTGACATAGTGAGGTGGGAAGAGGGGGATTTCAAGGAATTTGGGGAGTGTAAGTAGGCTCTTTCTTGTAACTGGTATCCAAGGAGTTACCACGGACCAACCAGCCTCACACTCTATTAGTTGCACCCATGTGTATGGAAATGTGCTAAGTGGAAGGAACATGACTTCTAGCTATCAACAGAAATTAATACAAACTTGGAACCTGACTGGACTGTACAATTTTGGTTTTTTTTTTTTTAATGTTTATTTATTTTGAGAGAGAGCAAGTGGAGAAGGGGCAGAGAGAGGGAGAGAGAAAATCCCAAGCAGGCTTGCACTGTCAGCACGGATCCTGATGTGGGGATCTATCTCACGAACCGGGAGATCATGACCTGAGCTGAAATCAAGAGTCGGATGCTTGACCGACTGAGCCACCCAGGGGCCACTGGACTGTACAGGTTTTACAGCTTGATGGTGGAGGGGGAGGTAGTGTGGAGGAGGAGAGAGTGTGTGTAATGCAGTGCAAGCTTGTTTTAACAGTGAGAGAACACTTTAAATATTTTTTAATGTTCATTTGTTTTTGAAGGAGAGGGAGAGACAGAGCATGAGCAGGGGAGGGGCAGAGAGAGAGGGAGACACAGAATCCGAAGCAGGCTCCAGGCTCTGAGGTGTCAGCACAGAGCCTGACATGGGGCTCGAACTCACGGACTATGAGATCATGACCTGAGCCTAAGTCGGATGCTCAACCAACTGAGCCACCCAGGCGCCCCCCGATAAAAACATTTTAATCGGAGCCCAATGCGGGCTGTGAGACATGACCTGTGTTGGAGTGGGATGCTTACCTGAGCCACCCAGGCACCCCCAGGGGAACACTTTTAAAAGACAAACATGGCTGGTGCGATATTGATGAGGTGTATTGATCAGAAGTGAATTCTTTCACGTTGGAAGATGGGAAGATGTTAACTAATAAACGCAGAAAATACATTTGATTGGAGCACTAGCCTCCAAAGCAAGATGCGTGTGGAAAAAATCCCACTGAGATATGGGAAGAAATGTTAGAACTTCTAATAATGTTCCTTTTTACTTAAAATTAAGAAAGAAATTAAGCATGAGAGATCTTGAGCATATGATTGCAGTGGGATAAGCGCGCAATGTGTAAATGAACACACACACATTTGGGTGTATAATTACACATTTTTCCTGGGAGAAAGGACACTCTTTCACGTGAATATGCATGTTTAGATAGATTCTAAATGTCATGTTGGTAGAAAGAAAATAGACCAGAATGGATAAATAAAGTGGTAGATATTAACATAATGGAGCATTAGACATCTGTTAAAACAAGTAAGCTGAATTCAGATAAATCTCGCACAAAACGCCAAATGAAGTCAGGAGTGACTTCATTCATGTGTAGCTTTAAAAACATACAAAACAATATCCCAAGTTGACTATTAAGGCTCACTTATATAAAAAGACTCTCTCCTGGATAAGAGCGGTGCTCACAAATTTTAGAGGAATGGGGACACCTGGGAGAAAATAAAGGGCACAAGGTTAGGGAGGACCACAAGGGACGTCTGAACAGAGGAGGGGACCAAGTTGGTGGAACAGCATCCAGGGTTTTTGGGTTTTTTTTTTTTTTTTTTTTTTTTGCATCTCTACTCCCGGAAAGTCTGAACAAAGCTTATGTGTTCACTCTGGAAGAGAGCACTGGTTGCTGGCTGGCTGATGAAATTAATGTCTTCTTCATATATTCAAAATATTTCCTCCTCATCAAAGGCATGAAAAGTGCTAAACTGGTGGGTTGAGGAGAACATATCCTGGACAGTGAGATTTATAACATACCGTGTGGGGAGGCTGCAGGGACTTAACCTTCTCATGACCTCAAGAGTGAGATGAGCCAAAAACAGGGTGTTCGGCCAAGAGAGACAGAGGGTGCCACCAAGAGTCAACCGTGCCGCTACCATTTCTGGGCTGACCCCGCGTGGGGCTCCCTCTTCATGCAAAGTGCATGGTAATTAGCAGAGCTGGGAGCAGTGTGCCACATGATCTTGTGAACCCCATCTTGGAGGATTGGGGTGAATTTGAGAGGGACATGAGAGGACAAAAGTTGAGCTCACAAGGGCCAGGTAGGCCAGTGGCTCTCAGCTCCAGCTACATACTAGCAACATGGAGGCAGCTTAGGTGTGCCTGACTCCTCTCTCAGCATTTCTGGGAATGGAGATCTGTATGGACATTTCATTGAACATTCCCCAGTTGATTCCAACATGCAGCCTAGATTGAGAGCCTTGGGCTATAATGTGTGCTCCCAGGTTCCCAAACCATGGATTCTGTCTGTTATACTCTTGGGCTGGTAACAACCATGCAGCTTGTGTCTGCACATACACATTGCTTTCCCAGCCCTGCCGGTTGCCTTTTCTGCTCAGACACGGATCCCAGCAGGAAATGGAGACTAGAGTCAACAGTCGTTAAAGGAATCTGGGACCATGTGATACCGTGGCCCTGTTTTCAAAATGAGGACACCAACATTGTGAAACACAAAGTACCATGGCCCCCAAATACATGGCTAATTAGTAGTAGATCCAGGATTCGAATGCTAATTTTCTGGCACCATCTTGAAAGCAATATAGAAGTTCTATTAATAAGGGTTTATTTCTGGAGCGCCTGTGCGGCTCAGTCAGTTGAGCGTCCGACTTCGGCTCAGGTCATGATCTCACGGTTCATGAGTTCGAGCCCCATGTCAGGGTCTGTGCTGACAGCTCAGAACCTGGAGTCTGCCTCAGATTCTGTGTCTCCCTCTCTCTCTTCCCCTCCCCTGCTTGTGCTCTCTCTCTCTCTCTCAAAAATAAATACAAAAAAAATTAAAAAGGGGCACCTGGGTAGCTTAGTCAGTTAAGCGTCCAACTTTGGCTCAGGTGATGATCTCACAGTCATTAGTTCAAGCCCCACATCAGGCTCTGTGCTGACAGCTTGAAGCCTGGAGCCTGTTTCCGATTCTGTGTCTCCCTCTCTCTCTGCCCCTCCCCTGCTTGTGTGCTTTCTCTCTGTGTCAAAAATAAATAAATAAATGTTAAAAAAAAAAATAAGGATTTATTTCCCAGAAGCGATCCTGGTAACCTGAACTGGCATGAGAAGGTGCTACTGAGTGGACCTTCTTTCAAGCACAACATAATTTATAATTACCCTAATTTTGTGGAAATGAAAGCTTCTCAAGCATGTGAAATTTCAGAAAAACATCTCGTTCAGTTAACTATTTTAAGTATTCCCACTATAATCTTGTTTTTAACCTGAAATTATTTTATTTTTGAGGGAGTGTTTGCTTAGTAATGAAAAGCTTTAACCTATCCTCTGTGTGAATGGTCATGCATTAACATTACTGGAAGCCAAATTAATAAGGGACTGAAGGGCTCTTTATTCTGAGAGGCTTGGAGTGGAGTGGGGCCAATAATAAAAATCAAAAAATAATAACAGCAAACATTTATTAGTACCGGCTGGGCACTCTTCTAGGTGTTTAAGTGAGAGGGTTGCCAGATTTAGCAAATGAAAATACAGGACACCCAGTTAAACTTGAATTCCACATAACGCTGGGTCAAGATACATTTTCTGAGTTTCTTTGCTGATTCTAGCAACTCACTACCTTATTAACTCCACTTGACCCTTACCACCCTATGAGGCAGGTTCTCTTTGAACTCCCATGACACAGACGAGAAAATGGGGGCACGAATTTTAGGTAACTTGTGCCCAAAGTGACAGAGCTAGTATGTGGCAGAGTTGAACCAAGGAAGTCTGGCTGCAGAGCCTCTTAATTTAACCACAAGGACATACTGCCTCTCTTAACAAATAAAGTGAAAAAGCTAGTCAACAACTATTCAGTTAGTAAACATTGATTCTGTGTCTGAAGCCTGAGAGAGACAGACCTGGAAAAGTCATTTTCTTCTGTATCCTCCTGTGTATGGTGGCTGTATCCTCCTGTGTATGAAGAAAAGATAAAGCCAGACCCTTGGCTCTCAACTTGGGCAGGCAACTTGAGAACTTGCAAATGCCTCTGCTCATCTCCACAGATTCTGAGGGGTTTGGGGATGGATTCTTGGAATCTGGATTCTCTAAAAGCAAGTTGAAGTCAATGAATCTGAAATTCGAGACCCTCCAGGTGAGGTAATCTCTCAACTTCATGATTCTCAACCCTGGCTGTGCATCAGAATAACCTGCAGGACACCTGGGTGGCTCAGTCCGTTAAGCGCCCGACTTTGGCTCAGGTCACGATCTTATGGTTTGTGAGTTTGAGCCTGACATCGGGCTCTGTGCTGCCAGCTCGAAGCCGGGAGCCTGCTTTGGATTCTGTGTCTCCCTCTCTCTCTGATTACACTCTCTGTCTCTCTCTCTCAAAAATAAATGAAAACACTAAAAAAAATTTTAAGAGAATCACCTGGGGAAGTGGTGACTCATTGGGTGTGGGGTGGAGTCCCCTGAGTGATTCCACTGTGGGAGCCAAGGCTGAGAACCACTGCCAGACACCTCCCAGCTCTGAATGGTCAATGACAAGGGAACACCCATGGTTGAAACACTTCTGACGAAGTTAGAGATAAAAGGGAGTGAGAGCATTGATGTTCCTTCATGATAGAAGACCTGCTCCTTATGTGACGTTCATTTTTGCATCAGTGAGTTCAACTGATTGAATTGATGTATATATGTATATATACTGAGAACCTACTATGAGCTTGGTGAAGAGATGTACAGAACCAAAGACTATATAATAGGGATAAAAGGCACAGCAGAGGGAATATAGTCAATGGTATTGTAATGGCATTGTATGGTGATGGATGGTAGCTATACTTGTGGTGAGCAGAGCATAACCTACGGACTTGTCAAGTCACTATGTTGTATACCTGGAACAAGTGTAACATTGTGTGTCAACTATAATTCAATTTTTAAGGAAAGTCTATATACATACCTGAAATGTGGTTTGCTATATTGCCACTGCTGAAGGGTTTGTCCTTAGGGAGCAGAGCTGGGGGGTGGGCAGTAGGTATCATGGTCCTACCTTCCTTTTGTGGACTTCTGGGATTTTGAATCCCTCAATCAGCTTTTGAAAGTCTCCAGGTGTGTAGGAAACTCTGAGCTAAAGAAGGCTTAGGGAAACCTCAGAGTTCTGAAACTCAATACATTTCATTCATTCAACAAATAGCTGAGTGCTGAGCCTTGGGCTAGATCACGGGACAATAAGGCTAGTCAAGACAGACAAGACCCCATGGGGCTTATATTCACTCTGAGATAGAGTCAGGTGGTATAGCTTCCTCCTAGCAAATATGGCAAAGGGGCTACTGAATGTCCCAACATAATTCCTCTACCATACCCAGGTATAAAAAGCACCATCTTGGTGGCAGGAATGAGGGCTACATTGCTGAGATTTGGGACAGTGGGGCCTGTAGAAATTCTCTTCTGAAGGTTCTGGTCAGCCATTTACCCCAGTTCTTAGCATTCACTAAAGGCGCCCAAAGATGGCGAAGTTTTTCTGACTCTAGAGTTGATGTGCCTGGCTACACCCGGTACTTCTTCCTCCATAGATTCATGGCTAATGATGCCATGTTTGGAATCACATCGTGGTTAACATCTGACTGCTGCATGCTGGTAATGTGATCTTAGGAAGATTGCTGCAGACCTCTGAGCCTCAGTTTCCTTTTTTATAAAATAGGGAGTTTTTATGAGAAAACCGCATTTTTGAGTTGCTTCCCAGGCATTTTACAGAATGCCAACCCTGCTCACACCCAGAGTCTGGACATTTAGATGAGAACCTGAGCTTAGAATTCCCACCACCTGTTCCTACCTTGCTTTTCCTTGGGAATCTTTTAAAATAAACACTTAGAGGCACCTGGGTGGCTCAGTTGGTTAAGCGTCCGACTCTAGATCTCCACTCAGGTCATGATCTCATGGTTTTTGAGTTCAAGCCCCGCATCGGGCAACATGCTGATGGTGCAGAGCCTGCTTGGGATTCTCTCTTTCTCTCTGCCCCTCCCCCACTTGTGCTCACTCTCTCTCTGTCTGTCACTCTCTCTCTGTCTGTCTCTCAAAATAAATGAATAAACATAGAAAAATTAAAATAACCACTTAGAATTGAGCCCCCCAAAAGTTAGTGAACTCTGCCCCCACCATCTTTATAACTAACAGGTGCATAGTACCCGCTGTCTGTCTCATGCTCACCTTCATGACCTGGGGTGGAGGACTGCCCTTTTCCAAGTTCCTTGTGCCCAAATCTAAGATCTCTAAGTAATAAATCTTGTGACATTAATTCCTTTGTGTGAGTGTACTGAAACTCTGCCTTCAGTCAAAGTGGCCGAACTTTTCCATTCTTCAAAGTGGGAGCCCAGAGGCCTACGTAGCTACCTGCTGACCCCCTGTGTGTGCCTCCTCATTAACCAGGTCGTCATCTGCGTGTTTTAAACTTAGTGCACTAGCTCTGGGTTTTCCACCACAGGAGTACTGCCACACTTCCAAATTTAAGGCACACACTGTTTTCACATTTTTAAAACATTTCTCAAATTAGAATGTGACATACGATTGATTTAGACGTTAAATGTTCATTTTCTCCTCCTTGGTTTCTGAACTGACGATGCATTTAACAATTTATGGCAGTTTAGAATAGAGAAAATACAGCAGTAAGATCTGTGTAAGATAGCTGATTACCTGAAAATTTCCATTGGGTTTAACTCTTGGTTGGTTATGGAACATATTAATTTCTTCCTTGACTCATCAAATATGTAGTAAGTAAGTACTTGCAACAGTGCATTGTACTAGGTAAAGGGATATGATGGTAAATAAGACAAATTAAATTACTGCTCTTGTGGAACCTTCAGCTGAATGACAGAGATATTTTTAAAAATATTATAAAAGTAAAACATGTAGCCTCAGATTTAACTTCCAACAGAGGGACATTAGTGAGAGTGGCACCATAAAGACCTCCCAAAATCTACTTTTCCATTTAAGCAGCAGTGATAACAATTGTCAAAAGTCAACTTTTTCAGAACCCTAGAAATTACCCAAAACCTTGCAAGAATCTAAGGAGCACTTGTTCAAGAAAACTAGCTAAATATTGGTAAGAAGAGCAAACTTTGTGGCATTTTAACTGGCTTCATTCAACCCCCATCCTCAGCTCCAGAGTAGTGTTGAAAACCAAGAATCTGCCACCATAATGAAAGCCAGCAGCCTAGAATCCACTGGAAGGGAAGCCACTGGAAGTGAGTTGGAGCTCTCCAAAAGCACCATTCTCAGTTAATTATCATTACTGACTCGTCTGACATTTCCCAGGAAACACACACACTAACAAGGCTTGTATTTACTTGACCTCAGAGCCTTCTCTTGTGAACAGCCTCTTCCGTGAAGGCATTTGTCAAAAACAATCAGCGACAGTTGTTTAACATAGCAGCTGCCTGAGGCAGCAATAAAAATCTGAGCAAACAAATTTTTGCAAGCTGACAAAAAACCTTAAAAGGAAAAGGTGAAAAATGAGATGTCCATTGAGGATTCTGAAAATCTCTGACATGTTTCTGAGAATCTGAAAGTCTATACAGATGCACAAGACTGGGCTGTGAACATACTCAGGAAAGAATTGACAAGACCCTAAATTCTCACTGCTGGCTGACCTTAGGCTTTGCACAAGTAAGAGGTGAAAGCTAAGAAAGAGTTGTAAACTGCCTGTCTGAGCACTGAAGGGGTTCATTAACATACACAAAGAGACACTGGGCAAAAGCCTGGTGACTTACTGATCCAAGAATAAGGAAATGTCTATTCAAACCTTAGCTGAGCTAAGCAAGCAGAAACTTCAATGTCCACACATAACAAACAATACAGTTTAAAAAAAAAAAAAAAACATTTCAGGATGGGGCGCCCAGATGGCTCAGTTGGTTAAGCTTCTGACTTCAGCTCAGGTCAAGATCTCATGGTTCATGAGCTTGAGCCCTGCGTTGGGCTCTGTGTTGACGGCTAGGAGCCTGGAGACTGCTGCAGATTCTATGTCTGTCTCTCTCTCTCTGCCCCACCCCCACTTGCATTCTATACTCTTGTTCTCTCAAAAATAAATAAACATTTAAAAAAATTTTTAAAAATATCTCAGGAAAGTCAACAGCGGCAGGAGGAGCATTAGCAACATCAACCACAGCAAACAACAACAAACCTTGCTGATGACGATAGAATCAGAAAGATCTCAAGTCAACAACTTGGTCTTCTACATTAACAAACTAGGAAAAGAAGAGCAAACTAAACCCAAAGCAAATAGAAGGAAACAATAAAGATTAGAAAAGCAGTTAATGAAATTGAAAAAAGGGAAATATGTAGGAAAACCAATGAAACTACCAAACTTCGGTTCTTTGAAAATATAAAAAGTGAAAAACCCTTAGTTAGACTGGCTAAGAAAAGAGGGAGAAATCAAATTACTAATACAATCAGGAATGAAAGTGGAGTCATTACTACCAGTCTCATAAAAATACAAAGAACTCTGAGAAAATATTATGAACAACCATATGTCAACAAATGAGAAAATCTAGATGAAATGGACAAGTTCCTAGAAACCCACAGATTACCAACACTGATTTTTAAAAACCTGAATATCAGGGTGCCTGGGTGGCTCAGTTGGTTAAGCAACCGACTTCAGCTCAGATCATGATTTTGCAGTTCGTGGGTTCGAGCCCCGTGTCGGACTCTGTGCTGTAAGCTCGGAACCTGGAGTCTGCTTTAGATTCTGTGTCTCCCTCTCTCTCTGCCCCTCTCCTGCTCATGCTCTCGCTCTCTCTCCCTCTCTCTCTCAAAAATAAATAAATGTTAAAAAAATTTTTTTAAAGTGAATATCAAGTTTAGAAAAAACTTTACACAAAACAAATCCCAGACCCAGATGGCTTTACTGACAAATTATACCAAATGTTTAAAGAAGATATAACAACAATCTTTCCCAAAAATCTTTAAAAATAGAAGGGGAGGAAATACTTCCCAACTCATTATATTAAGCCAATATTAGGCCTTAATACCAAAACCAGATAAAGACATCACAAGAAAACTACAAGCCAATATCCCTTGTAAATATCATAAACACATCTTGAACAAAATACTAAAATGACATATCCTGCAAAATACAAAAACAAATTATACACCATAACCAAGTGGTATTTATTCCAGAAATGTAAGGTTGTAGAATATATGAACAATGTAATATGTCAGATTAATATAATTTAAAATTTTTAAATGTTTATTATTTATTTTTTTTTCAACGTTTTTTTTTTTTTTTTTTTTTTTTTATTTTTGGGACAGAGAGAGACAGAGCATGAACGGGGAAGGGGCAGAGAGAGAGGGAGACACAGAATCGGAAACAGGCCCCAGGCTCCGAGCCATCAGCCCAGAGCCTGACGCGGGGCTCGAACTCACGGACCGCGAGATCGTGACCTGGCTGAAGCCGGACGCTTAACCGACTGCGCCACCCAGGCGCCCCTATTATTTATTTTTAAGAGAGAGAGTGCAAGGGCGCCTGGGTGGCTCAGTCGGTTAAGTGTCCGACTTCGGCTCAGGGCATGATCTCGCGGTCTGTGGGTTCGAGCCCCACGTCAGGCTCTGCGCTGACAGCTCAGAACCTGGAGCCTGTTTCAGATTCTCTGTCTCCCTCTTTCTCTGACTCTCCCCTGTTCATGCGCTCTCTCTCTGTCTCAAAAATAAATAAATGTTAAAAAATTTTTTTTTTAAAAAGAGAGAGAGTGCAAGCAGGGGAGGGGCAGAGAGAGAGAGATGTGGAATCTGAAGCAGGCTCCAGGCTGTAAGCTGTCAGCACAGACTCTGACATGGGGCTCAAACTCACGAACCACAAAATAATAACCTGAGCCAAAGTCGGAACGCTTAACCAACTAAGCCACCCAGGTGCCCCTATCAGAGTAATATAATTAAGGACAGAACCACATGATCATTTCAATAGATGCAGAAAAATCATTTGAAAAAAATCCAACTGTTGTTCCTGATAAAAATAATCAATAAACTAGGAGTAGAAAGGAACAATTTCAACTTAATAAAGACCATCCATAAAAAATCTGCAGCTAACATCATGCTTAATGTTAAAGGACTGAAAGTGTTCTTCTTAAGATCGGGAAAAAGATAAGGATGTCCACTTTTGCCACTTTCATTTGACATCGCACTAGAGTTTCTAGCCAGGGCAATTACACAAGAAAATAAATTAAAACGTATCCATATTGAAAGGAAAGAAGTAAAACTGGCATCCTGGCATCTGTTTACAGATGGCATAATCTTGTATACAGGAAATCCAAAGGAATAAAAAAAAAAAAGACTGCTGAAGCTAATAAATTATTTCAGCAAGGTAACAGAATATAATATCAATATGCAAAAATCAGTTATATTTCTATATACTACAATGAAGAATCCAAAATAAGCATCCAGGGTGATAGTAAATGCCTATCTGGGGCATTGCAGATAGTGTTGCAAAGAAAAGAGGTAGAATACCTCTCAATGACTCCTCAAACTTGGGCTCCTAATTAGCTCACATCATTTCGATTCAGAATCCATTTACCAAAACAAGTCACATGGCCAAGCCTGATAACTATGGGCAAAAAGGTAGAATCCTCCCTGAGGGAAAGCAGTGGATAGCCCAGAGGCAATATTTCAGATAGGCGGATGGCATAATAATACGGGGTCTAGTCATAACAGAAGGGTATATTAGAACAGTCCTGTTCACCCTCTCTTCCCTGCAAGGTTATGAGGCATCAAGATTGAGAACAAATGTGCTGTTTGAAATATAAATGAATGATTGGCATTTGGCGACATCATGGAAAAGAACTGGAGGGTGACCAGCGCCTGAACAGCTCATCGTCCTAAATACCTATTTGTTCTTAATACTCAGCTTGCCCCATAAAAAGGTGTGCCTGTAACTTTCTGTCGCTGGGCAGTGGGATCATCAGTCAATGTATGCTGCCCATAGGCTACCATTATCATCCATACTAGAAGAGCGTTTTACTTCTTAACCATTCAAGGCACTATGCAGTTCTTGGAGGCTCACCATGTCCTGCACCCATGGTAGCCATTGTGTGGGGAGATACTATGACCCTTTCCTCTCCCCTGCCCCTTGGGAAGATGGAGGTGGCATTAAAGCTGTCTTCTGATTTATTTCCCCTTTGGTCATCCACCTTCTTGATATAAAGACCTCATCAGTAACAGAAGAAGAAATACCCTCTCAACTCTACTCCTGGAAACAGAAACTTAGTTTTTAATCAGCCTATGATAAATTAATCTGCTTATTCACGGGTACAGCCCGGCTTCTGACTTGCTGCGACTTTAACCTCTCTTGGGCTTTCTAGAAAAACAACCTCTGGTCTTAGAGAAAAGGACTAGAATATTCTCAGATACCTTAGGGAGTGGGTGGGCTGGCCCAGGATTCCCCACCTGCTTTGAATCTGTAGGCTTCTGAGAAGCAGGTAGTCATAAGTGTGTTGACATCATCTTCACACTTTCTGAGGGCTCTACGAGAGAATCAGTCGGGATCTGGGGGGGGGGGGGGGGAGGAGGTGTTTAAAAAAAAAAAAACCCTCCTTCTGAAAGGGCACATCTCCTGCTCCTCTAGCAACAAAGGACCATTTCCAGGAACTTCAGGTAACTTCGGCTCATCCAAGCTGTGCAACCGTGCTCATGATTGATAAAATGCTATTTTAAATAGCAATGAGATCCAATTTTTCTCAGGTGGACAAGAACTAAAACACTTGGTAAAACCCACTATGGATGAGAGTGTGAGGAAAAGAGGCATTCATTGGTGTGGGTGTGTAAACCAGTGCAGCTTCTTTAAACAATGACTTGGAAACACTTGCCAAAGAAAAAAATGCTTTCCCTTTGGCTCAGTGATTTCACCCTCTGTAAATGTATCTTCATTTGTATGCATTAATTTGTGTGCAAAGACATATGTAGACCAGCTTTCCCTTGCTGCATGGCTTGTAAGAGCCCCATGCTGTAAATAACCTAAATGTTTATCAATAACAGACTAATTAAATGAATTATGGCACATCTATTGACTAGAATACCATGAAGTTGTTTAAAACACCAAAATTTATCAGTGTAAGCTGGTATGGAAGGATGTCCAAGTTATGTTGCTAGGTGTTAAAAGCAAGTTAGAAAGTGATTCTTTTTTCTTTGAAATATTTTTGATTTTATTAAAGAAAGTAAAAAAAAAATGAATTCTATATTTTTAATGTAGACTGCCATCATGCTTACAGTATTTCTGTATATCCTAAGTAGTATCTCTAAAAAGTGTTGAAATCTCCCACAAATAGGCTGGTACCAGTTTTCAACAAGGATATTAGTAATAACATTTCTTGGGTTTTCCGTGGGGTCTCCCCAATTTTTCCCCCCATTTCTTTTCTCAGTTTATTTGCCTTGTATATCTCGGCCATTGCTGTAAGATCTTTTAGATGAGGGCCTCTCCACTTCAGTGCTATTGACATCTTGGGCCCAATGATTCTTTATTGTGGGGGTTGTTCTGTGCATTGTAGGATGTTTAACGGGATCCCCGGCCTCTACCCACTGGATGTCAGTAGAAATCCCCTACCACTCTCAAGTCGTGTCACTCAAGTTGTGACAATAACAAATGTCTCCAGACATTGCCACATGTCCCCTTGGGACTGGGGGGAGTGTGATGCATGGAACCTGTATGCTGTGAGTGTTTGGCTGTGCGTGGATCATTTCTGGAATAACCATGTGACTCCATGGTGATGGCTGCCTCTGAAGAGTGGGACTGGGACTGTAGGTAGGAGAGAGACCCAGGCTTCTCTGTGAGTACTTTTGTAATGTTTGCGTTTTACCGTACAGTTTTACTCTAGAGTTAAACGCAAACAATACACATCCTATCAGATGTATGCTATTGTTAAAATCAGATCAAAAGTAAGCTACACAATGATATCTCCATAACTGTTGAAAGTAGAAAAGGCATTTTTTTAAAGATACCATTTTGATCCAAAGAACTCAGCATCTTTCCCCTCCATTTGCAAAGTACACAGAACCAAGGTTTAGGGGACAGCAGCAAGACCAGGTAATACATATTCTTGGTGATAGAAATATATCTCCGGTCATTGCTATCACATTATTTGGGGAAATATTTTGCTGTAAAGAGCATGAATGGCCTTTGAGACCAAGAGGGTTTTAGCTTTTAATCCATGATTTGCCTCTGAATGGTATGTGAGCTCACACAAGTTAAGTCTCTGAGTCTCAGGTTTCTCATTTGCCAAGTGAGCATAAAATTATCCAGCTCATAGAAATTTTGTGAGCATTAAATAACGTGCTTGTGCACACGTGTGCATGCGCACACAATTTCTGCATAAAACTTCTAGTGACTACCAGTTAAGAATACGTTTTCTGAATGAAAGGTAAAGGGGGCCTCCACCATGATGGCTAAGAGCTTTATCTTTGGAATCAGATAAACCTGAATCCAAATCTCATTGGTGCCACATGATTGCTTATGTGACTTTGGGGAAAAAAATAACTTCTCTGAGTCTCAGGTTTTCTTCTGTACGAAGGGGAAAAAATCACTATGGTAGAAACTGGACATATATGACACATGGCCATCCTTGATTCCGCAAAGCCTAAAGAGTCGGGATAGATGATCTCTCAGGTCTTATATTACTTAGGGACAGAGCATAAACTGGTTTAGGTCAAGGGAGTGATTTCATGATCCACGAACTGGACAGGTGACTCATTTCAGACACTCAAATTACGTCATGAGGGCTTGGCCTATCTGTATCCCTCTTTGCCCCCACTTTACTCTGCCTTGGTTTTATTCTCAGACTCTCTCCATGTGATAACGGGGCGATTGTATGCACTGAAAAAAAGTCTAGCATAAATTGCATGCCTATAACCAAAGGGTCAGAGCAAAGTTTCTGGGTTGTGTTATTAATTCTGCTCAAGTCCTGCCCCCGTTCATATGCCCATCCCTGAGAGTACAGTGGGGTCAGCTCCTCTAAACCCATGGAGAATTTCTGAGATGGGTCTGTTATCTATGGCATTTACCATTACAGATAATGTGTTTTATTGATTTTTCTTTTTCTAGCTTTTTCCTCTTCCAGACTCTGCACAGCACAAGGGCTTTGACTCTTGTCAAAGGGTCAGGGTCCAGTACAGTGCCTGAAAATATGAGTGATCAATAACTTCCTCCAGCACAATGAATACAAGGACTACTTGCATTCTAATGATCCTGTCTGGGGTCTGTGCACAGCTCAAAAATATTTGTTGAATAAACTGACAGATCTTCTGGGGATAGAAATCATATCTGATTCACTGTTTGTATACTCAGCAAAGTACACTTTAAGTGGCCGATGAATACTTGTTAAATAATCTATTCATTGCACGAATGAAATCTAAGTCTGCCACAGCAGGAATTCCATCTCCTTCATCTGTCACTTCCCAGGGGCAGGTCCAGTGAGCTCTACCCTGTGGTGACCCAGGCACCTTCAGCAACACCCTCCCTTCCCTCCATGTGGACAGCCATTTCTCCCCTACTTCCCGGGAGATGTTCAGAGGATGGGGCCACAGGGAGAAGGTAGTAGCTTTGAATATGCAGAAGAGGCAAGAAGAAGGAGGCAAACGAGTTCATTCCAAGTTCACGTCTATCTTATTTTGGAAGGAAGTGGGAAAGAACAAAGTTTTCATGAATAATGCTGCTTATTAAAATGCCTGCTCTCTCCGATGGTGATTAAGATGGACGCAGCATCACACTGACTTTCAGAGAGGGTGGGAGTACAGCTGACAATTTTCCCATCAGAGTTTTTCACAAAGAAGGAGCAACTCTTAGGTCCCCTCCCTCCCCTCCTCCCCCTCCAGCCTGCCTTTCCTGCAGAGCTTCTGGCTGCTTCAAGGCACTGGGGGAGGAATTCATCAGGGGCTGACAAGTGGCAAATGACATTAGCTTCCAACTGTATTAAAGAATGTGAACACAGCAGGCTGGTGCCTTTTTCCCTCTCCATGTTCCCAGCTCCTGTGCCTGTCATAGTGCCTGGGCCCTGGTAGGCACGTATTGCTTTGAATCATTCTGTAGTGGGTATCTGTCATCTTGGGTGTCCCGCATCCATTTCCTTTTCTTGTGTAATCGATGCCTTTCTTTTCTTTGGGAGAACCACTTCCTGACTTCAAACCAATTCTGGGAATTAAAGAAGCTAGTTTTGTAAAGTTCTCAGAATACTCTCTGGCTCAATTAATATTAGCTACCATTATAGCTAATATTATATTGTAATTCATGAAACACCCATGAAACAGGATCCAGTAAATAGAGGAATTATCAGAATGTATGGAAGAGCTCATTTAAATTAAAACATCATAAACATCATAACCAATCCTTTTAAAGAACTAAATAAGCCTAAAAGTAGGAAGATAAAAAAAAAAAAAAAAACAAGGACATCTCAGAGGAAGGAGAGCCAAAAGACAAAGACGGAAATTCGCATGCGTGCGCGCGCGTGCACACACACACACACACATTTTTAATTTGAGCATCAATCCAAGAGGTCCAATATTTCACTAAGAGTCTCAAAAAAAAAAAAAAAAGTACAGGAATCACAAAGGAAGGAAATTATCAAAGAAAAAATACAAGAAAATTTCCCAGGCTTGGAAAATACTCTTTTCCTAACCAAATGCCCAGAACAACCAACAGCAGCAACAACAAAAATACTGGTTTAAAAAAAAACAAAACAAAACAAAACAAAACTAAGACATATCATTATTAACTTCAAAAACCATGTCAGTAAAGAAAAACATTAAAGTGCTTTAAAAGAGAAAAAGAGCAGATAACACACAAAGCATTGGAAATCAGTGTGGTATTAGATTTCCTAACAATGGGATTGGAGACTAAGAGGCAATATAGCAATGATGTCAATCTGATTAATAACGACTTCCAGATATGGGACAGCCTGGGTGGCCCATTCAGTTAAGTGTCTGACTCTTGGTTTTGGCTAAGATCATGATCTCCCAGTTCATGAGATCAAGCCCCATTTATGGCTGTGCACTGACACAGTCTGCTTGGGATTCTCTCTCAGTCTCTCTCTGCTCCTCCCCTCTCTTTCTCTTTCTCTCAAAATAAATACATAAACGTTAAGAAAATAATGGCTTCCAGATAAGAATTCTATTCCCATTCAAACTATAGTTAAGTATAAGAAAGAACCTCCCCCCCCCCCCCCCCAGTTTGCAACTTCTCTGAAAGTTGTTGGACAATGTGTTCCACCAGACAAAAGAAGTAAACAAAAAGACAGAAAAATAAGATGCCTAAGGAAGGGATCCAGCAGAGAATAGAGGCAAATGTAATTTCAAGAATTATTTTGAAAGGAATGATGACAACTAGATCCCTTGATGACATCTGGGAATTAGCCCTAGAGAGCAATTAAAGCACATTGGAGCAGTAAAACAGAGAGTTATGAGAGATATGAATAGATTCATCTCCAGGAAAACAGTGGAACCAACAGAATAATTGAGTCATTTGACTATGAGAAAAATAGTGTTAAAATGATTTCTAGAGTTCTCTAGAGGATGTAAAGTAATTTATACATAGAAAATGAAGCAAATGAAAAAATGAGGTAATTATCAACTTAAGGAAAACATAAAGTGACATAATGGGAAAAGATAATCAAAGTATACTACTTGACCCAGCAGTGAGCCTGTATGTACTAACGGGGTCATAACCTATCAATAAATAAGTAGTTGTATGGTTTAAATATTGAATGATTAATTATATTTGAGCTATTACTTTATTGGAAGGGTTGGGAAAGGAACGACAATCAGAAAATAATTAACAAGATGGCAATAGGAAGTCCTTAGCCATCAATAATTAGTTTAAATGTAAATGGATTAAATACTCCAACCAAGAGACATAAAGTGGCTGAATGGATAAAAAATTAAGACCCAATTATATATTATATCTTGTATAAAAAAGTCTCACTTCAGATTGAAGGACACACATAGCCTGAAAGGGATGGAAAAAAGATATTCAATGCAAATAGTAACCAAAAGAGTGCAGGGGTGACCATACTTAAATCAGACAAAATAGACTTCAAGTCAAAAACTGTCACAGAAGACAAATAAAATCATTATATAATGATAAAATTATAATTAACTAGAAAGATACAGTTATCAACATACATGTGCCCAACATCAGAGCACCTGTATATATTTAGCAAATACTGAATATATTAAGCAGAGTTCTGAAGGCAAATTTAGACAGAAATGAAATAATAGGGGACTTCAATACCTCACTTTCAACAATGGGTATATCATCCAGATAATCAATAAGGAAATACTGGACTTAAACTATACTTTAGAGTAAACACACCCAACAGACATATACATAACATTCCATTCAATAGCAGCAGAATACACATTCTTTTCAAGTGCACATGGAACATTCTCCAGGATAGATCATATAAGTAAGATAAGTCTTAAACAATGTAAGAAGATAGAAATCATAACAAGTATCTTTTCAGTTACAGTGGTATGAAACTAGAAATCAATAACAGGATGAAAACTGGAAAATTCACAAATATGTAGGTATTAAATGTACACCTCTGAATAATCAGTGGGTCAAAGAAGAAATCAAAAGGAGAAAAAATATCTTGAGACAAATGGAAATGGGACTATCAAATACCAAAACTTATGGAAGATAGCTAAAGCAGTTTTAAGAGGGAAATTTATAGCAATGAATGCCCACACTAAGAAGAAAAGAGAAAGGGAACCAGTTAAGTGTCTGACTCTTGGTTTTGGCTCAGGTCATGATCTCACAGTTTGTGAGTTCGAACCCCATGTTGGGCTCTGCATTGACAGTGTGAAACCTACTTTGGATTCTGTCTCTCCCCCTTTCTCTGACCCTCCCCCACTCATGCACATGTTCTTTTTCTCTCTCAAAACAAACAAACAAATAACTTTTAAAAAAGAAAAGACAAAGTGTCAAACAAACAACCTAACTTTACACCTTAAGGAAGTAGAAAAAGGAGGACAAACTAAATAAAGTTAGCATAAGGAAGGAAAGAATAAATATCAGAGCAGAAATAAATGAAATAGAAACTAGAGTAACAATAGAAAAGATCAATGAAACTAAGATTTGTTTTTTGTAAAGATAAACAATATTAATAAACCTTTAGCTAGACTAAGAAAAAAAAGACTCAAATAAATAAAATAAAAAATGAAAGGAGATATTATAACTGATACCACAGAAATACAAAATATCACAAGAGACTACTATGAACAATTTATACCAAAAAATTGGACAAACTAAAAGAAATAGGTATATCTCTAGAAACGTATAACTTACCAAGTCTTAATCAAGAAGAAATAGACAGTTGAACAGATCAATTACTAATAAGGAGATTGAACTGGTAATCAAAAAGCTCCCAACAAAGAAAAGCCAAGAACCAAAAGGTTTTATGGGTAAATTCCACCAAACTTTTAAAGAAAAATTAGTGTCAGCCCTCAAACTCTTCCAAAAAAATCTAAAGAAAAGGGAACACACCCAAACTCACTTTATGAGGCCAACATTACCTTTATATCAAAGCCAGGTAAGGATCTACAAGAAAATAAAACTACAGGTCAACATCCCTGATAAATATAGATGCAAAATTCCTCAAGAAAATATTAGCGAGCCAAATTCAACAGCACATTATAATCATCATATATCATGATCAAGTGGGATTTATTCCTGGGATGCATGAATGGCCCAACATATGCAAATCAATAAATGTAATACACCACATTAAAAGGATGAAGGATAAAAACCATATGATTACCTCAATAGATGCAGAAAAAGTATTTGACATTATTCAATATTTGTTTATGATTAAAAAATAAAATTTTCAATGATAAGGTATAGAAGGAGTATACCTCAACAAAAGACAGGCCATATGTGACAAGCCAACAGCTATTCATACTTAATAATGAAAAGCTAAAAGTTTTTCCTCTTGGATCAGGAACAAGACAAAGATACCGTTGTCACTACTTCCATTCAATGTAGTACCAGAAGTCCTAGCCAAAGTAATTAGACAACAGAAAGAAATAAATGGCATCCAAATAGGTAAGGAAGTAGGAAAATTGTTGCAGATGATGTGATCTTATATGTAAAAACCCTAAAGACACCACCAAAAAAACTGTTAGAATAAAGGAATTTAGTAAAGTTGCAGGATACAAAATCAACATACAAAAAAATCAGTTCTATTGCTACACACTGACAGTGAAATATGTGGAAAATAAATTATGAAAGCAATCCCATTTACAATGGGATGAAAAAGAATAAAATACTTATGAATACACTTAACCAATGAAATGAAAGACCTGATACTAAAAACTATAAATGCTGATGAAAGAAACTGAAGATGATACAAATAAGTGGAAAAATATCCTATTTTCATGGATTGGGATATTTTTAAATGTCCATACTAACCCCAAAGATCTACAGATTCAATGCAAATCTTATTCAAATTCCGATGGTATTTTTCACAGAAATAGTAAAAACAATTGTAAAATTCATATGGAACCAAAAAAGACCCCAACTATCCAAAGCTATCTTGAGGAAGAACATAGTGGAGGTATCACACTACCTTATTTCAAAATGTTCAACAAGGCTATAGTAATCCAAACAGTATGGTACTGGCTTTAAAATAGACATACAGACCAGTGGAACAGAGAGTCCAGAAATAAATCCATGCAGTTATTGTCAATTGATCTTTGACAAAGATGCCAAGAACACACAATGGGGAAAGGATAGTTTGTCTATAAATGGTACTGGGAAAACTGGATCTCCACTTGCAGATGGATGTAAATAGGGGCAACCTTATCTCAAATGATTTATAAAAATCAACTCAAAATGGATTAAAGATTTAAGTGGAAAATCTGAAACTGAAACTACTAGAAGAAAACCACAGGACATTCTGGAAAAGCAAAAACTATGGAAATAATAAAAAGATCAGTGGTTACCAGGTGTGTAAAGCAAAGGAGGAGATAAATAGGCAGAGCACAGAAGGTGTGTAGGAAAGCAGAAATCCTCCAGTGCAGACACTGGATACATGTGACATGTGTCCAAACCCAGAGAATGTACAACACCAAGATGGACCTAATGTAAACTGTGGACTTTGGGTGATAGTGATTTGTCAATGTAGGTTCATCATTTATAATAATGTACCATTCGGGGGGGGGGTGGATATTGATAACGGGGGAGGTTATGCATGTGTTGGGGCAAGGAGAATATGGGGAAATGTACACCTGCCTCTCAATTCTGTGAATCTAAAATTGCTAAAAAAATGGTTTAAAAGGCACATAGAGCTAAAAACACACACATGAATGAGTACAAGTAAAAGTGGGTAAATGTAAACAAGATCAGTGGATTATATCAATGTCAGTATTCTGGTTGTAATATTTTACTATAATTTTGCAATATATTATCATCATTTGTAGAAACTGAGTAAACGTTACACAGTATCTCTCTGCATTGTTTCCTATAATTGTCAAAAAATTAAAGGCTAACATCTCATTCACTACTGTCTGGAGTCATGGAACCCCTCCCCCATACTTCACTCTTGGAGGTAACTACTCATTACTATTAGGTATTCTTCCAGACAGAACACATAACGCAGCAGAAGAAATATCCCTTTGAATTCAGACAAGCCTAGGTTACAAATTCCAATTCCACCACTCAGTAACTTTAGAGGAGGAATTTTCTCTCTTCCTTAGCTTCCTATTCATTAAATGGGGTATAATAATATTAGCTAACTTCTTATGAGAAGTTAATTAAGTGTCGTTCCATCATAACAGTGCCTCATACATAGTTTATGCTCAGTATATTTTTATTATGCATGTATTTTTGGGAGACATGTAGCATAATTTGTTTTGATGTTGATTTTTGTGTTTTGTATAAATGGTAGCACACTCTCTATATCTGTTATTTGCCTTCTTCTCCCCACAACAATATGGCTTAGATTCCTTTCCATGTCACTAAATACAAACTATCTCATTCTTTGTCATTGTTGCATAGTATTCCATGGTTGGCTCTACTTCAATTTATTTACCATTTCCCTATTGGTGGAAATTTAGATTATTTCTAATTTTTTGCTCTCTAAACTCCTGTGAGTGTGGAAAACTCCTGTGAGTGTGTTTAGAGAAATCTAGTGTTGAGAAATCAAATGGTTGGTTCACTAAACATGGCCTTAAAATTTTCAGATGACAGGTCAAGTTTCACTACTATTTATATAAATCTCCTTGCCACTTAAAAAAAAAAAGTACTTGATCAGGGTAGGATCGACATATTATAAAATTCATCTATCTCTGCAAATTTACACAGGTGTGCAAGCAGCACCAGGATTCATTCTGCTGTGGGTTGAATTGTATTCACTAAAGGAGGTAAGTTGAGGTTCTGGCCTCCAGGACCTCAGAATGTGACCTTAGTTGGAAATAGGGTCCTTGTAGATGTCATTAGTAAGTTGAAGTCATATTGGAATAGGCTGGTCCCTAGTCCAGAAAGAATGGTGTCTTCATAAGAAGAGGAAAATGTGGACATGGAGACAGAATGCCACGTGGCAAAAGAGTGATGTGGCCGCAAGCCAAGGAATGCCTGGGGCTGCCAGAAACTAGAGGAGACAAGGCGGGGGAGGGTGGAGATCCTTCCCTAGAGCCTTCAGAGGAAGCATGGCCCTGTCAACACCTTGAGTTTGGACATCTAGTCTCCAGAACTGTGAGAGAATGAAATTCTTTTGTTCCATGATGCCTGTTGTTGGCACTTTGTTAACAGCAACTCTAGGCAACTAATTCACTGACCTCAGGAAAACCCTGAGTCCCATGTTGGAGTGCAGGAGAAGACCCAAATCTTTCAGCTGGTGCCTTCATAGGTATTACCCCTGATGACTCATTTTCTCTCATGAAAATGACCCAACAGGAGACTTTTAGGTGGTCAAGTTTGGGACATAGCTTCCTTATGTCCACCCTTGGTCTTAAGAGTTCTTCATCATTAGGTCAGATTCAATTTTGAAAACCTGGTGAAAATCTCTAATCCAAATGGTATGCATCTATCTCCATATTGAGAAATGTGGCAATTTTAGACTCCCCAGAGCCCACCTGTGAACCCCAGTTTAAGAATATTTGGCCTTTCTGCCTGTCCATTGCCTGCTTGAATATCTGTGGTGATGGGGAAGTCAAGACTGCTGTGGCAGCCCATTCCAACCTGAGGAGCTCTGTTCGATGCAAGCCAATTCCTATTAGTTAAAATCTGGGTCCTGGTGGATTCCATCTCCGGTCCCTGGGATGGCCTTTGTGAATGGAAGCATGGAGCAGGGGAATGAGGAGTGTTCAGTCCCTGCAGTCAAAGAGGAACCTACAGAAACATGCATGGGAATGACTGTCAAACCCTAGCAAACTCTCAGGATGGGGAAGCCATGAGAAAGCCAAGAATATAAAAAATCTGGCTCTATCACGTGCAAAGTCTCTGGCCTTCAGGAATACTGGTAGTGAGTCTGAGCCTAAGTCTTATGTGTCTGTAAATAGGAAAACCTGGCACACAGTAGGTATTCCATCATGAATGAATTTAGACTGAAGAGAACAACACTCATGAACAAGAGATAGGACCGAATCCAGAGGAGATGGAAAAATAGAGAAGGAATAAAAATTTTCATATCTAATAGCATCCTAATAAGTGAGATGATCAAGTCTTTAATACATAGACCTTTTGTAAAATAATAATAATAATACACTCTTTTCAGGGCAGTTTTAGGTTCACAGCAAAATTCAAAGAACGTCATATACCTGTATACGCATTTGCATATAGAGTACGTAGCCCTTTCAGATTGGCTTCTTTTATTTAGCCATTTGCTTTTAAGGTTCCTCCGTGTCTTTCCATGGCTTAGTAGCTCATTTCTTTTTAATGTTGACTAATACTCCACTATCTGGATGTACCACAGTTCATTTATCTACTCACCTACTGAAGGACATAGCTCATTTATTGAATTAAATTGTCCCCATCTTACAGCCGAGTGACTACAGCATCGAATGAGCAAATGGCAGCCTTCCAACATCACTTGGAAGGGAAACAGGTCCTCCCAGTGATGCAGAGTCCCACCAATGGACCACAAAGGACAGGTCCTAGGTCTCTAACATCACAAGACCTACTGCATTAAGTAATTAAAGAAGCAAAATGAATTTGCTGAGGAAGCTGGGATTGGTGTGCAAATCACAATGCAGTATCTCCATCAGCTGTAACTGTGGATGAGTCCCATTCACCCCAAAGGACTGACCCGCCTCCCTAGGATGGGTGCCCTTGGAAAATCAAATCTGGGAAATGCACCCCCATCACACTTCATTATCCCAACTTCTCAGGACAATTCTGAGTTAGGCACTTGATATAATGGGGTCTTTCAAGATCCCCAACTGGGAAGAGCAAATGATAAAACTTGAAAAAAAAAATGAGTGCTTTGCTTTGGTTTACTGAAGGCTGAATTAAACAGAACTTAAATACTGTTATGTTTTTGCTTTTGTTTTTTTTCTAGGGCCTAGAATCAGGGGACTTTTTTCCTTCTCTCTCTTTTCAAAGGGTTCACCAGGTGAACCAGAAGTAAGCATGCATTTTCTAAAACCAGTGAACCATGACATAAGAATATTCTCCAAATCAGACCTGAACCAGACCTACATTTCACAGAGTTGGGAACCTCTCATTGAAATTATGCCCCAGACATAGAGTTCTTTTACCCAATTCAGAGAAGCAGTATGAAGTGTGTTTATAGGGTCTCTCTCTCTCTCTCCCTCCCTCCCTCTCTCTCCCACTTCCTCTCTCTCTCTCAGTTCTGTTGTGGTTTTTATAGTTCCATTCAGTCTCTGAGTTCTTTGCGTCTTAGTGACCGTCTCCTTTCATCCCTTTGTATGTCCATCTTTTGTCTCTACTTGATTATTTTTATCTGTCCTTCTCTGACTGTGATCTTTCTTCCTCCCCCAATGCCTCCTTCTGAAACGCTTGCAATATAAAGTCAAGTTTAAAAAAAAAATTTTTTTAACGTTTATTCATTTTTGAGAGACAGAGACAGAGCATGAGTGGAGGAGGGGGAGAGAGAGAGGGAGACACAGACTCCGAAGCAGGCTCCAGGCCCTGAGCTGTCAGCACAGAGCTCGACACAGAGCTCGAACTCACGGACTGTGAGATCATGACCTGAGCCAAAGTCAGACCCTTAACTGAGCCACCCAGGCTCCCCTGTAAAGTCAAATTTTAAGAGCACAGACTCTGGAGCAGACAAGCTGGGCTTGAAATCACCTTCTGTGTCTAGGCATCTGTTTCTTTATCTGTCAAACACACTTGAAAGGGTACCTGACATGTAATAAACATGTTATAGTCACTTGCTATTATTATTGCCTACATTCTTTAGCCAGCTTCCCCAAGTAGCTTCTGGGACCAGAAAACAGAGTGACACAGCAGATTTAGAGAGAGGACATCATGGTTGAGGGAAACAAGGACAAAGACTTCACTTAGCTCTCTCGGTTGTGTGGTTTCTCCTCGAGTCTTCTGCAAGAGGCAACATGAGTCATCTCAGAAGACTGAGGTGTATGCACCTTGACCATGACAACCTGTGAGAGCAAGAAGTTTGAGGCGAGAAGGAGAAAGAGGGAGACAACATGAGGTAGAACATAAGAGAAAGACGGGCACCTGCGTGGCTCATGTCATGATCTCACAGTTCATGAGTTCGTGTCCCATGTCAGGCTCTGCGTTGACAGTGCAAAGCTTGCTTGGGACTCTCTCTCTCTCCCTCTCTCTCTCTCTAAAAAAAAACTGGGAAAAAAAGGAGGAGAAAGAGATAAGATAGTAGAGAGATAGTGAGATAGATAGTAAGAGGAAGAAAAGGAGAAAGTGGGAGAGACATTGTCTGAGGTTCACTGAAGCCACATACCAGTGTTTCCTCATGAGTAGAGTGAGCTCCATCAACCTGCATCCTTGGAAAACAGATGATCTGTTGCTCCTTATAATAAACTGTGCTAAATGCAAGCCTATTACCTGTCGAATTCAGCTTAGTACAATTCACTGTGCTGCCACAGGCCTCAGTTTCCAGCTGAGTCGCTGCCTCTGTAAGCAAAAGTAAAGCTCCATAGGGCAAAGATGTGGCCCCTTAGCAGCTGAACAAAGTTCGGTTCAAGAAAAGAAAATAGAGCACACGGTGCTTCAGAGTTAAAGTATAGAGATACTGAAGCATTTCATTTGAAAACAACAAACAACAACAAAAAAAAAACCCAGCCCTCAACAAACCCAATGCCACTGCCATCTGCAATCAATATGCATCATTACAGCTACGCAGATGGCTGGGTTCTGAAAGAGTTCCAAGCCAGTGGTTCTCTACCTTAGCTGCACACTGTAATCACCTGAGAGCTTTAAAAAGTGAAATCTCATTGCCCACACTGCACCCCAGCCCAATTAAATGGTGGGACTCAGGCAATGAGTAATTTTTTTTTCAGAGCTCCCCAGATCACTCCAATGTGTATCTACAGTGGCAACCTCGGGTCTTGGATAACCCCGTGAGCCAAGTCACAATGTTTTAGAGCTCTGCAATCTGACTGCAGCTAAGGTGGTTCAAGAAATGACTGCACCTGTTGGGTAATTAAGGGAACAACTCAGGGACTGTCAGAGGAGTATAAAAAGGCCATCTGTTTTGGATAAATGACGCAGCTTAGTCAAATGATGTTCTTCGGAAGCAACTCTCGTTCCCTGACATTTGGTTTGCCCCAAGTGTTTGATGGTCCTGGTGTGCTGGTGTCTGTTTATGGACATCTGCTGTGATTGGGGGTCGGTGGGGATTGAAGGAGTGGCCTGGCAGGTGATGGGTGCAGCTTTCCTAATACCAGGCTCCTGGGAGGGAAAAGGTCTATGTCAGGGTATGACCCTGCACCTCTGGCCCAAGCACCCACAATACACCTGTTGTGGGTTGAGCTGTTTCCATCTCAAATTCCCATGTTGGAGTCCTAACCCCCATTGTTTTAGAATGTGACCTTATCTGGGAATACGGTTATTGTGGATGTAGTCAGTTAAGATGTGGTCATGCTGGAGTAGGGTGCGCCCCTCATCTGATACAAGTTGTGTCTTATAAAAAGTGGAAATTTGGACACAGAGACCGACACACAGGGAGAATGCCTTGGGAGGGTGAAGGTAGAGACTGGATCCTGTTCCACAGGCCAAGGACCAGAGATGGCCAACAAATCACCAGAAACCAGGGGAGGGGCATGGAACAGATTCTCCCTCCCAGCCTCAGAAGGAACCAGCCCTGCAGACACCTGGATCTCAGTTCTCAGAACTGTGACACAGTCAGTTTCCATTGGTGGTTGATCATTGCAGCAGCCTTTAGCAAACTAGCACAGAACCCCAGCCTAGGAGAATCAATACTGTGCCTGGAATTGATGGAGGTTTCAGGGTTGGGAGAGGAAGGGCCCTGAAACAAGCAGCTGCCCCAGTTCCAAACCTGGTTCCAAACCAATCCTCATAATGGTCACTCCCGACCCCCTCCTGCTCACTGCATCCACTGTGAGAGGGACTGAAATGCCCCAAGTGGGGCTGGCTTCTTGGGCATGTGACACATGGACCCCACTCTTAGGGGACTCCCATGCTTGTCTCTTGTGTTGCCATCTTGAAATTTTTAGTTATTTTTGAACAAAGGCCCAGCCTTTTCTTTTTGTACTCGTCCCTGCAAATTGTGTATCTGGTCCTCTCCCCAAACCTCCCACCCACTTGACCTCCTTCAGTCAGATGTCATCTACCTTCTCACAGGAATTTCTCATAGCTTCTGGTCCCTGGCCACTCCCTTTTGGTTTCTCAATGATGCTATGGATTTTTCCATTTATCAATATTGTTTGGGTCCTTTGTAGGGAGGAATTTGGGGCAGGAGATGATGGTGGAAGGGGATTGTGTTGGGCAGCCAAATAAAATATTCCAGTCTTGTTGGTTAAGCTTTTAGTCCTCTAAAGGACCAAGGTTGAAGGAAAGCACAGAAGTTTATGAAAGACTGTGTGACTCTCTAGGAACAGACAGTCTGGCTTTGGGGCTCAGGTGACCAAGTGTGACCAAGAAACATGGATGGTGCCGTACCCCTCAGGACTCGTGCGGGGGGCTGTCTGAGCCTAGCTCTTGTTAGCACAGTGTTTCTGGTCATTTATTCACGGCTTTCTCTAAAACCCTGGCATACGTGTCTGTTATCCATGGATGCTGTGACAGGTGGGTTATTATTCCCACTATGTTCCTCACTCCCTGAATTAGAAACCGTACATTCATGCTCTTTGCCATGGGTCTCTGCAGTGTCTCCCACTGTGGGCAAAGTGACCTTCCCTGCCTCAGTGATGTTGGGTTGGCCCTGTGACTTGCCTTGGCCAATGGAACCTGAGTGGAACTGTCATTGTGCCAGTTCCCAGCTGAGACCTTAAGAAACATGACGTGTTTCTTCTCGCCTTCTTGCAAACCTGCCATCTGCCATGAGAAAAACCTGCCCCATGTAGCCGTTGGCCCAAAGAGAATGAGGAGGCAGGTGGAACAGACCCAATGCCCAGCCTAGATCCAAATCTAGCTGATCCCTGCCAAGGCCACAAGCATCACAGCCTCTACAGAGACCCATAAGCAAAACATAAGCGCTTGTTTTTATAGTCCAGTAAGTTTGGGAGGTCTTTGTTATGCAGAGTTACTATGGTCCTAAAGCTGACCGATACAAGAATCATGTTAATTCTTTAATTGGGTTGTCATGGCTTTGCCTGGCCTGGCCCTTCCTTTTATTATTCAGCCTTAACTCCTAGCCCCCAGCCCCTTCTCCCTCCACTTCAGGCTTGCTTCTTTTATTTTTTTTTATTTTTGAGAGCGCACAGTTGGGGAGGTGCAGAGAGGGGTGGGGACAGAGGATCCAAAGCAGGCTCTGTGTGCACAGCAGCAAGCCCAGTGTGGGGCTCAAACTCATGAATTGTGAGATCATAACCTGAGCCAAAGTCACACACTCAACCAGCTGAGCCACCCAGGTGCCCCTGTGTTTGGTTCTTTCACACTTCAAATGTGCCATGTTCTCTCATGACTTTGAGCCAGTAACACGTTCCCTCCCCACGTCCCCCAGCTCACTTATCCTTTTCCCTGGCTGGCTCCTTCTCGTTCATTTGTTCTCAGGCTACATGACCACCTAACTCCTCTTCAAGGCCCATGAGGACCCGCTGAAGGCTCCTGCTGTGTGCTTCTGTTACATGATGGGTTCTCCCATCACAGCCCTTGAAACAGTACATTGCCATCACTAGCATGGTAGAAAAACAGACTGAGATGTTTCTTGGTGTTTGCTTTTCACTGCTGTGGCAGGGCCAGACAGAGTCAACGAGAGATAGCAATGCTTCACTTTCCATGCTTCCCATCCCAACCGCACCACACACACACACACACACACACACACACACACACACACACACACACACACACACACTAATCCCAAGAGCCTATACGACCCTTTGCGTCCACATCATTCTAAAGCAAATTCAGAATCTGGGTGTTTTCTGCCTCTTGTGAACTCCTAAGCCATTTCTAGTATCATCCCAGAAGGGAAATGGTGAGAGGGAAGTATGGCTTTGGGGTCTGGCTGTGAGAAAAAGAGATCCCCTCTGAGTAAGGCTGAACAATGGGGATCTGTGTTCAGCACAAGGACTTGAAGTTCTAGTACCCTGCAGAAGGGTTGGCCCCCCCACCCTGTCTGAGCTCCTGCTCAGCAAGAATGCCTGTTTCTTAGGTGTCATGGAAACAACAGCAAGAGATGTGATGGCGTGCTCAACAGGGCCCTCGACGGGAGCCAGGGTAGAGCTGAGGAAGGTTGGAGACACCTGTGTATTCACTTTCTATTGCTGAACAACAGATCACCACCAATCGTGTGACTTTAGGACATCACAAACTTGTCATCTCCTAGTTTCCAGGAGTCTGGGTAGGACATGACTAAGTCCTCTGCTCAGAGTTTCACCAGGCTGAAGTCAAGGTCTGTTACCAAGTTCCACATTAAAGGAGTGAGTCCTAATAATGCCCGAGACAGAATTATCTGCCAACCAGATGTGACCGGGGCTGGGAATGAGACCTAACTTGATTTCTAGAAAGTAGATATATCTTCGTGATTTCTTGCATCCTCATAGTTTGGTTTTAAATTCACATCTGCTACGCTTTAATCCTCTGTTTTTCCTAGTGGACCATAAGCTCTTGGAAGCCAGGATGTATGTCTTGCTGATTATTACATCTCCTAAGCCTAATATGGTGCCTGGAACTTACGGAGAAGGAAGTAACAAATAGTTGCCAAATGAGGGACTGACTTAAGTGCTCAGTAAATCCTTATTCACTTAAACTGACTCAGTTCTCATAAACACCAAGGGCATCACTGTAACTGTTTCAGAGAAGAAGAAACCAGATGTGAGAAGTTTAGGCAACATGTTCAGGGTCACATAAATAGTAACAGCAGAGCTAGAACTTTTCCATTATATTCAGAGAAAAAAAATATTCCTTTCTTTTGGAACTTGGCCCTGAAATGTAACACTATGACACATCCTAAATTGCATGACTCATACTTTTCATCTTCCGTGATCAACAGTGGGGGAAAATGTAATGAATTAGAAACCTTTATAAGACAGTTGCTAACATCTCAAAATCCCAAACTGGATTTTGGATTTGCCTGGATTTGCCAAGCGGGTGACTCCCCTCTCACTGGGAGCACAAACTAAGTCACTACCAAGGACTCACAGGATAGTCTGGTTTGTCCCAGACAGACTTGACTTACCTCCTCTTTCAGGTTTTAGGTTACCTAACTAGTGTGGTTGTTTAGCGAGCAGAGATTCTAAAGTGTGGGTTATATTTCTTATAAATCACATAACGACTCCATTCATTCTTTTCTCAGGGCCTTTGTGCAGGCTGTGATGTCTGCTTAAAATGCTCATCCACTTTCCTATGGCTCAATCCCTTTCGTTCTTCAGTTCTTGGCTTGGACGTCAGTCATCAAAGGGGTTTTCCTGGTACCCTGAGGGCCTACCCCCTCCCCATTAATCCCTGTCCCTATATACCCTATATAACACTTTTCATAAATTGCAATTATATATTAATTTTACATGCCTGTCCACCCCCTGCAAGATGACACGCTCACAAGGGCAGCCACCAACTTGGTTGATACACCAATGTTAACAACTCAGCTCTCACCCAGTGCCTGGGCTGTAATAGACATCCACTAATTATTTGTTAAATGAATGAATGGAGTCCACTAAGCCATTCAGCAAGCATCATCAGTGGAGCATGAATTTTGTGTACCAGGTGCTGGTAATACAAAGTTATACAAGGGGCAGCTGGGTGGCTCAGTTGGTTAAGCATCTGACTTTGGCTCAGGTCATGATCTCGCAGTTCCTGAGTTCGAGCCCTGTGTCAGGCTCTGTGCTGAGAGCTCGGAGCCTGGAGCCTGCTTGGGATTCTTTGTCTCCCCCTCTCTCTCTGCCCCTCCCCTGCTTGCGCTCTGTCTCTTTCTCTCTCTCTCTCTCCCTCCCTCTCTCTCTCTCAAAAATAAATAAACATTAAAATTTTTTTTAATTAAATAAAGTTATACAAGACCTGGGTCCTTCCTTCCAGCGGCACCCAATCTAGTGCAGAAACATGCATGGATATATCCTAAATGGCCCAGGCTTCACCTGGCTTAACCTCAAATGGTGTCCAATCAGCACAAACACTTAAGTTGCAATGACTTTTCATCCCCAGCCAAGAACCATGTGACTTTACCCTACCTCAAGGTCTCCCTTTGTTATTTCTGAGTCTGCAGGGCTGCCTCACAAGTGCTCTGAGAAGAGTCTACTCAAGTCCTCATCCCCAGCCTCCTGATCCAGTTTGCAAGTCACTCCTGGCACCATTACTTCCGTTTCCTTCCATGGGTGTGTGGCTTCCTTGCCTGACACTGGAGCTCTCCACTTGTTCAGTGCCACACAACAGGCCAGTCAGGTGTGGCCCCGGTGTCCTAGCACAGATCAGGAGGATGCCTGTGTACATCTGGATCACCTGGGATCTGGCTGAAATTCAGCCTCTGACTCAGTAGGCCTGGGATGAGCCCTGAGATCCTGCATCTCATGTAAGCATCTGGGTGATGTGGACCCTGCTGGTCCACAGGCCACACCTGAGGAGCGAGGATATCTGCAGCGGGCATAGTAAATGCTCCATCCACGTTGGCCGTTGTGATTTCATACCTGCAAGGCACCCAGTACAGGGGCCGTCATTTTGCCGATGTATCAGACGCTGTTGGTAACGTGCCCAACTGTATCAGACGCACCTCTACACGCCCCAAACTTGCAACTCTGAATATCTGTTACTTTTCTTAGCCCGTGAGAGCAAGATTGGGTGTCATGTGAGGTAAACCAGACAGGCTAGAAAGTAAATGCTTCCTAGATCAATCTCAACCAATGATAGGAAACTAGGAGATAAATGCCCCATCCCCCTGGCCCATCTAGTTGAATCATTGTGAGGCACCTGTTCATATGGGGTCCCAGAGTTCTCCACAGAACAGAGACACATTAGAAACTTTCCTGATAGTGCCCCATTCATTGGCTTTCTTCCCTTCCCCCACTCACTCCCCTCTGCTCCCCTCCCCAGCCTGGTGTTTCCAGACACTACCTCCCAAGTCAACTCTTTCCACTCAAACAAATCCTTGCCTCTGGCTCTGCTTCTGGGGGAATCCAAACTGAGACCAAAGGCTTGTTTGCTTTGGGGGGCTGTTAAAATTAAATACAAAACGAAGAGCATGCTCTAAGCACATAAAACCATTTAAGCCAAACTAAATCTAGCTTATTTCATGAACATAAGTGAAACCAAACTTAGGTTATTTCTTGTAAATGCCTCTGATAATAAAAGAAAACTGAAGCCCTCTTTCTACAAATGGTATAAGATAATCAGGTTTTTAAAATTTTTTTTACTGAAATATATTTGATGTATAACATTGTATAAGTTTAAGGTGTGTGACATTTTGATTTGATACATTTATATATTGCAGTATGATTGACAATGATGTGGTACCTAACACCTCTCACGTACTATCATTTCTTTTTTTTGTGGCGAACAATTAAGTTCTAGTCTCTTAGCAAGCTTGATGTTTCTATTACAATATTTTTTTTTAATTTTTTTTTCAACGTTTATTTATTTTTGGGACAGAGAGAGACAGAGCATGAACTGGGGAGGGGCAGAGAGAGAGGGAGACACAGAATTGGAAACAGGCTCCAGGCTCTGAGCCATCAGCCCAGAGCCTGACGTGGGGCTCGAACTCCCCGACCGCGAGATCGTGACCTGGCTGAAGTCGGACGCTTAACCGACTGCACCACCCAGGCGCCCCTCTATTACAATATTATGGACACTATTACAATATCGTTACAACAATGATTATGTGGTGCGTTAGATTTGGAGGATTTATTTAGCTACTGGTTGCAACTTTGGACCCTTGAACAATATCTCTCCTGGTGAGGGAATAGATGATCCCTTTTAACCAAGCCCCTGCCCATAGGGAAACTCTCAGTGTTTTTTTTTTTTTTTTTTAATGTTTAATCATTTATTTTGAGAGAGAGAGAGAGAGAGAGAGAGAGTGTGTGTGTGTGTGTGTGCACGTGTGCATGAGTGGGGGAGGGGCAGGAAGAGAGGGAGAGAGAATGCCAAGCAGGTTCCTCACTGTGGGTGCAGAGCGTGACTTTCGGAGCCATGAACCAGGAGATCATGACCTTAGCCGAAATCAAGAGTGGAATGCTCAAATGACTGAGCCACCCAGCTGCCCCTGGAACCTCTCATTGTAATAACCAGTCATCATCAAAGTGAAACAACTTCCTCATTTTCATGTTATAAGCCATCCTGTAATATCATGGCCCTGAGCTTCACATCCGTTTAAAATTTGAAAGCTCCCAGCTCACAGGCCGTCTTTATTTTTATTTTTTTTTTTTTTAATTTTTTTTTTTCAACGTTTATTTATTTTTGGGACAGAGAGAGACAGAGCATGAACGGGGGAGGGGCAGAGAGAGAGGGAGACACAGAATCGGAAACAGGCTCCAGGCTCTGAGCCATCAGCCCAGAGCCTGACGCGGGGCTCGAACTCCCGGACCGCGAGATCGTGACCTGGCTGAAGTCGGACGCTTAACCGACTGCGCCACCCAGGCGCCCCCAGGCCGTCTTTAAATGCACAATAAACTCTTACTAAATACTTTTTTATTGATTTAGTCATTTTCATTTTGCTATTTCTGGTTTTTTGACGGGGCCCAATCATCATAATATAAAATCACTATTTTTTTTGGTGCGGGGGGGGGGGCGGGGGGGGGGGAAGGACCCAGTATGAGTATAGGGGCCACATCCAGGGACCACCCACTGAGTCTAGCAGAAGTTCAGCCACAGCTTTCTGAGCCCTCCCTGCGACATCATCTCAAATAAGGGAGATAGTTGTTTCCAGGGTCCCCACAATGCTTTTGCAATCTGATGGCAATTGAAAAACGTATTCCCACAATCCTAACTCCATGGCTAACACCTCAGTTTGCCTGTATCCTTTTCATGCAGACAACCGGCTCTCCGATCACAATGACCCCAAATGAGACAGGTGTCTAAGGACACAGCCTAGTAGGCACTGATGTCAGCTGTACAGAGCAGCAAGGGGGATCTCTCTTGCAGATACTTTCCTTTCAACCCCAAGGAAGAAAGACACATTTTGTATCTGAGAACAAAATAAAGAGAGAAAGTTACAGAGAACCAGACCAATTCAACCAACCTCCCTTAGCAGGTAGGCTGGTGAGTCTCCAATTTAAGCCTGCCTCTCAGGCACTTTGGGAGTGTGCTAAAATCTCATATTGCTGGATCCAGATCTAGAGAATTTGACGGCACTTTGGGAAATACTGCTGTAAACTGTCAGAGGCATGAACGGCCCACGGAATCTCCGCTGGTTTGAAAGGAATTTATCACGTGTCTGCAGGCCGGTTCCTCTCCTGAGCACTCTACCTTTATTCACTTCCTATAGCCTTGTTAGATACGGTTATCGGCTTCATTTTACAGATAAGGAAAGTAAGGCACAGGTAGGTCAAGGAAATTGCCCCGTGTCACACAGCACACAGCCAGGCGCAGGGAGCAGGGATGCAAATTGCCCATGTGGTTCCAGAGCCATGCACATCCCATCGCACTGGAGCTGCAAGACTGAGCGAGGCCCGCACATGTTACTTCCATTCCCTATGAAGACCCTCTTAGGGATTGCATGTTTATGTCCCCCCTCCCCCCTGCATTCATAAGTTGAGGCCCTAACCCCTAATGTGACTGTATTAGGAGATAGGGCCTCTGGGGAGGGGAGGAAAATTAAATGAGGCCATAAAGGAAAGGTCCTAATCCACTAGGGCTGGTGCCCTTAGAAGAAGAGGAAGAGACATCGGAGACACCTCTTTCTCCATCACGTGAGGACAAAGCAAAAAGGCTGCCAAGTGCAAGCCAAGAAGAGAGTTCTCACCAGAAACTGTCAGCCAGCACCTTGACTTCAGACTTTCCAGTTGCCAGAACTGCGAGTAAATATATTTCTGTTGTAGAAGCCACCCACTCTATGATCTTGGGGTGTCAGCCCAACCGTAAGGTTTTCCGGATTCTTATCACAACTGATGTGTTCTATGGACATTCTCTCACATCCCTGCCGTGTGACCAGAAACAAACTAGACACAAATATGAGGGGTGCCTGGGTGGCTCAGTCCAATAAGCATCTGACTTTGGCTCAGGTCATGATGTCATGGGTCGTGAGCTCAAGCCCCGCATAGGGCTCTGCACTGACAGTATGAGGTTTGCCTGGGATTCTCTCTCCCTCTCTCTGCCCCTTCTGCTCTCTCTCTCTCTCTCTCTCTTGCTCAATCAAAATAAATAAGCATAAAAAATTTTTTTGAACTGCCTTCCAGAACCTAATTTTTATTACTTGTTATGTATTTATGTATTTTGAGGGGGGAGGGGTGGGGGGGAGAGAGAGAGAGAGAGAGAGAGAGAAAATCCCAAACAGGCTCCACAATGAGTGCAAAGTCTGACATGGGACTCAATCCTAGGATCCTGGGATCATGACCTGAGCTGAAATCAAGAGCAGGACGCTCAACCAATTAAACCACAAAGGCTCCCCAAGGACCTAATTTTTAAAAATAACTTCTTTCTTTCTGTAATCATAAATTGAGTTCAGAGCACATATTTGGCATGTGGTACATCTCTGGGGGATGCAGGAATGCCTTTGCAGGACCAGAAACTGAGGGCTAGCCCCTGAGGAATGCACCCTTAGTAAGAATCCCACGAATCCAGTGTGGAATGTTATCCCTAATCACTATTGGATTCGACACTTTCTAGCACTGTGTTGGAAGTGGAGACAGTCATTCAAAAGCAGCACTTAATCACACACTGGATAGTACAGCTCGGAATCATCATACACATGCTTCCACAAGGAAAGGAGCAAGTCATTAACCTTAAATCATCTTCTGAGTAGGTCGTATCAGGAATGAGGACAGAAAGATGCCTTCCTACTTCAGGATCTAGAATGGCACTCTTGAAAAGATGACTGAAAAATAAAATAACCCTATTTTGTAGACGAGAGTTTTGCTACCATGTGTGTGAGCCTTCTTTGGCAAGTCACTTTCCCTCTATGGGCCTCAGTTTCCTCCCCTGTAAAGGAAGGGGCATAAAGCTGGTAGTTGCTCTGACTTTTCTTTGATCCGCACAAGCCACAGTAGATATCCCTTCTTTGAAAACATATTTTAAGAGCAAATATCTCAAGAGAGAAGCATATCTTGTAAATGGCATATTATAATTCAAAGCCAGTCTTTCCTTATACTCAACCCCTTTGCTTTCCATTATTATTTTCTTTACATTACCCCTTACCACCTGAAATTCCCTTTTTTATTCAGCAAGAACTAAAAATGTATACTGGGCATCTGTACTGGTCCTTATTGCTATTTGCTCTCCAGGCTCGGAGCCAGAGCACCCTCCTCTTCCCTGATCCTGTGAAACTTTCTGGCCGGCATTCAGCTGCCCTATTCTCCACCTCAGCCAATGGCCATGCTCCACAATGTTCTAGAACTTTCTAGTATGCACCAGGCATATGGCCCTGTGGGTTGGGAAGGCTATAGGACTTGGTAGAAAGCATCAGTGGGTTTCAGAGACAAACACACATGGGTTTTCTAATTTCACCACTTTCTAAGTGACGCTTTTCTAAGTGTGTCACTTTGCAGACATCACTTCATGTCACTGAGCCTTAATTTATGTGCAAAAAAGGGACCATGGCACCATTGTGACCACTGTTGGTTGCCTAACCAGCAGTCGTTCCATCTTTGTCGACAAAGTAGTGCTGGGTCTGTTCAGGTATTCAGGGAAATGTGTCCTGTCTTAAGGATGGATTTTGATTTCTAGATGGAACATAATCTATTTCCATTTGTGAGTGACTGCTTTAGGTTTGGCCGTATGACTGTATCTGGACTGGATATAAAGGGAAATCTGCTGGAAAGCACTGGGGAAAGACTTCCCTCCCTGACAGCAGGAGAGAAATGAGAAGAAAGCAAGCCCATCTTGCTGTCTTCATAATTTTAGACATGATTGTGCAATTTTGTGACGATGGTCGCTACATCACCCAACTCGCAGTTAGGAGGGGAAAGCCAAGGGGCACCTGGGTGGCTCAGTCAGTGCCCGACTTCAGCTCAGGTCATGATCTCACAGTTCATGAGTTCGAGCCCCACACTGGGCTCTGTGCTGACAGCCCAGAGCATGGAGCCTGCTTCAGATTCTGTGTCTTCCACTCTTTCTGCCCCTCCCCCACTCATGCTCGCTCTCTCTCTCTCTCAAAAATAAATAAAATAAACATTGAAAAATTGAAGAAAAAAAAAGAGGAGAAAGCCAAGAAGATCACAGAAAAGCTATAGGGTCTGACAGTGTATAGATTGTGAATCGACTTTCCCTGAAACCATCTATCTCCAGATGTTTTATTTATGAGAAATAAAAGTCTCTATTGGTCAAGCCATTTGTACACTTTTGTGGGGTCTGAAGGTTACACACCCTTTAAGTAAAAGAATAAAAAAATTAAAATATAAAAGACAGTAGATTTTTAAAAATAATACTAATGTTTAAATAATTCTAATAATTCTTAAAATTCTAAAAATAACTCTAAGAAATCTAAAAAAATTCTAATTTAAAAATTATTATTATACTAAATTAATAATTCTCAGGGTGCCCATGTGGCTCATTTGGTTAAGTATCTGATTTCTTGATTTCAGTTCGGGTCATGATCTCACGGTTTGTGAGTTTGAGCCCTCACATCTGGGTCAGTGGAGCCTGCTTGGGATTCTCTCTCTCTCTCTCTCTCTCTCTCTCTCTCTCTCTCTCATTTTCCCTCTCCCTCTCTCTGTCCCTCCCCTCCTCTCTCTCTCAAAATAAATAAATAAACTTACAAGAAAAGACTAGTTTATTTTAAAAAGTTGGTAATTCTAGGGGCGCCTGGGTGGCGCAGTCGGTTAAGCGTCCGACTTCAGCCAGGTCACGATCTCGCCGTCCGTGAGTTCGAGCCCCGCGTCAGGCTCTGGGCTGATGGCTCAGAGCCTGGAGCCTGTTTCCGATTCTGTGTCTCCCTCTCTCTCTGCCCCTCCCCCGTTCATGCTCTGTCTCTCTCTGTCCCAAAAATAAATAAACGTTGAAAAAAAAATTAAAAAAAAAAAAAGTTGGTAATTCTCTTTAGGAAGTAACAGTAGATTCTAACTTTTAAAGGTTTATAAATGCCCAAACATTAGAAGATTTTTAAAAATAATAGTTCTTGGGGTGCCTGAGTGGTTCAGTCAGTTAAGCGACTGACTCTTGATCTCACCTCAAGTCTTAATCTCAGGGTAGTGAGTTCAAGCCCCATGTTGGGCTCTCTGCTGGTCATAGAGTGTATTTAAAATTTAATAATAATAATAATAATAATAATAATAATAATAAATAGTTCTTATTAATAACTAATAAACCTCTATAATATTTGTATCCTTTATGTTCCATCTGCATGCTCTGTCTTCAATATAACAATAATTTAAAACAGCATTTTCTACAGAGAACAAACAATTCTTTTTTTTGAGTATGGTTGACAGAAAATTAAAATTATTATTCATGGCTTAGAAAATTTACTTTCAGCTTCACAACTCACTGTTGGTAACATCGTGTACATTTTTAGGATTGTCATCAAATTTGGGGAAATCTCCAACGAGGAGGTTTTTTTTCATACATGAGATCTATGTTTTAGAAGAATTTTCCCAACGACTAGCTTCTGACTCCATGAAATTCAAGCCTAATTTCTCCTGTGTTACCTACATTTCTTTCAGTTCCCACTGCAATACCACCTCCGGGCCTGCTGTTTTGTATCAATACACCAGGTGAGTCAGCACACTAGGGGCAGGAATGTTCCTGGAAGCTCTCCCCATTCCCTCCTCTGGTGGGTTGGGAATGAGTGAGAACCACATAAACATATCCCACTAAGCCCATCCTAATCTATTCCTGGAGCGGAATCCCAAATCCAAATTCCAAATGCTCTCAATGTTTCCACCAGTAACCAACACAGAGGGATGTATAACAAAGAAGATGTCCCAGGGGAAAGACTTAGCCATCTTAAACCACTGCAGTTAAAACGTTGATGTTCGCATATATAAACCACATCATCTTTATCTATCCATCAGTTGACAGACATTTGGGCCTTTTCCATAATTTGGCTATTGTTGAAAGTGTTGCTATAAACATTGGGGTACATGTGCCCCTATGAATCAGCACTCCTGTATCCTTTGGATAAATTCCTAGGAGTGCCATTGCTGGGTTGTAGAGTAGTTCTATTTTTAATTGGAATACTATTTGGCAATGAAAAAGAATGAAACCATGCCATTTGCAGCAACGTGGATAGAACTGGAAGATATTATGCTGAGTGAAATAAGTCAGTGAGAGAAGGACAGATATCATATGTTTTCACTCATATGTGGATCTTGAGGAATTTAACAGAAGACCATGGGAGAAGCAAACTGGGAAAAATAGTTACCAACAAAGAGGGAGGGAGGCAAACCATAAGAGACTCTTAAATAGAACAAACTGAGGGTTGATGGGGGCGGAAGGGGGAGAGGGGAAAATGGGTGATGGGCATCGAGGAGGGCACTTGTTGGGATGAACATTGGGTGTTGTATGTAAGCGATGAACCACGGGAATCTACCCCCAAAACCAAGAGCACACTGTATACACTGTATGTTAGCCAACGTGACAATAAATTATATTTTAAAAAAATAAAAAATAAAATTATGACTGAGATTAAAAAAAAAACATTTACTTTTGCAAATTAAAAAAACAATGAAACAGACAAACGAATGGCAGTGATCCTAGAGCCTCAGAAAATGTCCACGCAAGTGAGGGGGCCCTAAAACGTAAACTTTGTTTGCTTCACATCAAATTCATCTTCCTCTGATCCTGGGCATGTTGTGAAAACTGAATGAACCCATAATACAAATAAAGTGCTGGGCAAAGTGTCTGGCATGTAGTGAACTTTGAAACAGGGCAGCAACCATTCTACTTTTAGTGATGTCAGTATTATTTAAGACGGTACCTCCCACAGTACGTAGGTCCTTCCTCCTTCCTCCTTCCTCTCCTTTCCTCTCCTTTCCTCTCCTTTCCTTTCCCCTGACCATGTTTTCACAGCTATACTCAAAAGACCAGACCTCAGAGGAGACAAGCCTTTCAAGTTGTTTTTCAGTGTGAAATCTGTTCATGATAAAATAGTAGTTTTCAGGGGTTAAATATTCCCATGCCTGAAAGGGCAAATGTCTCTATAATCGCAGTGACCAGGAAATCAAAGTGACATCTTTCCAATCAATAGTTTTATCATTACGTTTTAAAATTGCATTTTTGCCCTAAAATTGGCATGCTATATTTAGTCACCACCACCAAGAGACATCTGCCCAATGAAGCAACCGTGCCTTTCACGAGTGATATGTCATTTATTTATTTCGGCAGCTAAGCACCTCCCGGCGCAACACACAGCCACCTTTGGAAACAAAGATGGAATTCTGGGTGCCTTAAACAGAGAGGGGCTGTCTAAAATTACAGACGATGCTAATTAACTAGAACACAGAATTAGAACCTACGGTTTGGAAAATATGCAGGAAAAATAGAGTGTCTGTCAGAAACTTTACCATCAGGGAGCTGATGCTGGCTGTTTCAAGGATGCTAAGTTGATGATAAGAATTCTATACCACTGTTAAATCTCAATAAACAAAGCCCCAGGTTGCGCCTGAATTATACCATGTGTTTGCTCAAAGAGCTGGTGTTTTAAGTAAATTCCCTTTCACTGATAAAAATTATTAATAAACATAGTGAGAAAGATACTGTCTGGAAGAAGGGAGACTGAAAGGGACCATAACTTTATTTATGTTTGATGAACAAATTATTTTTTTCTGTCACAGGCACCTTAATTCAAACAAAGCAACTGCCGTGAGATGTTCTTGAATTTAAAACCTGATTGAGTTGCTTAGTGTATTTTTAAAAATATCAGGAGGGGCTGGGGGAGTTACTTGGTACATGTGCTGGTGTTCTACATGAGCTCTGTTGGTGGAGGCAAGTGAAAAGGCAAAGCTTCCAGGTCTGGAGACTGGGATTTTCATCCCAGGTCCACTGCTAATTCACAGGATGACTTTAGGCAACTTACCTAACTGATCTGGCTAATAAGGACAATAGTAGTTCCTGCCTCCTTGACTGAGTAACAATTATAGAAGACTGTGAATGTTAGAAGGCACTCCATAAAAAGGAAAAGTGGAAATGGCAGTAGAGCATGGGGATTAGGAGCCCCTATTGTATGTGAATGAAGACCAGAGTCTGCTAGAAGTTCAGTCATTGACCAAGTGAACAGTCAAGGGCAGAGTACTTAACTTCTCTTCTTCTTCTTTTGACAGAGAGAGAGAGAGAAAGAGCATGGGGGAGGCGCAGAGAGAGAGAGAGAGAGAGAGAGAGAGAGAGAGGGAGAATCTCAAGCAGGTTCCAAGCAATCAGCACAGAGCCTGATGCAGGGCTCCATCTCACAAATCATGAGATCCTGACCTGAGCCCAAATCAAGAGTTAGATGTTCACCCCTCAACCGCTCAACGACTGAGCCACCCACGTGCCCCCATAGGCTGTTCCACTTTGCATCAGCAAACATGGCCTGACGACACATCTGAATTCCAAACCATAGGATGAGTGAAGGCAAGGTAAGGGGAATAAAGGCGCACCCCCTTTCTCTGAAAATACAACCTATAAATCACACCTGATACTGCTGCGTCCAGGCCACAGGCTCGAACTTAGAAAGGTGACTGCTCTTGTTGTCAAGAGAAACTGGCTACAGCCCAGCTAAAATGTAGCAAGAAGGAGACAGAGAAAACTTACGTGGGTGAGATACCAAGCTGACTCTGTCACAGTGTCCAAGCTTCTTAGCAGATATGAATGGTCAATAAATCGTAACACAGAACGTCCCATGTTCCAGGTTCCCCCTCAGTCCTGGGAAAACTGTGATGGTTGGTCACCCAAGATGCTCTATGGTGGGCTTCTGGGAGACCTCTGGAAATGAGACTTCAGGTAGGAGAACCAGCTGAACCTGCGGTGTCAAAAATAGAAGAGGCCTTGAAAATATAGGTCAAACACTCATTGTATGGTTCAAGTTGCTGTATATAAAAAAGGGAAAGGGATTTTACTTATGACTTTGCCATTCCTAAGTACAGAGGTAGGTAGAGTATTTGCAAAGGGCTGAGAAGGAGATCAGTGTCCAAACATACTTCTACCATGGGTCTGTCCTGGCATGGCCTTCCCCTCCTGCTTAACAGAAAAGTCCATTCAGTAGCTCTGCTGATGTGTTAGACCAGAAGTACCCAATAACTGGAGGGGATTAACCAGCAGGGGTGCCCTAACCTCTCCTTTTTCTTTCTTCTCTCACTTATAATTCATAGTAATTGGAACTCTCTTGGTTACAGGTGAAAGAAAGCTAACTCAAACTGGTTTCAGCAGCCAAATGGAAATACACTGGCTTATGGAACTAGATTCACAAATCAGATTCAGTCACAGCTGGATACAGGGCCTCAAATCACAGCATCAGGAACTGGATCCGTTTCCATCTCTGCTTCTATCAGAGTAAGTTTCATTCACTGGCAGATTCTTCCCCTCCTGGTGACAAAATTGTTGCTGGCAGACCAACTCCCTTGAAACTGATGGAGAGAGTTTCCCTTTTCAGTAGTTCTAATAAAATTCCCAGAATTGTGTTAGGCCAGTCTGACTTGCTCATCATTGTGATCAAAGAGGGGAACATGCCGAGTGGACAACGTGACTTGTGTGTTCATGCCTGGAGTGAGAGACTGTGAGGTCAGCCCCACATGAGATACATGGGCTGGGTGGGAGTAGAGAGGGGTGGTTTCTCAGATAAAAATATAGATGCTAAAGACAGAGGAAGGGAATACAGACACTCAGTAGGCAAACAACAGATGTCCATAACATCTCCTAAATTCCCTTTTTTTCTTTCCTCTCTCTTCCTTCTCCTTCCCACATTCTCTTTCTTCCATCCCTCTTCTCTTTCTTTCTCTCTCTCTCTGTGTCTTTCCCTGTGTCTCTGTCTATATTTTTCTCAGTGTGATTGCCATTAAGCAAGATGCAAAGGTGAACTTCTTGCGACCCCTGACTTCAAGCAACTCTCAGGTTCAAGAAGAAAAAGGGACAATTAGGTAACAAACTGTAATAAAATGTGATATGCTTGGGGAATGCACTCATGCATACATCTCTGAATAAATAAATAAATAACACACGCATGAATGAGATGGTATAACACAGAATTATGCAACATTAGGCGCACAAATAAAGGAGGGGTTAATTTAATCTGGATCAAGTGAAAACTCAGAGAAATGATCACAGAGGAGACATTTCATCGGACTGTGAAGGATAAGGAGCAGTCTGTAATATGTTTTCAGCAGAAAGAGACCCCTATGCAATCATAATTATGGTCCTGTCAGTTTCACGTCACCTTCAAAGTTCCTCATGGAATCTAAAGTAAATCCAATCATCAAAAATCAGGAAATTTGGACAGACAGAGCCTGTCACTAAATTTAACCTTGTGTAAGTCATTTATCATCTCGTGTCAGCAGTTTTTAATCATTTGTAAAACAAGCAGATGGAACTATTTCTGGGGCTCCTTGCAGCTCTGAAAACAAGCAATTTGTCTCTCGAAAACACTGGAGACCACTGGCTTATAGAGTGAATGGAAGGGTCTCTGATGTTGAGTTACATGTGCAGATGTCTGAATCAGCTAGTCAATGCTATAGGTACCAAGGAGAAGAGGCAATGAGATTTCCCTAAGCTGAATCTGGGTCATTTTATCACATTATCTCAACTCATCCTGAAAGTGTAGCAACTGAAGGCAACTACAGGGCCACTTGGAGATTTCTATGACAGGATGAATCTGTTCTGTGTGTCTGACCATTGAAAGATCGTCTTGGAAAGTCCTTTTTGTGGCTTTTCCCCCAGTGAGTTAAGTTTTGCTTTCTCATGGCTGAGATATCACACTTGGCCAACAAATGAGATAAAATTGGGTGTCCTAAAATATGTTTACAGTTTTAAATGATCACCAGGTTCTATTTTCACTTCTTAATTTAGTAAATAGGAGGAAAACAAACCCTATACCACCTCTCAGTGCTGCGATCTTATATTCAAAAGTCCTGTTGAGAGACCAGCATGACCCATTAAGCCCTGACTTTCCAACCACAGAAATTACTACCTCGACCTAATGATTACAATTTGTTATTGGTGCACAGCCCCAGCAGATGAGTAAGTTCTAGCATCCAGGGAGAAAATGGACTTGAAAGCAGGATGGAGTAGGAGTTCACAAATGCCCACACAGCATTCCTTGAAACAAGGGCTATAAATTCCCTGGGGACATTATTAGCCTCATTTTCAACACAAGGAAATAAGCAAGGAGACGTCAAATGATGCCTTCATCGCATATCTAGGAAGTGAACATGTAAATTAGAGGTAGGGGCTCAAATCACATTCATTCATTCATTCATTCATTCATTCATTTCTACAGCGTCCTTTTCATTGCTCTTTGCCAAACTGATTTTCAAAAGGGAAGCCAACACACCTACCAAAACAGCTCATATGGAAAAGACAGAAAATACTAGTGGCAGAAATGAGGAACAAGTAGAGGTCTCACATGCAACAGGAGTGTTAAGTGGCACAACAGCTTTGAAAAACTGTTGGGCATTGTCTACTAAAGCCACACATCCTCTAAGAGCCACCCATCCCATTGCCAAGAGTAACGCGTGCCTCTGTCCACCCAAAGACACATTCAGGAGAGTCTAGCACTCTTTGTGACATTCCCAAGCTGCAGGTGACATGAACATCCATCACCGAGACAACAGCTACACAAACCATGGTATATTCCCAGGGTGGGATGTCATACATAAAGGGCTGCTAGACATGTGACAACATGGGTGGATTATACAAATCAAATATTGATCAAAGTGAGCCAGACACAGATGAGTACATGTAGGAGATTATGTAAAATTGAACAACAGGCAAAACTAACCCATAGCACTCAAAATCAGAACAGCACATCTCCTCGGGGAGTAGTGACTAGAAGAAAGTGTGAGGGGGAGTCAAGTTCTTGGGTCCAGGTGATGTTCTGTTTCTTGATCTGGGGCTGGTTCCATGACTGTGATCAGTTGGTGAAAACTCACGGCCCTGCCCTCTTATGACCTATGCACCCTTGTGTATATATGTTATATACACATACATATACATAATATATATATGATGTACACGTGAATAAAATCTCCAAAGGTAGAAAAATAATAATAATAAAGCAAATTCACACCAGGTTAAGAGATGAGCTAAATGCAGGCAGAAATATATACAAATGATAGCAACAGGGCCTGGCACTTCATCACAGGCTCACTTAGAGTCTTGCACTTTTATGCATTAGTTATTTGAGTCTTTCAACATCACAAAGTGAATACAGTTGTCACCCCCTCCTTAGAAGGTAAAACAAGACTGGAAAGCTTAATTGCCTAACCTTGACCATACAGCTGAGAAGCAAGAGAGCAGCTACTCAAACCAAAGCAGCCCACCTGCAGGGTCCACCTCTTAACCATCGCGTGACGTCATATCTCATGATGGTAGGACCTGGGACACCCAGGAACACTTTGACTCATTGAGTTTAGTCCCCTGAAACCTGGAAACCACAGGAATTGGGAGAAACTCCCTTAGGTTAGCTCTGGAAGAAAAGAAAATGTTTAAATCCAAATCCAATATCGAGTACGTTGGAGAAAGGCTGTTTATCAAAAATTTCGGGCAGCCATGGAGAATGTTACTAGGGCTATAACTTCATGCTTGCCTAAGACTCCCTTTGAATAAATCACCGCTTGCATCACTCTGTAGCAACTGGAGAAGATGGGGATGGAAGCAGTCATTTCAGGAGGTTAGAGGACAGTGCAGGATTCATGACAATGTGTTGAAAGATGGTTGGCACCCAAAGGAGGGAATGATACATGTTTCACGTTTTATGGCATGTTTTGTCATGGGGGGAATTCAGAGGTGGAGGCACTTATAAAGTGAAATGGAAGCCAACTTTCTCTACTTGCCACTTGTGTTATTCGGGAGGTTTCTTGTGGGAAAAAAGAGAACTGGAGACTGATTCTGTCCACGAAAGGACAAGAGCGTTACTCCGAAGAACTGGATGGGAAATAGGAAGTAGTCAGAATCGGGGCCAAAACTACTTCCTCTGTTTTCTCCAGTCCTAGCATCTTGGTTTCCTTCTGCAAGTCTTGTCTGTTGGTCTCTTTCAACCTGTTCACATCACCATATCCCTGTTCCTAAACCAGAGGGAGCTTCACTGAATGGCATGGTCATGGGCATCACACCCATGGGACAGACCTCACCCTCACAGGTTATTTTGGGAGTCACCATCTGCAAAGTCAACCAGTGCAGGGTGCTGGGAGGATGCAGGGGCACCCCAGCTCAAGGAACACCCCATTGCAGCTTCCCTGGAGACAACGGGCAGATTAATTCCTAAGAGCAGAGAGAGGAGGGTTTGGTGGGTTGCCCTACTGACATGGTAATTACAACTTATTTATCAAACTCAATTTATTTATCAAACACTGTCCAACCTTTAGGAAGGTTTACACCAAATACAGAAGCCCCATCTGGTGTTTTTCTTGCTGCAACCAGGAGGCTCTCACTGTCATTCTTCCTTCCTTCCTTCTTTAAACCCTTCCTTCTTTTCTTCCTTTACTCATCCATTCAACAGATACCTGATATGTTTTGGAGTGGCGACCCTAGCCTAAAACTAAATTATATTTATCTCTGAGACTATGCCTTGTCTAGGCATGTCTGATTTGCTCTTACACACATATATATATATTTTTTTAGCAACGATCCTTCAAGAAAAGAAGTAGAAAGAGGTGTTCCAGTTTTTTATTGCCGCGTAACACAACAGATCCAAACTTAGTGGCAAAACGGCACAGCCATTTTAATATGCTCACGACTGCGGGTCGAAAATTTGAAAGCACATGAAAGGATAGTTTGTCCTTCCTTGTATATCCATGTTCCACAGTGTCTGGTATAATCTGTCTAGAGATGGCAGGAATGGCTCAACTGGGGATGTATGTGGGGCCTAAATTCTTCACCACGGGGCACCTGCTGAAATTGGAATGTTCCAGATGAGCACCTCACAAGCCAGGTGCTTGGGATGAGATGGCTGAGACATTTGGGGGCTACTGGCAGTTGCTTTCCTCCATATGACCAGCTTGGGCTTCCTCTCAATAGGGTGGTCCTCAAGATATTCAACCTAGTTAAGTGATAGCTGACTTCCCCTGGAGCAAGTGTTCAAGGTAGAAGTTGCTGAGAAGGAAAGCTGGCAAAAGCAGATTACAAAAAGAGGGGGGGGGGGCAGCCAGATGCTTTTGGCTTCTGTAATCTTGCTTGCCTCTTGCATGAGCCAACTGCCTGCATAGCACAACCAATAGTAACCCTCCCAACCCCACCCTGCCCTGTGTAGCCAATAGAACGTTTCCAAGTACCCAGAAGCTAGCCAAGCATAAAAGAAGGCCCACACCAGGACTCGGGGCTCAACTTTTGGAGGTGACACTGCTGGGCCGGCACCAGTGCAAACTAAATAGTCTTTTCTGATTCCCTGAGTGAGTGTCACTTGTCTCTTCCTGGGCACTGAGTATTTGCTATAACACTGCAAACCCTCCTTGAACCTAGCTTTGGAAGTCATGCATTATTTCTGGTATGTTCTATTAGTTACACAGGGCCAGCCCAGATTCACTGTGGGAGACTATTTAAAGGCATGGATATGAGAAAGTGAGGTTCTTGGGGGTAAGGCATCTTTGGAGACCCACTATCACAGTAGAAATGAAGTACATAACAAAGAGTCAGCTTGGATCCCCCAACCAGCCCCAGAGACTCCTGTCTGAGCCCTGGAGAACCGCAGGAGGGGGTGGATGATTCTATTTACCTTTTGCATGACCCCACAGACATACAATATGGCTCTAGCATCTTAAGTCCTGCAAGTCTCAAACCAACCTTAAGAACACAGGAGACTTGGCATGGTTCCACTGAGACATCTGCCCAACCCAAGAGGCAGAATCCACAGCAAAGGGCAGAGCCAAAGAGAAGGAACACATTGCATACCACACAGCATTCTGCTGACAGCCTGGTTAATGAGCACAAATGAGACCAGCTTTGGGAGATTCCCAGATGTACGCGAGGGGGCTTGGTGGCTCTTTCTGAGTAGTCAAAGAAAAACTAGAGAAATGTGGATCTTCAATCTTCTATAAGCCCATGTGTACAAGTTGGATCATGAAGACACAAATTACATTTGATAACAGTTTTAGTTCAAGCTTTGTACTTAATGACCTCACCCTCAGGGGTTTAGCTTCTAATTGGGAAAATAAAATTAATATACATTAAATAATGGCATAAGGCAACATAAAAGCTGTCACCAGGGAACCACAAATAAATGGCTCATGCATTAAGTTTTATAGGAATAACCTCAGAGGAAGAGGCATTCTGAGAGCCTGAAAGAAGTGAAGGGCTGCAGGAAGAGGAAAATTTGATCTGTGCCTTGGAAGTTAGTAAATTTAATTAGGCAGGGAAGAAGCAGAGGGTGGAAGAAATCTCAAAGTTAGAAATGTTTCTGAATGACTTTTGGCCCGAGATACAATTATTTTCTCCTAAACATTTAAAATTTTTAAACTCTAGCCATTTTTAGTGTGTAAGGCATGGAACTCAGGAGTTTAAAGATTAATGAGAAGACTGAATGTGGTTATAGGAAGGGATTCAGTAACCAAAAGGAGAGGAAGCATTTGAGAGTGGTTATTTACTTTATATCACTTTTTGTACTTGAAAAAAAAATCTAGACCAGGAATTGGCCAGAGTAAATAGTCTTTGCTGCAGCTACCCAAGTCTGCTTTTGTAGCACAAGATAAGCCATAGACTATCCCATAAACAAATGGTCATCACTGTGTTCCAATAAAACCACTTCCAATAAAACCAAGGGGCAGGCTGGATCTGGCCCACTAGGCAGAGCTATTAACCTCTGTTCTGTTTTATCCTGTGAATGTTTACTGAAAGCCACACTATCCCTGCCACTGTTGATAAGAACGTGATGCAAAACTCACTCAACAGGTGGTGACTCTAGGTCCATTGTGTGCTTTTCACCACGGGTCATGTGGGATATTTAGCTAAGCAGGGAGAGGTGATGTTCCCCTCACGGAGCCTAGGAGGGAAGCCTGGAGGTGAGGAGGAAACATGCCACAGGATCTAAGCTAATCTTAGGGGATGAAGGAGTCCGAAATGACTTCCCCTGAAGAAGTGACATTTTACCTGAGCCTGGAAGCAGCTTGTGTTAGCACAGATCATTTGTGGAAGAAGCGATGTTAAGGAGGGTAGAAATACTCCACGTAGGAGAAAGAGCTGTTTCAGATGCACCGAAATAAGAGAAAGGGTGTTTCACTAGAGAAACCAATAAAAGTATGGCCACAATGGAAAGAGAGAGGGATGGGGGAAAGATGGGATTGGAGATCTCAAGAAATTGGAATTACCCCCAAGAAATGCACTGGTGTGGTGAACTGTCCCTGACCCCCACCCCCATGCTCATTTCCTCTCCAGCATCAGGATGTATCATAGTCAGCCTTGTCTGGGAACAACTGAGGTCCTGCAGATGACAAACACTGTGAAATCGTCTCAGACAGACACTGAGTCTGCTCACAAGATGGTGTTATGGCTACTCCAAGCCAACAAGCTCAGATTTGCTTCAGGGAAAAGCAGTGATCCACTCTCTATTCTTCCGACACACCAGGCGAGGACAGAGTCTGTTTCCACACCATTTTCAATGCTGATTAAACTGGCACCAATTAATGCAAACCTAGAGAGCACTTGGAAGTGAACCTTTCCCTTCCGAGATGACATATATTTGGTTGGAGCTCAACATTCACGGACTGTGCCAGGTGGTGCTCTTTCTGAACTCCACACAATTCTGATGTGCCATCCTTGGGCTCCATGAACTTCGTCCAATGAACACAGTAAACATTCAGTACATTTTAATTTATATTATCTTGGGGTATGTCAAAGGACCCAGGGCAATGTGTGCCATGCAGTGTGTATGAGCAAATAGTTCTCTTCCCTTTCTTCCAGCCCATTCTACTACACAACTCTTGCCTGAAATCTCATAAAATCTCTCGTGGGTCGTGTTTTCCACTTCGTCAGTTGCCTTGGGGCATCTGCATAAACAAATCCCAGGTTGGAGCAGATCCTTTCCAGTCACACTGAAAGAAATGTCTGATCGGCAGGAGGCAGGGAAAAAAACCGAAATGCCTGACAAGCATAGGAATGCCCATGTGGGGTCCCAACTTTCACGTGGGGTTTTTTTGCTCACTCTATTTTCTAACAGGACTGCATCTGCAGAGCCAGGTCTGAGCTGGTGTTGCTTGGTTGGCCTTTCTGTGGAGGCCACGGGAAAGGGTCCCCAGGAGAGGGTACTCGTCAAGGACCCAGACCCACCCACTAGTAAAATGTGGCCTTTGATGTCACACTCAAATGCATTGTGCACATGTTCCCCTAGAACCATCACTGAGGTACAGGGAGCCTCCAAATTTGGTGGGGTGCATATAACATATATCCTCAGGCGAAAGCACCATGCAAGGGGCACATGTGTGTTACTCCCTACCAGAAGAGTCAGGTGAGTGAGTGAGTGAGTGAGTGAGTGAGTGAGTGAATGAATGAATGAATGAATGAATGAATAAATAAATAAATAAATAAATAAATAAATAAATAAATAAATAAAATGGGGTTTCTTAATGTTGTGAATATTCCAGTAGACTGGAGAAAACCACCTTGGAAATGGTTGATATAAGACAACTGGATTGCAGAGTGAAGTTTGAATTCTCACCCTGTAACTTCCACTATCTGTCCAGAATTCTTAGCACTATCATTTCATGGGTCCCGTGTCTCTGTTTCCTCATCTGTCTGGTGAGGGTCTCACTCCAGATGAGCAGAAAGCTTCCTGCCAGCTCTAAAATCAAATGATCTTATGGTAACTCTGGAGTAAAGAGGATGATGTCCAGGACTTGAAGTTGGTGACTGTGGGCTCCTATCCTAACTTACTGTGAATCTGTTGTGTGGCCTTGAGTAAATAATTTAGTCTCTCCAGAACCAGTTCTCTTACCCCTGAAATGAGTGGGCTCCATCAAGTCCAAGATATTGCTCTGAGTATCTTCTCTGAACAGCATCCATGAGCTGACGGGGCTCAGATATTCAAATGTTTGCCTGAGGCGAATGAAGCTTTGATATGCCAGCCAGTGCAGAAATTTTTGTGTACTCTGCAGAGACACCACCGGGCTCTGTCCACCTGACATCTGTCTTGTGTTTACCTGGACATTGTTTTCTTTATTTTTGTCTTGTTACAAAAGTGAGACATATTCAAAGGGAGAGAAAAGCAAAGGGAAGAAATAACCCCATACAATCTACCCTTCCCCAAAAGATACTCATTGTTAAATTGTGTTTTATATCCTCCAGATCTGTTTTCAGCATCTCCAAGAGAGACTCAGCATTTACCCAAATCATCTCTAAGTTCTTCAGCTTTGTGGCACCAGCCTTTCATTTAATACTCAAAACAACCTATTTCCCCTGTGTTGGTTCTACACAACAAGTTATCATAGGCACTGAAAACAAAGTCCATGCATGGTATGGCTGAGTTGTCTGCTCAGGGTCTCATGAGGCTGAAACAAGGTGTTGGCTTAGCTGTGTTCCACTGTGGAGGCTCTGGGTATGAAGTGACTTCCAAGCTCAGACTGTTGGCTGAATTCAGTTCCTTGCAACCGTAAGACTGCCATGTTTGTTTCCTTGCCTTGCAGCCAAGGGCTGCTCCCAGCGCCAAGAAGCCACCTCCATTCCTCACCACCTGTCTCCCCATCTTTAAGCCAGTAAGGGCACAGTGAGTCCTTCTCCTGTTTTGACTCTCTTTATGGAAAGAGCCCTGTCTTTTTTCAAGACTCACCTGATTAGGTCAGGCTTACCCAGATGCTCTCTCATTTGATGAACTTGAAGTCAAGTGATGAGTGACCTAATCATGTAACCATATACACGAGGCCCACCCACTCTCAAATGGAGGGGATTATATAGAGCATTTATGGGGCAGGAGGACAGGAATCTGGGGGGGGGGGGCATGTTAGAATCTTGCCCATCACATAACCCCATTCTGTGTAACTGCAAGAGATCCACCCCTCTCCTGAGTACTTCACTAATAAGCAGTCTGTCCCAGGGCTCAGCACATAGCTGGCACTCAATAAACTTGTACAAAGTGAATCCAAGTGTTCCAGAATTCAATCACTTCATTGTTGCCAGTCCCTTCTCATTTACTACTCCAGTGTTGCCTTGGTTTTGGTCACCTCTGGCCACATCACTGGCTTCCATGCTTTTCTGCATTGTCTTTTCTGAATCAGTGCCAAAGACTTCATCCTTCTTCCAAGGCAACAGTAAAAGAAGCCAATGGGGATGATGACAAAACTAGAAATAATGAATCACACAACACTTGGTAACAGACATCATTACTCCTTTAGTCCCAGTCACATTCTGTCAAAAGAAGTCCCTAACTGGTCTTGGCTTAGGCCAGGGTGGTGGTATATAAGAAAAACATTTGGCTCTTGTCCCCAATTCCCAGCACTTATCTCCTAAAACCCTTGGAATTGCCTGAGAGACAGGAGTGTCTTTTGTTATTCACAAGGAGCCCTCCCACCTTTTTTGTTAAAGTTTATTTATCTACTTTGAGAGAGAGAGAGAGAGAGAGAGAGAGAAAATAGAATGAGTGGGGAAGGGGCACAGAGAAGGGGAGAGAGAGAGAATCTCAAGCAGGCTCTGTGATGTTAGTGCAGAGCCTGACCCGTGGCTCAAACTCACAAACCGTGACATCATGACCCGAATCAAAATCAAGAGTCAGATGCTTAACCAACTGAGCCACCCAGGCACCCCTAAGGAGCCCCTTCTGAGCACACCAGAGTTTATGCTAATGAGACCAGGATGGGGCCTCTGAGAGCCTCTGTCTACTAGAAAGACCAAGTGATTAGAGGACTGGAACTTTCAACCCCACCCATAACCCTCAGGGAAGCAAAATGGAAGGAAGTGCCAGGTTAAGCTCTATAAAAATTCTTGAGGGGCACCTGGGTGTCTCAGTTGGCTAAGCCGCTGACTTCAGCCCACATCTGGGCTCATGGGTTTGAGCCCCACGTTGGGTTCTGCGTTGACAGCTCAGAGCCCAGAGCCTGCTTCGGAGTCTCTGTCTCCTCTTTCATTGCCCCTCCCCTGCTTGCACTCTGGCTCTGTCTCTCAAAACTGAGTAACGTTAAAAAAAAAAAGTAACAAAACCTCTTGAGCAAGATTTGGTGAGCTTCCATGTTGGTGACTACATCCACGTGCCAGGAGGGTGGAGCACCCTAATGCTACCCATGGGGACAGAAACTCTGGCATGTGGGACCCTTCTGGACCTCACCTTTATCTATCTCTTCACCTGATGGTTCACTTGTATCCTTTACCATATCACTTGTAATAAACCGGTGAATGCAAGGACACTAGTCCCATCCCTTATTCATGGTTTGGAAGCAAAGGATCCTTCTGCCATCTTGTCAGGTTGGTACTAACCCAGCGCTACACCACAGTGTGTACCTCATCTGCCTCATTTCATCCCATCATAAAGGCATTTTTTAAGGGTTTTATTTCTTTTTGAGAGAGCGAGTGTGAGCAGGGGAGGGGCAGAGAGAGGGAGACAGAGGATCCAAAGCAGGCTCTGTGCTGACAGCAGAAAGCCCAATGTGGGGCTCGAACTCACGAACCATGAGATCGTGACCTGCACTGAAATTGGACACTCAGCTGACTGAGTCACCCAGGCGCCCCTGTCAGGAAGGCATTTTATCATCTCACATCATCAGCCCAAGAAGGGTGAGTACAGTATAGTAAGATATTATAATTGTTCTGTTTTATCACTAGCTATTGTTATTCATCTCTGACGGTGCCTAGTTTGTAAATTAAACTTTCTCATAGGTGTGTATGTGTAGGAAAAGCACAGTATACATAGGGTTTGGTACTATCTGCGGTTTCAGGCATTCCAGTTTTAGACCATATCCTCTGCAGAAAGAAGGCGACAGTGCAGTCTCTGAGTTCCAGGGGCAAATTAATCAAACCCAAGGTGGGGAGTCATGGGAACCTCCAATTGATAGGTAGTTGGTCAGAAGCAGTGGCAAAAACTCGGGTTTGAGACTGGCATCAGAAGCCGGGGGGAGGGGGGTGCAGCTCATGGGACTGAACCCTTCACCTGTGCAATCCAACCTCTCCAAGTAGTTAGTGTCAGAAATGAGTTAAATTGTAGGACACATAGCTGGTGCCACAGAATCGTTTCACGTGTGGACAACCCACACATTTGGTATCAGTGTTGTCTCAGAGTAGTGAGGGTGAAGGAGATACATGGAAAGAGTGAGGTTTTCCTTCTTAAGAGCTTGGCAAACTTCCCTAAAGGGCCAGGTAATAAACATTCTAGACTTGGCAGGCCATCAGGTCACCCACTGCAGCGCTTTCTCTTGAATACTGTAATGAGAAAGCGGTCACAGACGATGTGCAAACAAAGACGTGTGGCAGCGTCACAATTAAAATGCATTTATACAATCAGATGTGGGCCAGAATTAGCCTTTGGGTCACTGCTTGGAGTCCTCTGCCTTAGATCCTGGAGGCTGTGAGGCTGTGACCCCTGTCTTGGAACTGAGTCTCTCCTTTATCCTTCCGGGTTGAAGGAAACTCCTATCTCAGGCAACCAGCGGCAATTAAAAACTTCATGACATCCACACAAACTCTGTTCCAAGAGAACCACTCATTTGCATCAACATGAAAAACAGTTTTGGCTTTCTCTTGTCCTGATTTCCATTCTGGATCAGCATTACCTTGGAAAAACCAATTTAAGCATCTCTGCTGCTGTTGATTTCCTCATTTGTTTTCTCCCAACGAAGAATTCTTAAGCAACCTGAAGACCTCGAAGAAACAATGAAATTAGAGCTGTTTTTGTTGTCCTGCTGATTCTGTAACTGTAGACGGAGTTCTCAGGCACAGTTCAAGGTTAAGTGACTTCTTTCCCTCTCCCTATAGCCCTTCTGTCAGGGACACTAAGGGGCGGGAAACGGATAACAGAAAAATTATCTCCACTTTCCCATCTCAACACCGACGTCGCTGTTTTCTTTCTTTCTTCCCCCCTTCCTGTTATAATAGGAACTTCACAGTTCAAGGGGTTCTGTAGAGTATTTTGCAGAAAATGCAGTTTGAGCTGCAACTTGCTATAAGAATAACAGCGACCATTTATTGGGAGCCTACTACACGCCAGTCCTTTGCCAAGCGTTTTATGTGCATTATCTCATTTACTTCTTGCGACAGTTCTTTGAGAGAGGCACTATTCTTTCCTCCATTTCTTGCAAGGGAAGCAGTGGTGGCAAGAGGTTAACCAGCCCCCCTAGGTTCACAGAGCCAGAAAGCAGCAGAGTCCATCTGAACAAAGATCTTTCTGACTCCAAAGCCATTTCCCCCAGCCATTAGAGCAAGGAGCCTCTTACATCTAGGACACTCCCCATCCCCACCCATGGTTTGCACTGTCTGTGCACCTTCCCTCTGCCCCCATTGTGATGAAAGGAAATGACCTCTCTTCTAAAGGGTGCCATAGAGATTATCGACATTCTTTTAAGGCCAACCCCACATAATAAAGTAGTTCCATTGATGTTCTAGTAAATAAGTTCAAGACAAGCTAGAGGGCTTAATTTCAGAGAAAACAATACATTAGGTGGAAGCAAGTGCCACAGAGCTAACTTGATCAAGTGTCTACACCTGTGGGATCTTCCAGAACACATCCAAATGTAACATTGCAGTTGAATGGCTGCACACAGATAATGTAGCATTGACATCATCTCTACTTGACTGCATGCTTTGTGAATAGTGTGAACAGTGCTGGAGCACTTCCTGCCTGTCAGGTATCCCCAAGCATTCTACTTACACAACCATATTGAATTCTCTACATCAGTCAGGACAGTCTAGGCTCTGCCATGGAAACAGGAGACTCCAAAGTCTCAGAGGCTTCTAACCAGAGGTTTAGTTCTTGCTCATGTGCCATCTCGGTTACAGGCAGCCAGAGACTGCTTCTCTGAGAGCAGGCACTACCTGGAACCGTCCTGGTTGGTATCTGGAACATCCTCGGTCGGCATCACACAGGGAGACAAACAGGGGATCATTCTAGAACAACTCGTACTCACAACTTGAAAAAACACTGAAGGCACAAACCCACTCAGTAATGAGTCAAAGGCCTCGTTTTTGATAGAAGTATAGCATTTCTGGGGCTCTACAGAGTGCTGGGCATACCACACTGTAGGTGTTTTATAAATATTTATTGAATATCGAATGGTTTCCAGGAGAAGTGTACATGAGGCTCAGAGTCTGCCCTGAGGACACAATAGGAAAAACTGCTAGAAGTCTAGGGATAGAGGGAGCCCTGCAAAGAATTTTCTAGATTGAGTTTGTCACTGAGGACACAGAACACCAACATGCTGGCAAACAGCCAAGACGACAAGAAAGACGAAACGCTAGCGCAAACTGTGTGGGTCAAGGTTTAACTAGTCTCGCAGTGAATGGGGCTGCCATATGGAATTGTTTTTATTTGCTGTGGGTAATTTTCTGTGGAAAGGCATCCTCCTAACCCAGCATAATTAAGCCGATTATTCGTGCTTAGAATCAGCAGCAAGAAAAAAAAGAGAGAGAGAAAGCAATGCAATCATAGAAACACTTTTATGAGTGAGTTATAGCCTTAGCTGGATTCCATCAGTGGGGACCATCTTGGATGGACCACCAAGGAGATGACAAGGGCTGGATTGTCAAGTGCACTGACCAAGAGCTGAAACCAGATGAGAGGGTTTCTTATCCCAAATACACACACTGAGTGGAGAGTGAAGTCTTCTTAGAGGACCCTGGTGATCTCCAATCTTAAAGACAGATGTAAACAGTTCCTGGTTGGATAGCTTCCTGATGGTCACTCAGACTCCTGAGAGTGGGCCATTCATTTCATGTCCAAATGAATGCTGACCCCTAAGAAGACACTTCTGAGATCTGGAAATTGGATAGAGGATGCTCGGGGAAGAGAACTGACTGTATTAATGGACTTGTATGTTGGGCTGGATGGATCTTGGCTGGCATCCCAAGGGTAATGGTGAAGATTCCTTACAAGGGGACACTTGAATTACAGAAAGATCCCTGGGCAGATGGGTGGAGAATGGATGGAAAGACAGGGTGTTAGTCTTACAGTGGCCCCAGTGCTTGAAGTTGAGTGTGAGAGGCCAGCTGAGCAATGAAAGATGAAACATCAATTTTGGCTGTAGGGATGCGCATACAGAGGAGGGGAGCTGTATTTGCTTGCTAGGGCTGCCGTAACCAAGGACAACACTGGGTGACTTAAGCAACAGAAAGGTACTATCTCACAATTTCTGGAGGCTAGAATTCTGAGGCCAAGGAGGGAGCAGGGCTGGCTCTTACGGAGGGCCGTGAGGGACAGATCTCTTCTGTGCCTGTCTCCCAGCTCCTGCTGGTTTGCAGCTCATCTTTGCTACTCTTTGGCTTGTGCCACATCATCCCAACCTCTGATTTTATCTTAACAGCGCATTTTCTCTGTGTCTCTTCACATGGTCTCTCCTCTGGGCATGTCTATGTGTCCAAACTTCCTCTTTTTACAAGGACACCAGTGATACTGGATTAGACCCTCCCACCACCACCCTACTCCTGCATCACTGTGTCTCAATTAATTACATCTGCAAAGACCTTATTTCCCAACAAGGACTCATTCTGAGGTACTGGGGTTAGAACTTCAACAGACAAATTTGGGGGGGGGGGCACACAACAACCCATTTCAAAGGTATTTTGGAATTTCAATTAAAATGACTTGGTGATCGATTTTAGTATTTATGCATCAACATAGCTGTCAGTTGATGGAAATATTAGCATACAAGGGGAGCATCTGCAATTTAGCAAGGGGTCAACTTAAGTGCCAGCGTCCTTTTTGGAAGCTGAATTATGTCACCTGGCCAAAATTCATATGTTGAAGCCCTAGTGCCTGGTGTGTCAGAACGTGACTATATTTGGCTTTTAAAGAGAAAATTAAGGTTAAATAAGGTCACTAGGGTGGGGCCTAATCCAATGCACTTGGCATCCTTTTAAGAACAAGTGGTGGAGGGGCACTTGGGTGGCTCAGTCGGATAAGCATCTGACTGCAGCTCAGGTTATGATCTCACCATCTGTGAGTTTGAGCCCTGCATCGGGCTCTGTCTCTCTTGCTTTCAAAAATAAATAAAACATTAAAAAAAATTTTTAATAAAAAAAGAACAAGTGATGGATGTGTGAAATACCTTGACTGTGCTGGTCATTTCGCATGTCTTCATATATCAAAACATGATGTTGTGAACCCTAAATATATACCATGTTTATGTGCAAAGTATACCTTGATAAAGACGGACAAACTAAGAAAATAAAACAGAATTGGAGATTAGGACACACATAAACACAGAAGCAGCATGATGTGAGGACACAACGAGAAGACATCCATCTATAAACCAAGGAGAGAGGTCTCAGAAGAAATAACCCTGCAGACACTTTGATCCCAGACTTCCAGCTTCCGGAACTGCAAGAACATAAATGTGTGTTGTTTGTGCCACTTTGCTATGGCAGTCCGAGTAGACTAACACAGTCCTCATTAATCTAATGATCATTTATGGTATTGTGCCTGACTAGTGCAGGAGATAGATCCTTGGGACTGGGGAACATTGAGTCTTTCCAGGTAACTGGATTCTTATCTGTCAAGACACAAGATTAGTGTTGCCTATTAGGGATCATTGGTTTGCAAACTCCAGCAGGTCTAAATCTCAGAGGAAGAAGCATTTGTAGGCATCCCACTTGAACAAGCCCTGGAATCCTAAGTGCCGCCATGGTGTTTGCCTCTGGCAACTACTGCCATTTGAATTTTTAGACATCATGTTTGCTCAGTGAGTAAAAAATGCGTTTTATCCATCACTGAAAGGGGAAAGATGTTGAATGAAAGAGAGGACAAGAATGAGAAAGAGAAAAGCAAAGGGAAGAAGGGAAAAGGGAGAAGAGGAAAGTGGATAGAGTATGAGACAGAAGAGCTAATGTATCTGCGGCCGGTGTCTCAGCCTCCAACGACATTGGAGGCTGGATCATTCTACACTGTTGGGGGCTGTCCTGTGCACTGTAGGATGTTTCATAGCATCCCTGGTCCCCACCTACTTGACGCCAGTAGCACGGACCCACTCACCGCCAGGTATGACTAGCAAAAATGTCCCTGGACCTTGTCAAATGTCCCCTGGTAGGCACCATCTATGCTATGGTCTACAGTATGATTTCTCATAAAATATGTGAGCAATCCTTTACATTTTTTTAGAATAAAGGGCAGAGGTGAAGAAACATAAAAACACATAAAGATAGGAAGACAGGGACGTAGGCATGGGCCCTGCAGAGTCCCACACTTTGGGCGTCTTAGCTTGCAAGGATGTGGCAGATGTGACGAGGGGCTCAGCATGTGCTGTGCCGTATTTATCAGGCACAATTACAGCTGCGACTTATGCTTCACGCTTCAGATGGTGGGTTCCGTTTACACGTAACAGTGATATCACACTTCTACCAAAATACTGTCCTCCCTGCTTGGAACACCACTTGATGGTCCAAACCAAACACAGTCAGAGGTAGGGGTTTGACCTCATTTTCTTAATTGGCTCGAGGGCATCCTACTTTTTTATATCATACTTTTCCTTGGCTAAAAGGTAGTAAAGGGTATATCAGGTCTTTATCTCTAATTGTTTTAATGACATCAGTGGGAATCTAGGAGGCAGCCTTATTATTCACAGCTAAAAGCGAGGTGTTTTCCTTTGGGTGGGTTACTTTCTGAGTCTTCATTTTCTCCTTCGCAAATGGGATAAAAATAGTCTCTCAAAGGATTTGCTGTGAGGATGGAGATAGTAAGAAAAGTGCTTCGTACAGGCCCTTTTTACCAACAAAGGGTGACCAGAAAGATAAAGGAACTAGATATTAAGTTATATGAGGAGTAATTAAAAGATGTTTCTTTTGACAAGAGGGGGCATAAGGGCTGTCTTCAAGCAGCTGATGGATTCTATGAAAAGGAAAGGATCTTTCCAAAACACAGAACTAGGGACAAGAGAGGCATATTTAGGTTCAAGAAGTTTTCCAACAACTGTATCCACATGGCTAACTACTGGAGAAGGAGGAAGGTTTTCCTCATGAGAAATGATTGAGCAGAGGCTGTTGGGGAAACCTCTTCAGCTGGATAAGAGAAAATTTCTACACATCTATCAACACCCAGCCTACCTGAGGAAGGCTGCCCAGATCATCTTGATGGCCCAGCCTGAACTGAGTATCTTGAACTTGACTTCCCAAGATTTTACAGTAATTACCTCTTCACCTGCCTCTTTCCACATCTACACAGGGAACTTCTCCAGGAGAAGAGCTCGGTGGTTCACTTCCTTAGCCACACTGCCTTTCTTAATTCCTGGAACCAAGCAGATGCTCAGAAGATGCCAAAAAGGAAAAAGAACTGCATGTCCAGAAGAGATTTCTGATTTGGGGGAGAGGGTTGACGTTGATTGCCTATACATTTCCATCCAACTCAAATATGTGATAATTTCTTCAGTTATATTTTCTAACATCCGACTTATTTTTACCAAGGCCTTGTCAGGCTGAATATTGAGCAACAAAACAATAGCTTGAAGCCAGAAAGGAAGAAAAAAACAATCATTTCACTGCTTTTTTTTTTTTTTTTTCCATACCATGCCCAATGGCCCTTTTTGTGGTAGGCATGATTTTCCCCAGGGACTGGTCAATCTGTGAGTCAGTTGGCTCAAACAACTGGTTCTGGACTGACTCAGCTTCCTGCCTTCTAGCAGTGAGTTGATGGTCAAAGACCTGTGAGGGGATTAAGACTTGCAAGGAAATCTGTACCCAATTCCAATAACAAAAATATTAAAATAACTTGTCTTCAAGTTGTACCCAGGCTTGTAAAGTCTCATATTATGAATTTCTATCCTATAGTTTCTGAAAGATGAAAAGCTCCGTGACCAATTGAAGAAGCTAGTGGGTCTACCCTTATGCCTCTTTTCTGTACTTCGAAGTTCAGAAGATGTAGGACATCTTGTTGGAGAAACAAATAAAGTACTCTGCCAAAGATGGCTGTTGGGACTAAAACAAGCTCTGGTCTCTAGCTTAGAGACCCCTCTTCTGGGTTCTTCCTGCCCTGTTTGCCTCTCGCGTGAAAACCCCCACAGATGTGGAAGCTGACAACTATAGTTGTCCTCCCCACTTGCGTTCAGCATTCAAATCTTTGGAGAAATGGTCTCCTCTGACCCACTGGTGTTAAATAAATCTCTGATCCATCAAGATCTTTGAGTGCTGCTTGGTTTTTCCACCAGCATTCCAGCCTGGTTCTATAACATATTTGGTTCCCTGACCGGGAAACCCAAAGGTGCTGGCCCACTGTTGCCACTGGTTTGGAAGAACGGTGAGGTGGTGACTGAGCAAGAAATCTCCAGAGAGAAGGTGCGCCCTGCCTGAATTTTGGCAGTCTCCTATTCGGTCACCTTGGGCCAGCCCTGCTCTGTTGTTGCTGATGGACTCAAAGAGACCTGGTAGGTGAGGGCCTGGACCCAACATCGGAACCGCTAAGGCCAGGGCCCTAAAGTAGTTAGGCCCACCCAAAAGGGTGGAAGGGGGACCTGATCAATCCCCGGAGACCTTAGTGGTCTCACAGGTAGAAAATTTCGCAGGAGGGAATGTAATTGCCTCTGGTGTGTGTGTGTGTGTGTGTGTGTGTGTGTGTGTGTGTGTGTGTGTTTGTGTGTGTGTGTGTGCATGTGTGTGTATGTGTATGTGTGTGAGAATGTGCGGCTCAGCCAGGCTTGCCAGGTGAGTTCAAGTTTGTGGCTCCACGGATGAGCACCTTTAAGGTCCCCAAAAGTCTATGGAGTCTGAGTGGGCTCTCCTGAGTCGTGGTAAAAGCATAAGGTCCAGGGCAGCATCAGATCAGACTCTGATTGCAAGTCACAAAGCTGAATCCACTATGGCCAGGCCTCACCTAAAGTTTCCCTTGGGAATGCAACCAGTGGAGTATCTGATTGGTCTTCTCATCCGAAGGGATACCTTCACTTTGTCTCTGTGACACCGAACACGAGAAAGGAATTAATAATGGGATCAGAACAGAGTAAGCCTAAGATTTTAGAGGTCATGCTCAAAAATTTTAAAAAGGAATTTTCAGGTGATTATGGGGTGAAAAATGACACCCGGGAAGTTAAGGACCTTTTGTGAACTAGAATGGCCCATATTCAATGTAGGATGGCCCCCAGAAGGGACATTAGATGCTCAAATAGTGCAGCGGGTTTGGCTAATAGTCACTGGGAACCCAGGTCACCCTGATCAATTTCCATACATTGACTCCTGGCTTCCAATTATCTGAAATCTTCTGCCTTGGGTGTAATTCATCCATAGCAAGCAGAGCCAGGCAAAGGTTTTAGCTGCTTTATCCAGGGACTCACCCAGGGAGCCAAAGAAGCAACCCACTGCTCCCCTAGTGTTTGCAGGAGACCCTGAAGAAGATCCCATCTTTCTGCCTCCTTATGACTCAACAGGCTCCCTCCCCGCTGACCCTGAGCTTGAAACTCCTCCCCCGTCTGTCTCTCCACCACTCCTGCCACTGCCCATCGCCTCTCCTCCCCTCTTGGACCCAGAGAACCTCCTCCCCACAGGGGCCAGCAGCCAGATTGCACCCCAGAACCAGACTTAACGCTCTCCAAGTACCTACAAGGGAGACAAGAGAGCCTGAAAGACAGAATTAGGATCGAACAGTCCAGCCCAGCCATTCCATGATGTATTATCAACCTTTCTCTACAACTAACCTCCTCAATTGGAAACACAACACTCCATCATACTCTGAAAAGCCACAAGCAATGGTCGACTTGATGGAGTCCCCCTTCCAGACCCACTGACCGACTTGGGAAGATTGTCAACAGTTACTCCATACTCCATTTAATACAGAAGAAAGAAGAAGAACGAGAGAAACACGACAGTACCTAGAAGATCACGCACATCTGGGATCAATGACCCTGCTATCTGGGCTCAAGCTGCCATGCCTGAAGAATGTCTAACATGGGATTTCACCACAGAAGAAGGATAAGCCCACATCCAATGATACAAGGAAGCCCTCCTTCAGGGAATCAGAGCTGGAGCCCAAAAGCCCACAAACATGACTAAAATACCGTCAGTCACATAGCACCCTGGGGAGTCTCCCGGATACTACTATGAAAGATTATGTGAAGTATACCGTGTATACACCCCGGTTGACTCCGAGGCACCAGAAAGTCATCAACAAATGGTAAATACCTCTTTTGTGGCACAGGCTGCCCCAGATATCACAAGAAAACTCCGGAAGGTGGAGGGCTTTACCAGGATGAATATCACTCAGCTGATAGAGGTCACCAGTAAAATTTTCATGAACAGAGAAGATGAAGCTGAAAGAGAAGCAAAGACTAAAAAAGAAAGGCACCCTTCTCGCAGCAGCACTAAAAGAAACAGACACTGCAAAGATAGGAAGACCCCGATCACCAAAAGGGGGGAGGCCCAGAGCCCCTTTAGCAAAGGACCAATAGTGCAAAGAGAAGGGACACTGGAAGAATGAATGTCCGAATCAGAAGGGGCCCTCAAAACCCAGCCAATATTGGGAGGAACCTCGATGCGAAGAACCTCATTGGTCTGGCTGGAATAGAATCAGACTGAGGGGGACAGGGCCCTTTCTCTCTTGACCCCCATGAGACCACAGTCGAAATGAAAGTAGGGGGCTGAACAATAACTTTCATGGTTGACACTAGGGCTGAACACTCGGTTGTTTCTTCCCTGGTGGCACCCTTCAGCCAAAAGATGATAACCATACTTGGGGCTACTGGGACACAGGCGATGCAAAAGCCCTTCTGTCAAGCTCAACAGTGTGAACTTGGGAGTCACAAGGTCCAGCATGAGTGACTTACTTGCCTGACTACCCGATTCCTCTCCTGGGCCAGGGTCTGCTCTACAAGCTTGGGCCCCAGATAACCTTTGAACCCATTGGACACACTAGACTCCAATTAAACCCAAGGTAGGAGGAAACCCTGGTCTTGGCAATTACCCTGCCAAGGGCAATTACCCTGCCAGTGGAGACTATTCTGAGTACAGGCCCTACCCTGTAGCCCCTCAGAATTCAGGCTTACATTCCCCTCTGTATGGGCTGAAGATAACCCACCTGGACTGCTTGGAGTCGGGACCCCATCATTATTGACCTGATCCCTGGAGCCCAACATCAGAGACAAAGGTAATACCCCCTTCCACTCAAGGCTAGAATGGGTATACTAGAGCACCTGACCAAGCTCAGAGAAGCAGGTATTCTAACTGAGGGCCAATTGGCTTGGAATACCCTGCTCTTGCCAGTCAAGAAACCAGGAGGAGGATACAGACCAGTACAGGATTTGAGGGCCATTAACAAAGTGACTGTTTCCTTACAGCCAGTGGTTCCGAGCCCATATACTCTCCTCAGCCAAATTCCAGGGTCAGCCGTATGGTTTACAGGCCTCGCCCTAAAGGATGCTTTCTTCTGCCTCCGCCTGGCTCCTCAAAGTCAACCACTGTTTGCCTTTGAATGGACTGAGCCCGTTACAGGGCACCAGATGCCGCTGACCTGGACACGACTTTCCCAAGACTTCAAGAACTTGCCCACTCTTTTGGGGGAAGCACTAGCTGCAGACCTCGCTGACTTTCCAAGGGAAACCACAGGGTGTGTCCTCCTCCAATATGTAGACGACCTCCTCCTTGCCAGCGACACTCAAGAAGACCCAAGAAGAAAGGTACCAAGGCCCTCCTGCAGCTCCTATCCTACTTGGGGTACCGGGCCTCTTGGAAAAAGGCACAGATTTGTCAGCAGCAGGTCCAATACTTAGGCTTCCTCCTCACAAAAGGAAAAAGAGAACTGGGACCGGAAAGGAACACACTGCCACAGCCCCAAACAAAACGAGGTTTGTGTGAATTTTTAGGGGCCGCAAGGTTCTGTAGCATTTGGATTCCCAGATTCTCAGCCATAGCAAGGCCCTTCCATGACCTGTTGGGAGGGCCAGACCGGGAGCCCCTGCATGGACTGAGGAGGCAAGGGATGCTTTCGCAGAAATAAAGTTGGCTCTGGGACAAGCCCCAGCCCTGGGTTTGCCTGACTTAGGCCCTTTAACCTCTTCATACGTAAAAAGGACAAAATAGCCCATGGAGTGCTCACTGAGAGCATGGAGCCTTGGAAATGGCCAGTGGCCTACCTGTCAAAAAAACTTGATCCTGTGGCTGCAGGATGGCCACCATGCCTCAGAGCGCTGGCAGCCACAGTCCTGTTCATCAAGGAGGCAAACTCACACTGGGACAAACACTTAATGTTAAGGTCCCACACGTGGTCATGTCCCTCATGAACACCCAAGGATATCTTTTCCTCTCCAATTCTCGGCTGACACAAGACCAAGGCCTTCTCTATGAAAACCCAAGGGTCACTCTTTAAACAGTAAGAACACTAAACCCGGCCACCTTCCTTCCCACAGAGGAGGGAGAACCTGACCATGACTCTTCCAAAGTAGCGGATGAAGTCTATGCCAGCCACCCGGACCTCCAAGACGAGGCTGTAACAAGGCCAGAGATCACCATGTTCGGTGATGGGAGCAGCTATTTACAAGAGGGCAGCCGAGGAGCAGTATATGTGGTAACCACAACCACCAAAATTCTGGAAGCCAAGGCCTTGCTGGAAGGGTGGTCAGCACAACGAGCTGAACTGTACAGCTTAACCTGAGCCCTCATCCTTAGCAAAGGTAAATGAGTTAACATCTACACTGATTCCTAGTATGCCTTCTCTACTGTGCGTGTACATGGGGCCATCTATAAAGAAAGAGGCCTCCTTACTGCTGCAGGGAAAATGATTAAAAACAAGGAAGAAATACTAAAGCTTCTTGAGGCCATATGGCTGTCGGACAAGGTAGCTATCCTACACTGTAAGGGACATCAGAAAGGATATGACCCTATAACTCAAGGAAATTGCCTGGCCAACAAAACAGCCAGACCGGCTGCCTGTGGTGATCCAGGCGAAGCTCCTACCTACACTACGACTCTTGCACCCCAGAGGGAAGCCTCCCTGCCCCTGTACACAAATGAAGAAAGAATTGGGCCTCAGCAGAAGGGGACACACTAAGCAAAGAGGGATGGTGGGTCATGCCAAATGGGCACATCTGTGTCCTGTCATCTATGTGAAAACACCTAGTGAAGGAATATCACCAACTCACACACCTAGGGAAAACTGAACTAGAGGCCCTCCTCAAAAAGAACTACTGTACCAGCCAGCTGCAGGCATTATGCTGAGCTGTCAGCGACCAGTGTGTGACGTGTGCCAAAAACAATGCTCGGTCGGCCTCACGGGCCCCGCCTGGGACACAAAGGATGGGGGCCGCCCCTGTCAAAGACTTAGAGGCGGGTTTTACTCACATACAACAAAATAAAGGGTTCAGGTACCTTCTTGTAATCATCTGCGCATATTTGGGATGGGTCGAAGCATTCCCAACCAGAACAGAACAAAGTCGCAAGGTGGCCAAAGCTCTTCTACGGGAGATTGTGCCTCGGTTTGGTCTGCCCTTAACCATACACAGTGATAACAGACCAGCATTTGTGGCAGACATTATATAAACCCTGAAAAAGTCCCTCAACATTACCTAGAAACTGCACACTGCTTACCGACCCCAGAGCTCAGGGAAAGTAGAGCAGATGAAACGCACCCTCAAAGAAACCCTGGTTAATTTCCACCAAGAGACTAATCTCCCATGGCCAGATTTACTACTGCTGGCCCTCTTGCATGCCCAATGCACACCTGGGCACTAGGATTCTCCCCTTTTGAGTTATTATATGGGAGACCCCCCCTCCATGCTTAGGAAAACTCCCAGAAGACCTACACCAGATTGGAGAAAAGGGAATAAGAGAACAGCCCCAGACCTTGGGTGCAGTCCTAAACAAGTTACAGAGATACACCACAGAGAGGGCCCCAATTTCCATAGGGACCCACATTCACCCATTTCTTCCAGGAGACTCTGTGCGGGTCAAAGATTGGAAGAGGGAACCTCTTAAACCACAGTGAACTGGGCCTCATACTGTTATTCTAACAACTCCTACAGCCCTTAAAATTTCAGGTATCACCCCATGGGTTCATCACTCCAGAGTTAAGAAGGTCAACTCAGAAGAACCCGTAACCTGGCAAAGTGATCCGGATCCAGTCAACTCGCTTAAACTGACCCTCAAAAGGGACACTGGCCCTTGAGACCTCCATCCCTGCTCTAGCCACACCCCGGAAGCTGGCTGGCCTGCACACAGCAGAAGCTTGAGGAATCAATGCATGAACCTAGCCCAGGGGTTTTGATGCAACTCTGCCAGCCCTTGCCCCTTACTGGTGTCATAGCCCTGATCTTACTTCTTACTGTTGGGCTGATAGAGATGGCACCAACAAGCTGGACATGGGACAAAAGATGCATGTTGGGTCTCACATACCTCCTCTGGATGGGAGGGCCATTAAGTATTGCCTGTATATTATGGCAACCTCGCTCACCCTCACAACTGCCGCTTACCCCCAGGATTGTTATATGACAATAACGGGGTCAAGGGCATTCAGCGCCTTCACCTCCCTCCACAAAGATGGCTATAAGGGAAAAACACCCACTCTCTGTCAGTCACCTGGTGCCCCAATGACTAAGTATTGGACCATGGAGATAACCCAAAATATCAGGAACCCATGTCACAAGAAGGGCCTCCAGAGAGGGAAGCGAGCTTGCTACACTTACCTTCCTCAATGGGGGATCTCAGACAGGGTAGGGTTGCAAGACAGGGCCCTCGAAAAATTTATAAAGGATATCCAGGATAGGGTAATGCAAGCCATAAAGGTGACTACTCCCCCGGCAGCCTACCAGGGTTTGAACCTTTCAGCCCTCAATCAGATGTTTACCAATTTCCCACTCCAGCGTTGAGCCAACACTACTCTACAAGTCTTCCATAAAATAGATAATCACACCCAAACCTGGTGGATGTGCTTGCCCCTCAGCTGGAGGTCTTACTTAGCCACGCCCATCCCTTTGACCTGAGAAGCTCCTGAAAATCTCAAAACCAACACCTGTGTCTTAATTGGAGCCCCGGCCACTGGGGTCTGTCTCACAAATGCTGACAATCTAATCTGTACAGTTGCTGAAGGTATGAACGGTACCTCTCTATGCAGAAGAAATATAACCTTAAGGAGGAACACAACCCTATGTTCAACCCCTGGGGTGTTCTGTGTTCTAATTTGGCCTACCGATGCTTAGAGTCCAACTGGACTCAGATACTTTATTCCATCTTCCTAACCCCAGAGATGTCCATATACACTGAAGATCAGTTCCCAACAGCCTTTAGCCCCAAGTCCCGGGCTAAACAGGCAGTCCTGCTACCTGTTCTGATAGGAGCAGGAATTGCGACAGGAATAGGAACTGGAATAAGGGCGTACATTCATCTGTAGGACCATACCATATCTCAAGAGCTCAGTGAAGACATGGAACAGGTGGCAGATTCTCTGGTAACCTTACAAAGCCAAATAAACTATCTGGCAGCAGTGACCCTCCAAAATAGGCAAGCCCTCGACCCCTCACTTCAGAAAAAGGAGGGACTTGCATCTTTCTGTGGGAGGGTTGTTCCTATTTCGTAAACCTGTCAAGAATAGTTACAACTAAGGTTAAGGAACTCAAGAAAAGAATTCAACGTAGACAACAGGAAAGTATCAATCAATGCAAAGGATGGGATCTCACGGTTTGGGCATCCTGGCTTCTGCCCTGGCGAGACCCTTTCTCCATAATTTTACTTGTATCCATCAGCCCCTGTATACTGAATGCCATGGTATGTTTTATTGAAAACGCTGTTGCTCGCCAAACTACCGCACATATCTTAGCCTTCCAAGAGTACCAACCTGTAGGACTGAAAGGTGATGCCTACTAAAAGTTTTTTTAAAAGGCATCAAGGGGGGGAATGTTGGAGAAATAAAGTATGCCAAAGATGGCCGAGGGGACTAAAACAAGCTCTGGTCTCTAGCTTAGAGACCCCTCCTCCAGGTTCTTCTTGCCCTGTTTGCCACGCACGTGAAAACCCCCACAGATAATGAAGGTGACAACGAAAAATTACCCTTCCCACTTGTATTTGGTGCTCAGATCTTTGGAGAAAGGATCTTCTCTGAGCCCACCGGTGTTAAATAAATTTCCAATCCACCAAAATCTCTGAGTGCCGCTTGGTTGTACTGCCAGTGTTCCAGCCTGGTTCTGTAACAATCTGTACTCTTTTTAAACCTCTTAGCATAGTGGGCCATTCCCCTGAGCCAGTGGGCAGATGACTGTTTGCAAGGTGGCAAATAAATACAAGTTGCAAATCTTGGATGGAAGGTGAGAATTATTTTCTAAGAATGGCTTATGGGGAGGGGTTGAGAGAGGAAGAAAATAACTGGAAGCTGAAAAGCTGTGAAATCATTGGAATGGAGGGTGACATTCTAAAGTGTTCAAAAATTTGCATTTTGCACTAGTGTCTAGGGTCCTGGAAAAAACGCTTATCGGAAAAAAAAAAAAAAAAGGACAGAATTATCATTTAACACTATATATCCCTTAGGGTTTTTTTGTTTTCTTTTGCTTTCTTTTGTTTTTAGGGAAGGCATTTCAATCCATTTCGATGAACAAATGTTGTGGACCTACTATATGCAGAGCACAGAAGGTGGAAGATGGATAAATAGACGTGGCAAGATGTTATGAACACAGTGGTGGGAAAAGATCATAAAAATTGTGTTTATTTTAAGGAAAAGAGCTACCACTTACTAACACCTATGGTGCTCTTTTACAAAAATCAGGATAGCAGAGTCGTAAGCTCTGAAAGCCTGGAGGCCATATACCTCAATCCAAAACTCAGACCCAACACTTAACTGACTGTGTAACATTGAGAGAGCTCCTTAACCTCTCCGCTTCTGTTTTCTAATCTGAAATAACAGAAGTGCCTACTTCATGGGATTATTGTGAGAACTAGATGACTGAATATGACCGAAACTACTTAGAAAAATCCAGTTAGTGCTGCACGTAGTAGTTACAATGGCTATCATTTCTATGCGTGTGCAACAGAGGGCATTTGTTTTATCTCGGGGCAACCTTTTATTATGCCTGTTTCACAGATGAAGAAGCTGAGGTTCAGGGGGGTTAAGTTAGTTCTGTGTTTGAAGACATAAAACAATAAAGGGTTGAAGCTAGAATGCAAATCTCAATCTGACTCTAAAAGTTCATATTCTTACCACTGTGTTTGACTGAATCCAAGGTAATAATAATATAACACAAAGGAAATACAGGAAAATGGAAGTTTTGAGTAAACATTTTGAGAATGCAGGGGGAAACAGGTGGATGGATTCACGGAGAAGGTAAAAACTGAGCCCAGCATGGAGGAAGGGTTGACCCACCTGATTTAACCTCATATCCCCAGGATAGACAGCCTCTGTGTGCTTTGGGTCTAGACCATCTATTGTCTGCCTTTTTCGTCAGCTTGGTGACCTCACTGTGTTCGACAAGCCACACTTGGTTCACAGTAAGTGCTCAATAATTCTCAATGGAATGAGGAATGAATGAATGAATGTCTGGGATCAGTGTTCCAGGTTTTTAGCAGAACTTCAGCTAAGGCTCTCAGTTACATTCAGCTAGCCTACTAGCCAGTCTCCTTATTACAAAGTTGTGGGATTCCCCTTTGTTTGGAAAGAGACTGGTGCTTTTCAGAATATACTGTGAACAGAGAATGCCTCTAAGCTTAATGAATAAGCCCTCTCTAAAATGAAAAATGCGCTAACACTGCAAACCTATCGTGTGACAAGATTTCAGCCCTGTAGGTAATCTGTTCTTTTTCAAACATAATTTCTTCCCTATTTACTTGATCCATTATGCTAATTAATGAAAACAACAGCTTTCAAGATGTGCCCAGGTTTTGTTTTGTTTTTTTCTCGTAGTAAAACTCCTATTATTTTAACAACACGCATTGCCTGAGAGGATTCATGCACAACTTCCCTGAGTCGGTGTCTTCAGCACACGTAGTGAGAAAACTATAGGAGTATTTGGAGCTACAGGGGCTTCCGAGGGGTTCAGCAAGAAGGCACCCCTCAAAGAATCTGAACAATGGTGGAAAAGACAAGACAAACACACAAACCATCAGGCAAATGATGGTAAAGTATGTTGCGGGAAATGGCAGAAAATTGTGCGTGATTGAGCCCAAGTTGGTGGAAAATGATGTCCATTCGCAGAGGATTAAAAAAATAATAATAATTTGAGGGTGGCTGGGTGGCTTAGTCGGTTAAGCATCTGACTTCGTCTCAGGTCATGGTTCCAGGATTCGTGAGTTCGAGCCCTGCATGGGGCTCTGTGCTGACAGGTCAGAGCCTGCTTGGGATTCTGTGTCTCCCTCTCTGTCTCTGTGCCTCCTCCACTGTGCGCTCTCTCAAAAATAAATAAATAAACATTGAAAAAAATTCAAGTTTACTGGAGTATAACTGGAGAAAGGCAGTACTTAAATTATTTTTGGTGGACTTAACCTTGGCAAAATGTGAGAAAAAACAAAAATTAGTTCACCCCACAGCTCCTGATAGTTCAAGCAAAATGGTTTATTTTTAAACATTTGAATATTGTCATTCTTCCTTAGGGTGCTGTTAAGAAGGAAACTCAATAGGGAAATAAATTGGGAGATTGGTGTCTTTTCCCATATATATTTTTTTACTTCAATATAGATTTTTATGTTCAAGGACATAGAAAAAAAATAAACTGCTCAGGTGAGCAAGGACACTTTAGAATTCTCTCCCATTTCCTATTCCTGCTGAAGCTGCCACAGTTACCTTAAACATAAAGACCTTGTATTTCAGATAGATTTGATTTTGTCTCTTCCATTTGTGTAGTTAATTGCTTTAGAACATCCTGTCTAATCCCCCATATCCTTGTTTTAAAGCCCTTTATGCTCTGATAGAAACCTAGATTCTCTTTGGCCTGGAAAAATTAGATATATTTGCTTTTCAAAAGAGATTTGCAAGTTTTTGCTTAAAGAAACAACAAAAAAATGTCATGGAAACATCTAGAGAAGCCTTTTACCATGGTTACCGTCTTGAAAACATGACTCCAGTAAAGATGGACATTGAAGGCTGCTGCCACACCCTGGGGAGGAGAGATTTCAGAGATGGATACTAATTACTCAGCGTTTAATCTTTTTCAGGCTCAGCTCTATCCACTTTAATGTATTAATGCACCCAACAGTGCAAAGAGGACATGAGCACTATCTATATTTCTATTCTACAGATAAAAAAATGGAAACAGAGAGAGGTAGAACCTTTTTCCCAAGGCTGCACAGTCAGTAGGTGGGCAACTGGGATGAAAACCAGCCCGGTCCCAGGCTCCATGCACTTACTCTTCATTCTGTAGAGTCTCTTGAACCATAAAGAACAGGGTCATGGCAATTCCATTAGGGAAGATCCTGATAGGGTTTAATCATCCCCTCTGTGAATGTCCCATTGGATTCTTGAGGATAACAGCATTTATCATACATAAGTTACTAATATCAGCTTGGTCTTTTCAAGGTGACCCTTGACTTGGAGGGGAAGGGATCCAAGGTCATAAACATGAACACAGCAAAAACTGCCAAAGCCCTGAAAACTCCAAGTATTTGCTTTAGGGTAAGACCATCCTGGGTTTATAGGACTTTTCTACCACTCAATTAACTACTGCAAAAATTTGTGCAAGTCACTAAAATTCTCTGAATCTTGGTTTGCTCCTCTGTAAAGCAGCAATGACATCATCCATTTTGAAGAGATTCTAGGTCGATAAAGAGATTAAACACATAACGGGCGCATAATAGTTACTCAAAGGGTAATCTCTTCCACGTGCCCATCATTGGGGTGCTTATATTACAAGGATCTGACAATACCTGCCCATTTTCTATCAGTTACAGTACCTAGTCGTGCACTCTTATATGCTTAGTGAGGCCTCAGGAAGAACTACTTGAAAATACCTGAAGTAATCATTTTATTTTATAGGTACAACATTAAGCTGAGAAAGAAGACAGCAGAACTCATGTACTTGGTGGGAACATCACTGCAGACAGGGAGCTGAAAATTAGGCATAGAATTCTTATTGACTGTTTCTCAAAAATGGGAGTCTGCTATTGCAACCAGGAGGTGAAACAGTAATCATTTCATGATTCTTGTTGACAAGTTTTGGCAAAACTGTGAAGGACCCAAGAGAGGTAAGCAGCGAAAATTCATTAAAAGGTCAGAAAAAGGGGTCCATGTGAAAAGGTTAAAAATAATTGGAATTAGCCCAGAAAGGAAAAGGCTATGTGGCAACTTAATTATTGTCTGTGTTCCTTCGCAAAATGAGGTGCCCTCCATGACTTCCATCTTGAATAATGAGAATACAAGAAGAGCTGACCTTAAAAAGAAAGCAAAGGCAATGTAGGCACAGTTCTTGAGACCTTTTTTATTGGACAAAGGAAACACTTGAAAGGTGACCTAAAATGAGGCTAGAATGGTCTACTCAGGAAAGCCTGTCCTTCAGGCATGGTATGTCTGGAACATGGGGGCCGAGTGGGGAGGACTTGTTACACCCTAATAAGAGAATGGTTGAAACTGGAAGGCACGAAACCGGACCCAATAGCTTTTGGTGGCCCCACGAGCTCTCAAATTTTGAATTCCTTGAATTTCAGTCTGAGTCGCCACCTCCCCAAGCGTCTGCACCACTGCCATTGTGTTCAGCCCAATTACAGGGACCTTCTTGGGAAATGAGGACTTGTGTCTGCAGCACAGCCATGGAGGAAATAAAAGGTCAGCTCTCAAAAGCCCAGTTGGGAGCCAACTCTGCTTCTTTTGACCTTCCAAACTTTCCATTAGAAGGGCAGTGATCTCAGCGATTTACCAGCATGGGCAGCTGGGGCTGTGATTACATGAAATGCTGTTAAGGGGCTGAGTTAATACTTAGGCAGGCACAATGGAGGAGGATGTGTATTCTGGGCGGATCAGGTCTTCTTATATACTTATTGGAGGAGGGGAAACCTGGTAAATCCTCAGTCTTACTCTTACCCCGCAAATGCCCCACCAAATCTATGAATGTACAGATGGCTTTGTAATAGTGTGTATGTGTGTGTGTGTGGGGGGGGGTCATTTTAGATTCTTGGGGCTTCCTTTCCTTAGAAAGAAGTCTCTCCCCTTTATATCTCCTCCACTTTCCATTTCCAATCTCTGGCACCCTTATCTCCTTAATGCTTTAATTTTCCCTGCATGCCCCTCTCTTCTCTCTGGCTTTAGGGGAGACCTGTCAGTCATTTGATTGCATCTATCCAGTTTCCTGCTGGACTGGGGATCAGGGATAGAGTTTAAGTCCTTTTACTGTAGGAGAAGGAGAAAGGAAGTCTTTGACATTGTCTGGCCCTAAAGCATAGCAACTACAAGACGTCCAGATTTCAAAATGTCAAGACTGGCTATCTGCTCGCATGACCCCTAGTGATTCCATTAACAGTCTCCCTTCTTCTGCTTTGCATTTCCTTTCCAAGTGCCTTTTCCATTAACCTAAAATCTGTGTACGTTTTGTCTAAAGAAGGGGTACAGGCATGTTCCAAGTCCTGGGATCAATCCAACTCCCAACAGAAATAATTAGATCAAGTGGTCGGGAGTGGGAAGGGAGTGGAGAGAAACAAGGGATGGCAGATAAGGAATAAATCTTATTTCGCGGTGACGTAAGGCAAGATAAAAGCAGTTGAATAAGAAAATGTGTGAGGTGTGCCTGGAACCCCATTTCTGTCCGTAGAGCAGGCATGAGCTAAATCATGGAGGAGGAAATGCAAGCACCAAGAACATCCTTCTAAACTGAAAATGCTTACACTTGCTAGGATAATAGGGATACAAAAATGTCCTGTACTTTCCAAAGTTCCTCAGATCATCACATCTTAACAGTAGGGATCTGTGGACCCCAACTTAAGAACTCTGATTTCAAAGATGTTCTGTGTGAAGCAGCTATGGGTGGGTGGGAAGCCATAAAATTCCATGCCTTCAAGGAGGTGCTGGAGACTTACCCCGAGGTCGTTTCAAAGTTCCCCTTCTGAAGAATACACTTAAAACTCCACTGCCTCCAAAGGCCAGGCAGGGAATGCAACTGAATGGAGATTGATATAGACCAGGAGGGTGCTTGTCGGTTAACACGGACAACCACTAAATGGTCACCAATAGCACCCATGCAGGGGCACATTGCTGGGTCTTCCAATTTCTAAGACTGAAATTCTAACTTTTATGCTGGATCTCGTAGGTTTGTTGCTGATGTTTGCCTGCTTGTTTTGTTTTAGTTTTAGTAACTAAGTCAGAAAAACAAGAACATTAAAACACTCCGTGGTGATATTGTACTCCGTGGTGATATTAGGTGTTCCCATGGGGGTAAGCTGGGGGAAGGGTACGTGCACCTCTCCTATTTTTGCAATTTCCAGGGAATCTATAACTATTTCAAAATCTGAAGTTAAGACTGAACAAAATAAATGGCTCAAAACAACACATTCTGTAAATAAAATCAAACTAGGTTGGACAGCAGCATTTACACTACTCACCTCCAGTTTTGAGAGGCGGCTTTGCTACTTGAGAATCATAACTCACCCAAAGGCAAGAACAGACAGTACTAAGGGCTGCTCATAAGAAGACTTTTCATTACATTTTTTCTTTCGAGATAACAAGGCATTTCTTCTGGGGAAGCTCACCGGAGAGAAGTAGAAAATAATGTTACTGGAATTTCAGCTACTCCAAATGTATGAACTTCAACTGTGCGAAAGATGTTATCAAGGTTGATGGTTAAAATGTGACTCTGGGACAAGGAGAATGGAGGAGTCCTAACTAATGTTCCGCAGAAGATGTTTGCTCAGAGGGGGTGTGCTGGGGAAGGTGTTATACGGGCAAAACGAATTCATTTTAGAGTCAGTGCACCCGAGTTTGAATTCCAGTTTGGCTCCTTACTGGCTGAAAGACCTTGAACAAGACTCGTCCATCTCATTCTCCACTGTCTGTAAAATGGGGGTGATATAATTCTCCACCCCCAAGGATGAGATAAAAATCACATGTAATAATGCATCGTGAAAAGTCGTGATAATCTCTGAAGTAGCAAATCATCAGAAATGGCAGTGGTTGTTTTTGTTGCTATATGGTGGAACATAATCCCAATGATTAATTTTATGCCCTGGTAAATCAACTCTCCATGTTCCCAACCCCCTACACTTTTATTTAGTTTACAGGGGCTCGTTGCTTCAAACAAGAGAAAATAAAACTTTCATCCATCGCCTTGTTCTGTGACTTATATAACTCACCTGGGAAAGCTTAGCATTAACAAAAGGCTGTGCATCATAAACCACCCACTAATGCCCCTTCATTAGTTTTCTCAGGTCCGTCTTTATTCATTTTTCTCCCCCTTGACATTATTTTCTGTCGCTTATGAGGTAATCTGAATATTTGCTTTGTTTAAGGGCAGTTTTCTTTTCAGATGAAGTAGGAGTCCAGCCTGGAAGTCTAGTGACTTATGTGAAGTTCTTTTCGGCCTGGAGAAGCAGTGATCATCCATATGATAGCTATCTCCTGAGGTTCTATGCTACACACAGCCATCTGACAAAGAAGCTTCCATCATCCTCACGAAGACCAGTTTGTTTCCTTTTCAATGCTGTTAAACAGATATAGAAAATGGAAGTTCTCATAGGTCTTCTGGAAACACTTTCTTCATCTCTCCCGCATGTTCTCTTGCCTGTGTCCCATGTTCTCCAGGCTTATCTCTGGTCACTTCTTCTCACTTGGCTCTAGAAACATCAGACTGCTTGTCTTGCTGGAGCTGTCCCAACACGCTTCACCTGGTTGTCACGTGAGATTCTCTCAAGATTCACGTGCAGCTGTGTCTCCTCCAGGAAGCCTTCTGGAGAGGACTGGAGTTGGACTCAGTGTCTCCCACATTGGGTTTCTGTTTTCACTCCTTCTCACTTTAATTATGGCAGTTGTGTCTGTCTCCCTTATCACAGAGGAGTTCTTGAAGGATCTCAGACTCTTCCTGACTCCTTATTTCTCCAGAACCTATCATAATCCTGAGATTCTCTGGAGATGTTTGTTGAAGGAGAGTTAAATTGAAATGAATTTAGATGCTAAGGTTTTGGAGATAACGGGCTGTATCCTTTTCCGTTCATTACTGAAAGCTAATTCCTAAAAATGTCTCCGCAACACAGTCATCAGTCAATAAATATTTGTAGATGGAGCAAAGGAACAAATGAATGAACCTACATTAGCATAAATATTAGTGGTAGTGGAAAGGGAGTGTTATTCTTACAAGTTTAAACCATTTGATTACTACCCATCTCCTATGACTGAACCTTTTGGTCTTAATTCACAGTGCCATGTGGTTATTCAAGGGATGATATAAAATAGGATAAAGTCATGGACTGTACTCGAAGCCAGACGACTTGGACTAAAATCCTGACTCCCCCACCTCCCATTTATGTGACTTTGGGCAAGTTGCTGCACCTCTCTAGGCCTCTATTTCCTCATTTGTAAAATGGAGGGTAATAATATTACCTCCCAGACCAGTAGGACTTAGTAAGTATAAAAGACACAGTTAGATTAGTGCCTAATACATAGTAAGTGCTCCTTATAAAGATTATTTATATAAACCAGAAGTCAGATTTCCAATAACATTTAATAGCATTTTAAAAAACATTTAATGAGCACATAATATGTGCTTGGCACTGAGTTCAACCCTAGGGAGGCAAAAGTGGGGGAATAAATTGGTGTTTGCCCACACGTCAGTCATAATTTATAAAAACTGAAAATCTATTTTGGTGCTATGACTTCAGTGAGGCAAACAAAACAGGGTCAGAAGAGCGAAAGGATTTGTTTTGGATTGGTGGAGTTGGACAGGAGGGTTCCCAAGTCTAGAGGGGGTGGTTTGGGGTTCCTGACGTACTGTGGACTTGCACCCTCCACGTTCAGGGTCACGAGAAGATGTCAGGAACTCGAGGAGAAATGAACAAGATGTATGGAGAGCTTGGAGCCCAGTCCCTGGACTCATGACATGACTGTGGCGGGGGGCAGCTAGCTTAGCGACATGGGACTGGTGGGAGAGAAGGAGCACCTGCCAAGCCCACTATGGATGCTGCACCTGTTCGTAGATCCAGGCGACCTGGAGTATCCAGCATCCAGGCATTTGCCTTTTTAGTCCCAGTCTCATCTCCATGGAAATTGCAGTCATTTTCTTTTGGGGGGTGGGGGGCAGTGGGCATGTATTTTAAACAGCCAGTCACAGAATAAACACAAAAGAACCAAGAAAGTCTGGGTTCAGGAAACTCAGAGTGCATAACCTCACCAGCCGTGTACTGTTTATCACAAAACTCTTTTCTTCTTCCTTTTTTTTCTTAGGTAGCGAAAGACTGTCACAGAAATGACATTAACTCTTGTGGATAAATATTACAGTGCCTAATAATGCATCCTGCAAAACATACACATGCATATTCACAACAAAAACCACTGTGCAGCCATGATTTTATGTATGATGGATGTGAAAACAGATGTACAAAAACTACTGAGTGATGGTGACCGTCATGTGATGCAAAGGCACTTAGAGGGGAACCTGGCAGGGAGACCACAGTCAGTAGGCACAGGCCCAATGGGTGTCTAAACTTAGGCAAGGAATCAGTATTTCCAAAGTGGGTTTAGAAGGAGACCATCCGTTCGCATGAAGCTCTTGCTCCCGGGCAGAACCATCATTGGATTTACTGTCTTGAGCCTTTAGAAAGTCTATGGGAATTGAGTTTTCCTGCTCATGGTAAAGAATTTTCATTGGAGGAGCTTTCCTAGAAACAAATTTGGAAGTGCCCTATACAGAGCATGCACACACACCCTGGCCTTTTATTCCAGCGCAAAAGGCCGGATTTCTTGGAGATGGGAGGGTGATTTTAAATAGCAGAACATGCCTTCAAAGGCCATTATCCAGTCTGACCTAAATGTTAGGTTGGCCCTGATCATTATGCCTCTCAGCTGTGCCCTGCACTGTAATTATCAGCTCTCACGCCATCCCACCCTCACAAAGGCACCCTCTGAAGCTGTGCAAGTCACAGACTGGGCCTGTCAACTTCTTCCTTCTCCATGCCCATGATGAAATGAGAGGTGAACAGAATGTATTCTTTTGAAGGAGGTTATGTAACGGGAGGCCATCTGTGACCCTGCTCCAAGGCAGCCCACAAATGTCCCTTGTCTGTCCTCCCTATGCATTGCTCACAGATGGCTCCAGATGTTGAACCAAAGTGATTTCTGAGGTCACCTATTCAGAATATCTCAGTATTCTAGAATAGGAGAGGGAAAATAAGCTACCATTGTTCTTTGGAGTGGCACTGAACACAACTGTTCTTTGGAGAGCTTCTCTGAGTTTTTCCAGATAGTAGTTCAAGTTTCAAAAACAAAAAAACAAAACAAAAAAAACAATGGTGTTTAATGCTGGTGAGCAGGATGCCTAATGGGTACCCTTTGGGTACCCAGATGTAGGAACGTAAATCAATCTGTTCTGGAAGATTGTATCTGAAGATACAGATCTTTCTCAACTTACAGTGGGGTTATATCCTGATAAACCCATAGTCAGTTGAAAATATCATAAGTTGGAAATCCATTTCATACCCCTAACCTACCGAACATCATAGCTTAGCCTCGCCCACCTTAAATATGCTCAGATCACTTACGTTAGCCTAGAGTTGGGCCAAGTCATTCAATACAAAGCCTATTTTACAATAAAGTATTGAATAGCTCATGTAATTTATTGAGTACTGTACTGAAAGTGACAAATTGCAGTGGTTGTCAGCGTATCGGTCACTTACTCTCGTGACTGTGGTTGACTGGGGGCTGTGGCTACTGCCACTACCCAGGATCACGAGGGAAGACCAGACTGCCTATCTCTAGCCCGGGGAAAGATCCACATTCAAAATTCCAAGGACAGTTTCTACTGAATGCATATCACTTTCACACCATTGTAAAGTTGAAAAATCTCAAGGTGAACCATGGTAAGTTGGGGACTGTCTGTACATAACAGGAGTTTGAATATATGTATTCTTTTAACTCTGTACCTCCACACCCATTCTAAGAGAACGATCTGAGAGCCAGACAACTTTATGGAAAAAGGCATTCATTACCGAAAAACAGTGGGGGGAAAAAACAAACTAAAATCACCAACATGTATGGAACTGGTCAATACTTTTTGCTAAAATCCTCAATGGAATATTTAAAGCCATGTAAAATGATGCTTATTTACAAAGACTTTGTAATTAACCTGGAAACGTTTGTGACTTGACGATTGGTTTAAAAATCAGAATATAAAATGGAATATACGATATGGGCTCAAATTAAAATAAAAAATGAAAAAAGACAACAAGAAACAGATGAAAATGTTCAAGGTGGCTACTTCTGCACTATAGGATTACAGGTGAGTTAACTTATTGTATTTAGTACCTTTGTCATTGTATGAATGTTCTACAACAAGCATTTATTCCTTCTACCCATTAAAAATATGTTACTTTAAAATTTAATTTTTGGAGATAAAAGTCAGAAGAGTGATTTCTTGAGGATAAGGAGGAGGACTGGAAAGGGGCATGACAGAATTTTCTGGCAGGATGGAAACAGCTTATGTCTTGATCTGGGTTGTGGCTATCTGGATGTAAACAGAGTTACAAACTGGGTTGTGCCATTAATACACATGTACTCCATTGTATGTAACTGTCACCTCAATTTTAAAAATATGGCATGCTGACCCTTGCACCCTTTTGACTGAGTGAAGCGTCCACTTGTTTTTCTCCCATGGCCCTTTAGGCCAGCCCCTTATTTTTACATGGCTCTTATCCCTACTGCCCAGTTGCCCTCACCCACGTGTCTTACCCCCACCCTTATGTTGTAGTACGTTCTCGGATTAACCACATTGTCTCTTTCCTACAAAGCTCTCCAAAGACAATTACTTCTGGTACATAATCTGTTTCTTATGTGCTCACAAGGAGACTTCCTGCTCCCTGGGAACAGCCCTCAATGATTCATGGGAGCTGGCAGGCAACGACCAGGGCTCTGCCATCCCTCAGCTATGGCAAGTCTGAGTTTTGTGCTCTTCACTGGTTCCAGGAGTTTCCCAGAGGGATCACATCCCAGAGACTCAATGGTAATTCACTTGATAACACACCAGCGATCAACTGAAGAGTTGTATCCCCACAACTCGATATGTTAAAAATTAATTTCTGCTGTAATGGTATTTGAGGGCTTTGGGAGGTGATTATGGTGATGAGGGTAGAAGCTTCATGAATGGAATTAGCATCCTTATAAAAAAAGACCTCGGTGGGCTCCCTTCCCCATTCCGCATTTATTCCACGAAAGACACAAGGAGACACAGACCATCTGCGGCCAGGAAGGGGGCTCTCACCAGAACCTGATCAGGATGGTACCCTGATTTCAGACTTCCAGCATCTGGAACTATGAAAAATCAGCTCCTGTTGTTCATGAGCCCCCTAGTCGATGATAACTTGTTATCACAGCCCTTCAGTGGCTGCTTTCCCTTCCTGGTCTCCCTCCCACCTCATGACTTCACTTCCTTTGCCTCCCAAATATGCCCCTTGGACTTGAATCCTTGCTTCAAGCATCGGGGTTGGGAGGAAACCAAGCAAAGATAAGCAATACATCTATTGGGCACCTGCCTTTTTTGCAGCTTGCACCCTTGTGGGGGTGGCCAGCCATAAATAAGCAAACAGTAAATAAAAGATAATTATAGGTTGTGAAAATTACCAGGCAAGAACCAAGAGGATGTGATAGGGGACAAGTGGGGTGGAGGAAATATTTCAGATATAATGGTCAGGCATGTCCTCTAGTGAAAGCAACTTTAAAAAGAGATCTGGGAAACAAGATGGAAACAGGCACACAAAAGGCAGGAGAGAGAGAATTTAGGAAGGCAGAACACCAAGGGCAAAGGTCCCCCAGGTGGGAAACGTGTTGCATATTTATGAACTCAAAGGAAGACCGAAGGGTGGCGGGAGCAGAGTGACTGAGGAATTTGGAGACACTGGCAGGTGTGACAGACCTTCCAGGGTTTGTCGGCATGTATGTCAAGAAGGAGGGAACCATGGGAAGCCACTCACGTGGTTTAAGGAAGGTCTTTGCCATGCACCTGAATTTGAGCCCTGTGTGGAGGTTACTGCCTCCACCCTTAAGATTCAAATCCATTCACCCGGCTTCAGGACGGAAGGGAGAGGAAAAAGGACACCGGGAGGCTTGCTTCTGCAAAAAAGTATGTCGGGAGAAGCTGATGGGACCCTTTGTTTCATCAGGCTAGTTTTGCCTTTGATTCCTCAATACCTCTAATTCTGCTTGTCACCACCAAATAGGTGTGCTGCAGCTTGGTGACAGCCTTTCCCAGTGTCTATGGCAACCTGGGGCTGGGGCCATTTCTCCTTCACCAAAAGAATGGGCTGGCTTCCTGAAGATAAGTAAAGCCCCATTGTTGTTCTAAACTGTTAGAGAAGTAGCATGCACCGGAGTCATAAAGACACGACAGAATGCTGCTAGAGATCTTGTATGAAATAACATGAATTAAATAAGCCATTTCTCTCCGGTCTAATTATACACGCTTCAGGATGTAAATGCGAAGTGGGGCCTTGCTTCTTAGTCTAGCCATTAATTCTGGTGTTCTTTTTTTTTTCTTTCTTTCCATTTTCTTTCTTTCTACTTTCTCTCTTTCCTTCCTTCCTTCCTTCCTTCCTTCCTTCCTTCCTTCCTTCCGTCGGTCCATCTGTCCTTCCTTCCCTCCTTCCTTCTTCCTTCCTTCTTTCTCTCTTTCTCTTACTCTCTCTCTCTTTCTTTCTTTGGTAGCCAGAGTCCGGATCTGTCCTTGTCTGAAGACTCTGCAAAAAGCTGGCTTCCAGGTTTGTGAATGAGAAGCACTTAGCTGTGTTCTTGAGAGGAATGACAGAGCTAAACAAAGCACAGTGGGTGGAGGAAGGAGCACTATTTGGCCACAAAAGTCTCCCAACTTGCAGATCAGGTGGGTATGAGGTTCTTCCTCCCCTGCATACCCCTTGCACGGGGTTATCTTTCCAAAGGAAAGGAGTTGGTAGAATCCAACAGTGATTCAACAGTAAAAACCTTGGGTCATTCCCAGAAGACTAGAAGAGAAAACCCAAGCTGTTTAGCCCAATTTCCTGGACTGGTGCCTCCATGATGCACCTTGTACTCACTCTGCTGGGCTTTTCCCAGTTCCTCCAATCACCAAGCTGGATCTGGCCTCTGAGCTTTTGGGTGAGCTGTGCTCTCTTCCTGGATTGCCCTTCCTCCTATTAAAGAACACACACTCATCTTCAAAAACTTGGCCCCAGAATCTTTTTTTTTTAACTTTTTAAATGTTTATTTATTTTGAGAGAAAGAGAGACAGAGACAGAGTGCGAGTGGAAGAGGGGCAGAGAGAGAGGGAGACACAGAATCCAAAGCAGGTTCTAGGCTCTGAGCTGTCAGCACACAGCCCGACATAGGGCTCGAACCCACGAGTCATGAGATCATAACCTGAGCCGAAGTAGGATGCTCAACTGACTGAGCCACTCAGACGCCCCAAGAATCTTTCTTTTTAAATGTTCATTTATTTAATGAAAGAGAGAGAGAGTGCATGGAGGGGAGGAGCAGAGAGAGAGAATCTCAAGCAGGCTCCCTGCTTTCAGTGCAGAGCCCGATGCAGGGATTGATCTCACGAACCTTGAGATCATGACCTGAGCCAAAATCAGAGTCAGATTCTTAACCCACTGAGCCGCCCAGGTGCCCCAACAATCTTTTTTTATCATAAAGCTTTCCAAGGCCTGACGTAACACCGTTCTCACCCTTGCAAACTGTATACACCTCATATTGCAGTCTTTGGGACTGGGGAGATTCATTGCATGAATGGCCCCAGTGAATGGCCTGCCTGTATCCACACCCTTTGGTTATAATTTTGTAGCTCCCTGGCTCAGATGGGTGGCTTGTTTTGTAAGATAAGACTGTAGCAAACCTCATGCAATCAGAGGCTTCAAAGCATGTGTGGGTCTCTTCTGGTCCTTTTATACAATTAGGTTTACTCAACCTCAGACCCTACCACCACTGCATGTTCAAGCCTGGGCTCTGCTGCTGGAGAATGAATGACACGTTGAACAACTTTGCACCCCGATGCAATCCTAGACCCCCCCGAGTCAACCCTCCCGCTGGCTGAAGATGCCTTAATGAGCCCACCAAAGCTGGAAAAACTACCCAGATAGCCCACAGACTTGTAAAAAAATAATAATAAATGGTTGTTTTAAGCCACTAAATTTTATGATCATTTGTTTTACGCCAATTGCTAAATGATAATAGGGATCCACACAGGGGAAGATTTAGGTCTGGCTGGTCACTTGCCCAACCAGCTACGTGAAAAATACCATAGCTTTCTCCACTCCCATCGAGAGTAAAGGGAAGAGAAAAGAGGGGTCCATTGCCTCTACACATTAATTTTTTTCCAGCAGAGAAGGCTGGTCCCATTTATGTTCTAACCTTGTACCCTCATTAATCAGATGTAGAACACTTCCTCCTTCAAAGGCAACCGTATCTACTTGATCCTTTTGAGAGGACAGAATGGTCTCATTTATGGGCCAGTCGTCAGGAGACAGGGAAAGGGAATGGCTCCCCCTACAGGACATATTTGACCAGCCACACACAATTCTGAAGGGTTGAAGTTTCCAGAACTAATGTTACACCCTCTTTCACTAGTGCTTGCTTGTTTGTTTGTTTTTGGATTTGAAGGAGAAACGAGGTCGACCACCAAAGAGGGAATGAAAGGGAAAGATACAGGAAGAAGGAAAAAGGACTGAGAGGTGCAGACAACACATGAGACACTTTAGGAAGGCAATTTGCCCTCCCTGACACCCAGCCTCGCATTGGGTGTGGCCAGTCCTCTTTTTAACACGTTAAATACCATACTAGAAAACATGTGATGAGTGTTCCATGCCAGCACTGTGCCAACCATGCGACAGTAACTCCAAATGTGGGCTCATTCTCCACATGAGGAAAAAACATCAGCAAGTTATCCAAAGGACTGAGGTATGAGTGACAGAAATGGGATGCAAAGTAGGAAGACTTGGGGGTGACTGAGTGGCTCGGTCGGCTGAGCATCCGACTCTCGATCTTGGCTCAGGTCATGATCTCATGGTTCCTTCGATGAAGCCCCACATTAGGCTCCTCAATGACAGTGTGGAGCCTGCATGGGATTCTCTTTCTCTGCCCCTCCCCCAATGACGAATGCGCTGCGCCCTTTCTCTCTCTCAGCATAAACAAACTTAAAAAAAATAGGCAGACACGCTCTGATGGCTGTGTATATACTATCTTGAAGAAAGAAGCCACACGGCACTCTGTAGTGCGCTAAGTGGCACTAGACATTGGAGGTGGGTCAACAGGAATGGACAAAAAACAGGAGCAGTGCCTCCTCCATACCGCATCTCAGAACTTCTTCCAAATCGGCACTACTAGACCTGTGTCCTTATGCCCCTGATTACGACATACTTCCAGACATATGGATTTATTAGTCTCACGGGCATTAGGCTAAGGAAAGGGCATCTCAGAGCCAGGCGCTTTTGAGTTTTGGCTGGGTTCACCCTTAGAACACTCCACTCCACTTGGTTGAATTCCACCGGTCTTGGCTCACCTCGCTACTGCTATCACGGAAACATAATCAGCCACCTCTTTTGTACCTCACAGTCCAACTCATGTTCTAACTCTACTATTTTAGTCCATTTAATTTCTACACCAGAGTATTTCCAAATATATATAACCACATAATTATACCTTTATAAGCCATTTATCCCAATTCACTCTATATACATAATTTAGTACACAGTCCATCTCTGAAACAAAAGATCCCCCTTTTGTTCAATATTTTGCATCATCCCCTGCCCCAGCCTTTGTCTGAAGTTCTTACATCCCAGCAAATAGAAGCCACCTCTGCATTGTCCCCAAGTCATTCTCTGACAATTTACACCCCCACCCCAAAAAGCCATGAAGTACCTCTAATTTCCTCAACAGAAAGAAAAGTCAAATTCCATTTTTCCCCCATCCCCAGTTGGACTGATTCCAGGAACAGCTTTGATGTTTTGCATTTCACCAGGGATTTATGTGGAAATCGATAAACGGAGTCAAAAGAAAGTGACACAAATTTGCACGTGGTGGATGAAAAAAGTGAGCCCAAGTGCTCGTTGCCATTGTCAACAGTCTGTGTCTAGGAAGAATTTGCCTGACCCCAGCTGAATGGTAATATGCATGTGGAAATTGATAATTATGTTCACTCAACCCTTTGCAAAGTGCCTTCATGTGTTAAGATGCAAAAACATGAAGCTAAGTGGCCAAGACTTTATTAACTCAGTGTGAAGTTTTTACAGTTGAAGGCAGCAGGTTTGCATCTATAATTACTCCTCAGCTTTCCAGCGGATCTAAATGGACAAATGCACCATGGTACCAGCAGCTTCTACTCCCCCTGATACAATACATCGCACTCCTGCTGGAAGAAACGAATGGGAGTTGATGTGGAGCTAGACACTCTTTTGGTGGCTGGGAGTTTCTTTTTGATTTAGCTGGAGAAACCTAAGCCCTAGAGGTAGAAAGTTCCAAGATCCTTCTTGTGGCATGGGGTTGGAGGAAAATTCATTTAACGAATGAATAATGAGTGTCTACATTGTCCTAGGCACTCTTCCAGGGACTGGGAACAGAGGGGTGAGAGAAAGAGGCAAACATCTTCCCTCATACTACTGGGAAAGACAAACACTAAATGAACAAATAAGTAAGCAAGACAATTTCAGATGCAGTTAGTACTAAGAAGAAAATAAAAACAAAATAAAGAACTGGCTAGTGACTCCTCTTTGCCCATTTGCTATGGATGTGAAGGACTTGTCACCATGCCCTGGCTATATGGTTGGACTTTTTCCTTCTGATCTTCCTGGAATAAGAAAAGGGAGCCCTATGCCCCTTTAGACTAAGCCCTAAACTTCCCTATTTCCCACTCCAGGGCTATATTCTCTGGTTAGCTAGATCACCTTTCCATCTTCCATCTGTTCCATGTCTCCCATGATTGCTCACATTTGAGTCAGCTCAAGAATCATGTCTTAACCACCATTTCCCCTAAAGTGCCTAGTGTGGTGTTTGGCACAGAGACATGAATGAATGAATGAATGAATGAATGAATGAATGAATGTTTCATTGGGGGGCAATTCTGGGTTGCTAATATGCATAAGGCCACTGTGTAGTGAAGAATCAACTTACCTGTGCCCTTGGCTACTGGGATGTAATCCCTAGACCCTTGGGGATGTTCACTCCTTGTAGGAGTATCTTTGTTTCCTAGGGACTCTGGCCACCAGTCTAACAATAGGATGTAAAATGGAGGTTTGGGGCTATACAGTATCAGCTCCACCTATGAAGGAACTAGAGACAAATGGTCAGTCCCACATTGTCAGATCTAACTCCAGAGGGGCTGCCACACAAGCCGTATGGGATGAAGCCCCAATAAAAATGCGAAATACCAATGCTTGGGCGAGCTTCTGTGATTGGCACTACTCTGTGCCTATGATCACACATCGATGCTGGGGAAGTCACACTGTCCATAATTCCATAGAGAGAAGACAACTGAAGCTCCACATTTGAAACCTTTCCTAGACTCTGCTCATGAGATTCCTCCATTAGCTGATTTTATCCCCCCTCCATTGACTGATTTTAACCTGTATCCTTTCCCTGCAATAAACTGTGAGTACAACAACGTTCAGTGAGTTCCATGAATCTTTCTAGCAAATTATCAAAACTAAAAGTAGTTTTGGAGACCCCTTGAACTTGCAATTTATTTCAGGAGTGAGGGCATCTTTGTGTGGACTTTGTTCCCTCTACCGTACATGTACAATCGTCTACCTCTCACAGCCACATGCCTGCCCCATGTCACCACGTAAAAAGATCCTGCACTAACTTGTAACTCACAGTCTAAGTTCTGAATACCTATTTCTGGCTGATTCTCTATACAGATATCAGCTCTGTATAGCCTTTCACCTCCCAGCTTCTGTTTGTCCATGTCCTTTTTATTTAACTTAGAACCATTTTATATTCTAAAAATATTAATTCATCTTGAACTGAGTTTCTTTGTACTGGCTATTCAGCCACCAATAAACACAGTCCCCAAAACTTCATATTGCCATTCTTTATGCTTAGGACAGTCCCCAAAAAGGACCTGAAGGTCTGGGTAATTTACCTGAGAAACAAGAAGAAAATTCAATAAATTAATGGTTCCATATAAGAAATAACAAATGTGGGGCACCTGGATAGCTCAGTCGGTTAAGGGACTGACTTCAGCTCAGGTCATGATCTCATGGTTTGTGAGCTCAAGCCCCGCATTGGCCTCTGCGCTGACAGCTCAGAGCCTGGAGCCCATTTTGGATTCTGTGTCTCCCTCTCTCTCTGCCCCTCCCTTGCTCATGCTCTGTCTCTCTTTCCTTCAAAAATAAATAAACGTTAAAAATTTAAAAAAAAAAAAAAAGAAATAAAAAATGTGACTAGGGCCACTCTTGGCAAGACCTTAGGGAGAATTCACGTATCTTCCTTCCTTCCTCCTTTCCTTCCTCCCTCCCTCCCTTCCTTCCTTCCTTCCTTCCTTCCTTCCTTCCTTCCTTCCTTCCTTCCTTCCTTCCTTCATGTCAAGGACAATGTCTGCCATGTCACTTGAAGCTCAAAAATATTTGCAATATATCCTCAATGTATAGATGAACTAACTTATACTGAGCACCTACCATATTTCATACACTGTGCTAGGCACTAAGATACAGTGATGGATAATAAAGAAATGTTCCAATTTTGATGTACTTGTTCTACCAGTCAACCTGTTGAACTAAAGAAAAAAGAACCATCTAGAGGAAACACAGGAGGTCCTAAGCATAACTTCTTCAGGATGTTTATTCTGTTATGGCTCACCTTCTCTTTCCACCAATTATGATTTTTTGGGGTTCATGGGATATCATACAAATGATAGAGATTCTTTGACTGGAAGGACCTTAGACATTCCTAGCATGAAACCTTGCCTGATGAGCCAAGTCCTGGTCTAGAATACCTTGGGGAGAAAGGATTTTACAAAGACTTTATAAAGAAAACTTCCTCTCCCCTCTCTTCAAGTCTACCCTCCTTCTCTCATGTCACCAAGTATATGATCAGGGGAGTAGGTTACCAAGGGAGTATTATCAATCGAAACAAGAATGTGTGTAACCTTCATATCTGCCTGGAGATGTTCTAGCCTACTGGTTTTTCATTCTCTTTTTTTGCAGGGAGACTAATCTCCTTTGTTTTTCCAAATAAGTCATAACTAGATAATTTGCTGCCCCAAGCCATACATCAAAATTCAGTCACCAGAGTTTATATATCAGACAGGGAAAAATGTATATTGCAGAGGAGAAAGAAAGTGCATTCCTTTTCATTTTTTCTAGCCTGGTGTTTGCTAATAGTAGACTGTAATGACCCTACATATCATGTCTGGAGACCTTAATGGAAGTGTTTAACACAATTAATTTAGAAGCAAAAGGGCAAAGTAAAGGCATCGTGCTGGTATCGGGCCGTTAGAAGTTAATCTACCTTAAGATAATGGGTATGAAAAGAGAAACAAGTTTGTATGAATCCTTAGATATCCTTATAGTCAGTATCAACCTCCACATGATTATTAATATACATTTACATATTCAATGGTCAGTAATTGAGCGTCAAAACCCAATAACATTGGACTCACAGAAGATGTAAAAGGAGAAATATAGTTCTTGCCCTCCTGGAGATGCAACCTACCGGTACAGAAACAGAACACACATAAACAACCTCAAAATGAGTCTGTTCTATGAGTGCCTTGAGGATAGGGGTGGTATCATTAGGGTTACAGTAATAATAATACAAACACTTAGTATTTTATTGAGTTCTTACTATGTGCTATAAACTTGATGCTCCCTTTTCTAATCTTTACAGCAAGCCCATGACTTCTAACATGTTAGCCCCATTTTATAGATGAGAAAGCTCAAGTTTCAAAGTCACATGAGCTGCTCAATTTCACCTGGTTGGCAAATGCCAGGGTCAGGACTCACACAGAAGAATGTCTAATACTTTTAAAGTCCTTTATTTTTCTGGTAATTTATTTTTGGGGCACAAGGAGACAGGGGACAACCTGTCACATGGCACAGGTCCCCATAAACTTGCTGGATGCTTAAAAGAATGTGGCAGAGTTATCAGGAGGATGTCTTAAAACAAGGGAACCTCTGGGTGCCTGGGTGGCTCTGTCGGTTGAGCATCTGACTTCAGCTCATGTCATGATCTCATGGCTCATGAGTTCGAGCCCCACATCGGACTTTGTGCTGACAGCTCAGAGCCTAGAGCCTACTTCGGATTCTGTGTCTCTGTCTCTCTCTATGCCTCCCCTGCTCGTGCTCCCTCTCCCTGTCTCTCAAAAGTACATAAACATAAAAAAAAATTAAAAACAAACAAAAACAAAGGAAACTCATGGGTTTAGCACCAAAGTGGCTCAAAGTGAGGGAGGTTCATATTATGGTCATAAACTGTCTTCTCTCTGATATGATCTGCCTTAGGTGGACTGCAGTTGGCCTGAATTTCTACCAATGCAGAAGACCAGAGTTAGACAAGGTAAACCCCATTCCACATTCAGAGGAACTGACTGGACTTGGCTTGCAGAACCTTCACAGGCTCCCAACCAGCTCCTCAGTATGGCACAAAGACATTCTTCTGGTCTTTCGCTACTCCTTCTAGGCCACTTCTAGCTTTTCATTTGTGTCTTGCTCTCTCAGGCAGTAATCCCTGTCTCACCATGTCATTTATCCAATACACAACAGAGAAACACGGCAGCTTCGATTCGTGCAGAAGTGTTTGGCCAATGAAGGAGATGCCCTGGCTGAGGTCGCATTAATGTTCATGGAAATCTGAGTCTGGAATTATGACAGTTCTCTGAACATGACCACACTTGCCCCTCTTAGGCAGTGCTGAGTGTTTGCAAAGACTGGCTGGGATACCCTCCTGGTGGCTGAATCCAAGATAGTTAACCCTTAAGGTTTAGTGAATTTCTAAAGAACTATAGATGTCCTTTGTTGATGAAGGCTCTACCTATTCAACCAAGAATTATTGAGTACCTACTATATTCCAGGACTATTAATTTCTTTATATCCAAGATATATTTATTGAACTTCTACTATTTCTTGCCACAGGATGCACAGCCGTGATATAGAGATTAGTAATAAATGGTCTAGTCTCTTAGGAAATGTCAACCTTATCATTTAAATCATCCATTTAACAAATATTTATAAAATATATATTCTGTGCTAGATACCAAGTGAAACACTTGATATTCATTATCCTATTTAGTTATCACAATAATGCCTTGCCAGATTGGATTTTCCTGTTGCACATGCCCCACAGAATCTTGCCATCCCTATCAAAAGATGAAATCTAGAACCTGGGTGGCTTTTGTGACTGTTTAGGATAATAGAGTATGGTGAATGTAATGCCATGTAACTTTCAGGGCTGCATCATAATGAGAAATACAGATCTGCCTGGCTCTCTCTTTTGAGATTGTCACTCTTGAACATAGTCATCATGCTGTGATGGACATGAAGATGTCTACCTGGGGAGAGACCAAGGTCCCTAGACCTTAGTCTCAGCTCAACTCCCAGCCAGGAGCCAGCACTAACCTGGAAACCATGAGGGTGACCCATCTTGGAAGGAGATTTCAGTCCACATGGGAGGAGTCAAGGCTGATGCTGAGTACAGCGTAATGGAGACCTTCCCTACTGAGCTCTGCCCATATTGGACATGCACAAGCCAAGAGTGCTTTTGTTTTAAGCCTCTGGTGATGGCTAATTTTATGTGTCAACTTGACTGCTCTAAGGGATTTCCAGATAGCTGGTAAAACATTATTTCTGGGTGTGTCCATGAAGGTGTTTCTGGAAGACATAGCATTTGGATCAGCAGACTGAGTGAAGGAGATCACCCTCACCATTTGCAAATTGAGTCTCTGTGTAAGGCAGGGGGCTCTGTTGCCTAAAGGAAAGAGCTTCCTTAGCAGATTCTGGATTTAACCAGTTACTGTCCTCAGCATCCACACAGTTCTGGCTAGGACAGACTGGACTGTTGGCTGCTTGGGAAATATCGAGCAATTAACCAGCTGGAAGAATTGATTCCTGTATCACATTCCTTCCCTAAGTCTACAAAATTGCTGTGTGGCAGACGGTTTTGAATCTTTGCCTTTGGGTCCCTGGAATCACAGAAGCTTGTTAATATTGACTTTCATCTAATTACTTCAGTATTTAGTTGGCGGTGCTGTTCTTTTTTCATTTTTATTTTCCTAGTTACCTTATGCCCCAAAGGAATGCTACTTGATAGAAAGGTCCAGACTCAAAGGACATACACTCCTTTCCCCTTACCCCCATTACACTTACGTTGTGAGAATTAACAGCAGGCTTCTCACTTAAACTTTCTGGGCCTCACTTCCTTGTCTTAAAATAGGCATAATTCTACTAAACTCCATTACTCCCTTTGTAGAGTAATCGGGAGGGATAGAGGGAGCTCTCCAGCTGATTGTACCGCCTGGCACTCAGTGAAGGTTTAATAAAGAGTAGTTGTAAATAATCATCACCCCGTTTGCAGGGAGATGCTACCAAGCCCTCCCAGATCTATTAGAGGACAATACAGTTTGAGAACTGTGCTTGGTAGATTCCATCATTCCCACACAGGTCTACTTTTTCATGGATGGCTGCTAATCTTGGTCCAAGATTAGTCCCAAACTCACAACCCCACAACCCCAGTGCAGGCTGTATTTTCCCCACTTGGGTCTCTCCATCTCGACCTTGATGCTTTGGATTCATAGTTCAACTTTGTAACTGGAGTCTGCACCACACTTCCTTGTCTCAAGCTCAAGCCTCCTTCTTGGGACTTCATTTATATTAGGTTATGGCCCAGGCTGCAATCACATCCTTCATCCCCCAAACCGCTGATCCATTCCCCCTGAGTACAACAACTGGAAAATTTTCTCTGTAACTGATGATAATAATAAAGTAATAATGGTGGCTAAGACCAAGTGCTTATCATATCCTGGGCACTCTGCTAAGGGAGTCACATGTATAATAGACTTTATTCCTCACAAAATTCCTGAGGTAGATTTTATTCCTATCCCCATTGTACAGGTGAGAAAAATAAGGACCTGGGAGATTCATTAAGCCCCACAACTAGATAAAGATTTTCATAAACCTCTAAACAGGTGGGTAGTTTCCTTTTAATGTTGATACTTAGGGATCTAGGTGGTCAAAGATTTTTGTTATAAAGAATAATGACGGCCCCATTCTAAAACATAACCTTCCATCAAAGAAAATGCTCTTTCCTATTAGCCATTAGCTTTATAGCAGGATTTCCATGCCTCAACGCTATTAACATCTGGGGACAGATAACTAATTATCTGTTGAGGAGGGATGCCTTGTGCATCATAGGATGTTAAGTGTCACCTCTTGCCTCAAGCCACTAAATGCCAGTAGCACCTTCCCCTCCCCCCAAGATGAGACAACTAAATATGTCTTCAGACATTGACAAATGTCCTCTGGTGGGGGGCACAGTTGCCCCTGAAGACCACTGCTCCAAGGCACAGAATAATTCCAGAAATGAAGTTGAATATGGATCAGGTTCATTTTTGGTAGACATAAAGGTCACTGGAAGAGTCTAGGGCACAAGATTTTGTTCAGCAAGGATAAGATCTCTAGTAGGGTGTGGGGGTGCTCACACCAACTTAGGCCAGGTTGGCTAGGGGTGCCCTTAGGAATAACATCCATAAGAGAATGAACAGAAGACACAGGAAACAGAACAACAAAAACCCCTGGTTCTATCATGGGGGCTGTGAAACTAGGACACCCCCTCAGAATTATCCCCAACTGACACTTAAGGACTGGTCATTTGCACCATTCAGTTGACCATTTAGTGGATGTTGGATGCCTCTAAAGTAAGTTTAAACAAGGGCAAGTCCACTGCAGAGACTCAGCTCTGAGTCCCCAGAAGCCAAAACTCTTGACAGCTTGGAGAATAAATACACTGGTCCTAAAAAAGAGATCTCAGGATGCCTGGGTGACTCAGTCAGTTAAGCGTCCAACTTCGGCTCAGATCATGATCTCACAGTTTGTGAGCTGGAGCTCCACGTTGGGCTCTGTGGTGACAGCTCACAGCCTGGAGCCTGTTTCGGATTCTGCAACTCCCTCTCTCTCTGGCCCTCCCCCACTAGTACTCTGTCTTTCTCTTTCGCTCAAAAATAAACATTAAAAAAAACAGAGGGGGCGCCTGGGTGGCTCAGTTGGTTAAGCATCCCACTTCGGCTCAGGTCATGATCTCGCAGTCCATGAATTCAAGCCCCGCATCGGGCTCTGTGCTGACAGCTCAGAGCCTGGAGCCTGCTTCAGATTCTGTGTCTCCCTCTCTTTCTGCCCCTCCCCCACTCATGCGCGCGCGCACGCGCGTGCGCGCTCTCTCTCTCTCTCTCTCTCTCTCTGTCAAAAATAAATAAACATTAAAAAAATTTTTTTAAAAAAGGGATCTCATGGCAAACCATAGCAGTCACTGCAGGCAACAAATTGCACTTAAGGCTCTGGGATAGATGCTTTATGTACAGTTTCCCATGTATTTCTTCATCAGAACACAGTGTATCACGTAGACATCATTCTTTCCATTTTACAGGTGAGGAAATTGAGGTAGGCTAGGATTATTTTTGGAGACAAGTTACTAAAAACCCAATTCAAACTACATTCAGCAAAAGAAGTTTATTTATTAGCTTTTGAAACTGAAAAACCAGCCACAGATTTGGCTTCTAGTCTAGTTTAGGCCAAGGCTTCAATACCAGGACTCAGTCTCTCCCTATTGGTTCTGCTGTCCCCTGTGCTGGCTTCATTCACAGATCCCACCTATTTGCTCTCAAGTTTTCTAGGCTTGGTCAATGTGCTTCCCTCCAAACTCAAGCAAAAGTCTTCGAATAGATCCCTGGCTCTGACTGCCCTGACTTTGTCGTGTGTTCATCCTGAACCAATTGCTGAAGCCAGGAGAATGGTATAAACTGATTGGTATGGCCCAGGCCACATGATTCACCTCTGAATCCAGGAATTGAGTCCCCTTTACTAGAACAGATGAGGGAGTATAAGGCAAGCTGCCAGGCCACAACCCCCCCCCCCCAACCCCAACCAGGTGGGATGTGTGTGATATTCCTCAGGCACTCCTGGCTGCCCAAGAACAAAGGAAAGGGAAAAAACAAACTGTTAAGTGATAGAGATAATAGTCCTGCAAGACTAAGTCTCCATCACCCCTCCACAGTGATGTGGGAAACAAAGCCAGAAGGAAATGGCAGATAGAACTAAATTTCCTACCATTGACAGATACTTGAGGCAGGCAGAGTAAAACATTTCTCTAGGAACTGTTGTCTTAATGCTAATGCTTTGCTAGAAGGGAAAACAACTCTAGCTTGACAACAGCTAGGCCTCTACTATCCTGGGAGTCTTCTTTAGCATATGAAAATCTTACTGGAAAGTTTCCCTGGACTTTACCTCCCTCCAACCCCATAGTAAATAACCAATTTCTCCTCATGGTTCCAGGGCAGCTCTTCCTGCCCACGGGTCCTGTGCCCATGCTTCAATAAAATCTTTTTTTTTTTGCACCAAAGACATCTTCAAGAATTATTTCTTGGTCGTTGTCTCTGGACCCCATGAACCCCACTCTCACCCCAAAAAAACTCATCAGAACCACCTGGGTTAAGGGTAGAAGAGAGGTAGATCCCTCCTCTTCACAATCTATAATAATCTATAACAATCAAAAGAAAGAGGAAATGATGCTAGACAGCAAGTACAGCCAAAGTTCACCACATAGCCTTTGGCAAGGACAGTCATTTATCTCAAGGTCATAAGTCTGTAAAAGTGGAGCCAGATTCAACACCATGACTCTCTGGATCCACACCCATTTCTCTTTCCCCTCTGCCTCTTGGGAAGACATCAGAATTTACTGAATTCTGTAAATTCAGAAGCCACAGAAATTACTTCGAAGAGTCAACAAACTACAGCTCATGGGTCCAATATGGGCCACTGCCTGTTTTTATAAGTAGTTCCACTGAAAACAGAGGCAAACCATTTATGAAGGTATCATCCGTGACTGTGTTCGCTGTACAGCTACAGGGTCGGCGAGTAATAACAGGCACTGTCTGGCGCAGAAGCCTAAATGATTTACTATCTGAACCTTAACTGAAAAAAATTACCAACGCTTTTATTCAAAGAATGGATCTCTACCGATATTGTCTAGAGGCTGCCCTGCTGGATGAAGCCAAGGGGCCAGCAGGATGTCGGGCTTGTCTCATTTCACCTTCTTCCACTCCCGCATGGAATCTTGGGTCCCCAGCTGTGTTCCTTGCTTTCTTCCCTATTCACTTAACACCAGGTTCATTTACCTGCACCAGAAGTGTCCCTCGATTGAAAAGTGAAAACAGTTCAGAAAGGAAGACCTGCACACCAAATGCGTGTCTGCATGCTTCCGAAATTCGCCTGTTATACGCATCGCTATTCTTGAGGTGTTTTCTCTCTCTTCACAAGAACTGAGAAACTTAATGGCAACTCATATCACACCAAGACCCATCTCAGTCCTGCCACAGACCGAAAGGGTTTTATTCTCCCTGTTCCTCTGTCAGATTTTAAATGGATGTGGTTTCATTCCCCTTCTCATCTAATATTGGAACATCTCAATCTCCAGCGAGATCTCATTTTTAAATGATGTGCTCGTATTTCAAGAGGACTTTTTCAAGAGGGAAAAATAGCTCCACTCAAGAGAAAGCTCATGGCTGGAAAGCAAGCATATTTATCTCCAGCGATTCAACAAATATTTACTGCGTGCTGAGCCCAGATTCTTGGGGTCTCGTGTACAGAGGGGGCACGACATCCTCAGAGTCACACAGCCAAGTTAGAGGCCAAACACCTGGGTGTTTTCTTCCCTCTCACAGGGGCTACATACTTCCCGTCCCCTTGAGGTGACACACAGAGTGGCTGGAACAAGAATCTCTATCTCGGCTCTGCCGGGATGTAGCACCATCAAGAATAGAAACGATGCCAGATCTTGCCATTCTCTGCTGTACATCTCTCAGTATGCACCCATTTCTTTTGGAAGAAACTCACTCCCTGGACCATGGCTGAAACTCACTCGCTGTGACCTATTTGACTTATTCTTTCCATGGACCCCTCCTCTTCTGCCACACATGTCCTGTCCTTGGCCTGTACTGTTCCCAGTAGCTACTATCACAGGGTCTAGGCATTTATGCACCAGTCAATGACCTACCCCCACCCTATCAGTCATTTTTCACTCACCTGCCCCTCCCTGCTTTACACATCAGTTTAAAAGGCATGTCCTCCAAGCACCTGCCCTTGACCACTGACTTCTCAGACTAGGTGAACTCTCATAGGTTCCTGTACTGTTTGTTCATCATATTGATTGATGAGGGAGCACGAGGCAAGCTGAGGACAAAGCACAAGCTAGCACGCTGCACTCCACCCCCCACCCCTACCAGTTGGGATATGTGTGATATTCCTTGGACACTCCCAGCTACCCCAAAACAGGAAAGAACAACAACAACAAAAAAACCCAAACGAGAGTCTCCATCAGTTTACAAGTAAGTGGCAATCCCGTCAATGGCATAAAGTCCAGGAACTTCCTACTATCTTAATGTTAACGCTTTGCTAGGGGGATAAACAACCTTAGCGTGACGATAGCTAGGTGTCCAGTAAGTCTTTGTCCAGTAAGTCTTTAGCGTGTGAGAGTCTCTTTGGAAACTCCCTCTTGACTTTATCTCCCTGACTCCATAAAAGGGTCACCCCTCCCCAACACTTGCAGTGCTGGTCCTGTCCCCATGCTTCAATAAAATCATCTTTTTGTAACAAATGCATCTCTAAGAATTCTTTTGTGGCCATCAGCTCCAAACCCCAAGAACCCCACCATCACCCCAAAACTTCATCACTGATCACATCTGTAATTATTTACCTAAAGAGAGTCTTTCCCATTTCCATTTCCTGAGAGCAGGAACTGAGCTTATCTTTTTGTACATTTCCATATAACCAGTTCCCAGCCTAACGCAGGACATGTACTAGGTGCTTAGCATTCATGCATTAATTAACTAGCCAATACAACCTGCAGGCTCTGGGCAGAAAAGCAGATGTTTTTATTATAAGGGACAATGGGACTGGGGGCAATTTCTTTCTGCCCTCCTTTATGGTGAGCTTTTCAAAAGCTGTTTAATCCTACAGCCTCCTTGAAGCCCCTGGATTTTGCAGTCAGTATCAAATAAAGTAGATATCCAACACCCTCACTTTGTTCCCAAGCTTATTTCTAAATCTCTTCTCCTAAACCCTCCTTATGACCCAGACCAGCTTCTGATCTCTGACGTTCTCCTTCTCTTATTTAATTTCTCCCACAAATAGACTTGCCTGGAGATAGTTTTGCCTTTCCCCACCACCAAACAATGGATAGGGCTTCATCCTTAGCTGAAGACGTGATTTGTCCAAGGGCCCAGATCATACTCTGGTTCCCAACAAATGCAGCTGTAAGGATACCACCACCTAGTTATATCTTCCCAGTTTTTTGGGACCCCAGCACTCTGTGATGAGGTTTTGGGGTGATGGTGGGGTGGTCCGCAGCCAACGGCCAAGAAAGAATTCTTGAAGATGTCTCTGGTGCAAAAAGGTGATTTTATTAAAGCATGGAGACAGGACCATGGGCAGTAAAAGCTGTATCGGGGTTGTGAAGGATGGCTGGTTTTCAACTACGGAGTGGGGGGGGGATGGGTAAAGACAAATAAGAGGCCTCCAGAAGGACTTGGATGTGCTAAAGAGGACTCCTAAGATTCCTGAGGCCTTGCTATTGTCCAGCTAAGGTTGTTTTCCCTCTAGTAAGGCACTAACATGAGGACGGTACGGGATTCCTGGAGAAATGTTATACTCTGTATTTGCCTCAAGTTATTTGGCAACGGGCTGAAGGTTTGAGGAAATTTCATTTCACCTGCCATTTCCCTCTTGCCGTTTTTCCCCACATCGCTACAGAGGGGTGATGTTGGGGCTCCAGGAAACTGAGTCTACAGGTTTCTGGAGATTAGGCTATTGAGAAGATTGCTTTTTTCTTGTAATTTGCCAAGACATTTGCAAACTGATGGATAGCCCTGTCCTGTATGACTGTGATCTCCATCAGTTAGTCATTTGTTTTCTTTCCTCTCCTTCTTCTTTGGGCAGCCAGGAATGCCTGAGGAATATCACATATCTCCCACTGGGGGGTGGGAGAGGAGAGTTGTACTAGCTTATATTTCGCTCTCAGCCTGCCTCAAGCTCCCTCATCACCTCTACCTCTAGAATTTTACACATGCTTTTTCCTCCCACCCTATTCACTCTGTTAACTCATACCCATGCTTAAGACACTAACTCACTCAAACAGGAATCCTTCTGTGACTCATAAGGCCAGGTCAGGCTCCTCTGTTATATCTTCTTTTAACACCATAAAATTGTATTTGTGAAAAATATTTGGAGCCGTTTAAAAGGTTGTATTTGTGAGATTATTCTCATTAATGCTTATCTATTCTAAGCTGTGAACTCTGAAAAGGTTGGAATCATGTCTCTTTTTTTGACTCACTATTACAACCTCAATGTCTGGCACAGAATAATTGCTTAAAGTATTGGGTGAATGAATGAAGATATTATTCAAAATGGGTACATCCTCTTTGAGCCTCTTCTTCCTTTTCTGATGTAAGGAAATGGGCGGGAATGCAGAGAGGATCCCTTTTAGAACTTTCCTGAAACATCTCCCACAGTAAGGAGGGCAAAAAAGGGGCGTGTGCCCTCTCTATTATTACCTGTGAGCTTGAACAAGCTACTCCCTGGCTCTGTTCCTCAGTCTCTATCCTCCTAAAATGATTATTTGAATAATAATGCCTCCAATGGTACATTTCTTTATCCACTCATTCATTCACTCATTCATTCAGTAAAGAACATTTCTCAAAGTGCAGTCCTGGGACCAAGTGCACGGGGATCAGCTGAGCCACTTAACAATGCAGATTCCTAGCTCCCATGTGAAGATTACAGGTGACCCTTACGCACCTGTAAGTTAAGAACCAATGGCTATAGTGAGTTGTGATTTTAAAAAGGCATCATGTATAAAGTAGTTTGGGGGCTACTTTACAGCACAGAGCCTGCTGCCTGCTCAGTGCCACAGACCAGTCCATCTTTCCAGCTTCTTCTCTATCTTCTTCACCCATCTATCTAACCACCTACCTTCCTCCATCTTTTCTAATGGAATACTTCCATTTCTGCCTCTCATTCCATCCTATTCTTCTTTATTTGCTTTCCCCATCTTATCCTAAATATCATATTCTACCCCAAATCAACAGGAGGCCCATCCCTGTAGCAAGTGATGAGAGAACTCCAGGAAATGCAGGAGACAAAGATGTGGTCCTCAAGAAGCTTCTAGCAGAGAGAAGAGACCTGGGCCTCTGCACCTATATAAAGGTTCATGGACACACGGCAGCCCGTGGGCTTCCATCTGTGCAGACGGTCTCTCCTCCCCTCTCCTCTCTTGTCCTCTCCCACAAAGCCTGATTTCAGGCTCACCTAAATGACTTTGTGCTTCTCAAACCTTCCAATCCCACACTTATTTGTCACTTGGAGATAAGCGCAGTCACTCATTCACCACATTCCACCTGTAAATTCAGAACTTCTTCCTCCTCAGGGTAATCACAGGGCAAGATTAATTATGCTAATCAGCCTCTACAGACTGACACAATTAACCAGAGCATGAGATAGCCCCAGAAATCTGTATAGGAGCTACCTACCTGCTGGGTTTAATTTCACCATTCAGCACAGTAATTAAAAGGGGGTGCTATTTTCAACTAAAAAGCACAGAGTTCCATCCTGCAATGGAAGTTGCAGGTTTTCCAGTTGCAGGAATGTCTGGCCACTTTATGCCCCCACCTTGGGACCTGTCACTGGAAATCTCTTTCTTGGGGCAAGGTGCCAGCATTGTAGCCATTTTATTTTTCCTTGGTGGTGGTACAAAATGAGGTATTCAGGGGCGCCTGGGTGGCACAGTCGGTTGAGCGTCCGACTTCAGCCAGGTCACGATCTCGCGCTCCGTGAGTTCGAGCCCCGCATCGGGCTCTGGGCTGATGGCTCAGAGCCTGGAGCCTGTTTCCGATTCTGTGTCTCCCTCTCTCTCTGCCCCTCCCCCGCTCATGCTCTGTCTCTCTCTGTCCCAAAAATAAATAAACGTTGAAAATAAATGAGGTATTCATGTTTTGATACATTTTAAAATCCCTTTGCTTCCCTTCTCTGCTAACTCTTCTATATCTTTAAATTTTTTAATATTTTTCTTTACTTAAAAATTAAAAAGTTGTTGGGGGCCCTGGGTGATTTAGTCGGTTGAACCTCTGACTTCGGTTCAGGTCATGATCTCACCATTCGTGAGTTCGAGCCCCGCGTTGGTCTCAGTGCTGACAGCTCAGAGCTTGGAGCCTGCTTCGGATTCTGTCTCTCTCTCTGCCCCTCCCTGACTCACACTATGTCTCTGTCTCAAAAATGAATAAACATTAAAAAAATAATAATAAATAAAATAAAATAAAATAAAATAAAATAAAATAAAATCATAAAAACTTCATACCAAGCATCCTTAACATGTGTTTCATGGAGTGCTAATTCGCCAAGCTGCTTTGGGAATAGAAGGTGACAACTCATGTTTCAAAAGCTCTCATCTGAATCCACTCTTGAGGAGTCATAAGGCAAATTTTTGTATTAAACGCTGAAAGGCCTGTTTCCAAAAACACGTTCAACTAGTTAGCCTAATCTTTTCCAATTTATCTTTCCACAGGTTTTAGTTTTGTTTATCCCTAAAGGTGACCCTAAGACAAAGACTTGAGAAAAGTTTGCTTATTGAGAGATTTCAGGGAATAGAAGTGAGACAGCGTGAAAAGCAAAGCAGGACAGGGAAGAAAGCCAATGAAGAGTAGTCATGAACTTGTTACTGCTATTGCCGATTGGAGTTTAGTCTTGCTGGGGACTCCCTAAAGATCCATGTAAAATGCATTGCACCATTGTCCTGTTGAAGGATAGAAAAGCTTAGACATGTATCTACTGACTTATTCCCTTATTGTTTGAGAGTTGCCCTAAGGGACTACCTTCATGTACTTCTGAGTTGGTCAGTTGACAAGCCTTCCTCAGCTTTGGGAAAAGCGCAATAGAGAGACATCATGACCCTTAATATGGGACAGTGACAATGGGGGATGGAACTGTCCAGCACAGTGGTGCTAAAATCAGGAGGGCTAAAGGGGCGTGGCATGGTAATCACAGAACCTGCTACCCCATATAATCCTAAAAAGAATTAGAACTCTAAGTTATTTACATCCAAACCACTTGTATTCTATGTGCATAATTTAACAAACACTTGTTGGAAATTATTACTGCTTTTCTGGTTCACCTCCTCTGCCCCCCACTGGGAATATAAAAGACTACATTTCCAGCCGCCTTGCAGTGATTAATGCTGGTCAGTAGCCTAAGAGTAGACTTGTGTATGCCACTTCCAAGCCGAGGCAGTAAGAGTGTCTGTCAAACTTTCCATTCCTCTCTAGACATACTGAGTATGGTATAGAGTGGCACCTACTGAGAAGGCCACAAGAAAGGAGCAGACTGGACTCCTGTGTGGCCTTGGGGGGAACTGCCCCAGTGAGCTGATGTGCCATGGATTTGGGGTGAAGAGTAAGTCAGATTTCACCTGTCAATCCACTGGGATTTGAGGCCTTTTTTTTAAAAAAATTTTTAAGTTTATTTATTCTTGACAGATAGAGAGAGACAGAGCATGAACAGGGGAAGGGGAGACAGAGAGGGAGACACAGAATCCCAAGCAGGCTCCAGGCTCTGAGCTGTCAGCACAGAGTTCGACATGGGGCTCAAACCCATGAATCACGAGATCATGACATGAGCTGAAGCCAGACGCTTAACCGACTGAGCCCCCAGGTGTCCTGAGGCTTTGCTTTTTATCACAGCAAAGCCTAGCCTACCTTGAACAATCCAACTGCCTTGGAGAATACAGCCACAGAGAAGCAAAAGGTGGCTGTAATTTCTAGGATCTTCCTTACACAGGATATCTAATATGGGTCAGCCAGTGTTATAGCAAAAAAAAAAAAAAAAAAAAAAAAAAAAAAAAAAAAAAAAGAAAAAAAGAAAAAGAAAAAGAAAAACAAGGAGAAGATTAAGAAAGATCAAATTGTTGCCTGTGTTTCTTAGTATAGCTAATAGAGAATCCCAAAGACAAGTGAAGATATCGTCTGGTGAGTGACCCAAGCCCTGCATAAAAAATGTCTTATTTCTGCAAAATGAGATGGCCCAGAGGGGGCTGTTTGATTTGACTGGAGGAGATATGGACCAAACTCTTCCAAAGCCAAAGGGATCTAGGTGTTCTGCTTCTATGTCATACTCCTGACTCTTTAAATGGGCTCACTGATCCATAAAACATATTCGTGCTGGTCTAGAAATGCGAAAAAGTGAAGCAACGTCTCCTACCCTTGTTTATTCCAATTCTAAATTTTTACCATATTATTTAAACTAGCTCTGAAATCTTGACTCTATAACCCTTGTTCAAGTATTTTTCTGCCCCTCTTTGGGGAATCCAATTACATACAACTTTCACTGTTTGAATTCACCTTAGAGCTCCTGAGTCTCTGTTAATATTTTAAAATTCTCTTATCTCTTTGTATTTCATTTTGGATAGTTTCTATTGCTGTCTTCAAGTCCAGTAGTCTTTTCTGCTGTCATATCTAATCTTCTGTGAATCCTACCTAGTGTTTTTTTTTTTTTTTTAATCTCACACATTGCAGTTTTCATCTCAAGAATGTCACTTGGAGCCTTTTTTATATATTCATTCCATATATCTGTTTAAGTTTTGAATATTTTAAATGCAGTCAGAACTTATTTAACGTTCTTGTATGCTAATTCTAGTATCTGTGCCAGCTCTGGGTCAGTTTTGATTAATTAATTCATCTCCTCGTATGGGTTGTATTTTTCTGCCCGTTAATTTTTTTTATTGGACATCAGGCATTGTGAGTTATGTCTTCTTGGGTACTGAATATCTATGGATTCCTATAAACATTCTTGAGCTTTCTTATGGGACACAGTTGAGTCCCTTGGAAAAGTTTTATCTTTCAGATCTTGCTTTTTGGATGTTAGGCAGGAACAGAGTAGTGCTCCGCTTTGGGTTAATAATTCACCATTGTGAGGCAAGATCCTTCTGTGTATTCAACCCAGTGCCTCATAAATCAGAAGTTGGAAGAGGCACTACTCCCAGCCCTGTGTCAGCAATTAGCACCGGCCACCACTAATCTTTTCAGGAGGTTCCTTCCCTCACATCTGGTAGTTTATTCACATACATGTGCTAATCAGTGTAGAGCCAAATATTCAAGGGGTACCCCTATTCAGATCTTGCTATGTTAAAAGAAAAACGCCTTACCTGTTTAAGGTAAGGTAATTTCTGTTGCTTGCAACTGAGCATAATCTTTTTTTTTTTTTTTAATTTTTTTTTCAACGTTTATTTATTTTGGGGACAGAGAGAGACAGAGCATGAACGGGGGAGGGGCAGAGAGAGAGGGAGACACAGAATCGGAAACAGGCTCCAGGCTCTGAGCCATCAGCCCAGAGCCTGACGCGGGGCTCGAACTCACGGACCGCGAGATCGTGACCTGGCTGAAGTCGGACGCTTAACCGACTGCGCCACCCAGGCGCCCCTCAAATGAGCATAATCTTGACCTCTCACTCTGTGCTTTCCCTCCGTAGGGAACAGTTTTGGTCTGTACCATTACCCAAACATATAAAACAAAAACAGGTCACTTCTGCTTGGAGAACTTCCCCACTCCAACTTCTAAAGGGCTAGACAGAATCGATGTGGAAACAGAAACCAAAAGGTGGGATTTTTTTCCATAAGGCTAAGTAATAATTACATCATTGCACTGATCGCATGTGATTTATGTGTCAGACACTGGGCTAAGTGCTTCACATGAATTATCTCATTTAATTTTCAAAACTGCACTAAAATGTAGTGGTTAATATATATAGTTAACCAATATTTATGGATTATTCTATTTATGGATTAGAACTATTCTAGGAACCATGGGTGTTGCCGTGAATTCTACAAGGTATTTTCCACCCACGGAATTTACATTCTGGTGAAGGAGACATGCAACAATTAAGTGAATTAATTAAGTTAAAATACGAGGCTATGAACAGATCGCTGAGGATCATGAAAACATACGATGTCACAAAGGCAGAACATTGGGTTACCCTAGATCAGATCATTGTAGGGGGGGTTGTGTCTCTGAGGAGCTGTTTAAGGTGAAATATGAATGACAAGAGTGGGACAGTCTTGTGAAAATCAGGGCACTGAAGGCAGAGGTGCTTAAAGAAGAGCAACAACTAAAAGGAAACAAAATGAGCCAGAGTGGCTGGAGGAGGAGAGGGCAAGGCTGGAGGAAATGAGGCTCCAGGCACTGGGAGGAGCCTTCAGGAAAAGTCAGGAACGACTTGGTGAACCAAGGTCAGGAGTTGTTATTCCATTCCAGATGCAGTGGCTGCTAACTGGAGGATTTTTAAGCAAGAGAGTGCTTTGGCTTGATTTATGAATTTACAAAACTCATCTAGATATTCCTTAGTGAGTACATGATAGGGGATGAAGAGGGAATAAAGAAAGTTAATTAGGAAGGTTTGCAACCATTGAGATGGTGGACAGACTCAGCTTGGATACAGTGACAGTAAAGATGAGGGATGATGGAGAAGAAACTAGAATGTGTCTTGGAGGTAGAGTTTGCAGAGCCCACACATGGGCTGGCTATGAGCTATGAGAGAGAAGAACCAAGAATTGCTCTTGGGATTCTGGCCAAGGCCTCAGAGAGAAAGAGAGAGAAATAGAGAGAGAGAGGGAGAGAAGGAGAGATTATATATGACAATGATTATATACCTTCCCAAAGGGCACAAGGCTAGACCATAACATTCATTTATAGTGTATTTATTCATTCATTCAACAAATACGTGTGAGTTTCAGGAGAATTATGAGTGGCCAAACAGTCATGGTCGCTCATGGAATCCACAGGTGCAGAGGAAAAAAGAGTATAAATAATTACACACACATGGCCAGATACACAGAGTATTTGCCTTCATTATTAAAGGGCTTAAAGAATTCTAAAGTTCAAACTCAGTCACTATAACCCAAAGCTCATGCTATCGTAGACTGAATTTCCCAGGGTTTGAAAGGAGAAACCCAGGGGTCAGGACTGTTTAGACCGCCTCTGCTATCCCACCTAGCCCACCTTTTTCTTTCCTCACCTGCTTGTTCCTCAGCCACAAGCCCTTTTGGATTTTTTTTCTTTTAATCCTTCTCCTGTGCTGTACTGGTAATGATTCCAGGAGTCTTGGCAAACACTCACTGAATACCTACTGTGCATCAGGCTCTGGGCTGGTCACTAGGGAAACAAACATGAGTAATAGATCTTCCTCTCCTCAAGGAGCCCACCGTCTAATTGGAAAACAGAACCAGCATTGATTTTTTTAAATTATGTTTATTTTATTTTTGAGAAAGAGAGACACAGAGACAGAGTGCAAGCAGGGGAGGGTCATAAAGAGAGGGAGACACAGAATCTGAAGCAGGCTCCAGGCTCTGAGATGTCAGTACAGAGCCCAAAGCAAGGCTCAAACCCATGAACGGTGAGATTATGACCTGAGCCCAAGTGGGTGCTCAACTGACTGAGCCACCCAGCCATCCCAAGAACCGATTATTTCAATCCAGTATAATTAGTGTCATGATAGCAATAAGCACAGGACACCACTGGAGCACAGGGGAGGGTCCCTTAGACTAGAAAAAAGTAGTTAGAAAGCTCTATTAAAGGAAGTGATATAAAGAATAAGAATGGCATAAAAACAGACACTCAGATCAATGGAACGTAAAAGAGAACCCAGAAATGGACCCACAAATGTATGGCCAACTCATCTCTGACAAAGCAGGAAAGAATACCCAATGGAATAATGACAGTCTCTTCAGCAAGTGGTGCTGGGAAACTGGACAGTCACATGAGGAAAAATGAACCTGGACCACGTTCCTACACCATACACAAAAATAAACTCAAAATGGATGAAAGACCTAAATGTAAGACAGGAAGCCATCAAACTCGAGGAGAAAGCAGACAAAAACCTACCTGACCTTGGCCACAGCAACTTCTTACTCAACACGTCTCTGGAGGCAAGGGAAACAAAAGCAAAAATGAACTATTGGGACCTCATCAAAATAAAAAGCTTCTGCACAGCAAAGGAAACAATCAGCAAAGCTAAAAGGCAACCGACAAAATGGGAGAAGATATATGCAAATGACAGATCAGATAAAGGGTTAGTATTCAAAATCTATAAAGAATTTTCAAATTCAACACCCAAAAAACAAATAATCCAGTAAAGAAATGGGCAAAAGACATGAACAGACACTTCTCCAAAGAACATCCACACGGCCAACTGACACATGAAAAAATGCTCAACGTCACTCACCATCTGGGAAATACAAATCAAAATCATAATGAGATACACCTCAGACCTATCAGAATGGCTAACATTAACAACTCCAGCAACAACAGATGTTGGTGAGGGTGCAAACAAAGAGGATCTCTTTTGCACTGTTGGTGGGATGCAAACTGGTGTAGCCACTCTAGAAAACAGTATGGAGTTTCCTTAAAAAATTAAAAATAGAATTACCCTATGACCCAGCAATGGCACTACTAGGTACTTATCCAAGGGATATAGGGATGCTGTTTCGAAGGGACACATGCACCCCAATGTTTATACCAGCACTATCAATAACAGCTAAAGTATGAAAAGAGCCCAAATGTCCATGGATGGATGAGTGGATAAAGAAGATGTGGGATATATATACAATGGAGTACTACTCGGCAATCAAAAAGAATGAAATCTTGCCATTTGCCACTACGTGGATGGAACTGGAGGGTATTATGCTAAGCGAAATTAGTCAGAAAAAGACAAATATCATACGACTTCACTCATATGGGGACTTTAAGACACAGAACAGATGAACACAAGGAAAGGGAAGCAAAAATAATATAAAAACAGGGAGGGGGGACAAAACAGAAGAGACTATTAAATATGGAGAACAGAGGGTTATGGGAGGGGTTGTAGGAGGGGGGATGGGCTAAATGGGTCAGGGGCATTAAGGAATCTACTTCTGAAATCATTATTGCACTATATGGTAACTAAATTGGATGCAAATTTAAAAATTAAATTAAATTAAATTAAATTAAATCAAGAAAGAAAGAAAGAAAGAAAGAAAGAAAGAAAGAAAGAAAGAAAGAAAGAAAGAATTCTGCCTTGCAAAAAGCAGAGCAAAAAAATTCTAAGGCAGACAGCAGTCCAAGTAAAATCATAGTCTTGCAATAACACGCGAGTTCCAGGACGTGCTCCGACCATAGGTGCAAGGTGAGGAAGCAGATGAGGTTGAGAAGTCTCAGCCTGGCCCCACAGGAAATTCCTTACAAAGCCCCTTTTCCCGAATTCCCTCCTCTCTGTCACTCTCCCTTCTTTTCCTTTTTCAGAAAAAAAAAAAAAAAAAAAGGACTTCCCAATGCAAATTGGAATCTACATTTAAAACACTAGATTCCATTGGTTTTCTTCCCATCTTATTTTCTAAGGACCTGCTGTATTTCTGATCAAGGATCCTCTTTTGTTTGGGAGCGTTTTCATCTGAAATTCTTTCTGTCCCTCTTCCATCCGCCTGCCGCTTGCCGCCAGTTTCTTTAACTAAAAAGGGAAACTGCCAGGGGGAACATGTCAGGTTCTTGACAGACTCTACTGTCTGTGTATATTTTAAAACACATAAAAGGGCTTCTAAGTTGAGCAGGGGCATTCCCCAGCTTCCTGGGTTTCTGTTCCAGGGACTGTCGTCCAATTTCACCTCCCAAGGCCTGGAGTTTGGAGGCTCCTTCTGGGAGTTACAGTAATGTTTAGGGAAGCCCCCCTGGGCTAGGCCCTTGAACGGTGTTGCCTCATAGAGACAAATAACGTTGAATTCTTCTGCTGAGTGCTCAAATGATCCTTTTAGCTGTCCAAGGCACACATGAGCACATGGACACACACATCCAATGCACATGTACACGTATATAGGCACATGCATATATTCTCAAGTTCTTCCATTTATTTTCTTTCACACAAATGTGAACTCTTGCAGGATGCTGAGAATTGTGCCCCATTTTAGGATTCTGGCCCACTGTAATGTGTGTGACAATTCTTTCTGCTCCTGTCCAGCCTCCTGAGTATTTCAGGGAGGATCCCCTATGGTTATTTTGTGTACACAGTTGATTTTACTGTCTTTTATCCCATTTCTGGAGAAACCGCTCAGAGAATTTCAAAATACATTCCTCTTTTCTGTTGTTCTCAGAACCCAAGATGACCTATAAGAATTCACAAAAATAGAACTAGTAGAAAGCTTTTTGAAAGCCAGGGAGATGGATAGATAACTAGATAGACCAGCAGAAAGAGAGAAAATGGGAAGGCACACTAAGAGGAAAAGAGAATATGTAAATATACAACCCATAAAATTGCACCGGAAAACTCAGTTTTTAATTTGCCTTTGAGCTGTCTGAAGACCTGAGAGAAAAAATATTCTTTCAAATCACCTTTGCCTTCCCCAAACAAGAGATCATGGCTGTGGTCAAAAAGATTCATCCTGTAGCCCTCGATTCTGGTCCCGACTTGGACTCCATAGTTCACCCCTAGAAACCCCGGACCTTCTGGTGCATCTATTCCTGGGTCTGTTAAATGCGGGCACTGAGCTAGAAGTCCATTCCGGGTCTAATACCGAGGACTTTATAAGTAACTTACTTATGGTTTAGTGGTTCTGCCTAACAGATTCCAAATTCATCACCCATTTTCTGAAAAAAAGAACCTTCTAGATCCTTAGCCTCCATTTCCCAACTTGAGTACTTCCCAGTCCTGTGCTCCCAGAGATTTGGGGAGGGGAGGGTGTACTGGCTGGACTCAGACCTCATGAATCCCACTTCTGGGGCCTGGGGACATGCACTTAAGCTGCTTAGGTGATTCTGATGTTCCTCTAGGGCCACTGAGGCTTTAGAGTTCCCTACTGCTGCTGTAATAAATTACCATAAACTCATTGGCTTAAAACAACACAAATTCATTATTTTACAGCTCTGGAGATTTACAAGTCCTAAATTAGTTTCGCTAGGCTAAAACCAAGGTGTCGGCAGGGCCTCCTTCTGGAACAATTTGGTTCTTTGCCTCTTCCAGCTTCTAGAAGCTGCTCAAATTCTTTGGCTAGTGGCCTGAATCTCTCTTACTCTTTCCCTTGCCACATTTCTATCGGGACTTGGACCCCGGCCCTCCTGCTTCCCTCTTTTAAGGACCCTTGTGATTTGCTTGGGCCCACTCAGAGAATCCAGGTTAACCTTTCCATCTCAAGATCCTTAAATGAATCACATTAGCAGAGTCCCGTTTGCCATGGAAGGAAACACATTCACATGTTCTGGGTATGAGGATGTAGACATCACTGGGGGCCATTTTGTAACTGATCACATGGTCCCTTGGTTTCATGGGGGCTGAGCAAAGGGGCTCCAAATTCGTGGCTGTGATTTTCTCTTGTAAAACCCAGTGAACTGACTCTAGGAGATACCACTGGAACATTTGTTAATAACAACATACCCACGAGTACTTGGTCACCATCTACATCGTATGTCACATAGAACTCTCCATTGCATGAATGCACATATATTCATCTCCGAGGACAGAGTTGTGTCTATTAAAATAAGAGGATTTAGGGACAAAACCAACCTGATCAGTCTTTTACCCTGGTCACTTACTTAACTTCTCTGCTCCTCAGTTTCCTCATCTGTGAAATGGGTTCTCACAGCTATTAACCAGCAGTTAGGACTAGAGCACTATGCTCAGCAATTCTGACTCCCAGTTCCTATACTTTGCTTGGTGTGTGTGTGGCCAAAGGGGAACGATGATAAGGAAGGCAGTTTTCTTTCTTTCCCTCCAATACACCTTAATTTTTGTTGTGAGTCTCAATTCCACCAAACAGACAAAAGTAAAGCTTGGACTATTCAAGATTCTTCCTCCTCTCCTTTCTCAAGGGATTGTGGCTAAGTCCTGGGGTTTCCAGAATGACATCATGAGAAGAAAAGAAGTGGGGTTTTTCTCTGCCATTGTCTGTTTAGGCTACCACTCCCTGAGAAGTGTTCTTTCCCTTCTGGTCAAAGCCCTGGCCAGTCCAAGCCTCTGTCACTCTCAGCCTCTCGTGAATATTTCCATGTTCATTTGGTTCTGCTTTCTCAGGGCTTGGGAAACAGGGAGATGCCCAGGGGTTCCCCCACCCTGCCAGCATCTCTCTGCTCTCTGCTCTGTGCTCACCACTGAGGAACTTGGGACTCTGTGCATCTATTTCAGAACAAGTGGCCATTTCCATTTAGCCTCTCCTGCTCCCAGATAACAGAGGAGGAGACATTGTAGGGTCTTGCTATTTTTAACCTGGGCTCTTTCTACCACACTAGGCTGGCCATCTTGTGGAACAAACCAAGTCAGACTCCTATCCCAGTTGCTTTATGAGGCCGAGGACAGACCAAGGGGACCCTCAGGACTAGGGCTCCTACCACTGCTGTGATTCCTCTGCTAAAGGAGCTATATGCGTGTCCATCCCGTATACACCTCTCCTTGGCAGTGAAAACTGAGAAGGCGGTTGGAAGGGCTGTAGACAGGATAAAACACTTCTGCTTAATTGCCTGGGGAGGGTCAGAAACGACTCTCTGTTCGGCTTTGTGGAGCTAATTAGTTGGAAAAGAATGTGCTCAGCACATAAACAAGAGCCTTTTTCCTATAAGCAATTAGAAACGACCCTAACCTTGTTCATTTCAACACACGCCCCACCACAAAGTTGGAAAGACACCAAAGAGTTGGAAAGACACCAAAGTTGGGGCTGGCTACTGCTTTTGTTAATCCTCAAACCTTTGCATTTAAAGACTGATCATTCTTTGTGAAAAGCTTCTCCTCTTTGCTAATCCCCAAATATTCATTTTCAGTGGTTTAGCGGTGAAAACGGCAGACTGGAGCCCTAATTGTGCCATGGAGGTATATCTACCAGGGTTACTACAACCACCTGTCCTTCTCCACCCCCCACTCTCATCACACAGACACTGTTTTCTAATTGATCATTTATGTGCTCCTACCCTCTGCCACCCTGTCAACACTATAAGACTAAGAGTCCATCCACCACCGTGGGCTCAGTGCCCTGAACAGTGCCTGGTACACAGAGGTGCTGAGTAAATCATTGTGGAATAAACCAACGAATGAATGAATGTATACCTTCCCTGAGATGAAACGTAGAACGTGCCACAGGTCACTGCCGGGGTGTCAGGATCTGCAAATCCGCAAAGCCAAGAACTCGGAGAATGGAAACTGTTTTCCCCCAAGTTGTCTATAAAATTGGATGTCAAAACTGGGGCGCCTGGGTGGCGCAGTCGGTTAAGCGTCCGACTTCAGCCAGGTCACGATCTCGCGGTCCGTGAGTTCGAGCCCCGCATTGGGCTCTGGGCTGACAGCTCAGAGCCTGGAGCCTGTTTCGGATTCTGTGTCTCCCTCTCTCTCTGCCCCTCCCCCGTTCATGCTCTGTCTCTCTCTGTCCCAAAAATAAATAAATGTTGAAAAAAAAATTAAAAAAAAAAAATTGGATGTCAAAACTGACGTAGGAAAGAATCCCAAGATGGTAGATCTCTAGTTCTGCACACTTTATTAAATAATCAGGGCCACTACTTATGAAGCACGTACCACATGTAAGCACCGTGATGAAGCACTTTGTGTACCTCCATCCCTCCTCTTGGTACTTGAGTCGGATCTCTTCCATTGTCCCACCAGGTTTACCCCCCTACTACTGCATGGATCCTCTCAACCTCCGCTTCTAGATGGATTCAACCAAAGGGAGGCATCAGCAGAGTTAAGGTGGAGGGAAGGAGTGGAGAATGGTCCGAGTATTTCTTTCCTGGGCTCCCTCCCTGTGTGTTCACTATGAGTGAGCTGACTGCATCACCCTCCTGAAGACTCCTGTCTTGAGCCCTGTGCATACCAGTGCCTTCTCTGGGTACCAGTTACCACCTCTTTCTCTTACCTTTTAAGCTCTGGGATGGTTCTGGTTGCCTTCTGTTACTACCCCAGGGGCACTCACTATGCTTTGTATGTTTCTTTAAGCCCTGCCCACACTTTCTCCATGATAACTGTCCCATGGTGAGGGTTATTAACAGCTCTACTTTATTTTAGTTTTTTTTTTTTAATTTTTTTCAACGTTTATTTATTTATTTATTTTTTTTTTGGGGGGGACAGAGACAGAGCATGAACGGGGGAGGGGCAGAGAGAGAGGGAGACACAGAATCGGAAACAGGCTCCAAGCTCTGAGCCATCAGCCCAGAGCCTGACGCGGGGCTCGAACTCACGGACCGCGAGATCGTGACCTGGCTGAAGTCGGACGCTTAACCGACTGCGCCACCCAGGCGCCCCTACTTTATTTTAGTTTTAACTTTTTTTGAGAGAGAGAGCAATCAGGGGAGAGGAGGAGAGGGAGAAAGAGAATCCCAAGCAGGCTCCATACTCAGCACGGACCCCAGTGCAGGGCTCGATCCTACAACCCTGGGATCATGATCTGAGCCAAAATCAAGAGTTAATCACTCAACCGACTGAGTCACCGAGGTGCCCCAGTAGCTCCCTTTTAAAGAGCAGACATTACGTCTCAAAGAGATTAAGAGACATTCCCAAGGTCAGAGTCAGCCAGAGCAGATCCTCCAACCTAGGTCTGTGTGACTGTATTGCTGACATGCCCTCTCCCCACCTCTAAGAGAAGAGAGTGGCTTGTGCATCAAGCTGGAGATAGAGCTCACAGAAAGAACTCATAGAAGAATGTTTAGTGGTAGCCAGGAGCAGAATTCTCATTTCGGAACTCTACCTCCGCAGATGGGCACTTAGAGCTTGGCTCCGTGGGTTGGCAGTGGTTCATTGAGAGTTCAAACCCCATCACAGACACGTGTGGGTGAATAAGTGGCAGGGTCTTTGGTTCTTCCAAGTGCCTGATACAGGCGTGCAGATGCGTGGGGGTGTGAACAAGAGAGCCTCGAGTGTAGTTCCCTCTTGGATACAGCCTATAAATATGTATGTTGGGTCCCATGAATCATTTAGTGCTGGGTTAGTTGCATTTTTTATGCTTTCAGGGATGGTTTGACTGACTCAGAGATGTTGGCAAGCACCCCCGAGGCCAGAGTGGAACCAAAGGCTTGGCAGAATTTGGAAGAAGACCAGGTATTTGATTTCAGAGTGATAAAGGTTTGGGAAATTGCACAACTTGCAGAATGTGTTTTCACCACTGATTACCACGGTGCCTTTGAGCAAAGTCACCTCACTTCTCTGAACCTCAGTTTCCAAGTCAGCAAAGTGGGAGTAAGAGCTGAATAAAATGTGTGCATATCAAGCGCCAGAGCAAGACTTAGAACAGACATACGTAGGTGTCAATCACCCCTCTTCTCCTTCTCAGCTTGCTCCAGCCTGCAGCCAAATCTGAGTGCCCAACACACTAAGTCAGGCCTCAGAGATGAACAACTGGTAATGGGTAAATGATGCCTCTCTGGTTCTATGGAAAGCTCCTGAACGGCAGGTGTATCTGTCAAGTCACACTGGAATAACAACACTTCACTCCTTGGTCTTGTACCATAGACCCTCCTCGCCCTCAAGCTGAGTATCTGCCTAGACATCCTTTATCATCTGTCTTCACTCCATCCAAAGGGCTATCCTAGAAGCTGCCACATTAGAAAAATGTTACCCCACTTCTGAACAGAGTTGACTCTACGTGGACCATGGATAAGCATCTAATCCAGTCAGATCCCTTCCCCAAGAACTGGGGATCTGGAAGGGAGCAAGAAATCCCATCTGTCTTCAGAACTGTAAAATGGTAAAGTGTAAGAGGTCTTGGTAAGAATTGGAGAAGACCAGTTTTGGGGAGAGAGAAAGGGAATGACCACTCAGAAAGGAGGTGGAATGAGAGAGGAGGTCATATTAAGAGTATTCAATGCTGGGTTCCAGTTGGACCTGAGGCCCAGTCACATTGCTCTCTGAGCTGCCCTGGGTCATCCCAATACTTCATTTTTCTGAAACTCATTGGATTTCTGAACCTCACTGGATCACTTGCAACCAGGAGTCAATGCCCAGGTAGCAGACTGACATCTATTAATTTGGTTTACAATTTTTTTTATGTTGAAATAATTTAAGACTTACTGCCAAGTGAGTTTTCCTCCACTGCTTTGAATTTGCCCATTTATAAAATGAGGAAGATTATTTTCTGGAACTGTTTTTTGTTTTTTTTTTTTTTAACAAGATGTGGCAATGATAATATCAGACTGTCAGAGAAGGTAACATAGGATTAACTGTTATTTCAAACAGGTTGTAAGATATTGTCTGGTTTTCACCATCTGGAGGAGGGAAATGTGGGTTCCCATTTTTCTTTAATTATTAAGTAAGCCCTTTTCAACTTTTAGCAGTGAAAGACATCCTAAACCCAAAGGCTATATTGTTGCAACACCTGTATTCAAATTCAGGTTCAACTAATTTGTAGTAAGTGCTTATGTGAATACTTTCAGTGAAGTAAGTTCATTGAAACTTAAAATAACTCTGAAAAAGATTTCATTGTCTCCATTTTATAGATAAGGAAACCAAAACAGATACATTAGATTTGTCCATAGATGGTAGAGTCAGGATTTGAACTCAGTTCTCTTTGTTGTATACCATGGTTCTCCCCTCTACAAAGATGCTACTGGGAATCTATCAGAGAGGATGATGATGATGATGATGGGACTCCTGAGTGGCTCCGTTGGTTAAGCGTCGGACTTTGGCTCAGGTCATGATCTTGTGGTTCAAAAGTTTGAGACGTGTAGCAGGCTCTGTGCCAACAGCTCGGAGCCTGGAACCTGGTTCCGATTCTGTGTCTCCCTCTCTCTCTGCCCCTCCCCACTTGCACTCTGTCTCTCACTCTCAAAAATAAATAAACATTAAAAAAAATTTTAAGATGATGATGGTGACAGGAGCCATAAAAGTAATATTTGCAAACATTAATTGCCTTGCTGTGTGACAGATACTATCCTAATACTTAAAGGAATAACTTCATTTCTTTTTTTTTAATATTTGAGAGAGAGAGAGAGAGAGCAAGCAAGAGTGAGCAAGCAGGGGAGGGACAGAGGGAGACACAGAATCCAAAGCGGGCTCCAGGCTCCAAGCTCTCAGCACAGAGCCCCACTTGGGGCTCGAACTCACAAACTGTGAGATCATGACCTGCGGTGAAGTTGGATGTTCAACCAACTGAACCACCCAGGTGCCCCTCATTAATTTTTTAGAGTCCTTGTGAAACAAAGCTCTTTATTATTCCCAAATTTGAGGACAGTGAGGCTAACAAGGGTTAAGCAACCTGTTGGGATCGAACAGCTTATTCGTGCCAGGGTTGGGATTTTACACCAGAGCTAGTGGCATGTGGAATCACATATCTGGCTATTTTGGATTCCAGACCCCGCTTTTGGCCCTACCCATCTCACCCCTCCTCCACTGAGAAGGAAGAACAAAGAAAAACGTCTCCTCCTCAGAGCAAGGTCCTCAGCATCCATGTCACCATGACAACGAGGCCTAGTCAATTTCCTTACAAGGAAGGGAAAAGCAAAAGTCAAACAGAGCTTCCGAGGGAACATTCTGTGGGCAAACACTGGGGCCAGTGTGCTCGAGCCTCTGTGTCCTCACTTAAATAGGGTGAATCACTCCTGGAATTAGAGCTGGGAGGTGGGCCAGGTTCCTAAATAGGTATGGTTAATGGTGCTCTTGGAGAGCCTTCGGGTCACTTTGAAAATTAATCCTTTTTCCTTCAGAATCTGAGCTCATAAATGAGCAGATTAGAAACCAAAGGGCAGAAACAAATGAGAGTTCCTGGCAGGGGATTTGAGAGCATCACAGCTTTCTTCCTAGGCTGACATCATCTTGTCTCACCTCTTCCGCCCATCCTCCGCCAAGGTCTAGTCTGTTTGAAGACTGCCAACTCCCAAAAGAATGTACACTCCAAAGAGTCAGGGTCCATGTTAAGCTGGTCACCACTGCCCGCTCAACGCCTAGCACAGTGCCTGACTCATAGTGGGTACTCCCTAATTCCTGATCAATGAATTGATTAATTGAAGATAACACAAGCAATGATTGGGTTGAGGGAGAATGCCTTTGTTCCAATATTAGAAAATTCAAAGCAGAATGTTCTGACCTCTCTAGGAGGTGACATTTGAGTTGAGATTTGAATGACAAGAAGTGGCAAGTTATAGGACTATGAATAAAGAGAATTCCAGGCAAAAGAAACAGCACATTCTGAGGTGGGAAGGAGCCCATTTGAGACACAGCCAGAGACCTGTGGGGTTAGCGAGAAATAGGGTTGGGTGGAATGAGAAGCCAGGAAGTTGAAGAGGCAGCAAGGGTCAGCTCCTGTAGTGAGGGTCTGGAAGGGAAATTTTATTCTAAGTGCGATGTGAAGCCATCGAGGGGTTTTAAACAAAAAAGACAAAGAAAAAAAAATACATGTCACTCACTCGGTGTCCCCAAAGCTGGGTATATAACAGGTGCTCAGAAGTTGGATGAATGAGCTGAGATAATGCATATAAAGTGCTTTTTAAACAATGAAGAGTTTCAGAAATGACAGTCATCATCATTTGGAGGAGAATAAGACACTGCCCCCAGTACCATTCTCTTAGATCACAAAGCAATTACAGACTTCTGGGTAATGAGGGTGGAAATCGAGAGACACCTGCTGTTTGCAGAACTTCCTTTCTGTTAAAATGATTTCAAGCCACACCCAAATACATGGTTGCAAAAGCACTGGCCAGACCCCAGAAGAATTTCCATGAAGAATTCACTCTTGCCCATCTGAGGCCAAACAACAAGATCAAGGAAAAAGAAAAAAGGTAATCGATTTTCCCTAACCCTGACATTTGAGACACATGGGGCCCCAATACGCAGGAGGGACATTCTGATGAGGTCATGACTCCATCATTGACCTGTATCGCCCCAATACTGCCTTTTCTATTATATTCTCTTAGAGGCCATGGTGGCTGGAATTGCACACGGTGCAGGAAGCAAAGAGTAAGCACAGAAGTTGTTTACTGCCACCTGGGACATAAGATCTGAGCTCTGGAGTGAGAGGAGTCAGGGAGGGAGACATGGGTAGGAACAGTGAGCTGCGGGCAATGCTTAATGCGCTGCTTCTGTCAAGGTAAGGGCTACATACCATATTCAACAGTCCGTGCACAACTTCCCACCGCAACGTCAGTGGAGCAGAGACTTTTCTTCGCCCACACTCAATATACAGCTTCATCAACATGGTTGGCAACAGGGTACATTTGTCAGCTGTCCAGCAAAAGGGCTGAGGGAGCAAGGTCCAACAGGACCCAGGTAGACAGTCAGGCATAGAGAGGAAAATTCACCCCCACTGTCGATCAGCACACTCCAGGCCTACCTAAGCCTCTCTTCATTTCTGAGAAAATGGAAGACACATAAAAACCCAACAATGTGGCACCAATGAAACAAGTTCCTATCACAAAACACATGGAACATTGCACTCAAAATGCATAGAAAGTGCACAAATTTTAGAAAGATTTACTGAACAAGAAAGGAAAATTTAAAAAAGCATCTGGTATGCTCTCGATAAAATTCAAGGCAACATGAGCTTATAGGGAAATGCCTATATAAAGTGAAGTACATCCATATGGTAGAATATCATTCAGCCATTAAAAACCATGTTTTCAAAGACTAAATAATAACATGGGAGAAATGCTACAATCGAATGCTATATTTTAAAAATGGGATTTAAAAACAGTGAATGCCAAAGAAGCCCAATCTGTACCTGAATGTTCATAGCAGCTTTATTCGTAATAGGAGAAAACTGGAAACAACTCAGATGTCCTTCAATGGGTAGGTGGTTATACCAAACTCTGGTCCATCCATGCATTAATACATGCAACATCCTGGATGGATCTCAAGGACATTATGCAGAGTAAAATGAATCAATCCCAAAAGGTTGTAGCTGTATGATTCCATGTAGGATGTAACATTCTTGAAATGACAAAACTATAGACATGGAAGCAGATTAGTGTTTGCCAAGGGATAAAGATGGGGTGCAGGGGTGAACAGAAGGAGACAGTATAAGGGAGATAGTATAAGGGAGTTCCTTTTTGGTTCCATGAATATATACAGGGGATAACAGTGCACAGAAAACATACACAAATACACACGCAAATAAATTCATGTAAAGAAATGGTGAAAAGTTAATAAGATCAATTGTCTAGGAAAGAGTATTTTACCAATGTCAACTTCCTAGGGTTGATACTATGCTTAAGTCCTACAAGAGGACACCAGTGTGGGGAAGAAGGATGAAGCGTTCATGGGATTCTACTTGAATCTATAATCATTTCAAAATAAAAGTTTAAAAATGTATACTAAAGAAATACAAATTTTGACTAAAAGGAAATAGTCCATTATATTAGCAGTGATTGTTTTTTTTCTGGCCAGTGGAACAAATGGTCACTTTTATATTCTGTATACTTTTCTGTATTTCTAAACATTCTGCAGAAAATATATATTACTTTTAGAATCTGAAAAGGACTTATTAATTCAAAGTTTAGTGATGGGAATAAAATATTTGATTGATGAAGCATATCCAAGGGAAAAAAATATATATGATAATGTTATAAAAAGGAATTGGGTGAGGGGCATCTGAGTGGCTCCGTCAGTTAAGCATCTGACTTTAGCTCAGGGCATGATCTCACGGTTCATGAGTTCAAGCCCCTCATCAGGCTCTGTGCTGACAGCTCAGAGCGTGGACCCTGCTTTGGATTCTGTGTCTCCCCCTCTCTCTCTCTGCCCCTCCCCTGCTGTCTGTCTCTCTGTCCCTCTCTCTCAAAAATAAATAAACATTAAAAAGGGGGAGGGGCTGGGTGAAAGAAGAGAGAAAAAAAGGTTCTGGTAAGATACAGCAACCTTGCAAGGAAATACAAAATGTAGCTGCAAAATTAAACCATACACTAAAAGCAGGGCAGAAGACTAGAGAAGCTAACCAGTGATGTGTTATACAAACAAAACAGGTTCAGAACGTAGCGTAACGGAACAAAGAAATGAAAGAGTAAGAGATAAGATGACAGATGTTAGGACCAAGCACAGAGATTCATCATACCACTACATGAGGTTTCCAAAAAAGCAATCATGAAAGAACAGAACAAAAGCAATAATAAGATAAAATAACAAAAAAGATAAAATAACAAAACACCTTCCAGATTTATGAATGACCCGAGTCTCTAACTCTAATAAACACACAAGGACACCATCTAGGAAATAATACGATAAAGTTTTAGAATCTCAAGGACACATTCTTAAAATCCTATATGTAGCCAGGCAGAACAACAAAACAAAACAGCTTAAAAATGGTTTACCTTGGGGCGCCTGGGTGGCGCAGTCGGTTAAGCGTCCGACTTCAGCCAGGTCACGATCTCGCGGTCCGTGAGTTCGAGCCCCGCGTCAGGCTCTGGGCTGATGGCTCAGAGCCTGGAGCCTGTTTCCGATTCTGTGTCTCCCTCTCTCTCTGCCCCTCCCCCGTTCATGCTCTGTCTCTCTCTGTCCCAAAAATAAATAAACGTTGAAAAAAAAAAATTTAAAAATAAAAAAATAAAAAAAAAAAAATGGTTTACCTAGAAAGACTGAAACATCAAACTGGTCTCAAACTTTTATTCCATATCATCAAGATTTGAGAATGAGAGATTATGACCCAATAATCTGCACTAAATCTCCAAGTTGTTATTAGTGTATGAGGCAATGATAAAATCATCCTAGTAAGCAACAGTTGGCATTTGAAAAGGTTGGCACTCATTAAATTACCAACAAGAGCTTAATGCAACTAGAAACAGATTAAAGTCCTTCAACACAATTTTTAATTGTCTTAAGTCAATGGTCACCATCATATAAGGAGATAGTTCCATTAACATTAATAATAACACTAGCAGGCTTTTATTTATTAATGTGCTAGATAGTTTAGTCTAGCCAATGGGTCATGGGAAATAAAAGAGTAAGGAAATTCATTGCTTCTTCCGTACGATAGAAGTGACTACTTAGAAAAAAAAAATGGCTGAAAAAAAAGGAAATAATAAGTATGTTCTGTAGGTAATGAGTTGCAAAATCAGTATGTCTACATTTTTGCTATATATGAAACAAAGGAATTAGAAAATATAACGAAAAGAAGATTTACAGTAGCAATAATTAACACAAAAAAAAGAAAACACTGGAACTAATGGTCAACACACACGCGTGCGTGCATGCGCACACACACACACACACACACACACACACACACAAGCAATCGTAGCTGGAGGTTATACATGAAGATGTGAAGAGCTCAAAATGCCATTTTCCTGAATAGGAGAACTTAATATTATTAATACTAATAATTATTAAAATATCACATCTTCTAAAATCCACTAACACATTTAATTCAAGGTAAATCAGGATTCTGAAAGGGATTGTTTCATAATTTCATAAAACTATTCTAAAATTTATTTGAAAATATAAATGGATAAGACTGACCAAGATATTTGGGGAAGACATGGGAGAGACAACATTGAGGGCATCTTGATCTGCTGGATATTAAAATTCTAAGATACTATGGGGGGGGCATTTGGGGGGGGGTCAGTCAGTTGAGCATCTGACTTTGACTCAGGTCATGATCTTACAGTTTGTGGGTTCGAGCCCATGTCAGGCTTTGTGCTGATGGTGCAGAGCCTGCTTCAGATCCTCTCTCTCCCTTTTTCTCCTATCCCCCCTCAAAAATAAACATTAAAAAAATGTTTTAAATAGCTACACAATTATAAAACAAGATACTCCATGACATAGCAATATAAGATACTTAGTGCTGGACCATTAATGACCTATTTGTTATGAAGAAAAACAAGTCCTAACATGACAACAAACACCAAAATCAATCCTAAGCAAATTAAAATATTAAATGAAAATATATATTAAAAAATCATTAAAAGGTGTAGATATTTATTTTATGTCTGAAAAGTAAGAAATTTGTAAGCAGTAGAAGCAAATTAGTAAGCACTCAACCAAGTCCATAACTTAAACTATAAACAAAGCAAAACAGCAAATGAAAAATAGATCAGGTCAATTTGGTATGCTTAGCATTTGAATCCATTAAAACTAAGAAAATTTGGTGGATAAAATGGCAAAAGGATGCGTATGAACAATTCAGAACAAAAGAAGCTCAAATGACAAACTGATGAAAAATGATCAGGATTGCTACTATTTAGGTAAACACAAAACGAAAATCTAAGTTGCTTTTTTCCTATCAAAAAAGAAGTTTCACAGTACCATTACTCGATGTTGATGCAGATTCAGGGACTTGGTCAACTGTATATACAGCTAGTGGTGAGGCAAAGTGGAATAAACTTTGCAGTAAACAAGTTGGAAACCAGTTTGAAAGGTCTTAAAAACATTCAGTCTCCCTGGCCCTGTAAATCTTCCAGAAATCTACCTGCAGAAAAGACTCATGGATTTATGCTCCAGGACACCCAAAATAGTCAGTCAGGTGAAAGATATCTACTAGAATTTTACTACTTGGCCACTCCAGGGACAGGGGAGAGACCTGTCTGGTTGGTGACCTTGGGAGGAGACTCTGGGTCTGAGCATTGCTGCCTTCTTGTCTCTCCTCCATTCAGGTGGGATTTGTCTCCCCACAGGGAGGATGCCTTCTGGTTTCTTCTGACCTTTGTTAAGAGCCCTGCCCAAGAGGAGGCCTGAGGTTTGCAAGAACTGCCTGTGTCTGCCTGAGTAAGCCTGACACATTGTAGAGATAGAGAGAGAGAGAGAGAGATATAGGGGGAGAGAGATGATAGATAGATAGATAATAGATAGATAGATAGATAGATAGATAGGTAGATAATAGATGATAGATTAGATAGATAGATAGATAGATAGATAGACAGAAAGAAAGAAAGATAGATAATCCAGCCATAAAAAAGGAAATCCTGCCATATGCAACAACAGGGACCAACCTTGAAGGCATTAAGCTCAGTGAAATAAGTCAGACAGGAAGACAACTCCCAAATGATCTCACTTATGTGCAGAATCTGAAAGCAATGAACTCAAAGAAACAGAGAACAGGTTGGTGTTTTCCAGGAGCTGGGGACTGGGACAAGACGAGGATGTCTGTCCAAGGGTACAAACTTCCAGTTAAAAGCTGCAAAACTCGGGGTGCGTGGGTGGCTCAGTTGGTTGAGCATCTGACTCTTGATTTCAGCTCAGGTCATGATCTCATGGTTCATGAGTTTGAGCCCTGTATTGGACTCTGCAAGGTCACCATAGAGCCTCCTTGTGATTCTCTCTCTCCTCTCTCTGGCCCTCCCTCTCCCTCCCTCCCTCTCTCTTCCTCTCTCTCTCAATAAATAAACTTTAAAAAAGCTGCATTAAGTGCCGAGGATCTAACACACAGCATGGTGACAACATGTTGAACAGTCAATACTATGTTGTATATTGGAAAGTTGCTAAGAGAATACATCTTAAGAGTTCTCACAACACACACAAAATGGCAACTGAGGTGGGGGATGTGTTAACTAACCTTACTGTAATCATTTCACAATATACACATGCATCACGTGATCTCGTGATACCCCTTAAATTTATACAATGTTATATGTCAACTATATCTCAGTAGACTCAGAAAAAATATTCTTGAGTGTGTGATGTCAGGGGGTCCTTTGTTGCCTCACCCTAAGCCATGTCCTCCAAGTTAGTAACCATCAGGAGCCAAGGTGACAGTTGGATCTGCACCTGCCCTAACTCCCTGTGTGTAGAACCCTTAGTTGGCTTAGAAGTTGGGTGGGAACAAGAAAGGAGCTGTCCATTAACACCCCTCTCAAGCACCAATTCAATGTAGGTTATAGCCACATACCAGAAACAGGACACCATAGCTATCGTAAGCGAGAGAACTCCATATTACTTTCTCTCTAGGATGGAATATCATACGGACTGTAAACATCAAACATCAAGAAAAAGGTGGACACTATTCAAGTCTGAACTGGAGAAAGCATGTAACAAAAATAGTGCATAAACCAAACATAAACATAATTGTGATCATAAACAAATTGTGATACCTGGTGGGAGAGACCAGTAGAAAGTACTTCCAAGTGCCAGCATTTATCTATAGGTGCTGAAGCCATGGCTGATTCTTATTTTCGCCGTGCCTGCCTCTTGTATTATATAAATTCCCTACAATATGTTTGAATTGCTTTTATAATCAGAAAAAAAATCCCTGTTATTTTTGAAGAAAGCAGCATTTTAGAGGTCACAGTGACACGACTTGTCCTCTGCACATCAGGAAGAACAAACTCTGATTTGGGCCCAGAGCACTTTGAACACATGAGGACAAACCCACCAAAGGTTTATTCTGAGACAATGCAGTGCACCTGCTCTCAGTCAGGGCATCTGACGACTCTGAGACCTTGTGCGCTCGCACAGGGTCTGTGCATCCATCCATGTCTGGACACATGCCAAGAGCAATGAGTGAGCAGGGCCCTGCACCCAGTGTCACACGTGCAGCCTGCAGGGGTTCGGTCCTCACATCAAAGGAGTGAGGCATGGCAGGAAGGCAGACATGCAAACAGACTGAGGGATGTGGCCCTCTAGATGCTGTGCTCAAGATGTGCACACAGCCCTGTGGGGAAAATGCAGGAATTAGCATCAAGTCTCCCTGGGATATTCAGGGAAGGAAACATTTGGTCTGGGTCTTGAAGGATGAGGAAGAACCAGGTGGATGGGCCAGGTGAGCAGGGTTATTCCAGGCGCAGCAACATGAGGGAGAAAAAGAGCAAGAGACAGATGATAGACAGAACACACACACACACACACACACACACACACACACACACACACACACACACACATCCACACAGAAGAATATATATAGCTATCGGTATCCTAAAAATTCTACATTCGATGGGAGGGTGTACCAGCTATGGTTCTTTGGTCATAGACCACAAAAACTGACTCTAACTAAGGGAGAGAGGGAACTTGCTGGAAGAATGTAGAATAGCTCTAGGAATCACTTAAGTTGAAAGCCGAGGCTCAGAAAGTGCACCCCCAGGAAGCTTTAGAACAACCACACTGGTCTCTTCTGGAAGCTGCAACAGGTTCACTCATGGGGAGTCCACTGTTTCACCGAAGACTAAAACCCAGGGAGAGAGCTCTTGTGCGGTCACATGTAAGTCACATAGCTCCTGGAGTTTTATGAGGAGTCCCATAATTGAGATAAAACAACGTCAAGCCTAGGCACTCAATAAATTCTATCTTCTTCCCTTCCTTCCAGGAGCCAAACTGTGGTAAGACCAACACATAAGGCTTCATTGAGATGGACTCAACAGATAGACTCAACAAGATAGACTCAACAACCTGAAGGCACGCATTTATGTGCCATTTGGCTGAAAATGACGGCAACCAACTGATTCCCTTCCCTGAGATTTCCAAGGCCCTTGCAGTCCCGAGGCAGGAAGTGGCCCCATATGGAAAACTCAGGCCAACATTGCTCTTCAAGCTGCCGGGAACACTGCTCCAAGCCAAATCCAAAAATAATCCCATTAGTCACATTCGAAGTGCTAAGCAGAAACAAAAAGAAATCAAAATTAATTTCAGTACCTACAATGACAGCAGCAATTAAGGTGACAAGATTATGGAAATCATCAGCATCTCCCGAGATCTTTGCCTGAGGGGGGAAATATCCAGTAACACAGCAGGACTGAGAGCTAGAGGGACTTGGGTTGTGGTCTGATGAAACTCACTGTTCGGCACATATGGGCCCCCAGCCCTCAAGGGTTCTTCTCCAAATAATAATAATGTCTTCTGTACCTACTATGTGCCATGGTCATTAGGTGATTACCTCTAGTTTTCCTGCCAGCCCTATAAGAGGGATTATTGTTCTTATCTTACAGATGAAGAAACCGAGTCACAGAAAATTTCAATAAATTGCCCAAGCACACACAGATGGAAAGTAGCAGAACCAAGACTGGCAAGGACCATCCCACTGCCCTATTGTTTTAGATAACATTTCAGATAACCAGATAAAGTCTGTCTGATCCCCCAGGCTTCTGCATATGTGCTCCATTCCTGTGCTAGGAATTGAAGGAAGACAACTAGATAGAGTTTGGGTGTTCTGCAAGTTGCCCATTTCCCTCTTTCTGCCTTCCAGTTTGTGTTGCTGAGAGCGGCTGCTAAAGGACCCCCGCGTGGTCATCTGAAAAAGGCCCAAGCACAAGAGAAGAGCATCTTGTTCTGAAATCTCAGGGGAGATAAATTGCATCTTGCTGTGCAGAATGACAAAAACAATCATTAAAGTCAAGTGGACCTGGTATAAGGGAGTCCAGGCAGCAGTGAAAAGCTCTTTGTGGCTCTGTCCCCTGGTCCGCTCTCCTGGGAACAGTGCCCTTCTGGGTACTTTATATACCCTTATTGATCACCTCCGTGGAGGCCTGGGTAATGGAGAAAGCAAGGTGGCCAGGATTGCTTTTTATCAGGATAACAATGAGTGGCTGTTCTGGCCTAATTACATCGCTCAGTCCAATTTGGGGCAAATTTGAAGGCTTTTAGAGCAAAGAAGCAGGAGCAGTTACCAAGTGTCTTCATGTGTATGGTGGAGGGTAGATCAATGCCAACAATGACCATAATTATAAGACAGTAACACCACCCACCACTAAACTGTGCTGTGCTCTCCAGTCGACAGTACCCCTCCAGGGAACATATTTTCATTTCTGAACCAGCATCCTGTTTCCTGAGGGTCTGGAGAGGAACGCAGAGGAGTCAGAGAGTCAGAACCGGTTTGAGGAAGTTGGGGGGATTTTTTTAGCTTCATCCTCCTGTGCTGAAATCTCCCGCAGCGCAAGCTTGTCTTCACAAAGCGTGTCAAGGCCCATGATGAAGGATTGTGGGGCAAGCTGAGGTCAAAGGGCAGGCTAACAGCACCCCCCCCCCCCAGGTAGGACGTGTAGGATATTCCTTGGACACTCCCGGCTACCCCCAAAAAATGAGAAAGGACAAAAAACAAATGGTTACACTGATAAGAGTCTCCTCTGGTTTACCAAAAAAAGGCAATCCCATCAACATCCTCAAGTGCAGGAACTTCCTACGGTCTTCATGTTAACGCTTTGCTAGAGGGAAAAACAACCTTAGTTTGACAATAACTAGGCGTCCAGTAATCTGTGAGTCTTTAGCATATGAAAGTTTCTTTGGAAACTTGCATTTTGACTTGACCTCCCCTAAGTCCATGGTATATAACCAGCCATTCTACACAACCTCACGGCATCTCTTCCGGCCTACCAGTCCGGTCCCCGTGCTTTAATAAAATCGTCTTTTTGCACCAAAAACTTTTTCAAGAACTCTTTCTTGGCCATTAGCTCTGAACCCCACCATCACCCCAAAATTTCATCAGCCCGGGTCTGTATCTATTGTAGAAAGCCTTGTCCCCTACATCTGTTGGTGGGGGTAGCATTTAATCCCTAATTTCCAAAGACATTTGTTGTTCTTTTTTGACGATACTTAGGGCAAGGTCTCTGACCCTGGCCCACTAGCCAGCTGTTTAATGACCCAAGTCATCTGTCAATGGATCTAAGTCCCTCTCAGAGACACACAGGCTTTTGGTAAGAAGAATATGGTAGATTAGCCGGTACTTTCAGAGACTCGACTAAGACTCATATAAAACAAGAGGCAAATAAGGAGATATTAGATCATTAAAGCCATTCTGCCTTAAGTAACTATCAATTCCCATGGGTGAGGGAGAGACTAGAGATTCATGAAATTCTTTTTCCATTCATTCATTCATGCCTGCGTGCATGCATTCACTCAATACTTACCTACTGAGCACCTACTAGGTACCAGGCAGTGTTCAAGGGCTTGGGGAAGTTTTTGTACAACAACAACAAAACCCCAAAGATCTCTGGTTGGGGTGGTTTACCTTCCAAGGTTTGAAGGAGGAGATGTTCATAAAGCAGGAAGTACAAGGAAAAGGAAAATTATACAGTATGACTGGCAGTGACAAGTGCAGTGCAAACAAAGGGAAAGCAAGTATCCAGAGGGAATGGGATGAGGAGGAAGGAGTTAACATTTTAAACAGGATGGTCTAGTGGAAGACATAACTTGGAGGGAATAGTCAGTGGGAAAATCTTATGGTGGCAGTGTGCTTGGCTTGATTAAACAAAAACAAAGAACACATTGGGGTCAGAGAGCTTTTAAGGGTGGAGACTGGACCATCTCAGACCATGTAAGCCATTTTAAACATGTGGAAGAGGAGCCTGGTGGGGAGGCAAGTGGTGGTGGGGTGGGGGCTCAGTTGGTTAAGTGTCCAATTCTGGATTTCAGCTCAGATCATGATCTCACAATTGATGAGTTTACGCCCCACAAGATTGAACCCCTTGAGACTGAGCCCTGCACTGACAGTGCAGAGCCTGCCTGGGATTCCCTCCCTCTCTCTCTCTCTCTCTCTCTCTCTCTCAGAATAAAAAAATAAATAAAAATCTGGCAGAGGAATTGCACATGTACATTTTAGGCACTCTCTGCTGTTCTATATGAGGTATACCATGGTGATGATAGTGATGATGATAATCCCCATGTCAGTGATGAAAACTATGAGGGTCAGAGAGGGGAAGTAACTTTCCCAAGGTCAAAGTCACCCAAATGGGAAAGAACACAGCCAGGATCCTAGTAGGAAGTAGCCGACCTGATATGATTAAAGGGATTTTGTGCCCACAGATGTTTTCCCTGTAGAACCTCCAACTGGGCTAAGCATGTCCCTCTTTATTCTTCTCCTTATAGCAATAGGCTTCTCTGGGGCAATGGTTCTTTAACAACAGTGTACTAAGAATCACCTGAAGCTTGGGGCACCTGGGTAGCTCAGCCTGTTAAGCAACTGACTCTTAATTTCAGTTCAGGTCATGATCTCATGGTTCATGGGGTTGAGCCTTGAGTCAGGCTCTATGCTGACAGCTCAAAGCCTGCTTGGGATTCTCTCTCTCCCTCTCCCCAACTTGCACACGTGCATAGGTGCGTGCTCTCTCTACCCCCTCTCAAAATAATAAACATTAAAAGACAAAAAAAGAATCACCGCCCCCAGCCTCATCCTGATTCAAGACATCTGAAAGATCCAGGAATCTATGTTTTAAATAAGTAACTAAGTGATCTCAAGGTCAGAGGATCCAGGACCAGAACGAGGTGTTTTGAGAAACCCCACTATTAGTGCCAAAAACCTGACTGTGGGTGAATTTCCCACATGTTTCCTTCCAGGCCAGGGAATCAAACATAATGAGAAGAGACCACTGTAGGGAGCCTACCAGCTCTGTAACGGGCTGAGGGTATTCCTGTGTCTGAATCACCCCTCACCAGGGGCCGGAGCAGCAAACAAGATTGTGCTCATGTCTGGCTGTGGGAAGGCTAGAAATAAGATGTGCTTCCTGGTACGTGTGGCCTGGCTCAAGAAGTCATCTTCAAAGCTGTTTGTTTCTCAGGTGTCCAGAATATTTTAATGATGTTTGTTCTTTTCTGATTACAAATATAATTAATTAATGCATGCTTATGGTAGAAATTACCACTATGCATAATGAAAAAAAAGACCATTCCTTTTAGTTCCCACTCTTCCAGGATAACCACCGATGAATTTTGTATCTTTCTATCTTATGTTTTTTAATTGTCTTCCTCCCTCCCCACCCCACCTTGCCCCTGCCTCTCTTTGTTTCTGTCTCTCTCCTAGTCTCTCTGAACCGTTTTTCCTTCTCTGTCATATGGGGATAAAAATACCTACCTTTCAGGATTATGTAATGGATGCTTAATAAATTACTCTACACCTACTAGTATTCAACTTTGATTGTGTTTATTTTCTTCCTCTTGACATTCCATAATGAATATTTTCCATGTGTCATTAATTACTTTTCAAAAACATGACTTTTAATGGCTGCATAATACAACATCATTTAATGAACCACATAATTTATTTAACTATTCTATTACTGAGCTTTGAAATGTTTTCTAATAGTTTTCTATTAGAAATTTTTCAATTAGAAGTAACACTGACTGTTTAAATCTTCTACTTCCCTGCTTTCCTTAGGATAGACTTCCAGAACAGGAATGGAAAGGACAAACAGTGTAAATATTTTAAGTCTTTCTATGCCTGTGCCAAATTATTTTTCTATACTGTATACTTCCAACACCATCACCAGCATTCAGATTTACCCAGAATTTAAGACTTGTGTCAGAAATGAATGTGTGTCAGCATAATAATTGGTGAGAGTGAAGAGTGAAAGATAAAATCCACAGAGTGAAGAGGAAAGATAAAATCCACGATAGAGTTAAAAAATCATCAAGTCTTTGGGGGGCGCACATAGCACATTAAACTCTACAAGGGAAGAGACTCAGAAACACTAATCATTTCCTACACACTGCTCACTTTCTAAGAGACGTTCATCAGAGCAAAAACATAATTTTTCACTGGCAGGTTTCTAATATTAGTCCATATCTCCAAAAACCCTCCTCTCTTCTGGTCCCTATTGCTAAATTCCAATCATCCTGAAGGGGATTGATAATTGTGGCAATTGCACCAAATGATTGCTACCTGCAGAGGCAATCACTTCCATCACCTGCAGAACTGATGAGCAATTCATTATCAAGAATTTAATTGCTATAAACCTGGGAGGAAGAGATTTCTTGTACGATTTTCAGGATTTTGTACATTCAACGTTTCTGGGCACCAAATTGGCTTTCATGAACAGGGATTTGAAATCAGGCTGGGGCGGGAGGGTGGTTCCACAATGGCAAGTATGGTAGAAATATTGGCATAGCCTGTCTTGAACGCACAGTGTTAACTTTTTAAATGGGATGCTGCCTCCATGAGTGGGGTAGAATCTTTTTGGACGATGACAACAATCCTGGCAGGAAGCCCAGAGCTGGTTTCCATAAGCAATGCAAAAAAATGCTGGTTCAGAAAAGCGTGTAAGGGCTATGGTGAGACAGTATGGTTTCAGCATTAGAACCGGACCTCTGGACTCAGATTCCCTGGCCTCAAAAGATTGCTCTGCTCCCCTGTCTTTACTGGGTGAACTTGAATGGACTTAGCATATCCTCTACAATTTGCAATGGAAATGATGATAACAGTGCCTGCCTCATATGGTTGCTGCAAAGATGATCTGAGAATATCCATGTAAAGTTTTGGGTCCACATAAAGTAAATTATTATTATTCCTACGATACTGTAAATGTTTCCTTCATTTTCCTTATACGAATTTGTCCTTGGACCTCAAGTATTCTCACCACCGAGAACTATATTTTTAATCATTTGATCTTCTCCTATGGACTCCTTGTTTTAAGAAACTACAGTAAGGAGAAGGGGAGTACTATTTACTGAAGACCTACTATGTATTACGAACACATGTCATGGCATTTAATCCTTAGGAACTACTTTTGAAGCTATGTGTAATTTTGCATGATTTTTGCATGGTACTACTGTGAATCAGAATTCAAATCCTGGTTCTCCACTTATTATCCATGTGATTAAGGTTGAGGACATCTCCCAGCCTCATTTTCCTCACCTCTAAACAGGCAGAGCAATAACCCTTACCTCACCTTCCTATGACAGTTGGCACATAGTTAAGTGCTCAAATAATACTGGACTTTATTTTTATTTACTAACTACTTACTAACAGTACAGACGCTGAGGTTCATTTAGATAAGTTAAGTACTATTCCCTGGATCACAAAACTAATTGGTGAGCTGAAATTTGAATCCAGATCTGATTCCATAGACCCTATCCATTTGACTGGATCACAGCAACAAATGACACTAGTGTGGTAGTCATTCATTCATTCTCATAATCTCATCCGGCAGACAACACTGTAACTACCAAATAGACTTTCTTACCAGTTCGTGACCAGCAGACAAGCATAATGTGACGAGGTTGTGTTGAAAACATTCCTTGTTTTCTCATGTGTGCTTTTTTTGCGGAGTTATTTTTTGAGGCTTAGAAATGATAATTTAAAGTTATATTTGCTTATTAAGTAGGAATCGTTACTATTTTATCATTTCTGCCCAAAGGAAGAACAATACATGAGACTTCAGTTACTCTGTGTAGAATGGATATTGAGAAATGTAAATTTTCCGTTGAGTTTTTAGAATATAAAATACAAAAAGGTTTGGATACCTAGAGATAACAAAATTTAGCACATGGTTCACTTTTTGGCATCAACTATGTATCTTCAGCTAAAGATAAAACTTGGGCTGATGTTCATACAGTGAAAGTAACTGCTAATAAATCAACTAATGACACCCTAGAGAATAGTTGTATACCCTCTGAAAAGCCATTTATAAACTGAAATCGGATCTGTACTTCTTTTGGGGAAATACATCATGGATAGGAGACCCTATTGCTAAACATGGGGAATTCACACCTAGTTGTGATATTTGAAACATTATTTCGTGCAAGAAAGCAAAAATATCTAGAATAAACAAAGGAGACCTAAGCTGAAGATCATGGATTATACCATAAAGAGAAATAAATGAATATTGTTTATTGTCTGCCTGCGTCCAGCATTTTCCACAAATATGCTTGAATGGAAACCTCCTGATAGAATCTTGCTTGCAACCAAGGTGAAGTAAAAGGGACCATATTTATCTTTCTACATAAAACAACTAAAAATCTGGGTGTAATAAATGAAATATCTGTTTTTACATATTGGACTTCAGGCAGTCAAAACAGTGATCCCTAAAAGAAAGAGACCCAAGCAGATCCAACGCACAAATTATCCCAACTAATTAATGGAGAGAGTTTTCAAGCCACGTTGAAGGGAGGGGAACTCAGGCAAAATCCAGTGCTCTCTCTGAGTTGAGATGGAGCTGGAAATTCACAGAGACCAAGGTGATAAGAGTTCACAGGGAAGAGTCCCGGAGAGTAGAGGATAGCAGACAGAGAAATCTGGAGAAGATCCCTCTCAAATCTTAGGCTGAGTACCAATCAGCATGTAAGTGTAAGAAAAGTACCAAATCTAGGGAAAGAACCCCTTGAAAATCGCAGAGAGAAAAATCCCCAGGGAACAAAGAGCCAGGACAAGTGCCTATCCCTGACAATGAGAATGGAAAACCTCATCTTTTGCAGAGCACTGGGTAAAGTACACAAAAGGATATTGCCTTGGTAATAGGGGAAAATGAGCCCTAGACCAAAGACTGCTCAGATTCCCCTTAAAAAGTCTGAAAGGCAAGTCTCAAAAGTATCAAAATGTTCTGAAGTGATTTAACTGCATCCTAGAACAAAGCTCAGGAATATTTATAGAAACACAAAGTTATCCAACACCTAACTGGGTGAAATCACAATGTCTGGCATCTAAATGGAAATTACCAGGCATTCACAGAGGCAGGAAAATATGATCCATAATAAGAACAATAACAAATTAATCACAACACTTATTTCCCAGAGATGACACATATGATAGAATCAATTAGATAAGGATATTAAAACAGTTATAACTAGATCCCATATGTGCAAGAATGTAGAAGAAAGATTGAGCATGCTAAGTAGAGACATGGAAGACATATAAAAGACCAAAAGGTAACTTCCAGAGATGAAAATTACACAGCAGGAAATCAACAGAAGATTAGACATTGCAAAAGAATTGTAGATTTGAAGATATACCAGTAGAAACTTTCCAAAGTGAAATACAGAGGGAAAAAAAAAGAATAAAAACAAATAGAACATTAGTGAACTGTGATCAACTTCATCTGGCCTAATGTATGCATAATTAGAGACCCCAAAGAGTAGGGGACAGAAAAAAATAATTGAAGAAATAATGAGTAAAATTTTTCTAAATGTCATGAAAACTACAATCCCCGTGATCCCCAAACTCACCAAACCCAAAAATGCAAGAAGCATGAATAAAACTACATCAGGACATGTGATAATCAAATTGCTCAAAACAGGTGTTAAAGAGAAAATCACAAAAGTAGCTAGAGAAAAAAGGCATATTGCATACAAAGAAGTAGAGGAAAGTGACAATATTTTCATAAGAAACAATTCAAACAGGAAGACAATAAGCAATATCTTTAAAGTACTAAAACAAACAAACAAGCAAACAAACAAACAACAAACACCCTGTTGATCCAGAATTCTATACCTGGTGAGAATATCTTGATTTCATATAAAAGTCTGGGGCTACATGAAAAAATGCAGAGCCCTAGAAATGGTAACAGTATACATGTGTGTATGTGTCTGTGTGTGTGTGTGTGTGTGTATATATATATATATATATATATATATGTATATATGTATATGTATGTACATATGTGTGTGTATATATACACACACATATACACACATATAAATTTAAAAATTATATATATACATATAACAGCATATATATGCATACATACACTTACAATGTGAGAAAAAAATCCTATATGTGTGTGTGTATATATATAATATACACTGTTACATATATATATATAGGATTTTTTTCTTACATTTAAATTTCCTTAAAATATAATTGGTTCGTAAATCAAAACTAATAACACTCATAAAAGCCTGTTTTGTGGATATCATTATCCACATTTTAGAGATGAGAAAACAAAGTCTTATACAACTGGAGAACTCACCCAGGGTCACAGGTATGTGTAACAAGAAAGCCTTTGACCTCTCATAGAAGGTATATATTGCTCTGTGAAATGGGTTACTTTTTTTCCCCGTTTACCAACAATATATTCAGAACTTTAGAGAGGCTTAAAAAGGTGTTTAGTTAATTGGAATTGATCAGGATAAATTGAATACTTTCTGACAGAAGTCTGAAGCCAATGGATTTCACTTCTATCTCAGCCCAATTCCCTCTCTGCCTCTGTTTCTGTATGAATAGCACATTTCTAGTGGTTCATTTTATGCCTCCTGATATTGTTCATTCCTTTCCCTCCTAGAGCTGAATTTCTCTAACTGCATTCCATGAGAGATTAATGCATCTATTAAGTGTGTTCTGTGGTAGAAGATAGTGGGAACAGTAAATTAAGTGGGCTTATTTCCTATAGGACACAAGAGAATCTGAACTATGTTAGCATGTCTTATCGATCTCTAAGAGGAAAGAAAATATACGGTATTGCCCATACTAATTTCACCTCAGGAAAGTTATTTGTATAACTCTTTCTAATAGAGCATAACTTAAAATACTCTCTGCTGGCAATCAAGATTTCAGGCATGATGTATAGAATTGGTGAATCACTATATTGTACACCTGAAATGAATATAACACTGTATGTTAACTATCCTGGAATTAAAATTTAGAAACTTCATGAAAAATAAAATAAAATAAATGCACATGAACTGTATTTGAATTAAAAAAATGAAAAAAATTTTAAAAAGATTTCAGGCAGTCAGAGGAGGATATGACTATTATGATTTATGCACCCTTAGCATTTCTGGTGTACTTTGGAAAACACATGTAGGCATCTGAATCAGGTCACTGGCCACAACACAGTGTCCAGATCTACTGGTAACTTCTCCAGTGTTAGTAAGTCATTATTATACGTTAAAACATGAGGTGTGCCCAAAAGAAGAAATT